>NW_025422015.1:4402500-5027500 GCF_011764305.1 Mustela putorius furo | reverse complement strand
CTGATCCAACATGGGAGTTGCATGAACATTTAGAATTGGTGCTGTGAGTAAGGAGAGAGAAGTCGGAAAAACTACAAAAAGGCCAGTGTAACAAGCATATAAAGTATGGGGAATAAGGGTCAGGCAAAACTGGGGAGAGAAGCAAGTGTAAACAGTGCAATGACAGGCTTTGTTAAGAATTTTTGTCTTTATTCACAATGATGGAAAGCCACTGAGAATTTTAAGAGGATGAGGCTGCAGTGGAGAGGTGATGTCACCAGTTTAGCATGGTGAAAGGTCAATTGGGCTATAGTGTGCAAACTATAGGAGGAGGCCAGATTATGTGGTGGTAGATCATCCAGAAGGTGATTTCAGTAGTCCAGGCAAGTTGTGATGGCAGTTAGAATTTACGGAAGTGGTGGTGGAAAAAGAGAGAAATGGATATATTGTCAGATTTTAAAAAAATCACTGTCATCGTTATCATAAATTTCCCTGAGTTCCTTGAACTCTTTTTTGTTTTGTTTTTTTTTTTCCTCTTTTTCTTCCTTTGTTTTGTTTTGTTTTCTTCTTTCTCTTTCTCTTTCTCTCTCTTCATTTCTTTTCTTTTCTTGTAATGCTTAGGGTGGGGAAATTCTCCCCAAATAAGACATTGTTTAGATTTAGTCCAATAACTGTGACTAAGAAAACTGAAGTAGATATTTAATCTATAATATAAAAGCTGAATCTCATTTTGCCTTAAAATTGATTAACTTATTAGTATATTTATATTTAACAGATGAGTCAGACAGAGGAAGAAAGAATGAATTTATTTATTTATTTTAGAAGATTTTTATTATTTATTTGAGAGAGAGTGAGCATGAGCAAGGGGAGAGGAAGAGGGAGAGGGAGAAGCAGACTCCTCACTGACCAGAGAGCCTGATCCCAGGCTCAGTCCCAGGATCCTGAGATCATGACCTGAGCCAAAGGCAGACTCTTAACCAGCTGAGCTATCCAGGTGCCCCAATTATTTATTTGAATACGAGTGAAGTCATTTAGAGACAGGAGCAGCAATATGTTAATAAAAAGATAAGTCCAAGAATATATAGCTTTTTAAAAACTAAGGATTCACTTGATACTCTGACTGGTAATATGTGACTCTTCCTAAATGATGGTAAGATATGCAAATACTCATTTATCTGCTCTGTGCTATTGGTGTTTGTAGTATCAATAGGAATAAAAACCATATAAAATAAGTATATGATATACACATACATTTACTGGAATTGTTACTGTTGACTGGGTTTTGAGATAGAGTTGTCTATTCTGATGCTTACTCTCACTTTCAAAATAAAAAGAAAGATATTTAATTTCCTTAGTGGAGGGAAGACTTCCTGGGGAAACAAAAATCACCCAAGTTAAAGAGCGACTTAACTGTTGGATCTTTGTACTGTTCATTGCCCGAAATTTAGTGATTTTTTTTTTAAATTAATGGAGGTGATTGAGTGGAATAATTCATTACATACCTTTCTTGGCATTTAAGCCATTCTATCAAAATATTCTAAAAATGACATTTCAATTGTTAGTGGACTTTAAAAGAGTTAATTTTCTTGAGGAACAAAAACTCAGAACCCAATTTCTTCTTCTCTCTATGCTCAGCTCATCATTTTCCAAGAAATTACATCTTTGGAAATTGCCAAAAACTATTTTTGGAAGAACAATATATCCACTGTGGTAAAAAGAAAAATGAATAAATGAAACTGCCATAGAGCATATAAACTTCTTAAAATTTTATTTAATTAGATTACCCCTGATGTCCCATATCCATTTTCTATTCTGATGAAAAGATTTTAGACTTTTTTCACATTTAGCTTTGAAAAAAAAAATAGTGAGAACTTTTTTGGTAACATTCATGCTAAAATTATTTTCCTTCATTTCTTTCTATCTAATGCTGAACTTACTTTTTAAAAAAAAGAATAAATGCAATATCTGCACTTTTTAAAGATTTTTTGCAATATCTGTACTTCAAATGTATTTTTTTGGACCTAACATCTATTTAGTAGTCAAAGTGTACCAAATTGGTGATATCAGGAAATTGTCTATGTCCTGCAGAGTATACTTTTTAGTCATTCAATATTGAACTTAATTTTAATGGGGAGGTAATCAGGTTAACAGTGATGGTAATCCTAGAGAATACACGATCATTGCTAGGCCTACAGGCTTGCATGGGATATGATGGAAGCAGAAAGAAGGAAAGCAAATCTAGATGGATGGCTGTGTAGGTGGAGCAGGGACTGACAAAATCGTATCGGAGGAGATCATGCCTGACCCAAGGGTTGAAGGTTGTGTGGAATCAAGGCAGAAGGTGTAGGAGGTAGGAGGGGACTTGCATCAGTGACCCATGACTGGTACAAACAGTAGAGTGTGGAAGGCTGAGAGATGGCACTGAAGAGGCAGCAGTGACTAGATTATGACAGCCTTCCATGCCACATTTAGAAATTAGAAATTTACCTTAAAAGATTTAGGTGGATGGATGGGATGACTAAATTCTGTACTTTAGAGATGCATTTCTGTACTGTAGGAATTGTGATGTTCATTGTTATAACAGGGACCCTTCTACTGAGTACTTGCTATGCCCAGACATTGTTATTTTATGTAACTTTTAAGGCAGCATTACTCATGTTACAACCTAGAAAATAGGCTCTGAATGTTTAAAATTCTTGTCTAGAGGTATGTAAATTGAAAGTGGCCAAGCTTGGAGGCAGATCCAGATATAGCTGACTATAATTCAGTCTCCCCAGGCACTATGCAGTTGGCCTTCCACAGATCCTAAATTTAGGCATGTCAAAAAAAAAAAAAAAAAAAGAATTTTCATAGACTCTTGAACATATTCCTTTTGAGAAGTTGTCTCATTTTCCATCATTTTATGTTAGACTTGACCAATTGCATGTACCTGTTAAGTTGTTTTTCTGAGGAAAACTCAAGAATATCATGGAAAATCCAGTTTATTGACAAGTTGAAAACCAGTTTGATGACACACTGTCAGCTTGAAGGACTAAGAGAAGCTGAGGGCTTGGGGACAGAGAGACCTGCAGTGGACATAAGAACCAATTTACTTTTTTCATGGAGCTTGAGGGGAGGGAAGAACCTAAGCTTTTTGATTCTCCATTTTATGATTGGTGACATGGACATAGTAATAGTTACTGTTTAGGGTTGTTACGTAGATTACAAGAGGTATGTCTTTAAAACCCCCTGTTTAGTGCTTGAATAGATTATTATTACCTCTAATCCATGGATTTTGACTTGGAAATATAGGATACCTAGGGAAAAGTGCCTCAAGTATATATGGGGAATATACAGGTGCTATAAAAGTTGCATCTGTTTAAGAACAGTGATAATTGTTTTGAAAATTCAGAAGGCATGATACTTACCATATACAACTTTGTATTATAAAATGGTACAAAAATCATTGGCATCTGAGTTGTTTTATATTGTGGTATGTCTATAAGGATTAAGATATTTATCATTTTGAGGTTAGAAATAAATCCCAGGAAAGAGGTTATCTATTGAAGACTGAAGGAATAAATAAATAAATAAATAAAGAGATGCCATATAAAGTAGTTACAATTATAAGACTGGTAGAACCAAGAGGAAGAGAATAGCAAGTTGTGGAGTTTTGAGAGCTTAAATATGGGTTAACACTGTGGTGGTAGAAATGATGGAAAAATCTCAGGATAGGAACATGGCTGTAATAGTCTATGCAGTTAATATGCAGTTCCTGGATTGATGCAATACTTTAATTTTATTGCAAGAAATATTGCTTAATTGATGTGATCCATGAACTGGGGTTAGAAAAGGGTTTTACAAGGCATTGGCTTCCTTTGGGTTGGTATTTCTGGTAGGGACATTTGGTTATACTGCTTTAACTAAAATTGTTTGTGGCTCTAGAGGATAGAATTGGTATATTTAGATAAATCAATGCTTTTCCCCAAGCACGATGCTGTAATTGCTTTATGGGGAACCAAAGGAAGCCAGATGGAAAGAGAAAGTGGGCATATGAATCATCACACGGACAGACTGTGAGCATGGCCGAAGGTCCTATGCGACCAAGAGGATGGGCTCTAGTTGAAGGCTCACAACCCAGACTGCCTCTGAGGGGTAATCATTCAGTCTGAGGGAGAATGCTCATTACTTGTGTGCACAAATATTAAACTGCAAACAGCTACTGGTCCCTTTAGTACAAACTGGAAATTAGACCTGTATTTTTAGGTTTTAAAGAAAGCATTAAATATTTTTGGTTATCAAAATGACAAATCAGAGTTTTCCATTACATGCCAATTCTTATGGATGAGTCACTTTATCCCTCTTACTCTTCTCTGAACACAATTGTTATCTAATTCAACCAGGTGGAAATTAGTCATTTACTTCACTATAGCTCATCAGGTGTTGTTTCTTAACTCATTTTTGGGTTAGATTAATATTCAAGAAGCACTGATTGATTGTCATGTTTGCTTTCCATTTTTTTTTTGCCAAATCTGTCGTAGCTCTCCAGGACGAGAAGTAGGTCTTATTGCTCTTTGAGACTCCAAATCTCCTAGCCCTGTGCCCTGCAGTGCTTAATGACTGTTGGTTAGTTGAAAATTAGGGTGGTTGTCCTTAAAGCTGCAACTCAAATACAAATAAGCACAAATTTCAAACACATCAAATTCTAAATGATTAAAAACTTGATAAAATAGCATGTAAATTCACAGAAACATTTTTTGAATAGGCAGTGATATTTTAATTGAATAGTAATTCCACTGAATAAGCACAGTATATAAAAAAATAAAACAGAAACCAGATTTGAGTGTGTTTCTGTGGATCTGGCTTATTAGGAAAGCTTTATTGTTTTTGTTTTTGTTTCTTTAAGAGCACTTATTCTTTTTTTATTTTATTAACGTATAATATATTATTTGCTTCGGGGGTATATAGGTCTGTGAATCATCAGTCTTACATAATTCACAGCACTCCCCAAAGCACATACTCTCCCCAATGTCCATCACCCAGCCACCCTATCCCTTCCACAACCCCACCCCACAGCAACCCTCAGAATAGCCTTTATTCTTTAGAGCAGTTTAGGTTCACAGCAAAATTAATGTGAAGGAACATTATATCTTTTATATCCTCTGCCCCCACACATACATAGCATCCCCTCATCAACAACCCCCACAAAAGTGGCACAGTTTTTACAATTGATGAACCTACATTGATGCATCACTGAAGTCTAGATAGAGTTCATTCTTGGTGTTTTATATTCTGTGGGTTTGGATGAACTTTTAACGACAAATATCGATCATTTTAGGATTATGCAAGGTAGTTTCACTGCCCGAAAAATCTGCTATGCTCCACCTATTCAAATACCTTCCTTCCCACAACCCCTAGCAACCACCAGTCTTTTTACTGTCTCCATAGTTTTGCCTTTTCCAGAATGTCATATAGTTGGGATCATGCAGTAGATAGACTTTTCAGATTGGCTTCTTTACTTAGTAATATGTATTTAAGTTTCTTCCTTGTCTTCTCACGGCTTGATAGCTCATTTCACTTTTGTGCTGAATAATTCTGTTGTCTGCATATACTACAGTTTCTATTTATCCATTCACCTACTTAAGGACATTTTGATTACTTCCAAGTTGGCAACTGTGAATAAGCTGCTATAAACATTGAGTGCAGGTTTTGTGTGGACATTAAGTTTTCAACTCTTTGGGGTAAATACCAAGGAGTGAGATTGCTTGTTCATATGTTGAGTATGTTTAGTTTTATAAGAAATTGCAAATCTGCCTTCCAAAGTGGCTGTACCATTTTGCGTTCCCATCAGCAATGAATGAATGAGAGTCCCTGTTGTGCCATAGCCTCACCAGCATTTGGTGTTGTCAGTGTTCTGGATTTTGGCCATTCTAATGAGGTGTGCAGTGGTGTCTCATTATTGTTTTAATTTGCATTTCTCTGATGACATTTGATATGGAGCATCTTTTCATATGCTTATCTGCCATCTGTGTATCTTCTTTGGTGAGGAGCATCTTTTCATATGCTTATTTGCCATCTGTGTATCTTCTTTGGTGAGGTGTCTATTAAGGTTTTTGGCTCATCTTTTAATCTGGTTTGTTTTTTTACTGTTGAGTTTAAAGAATTTGTGTATTTGGGGTAACAGTCCTTTATCTGGTTTGGTTTTTGCAAATATTTTTCCCAGTCTGTGGCTTGTCTTCTACTTCTCTTGACATTGTCTTTCACAGAGCAGTTTTTTTTAAATTTAATATTAATGAAGTGTAATTTATTGATTCTTTCTTTCATAGATTGTGTCTTTGGTCTTGTATCTGAAAAGTCATCACCATACCCAAGGTCATCTAGATTTTCTCCTATGTTATCTTCAGGAGTTTTATATTTTGGCATTTTACACTTGGGTCTGTGCTTCATTTTGAATTATTTTTTTGTGAAAGGTATAAGGTCTAGGTCTAAATTCACTTTTCTATGTGTAGCTCTCCAGTTGTTCTAGCATCATTAGTTAAAAAGACTCTTTCCTGATTGTATTGTATTGTTCCTTTGTTAAAGATAAGTTGATTGTATTTTTGTGAGTCAGTTGTACCTCTTAAAGAGTGTGATAGGAGAATTCTGAATTAACTGTTACAGTTTATATTCATTTATCATTGTCTTAACCACAAATGTTACATGAAAGGCACTATAATGAGACTTCAGATTATTCCAAAACAGGATTTTGTTCTCATGCAGTATAAGGCAAATTATGTAAATCCTTTCTGGGTTTCTCTTCTTTAATGAATACTTATTGAACTGTCTCCAGTGATCGAACAAGTTTTTGATCTTTTGATTGAAAGAATTTAACTAAAATAGCATATCATTTGGTTCCCTGTACTGGAGTGGTGTTCTAGAGAAGAAGGTGTTAAAGTGTTAGAGATGGAGGGAGTACCATAAGCTTACCTTGAGCTATGAAAACTTAGTACTACAGAGAGACATCTTAAAGGTAACGTCGTATATACTATCTCTAAGGGGGAATGAATTCTGTAGGAAACATATCTCCCCCCACCCCTCACCACCTTTGGAACGAGAGATCATTTCTGCCTTTCTCTAGGGCTCACAGTTGTCATTTGGCTTAGAGGCCCTGGAACATCAGTACCTTCTAACCATTGTTACTGATTGAAGGAGAGCAATGACACATGATCAAAGTAGCATTTCCGTCTCTCAGCACTGCCTGGTCTTTTACCACAGCCTCTTAGTTGGTTCTTCTGCCTCTCTTCTGAAAACACTCAAATCTATTCTCTACATATCAGCTAGAATGCTCTTCCTAAGGGGGTGAATAATGCTGAATGGTTTTACTTTTCTGCGTACAACACATAAGAAACAGCACCCTAGCCCAGCATCTGATGCCCTGGCTGTTTCCTTGGTTTCGTCTCCTGCTGTGGTCTCCCATACTTTATGGTCCAGGGATTCCAAACTACCTGCAGCAACCTGTTGTATGTCGCACGGTTCTGGAATACTCTTGTCTCTCTGGATGCTATGGCATTTCCCCCTTCTGTTCCAGTCGAATTTATTTCAAAACAATGCTTATATTTAAGTTAAATGTTGATAAAAATTTTTACTTAAATAAAAACACTGCTCAGGTGCTATTTCTTTTCAGAAGACTTCCTGAGCTCCATGGGTAGACCTAATCATTTCTGGACCTCTATGTCTCCCGTAGTTGTTGTTTTTGCATATGCTGCACCCCTGCTTTGAACAATCATGCACAATCTAATATTGCATTTCAACGACCTATTTATTTGTTCTATTTCAGACTATGAGAAATCTGAGAGCTGAAATCACTTTGGCTTCTTGTAGTGGTGGGGTTATCCCATAGGACTCTACAGAAGCTAGTTAGGCTGAATTGCATATTAAAGAAGCATGAATGGTTAGAATAGAAGAGGACTTGAGTTGGAGCAATGAGAAGAGGGGTCGCAGTCACCTGAAGGCTACGGGTTTTCTTTTGGAATTAGGTTATCTTCCTCATCATTTGCAATTTTTTAAAAATTACCATGACTTTCCCAATGACATGAAAAAATGGTATAAAGAAGTGACTGAAACTCATGCCTGTACATATGACTAATCATTAGATAGTTTGGTCCAACAAAAATGACTAGGTGGATAATCAAAGGTTACTAATTAAAATGTGACTATGCATCCATTCAGAAAGATTTTCCTTAAATATTTGGGTAATTCCTACTGAATCCCAGTACTAGGCATGTTGGGAAATGCTGGGACAGACAAGACAAGCTTGACATGGTGCCTGACTTCCCAAAGTATCCTGGCCAATGGGAATTCTAGACAGTAAACAGGAACTAGGCTACTGGGATATTTATTAGGAATACTATCAGTGTAGTAAATAGGACATAATAAGAAAGAAGCTGTAATAAGGGGGTGTAGGTTTTTATATGATGAAAGCATATATGGGGATGCCTAATGCATACATGTGAGTCAGCAGGCTTTCCTGAGGGAGTAAAGAACGCTAAAGATGATCTCAGGCAAAATTTGGGGAGTGTGGAGTAGGGAGGATGTTTATCACTCATCACACTGCATCATACACATTTTTTAAAAAATTTCTAGCTGTTTTGTATCCTGTAGGAGAAATTATTTTAAAGTTCATTATGTCTTTGGTGTCTTACTCCAGGTAAATATCATATGTAGTACACAAATGCACAGAAAGACAGTAAATATACTTGACTCATTCATACCTTGGACACCTCATGCAAAATAGTTTTCAAAGCAAGATTTTCCCTTCATGAATATTTTGATAAATCATAAATCACCATTTAAGTGATAAAATGCTAATTAATTTTTTCCTTCTTCTGTCATAAGACATTAAAAATAGCCTAGAGAAGGGAGTTCGTTGCTGTCATAGCCATTAACTATGTGAAATTGAAATTAGAAAGATTCACCATAGAACGCTCAAGTTCAACATTTATTTTCTCTAGTTCCTAATCTCTTACACATATGGTACTCAGATTGATTTTACTATTATAGTTATGTTTCAGCTATAAAACATGCTAACATATATTATTTTACATTATTCTATTAATGTAATAAATGATTTGATTAAGATTTGTCCCAGTGTGTTTTACATCAAGAAAATAAAAAGTAAAGTCGGAAAAAGAGTGGTCATGTCAGCTTCAGCTTGGGCCTGAGGTGGACAGCCTGTATGGGACTTGTTTCTGTAGGTAGCTCCTCATCTGCTCTAATTAACTAAGGTTTCACTTCATCCAGCCACAATATAGTTACTATTTTATAACAGAAAAGTTGTGTCTGGCACATTTGGGCTTTTGTCATTAAATTTTGTTTGTGGCTGCTTATTACCAAGTTTATGGTACTACAAATTACCTTTTTAAACCACCCTAAACTTGGTGTGTGCCCTTGTCTTAAAGGGCTTTAAAAGTCTCCATTACCAGTTTTCTTTGGCTACCTGTTGACATTCAAATACTCCTTACAACCTGATGTCTAGGTCTACTTTGCAACAATGTTGCCTTTACGGGTCTCTGATTTAGGCTGTGAAATGGCACCTTGATCTGCCTACAGATACCATGAAGAGAGCAAGGAGAAAGTTCTAGATGATGGATAATTCATAGCATGGCTTTGTTCAAGGCCTGTCATATTTTCTGCTTCTTTAGCACTTTTAAGCGTCATTACTCTGTGGTGTTGGAGCCCTTTATGATAGGGCCATTTTAACCCTCTGAATTTTTGAATTTTATATTTCTATCCCAAAGATTGCTAATATTTTTAAAAATTATTTTATTAAGCATCACCTGGGAAATAAATTTTTGGCAAGAATGTATTGCTCTTTGGCTTTTCAACAAATGACAATTTCCTCAGTCTTCTTTCTAGAAATTTAATAGGAAGCAAACAGCATTTTCCTTAATATTTCTCTAGAAGCTCTGGTTGTTGCTATGAGAATAATCTCTCAGTATGAATGGTGAGAAGCAGCAAAACATCTCCCTGGATACCTTTGGGCAGTAAATGAGGATTGCCCTTATTTCTCAAAACTATACCAATTAGTTAGGGAAAAAAAAAATCAACGGCCTACCTTAAAATGAAGTAGATTTTTATTTCTAGTCACCACCTAATTATCTCATAAAAATCTAATTTTTGTCACTTAGGTTTGAGCTTTGACTTCTTTTTTGTGGGCAAGGTTCTGTGAAACTGGAAGGGCTTCCTGTCCTGAGGAATATAATCCCTGTTCTTCCTAACACCTGTGAGGCCCAGAGCAAGAGTACAGATGGGCAGCTGCAAATCAGATACCAAATCAAAATTATGTAAATAAAACAGGTCTTAAAACTAATTTTAAGAAATTAATTAAATTTTACTTCATATTTTATTAGACTATTTGCAATGCTAGTCAATGTTCATTTAGTGGGAAGTGGGAAAAATTAATGTATCTTTTTATGGAGGCCAGGCTAAGACATCTCAGAAATGGGTATGCAGATTAGTGACATCATGTCCATCATGGTAAAGAATGAACAAATATTTCAAAAATGTTTCATCCTGGGGTAGGTAAAGTAGTACTATTGTGTATGTTTATGAAATTTTGAAAGTTCATGTCTGACTGTAGGAAGTTAATAACATGATTGCAGAGGTTAGCTCATATTATCTTGAATCTAATAACATTTTTTAATACTGTAATTATAAATTTATGGAGCTTATGGAGATCAAGCAAAGCTTTTCATTCACATAAATCTTCTTATGATTATAACTTAAATTTTAATTCAAACATTTTATGTCTGTCAAAGATGGGATTCAACTTTTCTGTACTTGGCATGAGAACGGAAAAGGAAAAATAAGGAAATATTAACATAAAGATCATATCTTCTGGTTGGACCCTGAAAAAATAATTGGAGTGTGGGTAGTTTTATTTGGGAGGTGGTCCTAGGGAACATTGCCAGGAAAGAAAGGAAGCCAATAGGTGTATTAATAAGCAGATTGGCACTGTGGGCACCTATACTTCAATGCCAGGGTAGATCTTTTGGATACTGTGTAGAGCATATCTGGGTGTCCTGCCAGAGGGACCAGTAAGCCTCAGATATTCGTCTACTAACTGTCCATCAGTGGTTAAAGGCTTCTCCTGAGTGCATTAATTTTCCAGCATTTTGGCCTCCCAGTTGAAACATGTTTTTGGGGGCACTTGGGTGGCTCAGTAAGTTAAGCATCTGCCTTTGGCTCAGGTCATGATCCTGGAGTCCTGGGATTGAGACCCATGTCATGTTCTCTGCACAATGGGAAGCCTGCTTCTCCCTCTCCCTCTGTCTGATGCATCCCCTGCTTGTGTGTGCCTGCTCTCCCCCTCTCTGTCACATAAATAAATAAAATCTTAAAAAACAAAACAAAACATGTTTTTTCAGTCTCAGATATTCAGTCCTCAGGTGGAGTATAGGTGCTTGCAATTAGAAGCTCTTGGCCTGGGGGTACCTTGGTGGCTCAGTTGTTTAAGTATCTGCCTTTGGAACATGACCTCATGATCCCAGAGGCCTGGGATTGAGCCCTGCATTGGGCTCCCTGCTCAGCCAAGAGCCTGATTTTTCCATTCCCACTCCCCCTGCTTGTGCTCTCTCTGTCTCTCTGACAAATAAATAAATAAAATCTTAAAAAAAAAAAAAAGCTTTTGGCATGAATGAGAATGACAAAACTAAGGACTATGGTGGGAGCAGAATATGTCTGTTACAGAGGTGATCTTATGGGAAAGGAGAATTTCCAGAACACAGAGAGCAAATGAGAAAGAAGATATGAAAACTGGACAAGAACAGAGGATTTTTATCAAATTTGACTGAAGATTTCTATCTTCTTGTTACTTAGATTAGTCCCACATAAATGAGGGATCAAATTGTTGATCTTTGAGATAGTGAGAACCTAATAGAGGAAGAATTACCACTTGATACTATGGATTTGGTTCTTCCACAGTGGGACTAACCCATGTAACAATTATAATAAAACATATGTATTGATTTATAGGTCAAATTTTCATGAATTTTCATATATTCTCATTTTGTGATAGGTATGATGAGTTTAAAAGAGAACATTAGCCACAAAAGAGTTAGAAAAATTTAAGTATAACAGATGTAGAAATTGGGATAGATAATACCATCCAAGAAATGAACATATTAACACTTTCTTCCTGAGCATTGGTAGGGTGTTGGCAATTTAGTACACAGATTAATTAATTTCATGAGGTAAAGCAAAACCAGTAAGTGGCTTTAGAAAACAAAATGATTTTTTTTTGTTTTTTTTTTCAGAATAGGTTACCTGTGAGCGCTTAGGTGGCTCAGTGGGTTAAGCCTCTGCCTTTGGCTCAGGTCATAGTCTCAGAGTCCTGGGAATGAGCCCCACATCAGGCTCGGCTGAGCAGGGAACCTGCTTTTCCCTCTCCCTCTGCCTGCCTTTCTGCCTAATTGTGATCTCTCTGTCTCTGTCAAATAGATAAATAAAATGTTAAAAAAAAAGAACAGTTTACCTGGATTGACTATAATTCATCATCAGACATTATCTGTTGTTCAATATAAGTGATTATAAGAAGAGAGATAGACGAGTCTACTTGTATATAGAGACACAAAAATTTTTGAAAAGTAATTGCTTTATTTTATAAGGTTAATTTCTTTAATATTTATTTAAGTCTGGATTGTCTGTAATAGCCTAATTATCGACTATGTACAAAAATAGGTCAAATCTTGCATTTTGAATACTATATTCTTGGTCTTGGAAAAGTTATAGTGATTTTCAATTTGAACAGTATTATTTTCAAGAGAGATAATATTTCAATGATAGAATACTATTCCTGCTACTTACAGCAAAGTTTGGCATTTTTTTTTTTTCAACTGCAGAAATCTAGTACAGCTTAAGGAAAGGGCAAACCTGCATGATGAAATTTAGCAATGCCATTAAAATGCGGCAAGTATGCTAAATAGTTTGTTCTTTTTCACTGTTAAGCCTTTCTAATAAAAGAGGTTCAAAGAAAATGGTAAAGATGATTAAAAACTTGGAAAAAAGTGACCCATAAGGGAAAAGGTAAAAGAACAGATATTATTTGGCCTCAACATTGAAGGTCATTTTCATAATTGTCTTCCAGTACTTGTCTAACATTTACCCTAAGTGTGTTACTTTACACATATATCTTCACTAAGGAAAATAAAAGGTAAGATGAGCTGAAATTGTAGTATAATGAATTTAATTAGATTGTAAGGAAGAATTTTGGAAGGAACAGTAAAGGAACTTAAAAATTATAATGATCAACTGATGGAAGCTTTAGGTCATCTATTGAGGGCTTTAATATACAGGCAATAACTACATTTGATACTGTTTTAGGAAAGAGGAATGAATGGAATGACTTCTTAAAGCTCTATCCATTTTGTAACTGTTAACATTTACCTGGCCATTTTCTTGAAGTGTGGTCCCTAGACCACCAGCATGGGTATCACACAGGAACTTGTTAGATATGCAGATTTTTAGGCCCTATGAAACAGACATTATTTAGCCTCAAGACTAAAATTAGTTTAGTTTTTTAGTCCCCCATTTACCGGACAGGTTTTTTTCTGATTAGATTATGGTTATAGGTGTTTGGGAGGAAGACCATGCAGGTAAAATATCATTCTCATTACATCACAGGAAGGGTACATGCTATCAAGATGACTTTACTATTGATGTTGACCTTGATCACCTGCCTGAAGTAGTTTCTGTCATGTTTTCCCACTGTATAGTTAACTTCTTTCCCTCTTTTTCATTCTATGTTCTTCGGAAGTAAGTCACTATGGACAGCCACACTTAAGGATTTGGGAATTGTGCTCTACTTCCCCGAGGGTGGAGTATTACATCAATTATTTGGAATTTCTTGGCACAGAATATTTGACTCTCAATCAATCAGGCAATTAATTGATTCAGTTGTTTACTTACAGCAGTATGGACTCATTGATATTTATTTTACAACATGGGTTATTTTGACCTTCCTCCCTTGCTCGTTTGTAACCTCCCACTCCAGCGGTGAGAAGCCCGACTCCACCATCCATCATCATTTACTTAAGTGTTAATTCATGTGTAAATATCCCTTCCTTTCCAAAATTTAGCCCAGATTACTTTACAAAGGAGCTGGATCAAATTTCCATGGCACAGTTGATTTCTGTTTTATTTTTTAGAACCTATTTCAGAAAATAATAAAGAACAAAAGCTTCCCATCTTCTGTAGTACTAGCATAATCTTGATGGCAAAACCAGATATACACAATACAAGAAAAAACTTAACTCATGAATGTACTTACAAAAACTTAAATACTGGCTATCTAGTAGTGCATGAAAAAAAGTAGTGTATCAGTATTACATTAGGTTTTTCCATAAAGGCAATGATTGCTCAACATAAGTAATCTATTGATATAATTTATAATTAAACTAAAGAAGAAAAGTAATAGGATTATCTTAATTAGTGCTAAAGAATTATTTGTTAAGATTTAATACCTATTTATTATAAAGCCTTGTAACAAATGAGGACTAGAAAGGAACTTTTTTACTTGGTAAAGATTTGATACCAAACATTATATTTAATGGAGAAAATTTGCATGCATTTATTTTAGTACCAAAGTCTTGAATATTATCTTAAAAAATAAATTATATCTTCCTTTACATTGGAAAGGAAGATATAATTATACTATGCAGATTATATAATTGTCTGCCTGAAAAAACAAAATCAGCTTAGAATTAATAAAAGAGGTCAGAACATTTGCAGAATAAACAAAATCAATCTACAAAAATCAGTAGCACTTTTCTCACCAGTGGTAAAAATTTCCAGAAACAGAAGCTATAAAGTACTTGGGAAAGAATCTAATGAAGACTTCCATGGAGGAAATATTAAAATGCTTGAATATAGGGCAATGAAATACAGTGGTCCCTGAGTGACAAGAAACAAACCAGGTGAACCCTAAAATTGCCTCAGCTTACTACCTTGAGAGACTTTCAATAGTGAAATAAATTAGAAATCAATGACTGAAAGATATTTGCAAAATTTCTAGTGTATTAGAAAATTAAAATACACATTCCTAAGTAACCTATGGGTCAAATAATAAACTAATTTTTTAAGTAAATGAAAATTATAGCACATATCCAAATTTGCGTGATATAGCTAATGCAGTGTTTAGAAGAAAATTGATAGCTTTCACAACCCTATTGCTGAAGAAGAGTCCTAAATCAGTGACCTCAGCTTCTACCTAAGAATTTAGAAAAGAGAGAGAAAAATGGAACCAAACACTAAGCATAAGAAAGGAAATGATCAGGAAATAATATGATAATCAATGAAATAGAAAACAAAATTAATAGATAAAGTCAATGAATTAATAGATAAAATAAATACAAAAAATCAAAAGCTAATTCTTTGAGAAGATTAATAAAATTGATAAATCTCTAGCCAGAGTGATCAGGAAGAAAAAAAGAGAAGACACAATTACCAATGTCAGGAATGAGAAAAGGGAAATAACTGCAGATTCTATAGCTATTATAAGGATAGCAAGAAATAGTATTTACAACTTTACTGAATTAGTTTAAATGAAATGAACACATTTCTTGAAAAATACAAACTATCAAAGCTCACTTCAGAAAAAATAGATTATCTTAGAAGCGCCTATGTCTACTAAAGAAATTGAATTTGTAGTTAAAAATCTTTCACACATATACATATACCCCACTGACAATATTGGCTTCACTGCTGAATTCTACCAAGTATTTCATAAAGAATATTAATTTTATAAACCACTTTCAGAAAGTTGAAAAGAATGGAGTAATTTCAGCTAATGTTATTAGGCTGGTATTAATCTGATACCCAAACTAGACAAAGACATTATAAGAACAAAACTATAGAGCAATATCTCTAATGAACATAGACTATTTTTTTTTTAGTAAACAGAATGCAACATTATATAAAAAAGGATAATCCATCATGATCAAGCAGATTTAACCTGAAAATGCAAGATTAGTTCAGTGTTTTAAGTTAATAGATATAATCCACTATATAAATAAAAAGAACATATAAGCATCTCAATACATGATGAAAAGGCACTTGATAAAATCCAACATTCATTCCTAATAATAATTTTCAGCAGAGTTGAAATACAAGAGAACTTACTTAACTTGATAAGGAGCATTAATGAAAAACCTACAGCTAATATCACACTAAATGATTTAGACCAATAGGAATAAGGCAAGAATATCCACTTCCACCACTTCTATTCAACAGTGTACTGGAGCTTTTTGCTAGGGGGAATAAAAAAAGGCATACAGATTTGAAAGGAAGAAGTAAAATTGTCTTCACACATAGGCAATAGGATAACTTGAGTAGAAAGCCCTAAGATATCTACAAAGAAATCTGTCAGAACTAATATGTGAATGTAACAACTTTGCAGAATACTTGATCAACATGTACAAATCAATGTATCCTTAGTATATTATAAACTTCCCAGACTCTATAATAAGAAAACAAATATCCCAATAAAAAAATAGATAAAATGAAGAGATACCTTATTAAAAAAGTTAAATATAACCAAAATCATCATGATTTTTTTTTTGGACCATTTGAGAACAAATTGCAGATATGAAGCCCTATCATCCCCAAATTCTTTGTTTTTCCAAAAAACAGGGATCTTCTCCTACCTAGACTTTAGTGCAACCATTCAAACCAAGAAATCACCATTGACATATGAGTAGCATCTAATCCACAGACCCCTTTCAGATTTTGGCAGCGGTTTTAACAACATCGTTTTTTTTTCCGGGTCCAAGATACAAATTAGGTGCCTCCTTATTCCTCCCTCCTTCTTCACCCCTTGGCTGTTTTCCAAGGGAGGGGAAGAAGAGCCTTTTAAGAAATACTTAATGGGAGTACATTTTTAAATTTAAAAAAAATTTTTAATTTTTTTGGAAATTTGTTTTTTAGAGAGGAAGAGAGAGAGAATGGGGGGAAGGGCAGAGGGAGAGGGAGAGAGAATCTCAAGCTGACTCCCTGCTGGGCATGGAGCCTGATGTTGGGGGGGGGGGCTGCTCTATCTTATGACTCTGAGATCAAGACCTGAACTGAAATCAAGAGTTGGATGCTTAACTGACTGAGTCACCCAGTAGCCCCTGTGTTGCCATTTTTAAATGGAAAGTTCATTAGTGTTGAGTACATTGACATTGTGTGATCAGTTACTAGAATGTTTTTCATCTTGTAGAACTAAAGCTATATCCACTAAACAATTCCCATTCCCCCTCACTCCAGCTCCTAGAAACCACCATTCAGCTTTTTGTCCCTATGAATTCAACTACTATAGGTACCTCATATAAGTACAATCATAACATATTTGTCTTTTTGTTACTGGCTTATGTCACTTAGGAAAGTGTCTTCAAGCTTCACCCATGTTGTAGCATGCATCAGAATTTCCTTCTTTTTAAAAGCTGAGTAACATTTCACTCTATGTATACACATTTTGTTTATCCATTCATTCTGTTGATGGATGTTTAAGTTGCTCCCATATTTTAGTGTGAATAATGCTGTTCATAGCAGCATTATTCTTTAAGGTCTTTAAGACCCTGCTTTTAATTCTTTTGAGTATATACTCAGAAGTGGAATTGCTGTGGTACATATGGTACATATGTACCACATATGTACATATGGTACATATGGTACATATGTATGTGGTACATACATTTTCTGAGGAACTACCAAACTTTTTTATAGAAACTGCACCATTTTAATTATATCCAACAGTGAACAAGAGTTCTAATTTCTCCATATCCTTGCCGACACTTGATATTTTCTGTTTCCGTTGTTGTAGCTATCCTAATGGATATGAGGCGGTATCTCACTGTAGTTTTGATTTTGATTTTCTTCCTGGTTAGTGAGGTTGAGCATCTTTTCATATGCTTGTTGTCCATTTGTGTATCTTCTTTGCAGACATGTCTATTCATGTCCTTTGCCATTTTTAAAATGGCTTATTTTTTTGCTGTGTTTGTATATTCCAGATATTAAATCCTTAGAAAATCTGTGATTTGCTAATGTTTCCCCCTATTTTAGGTTGCCTTTTCATATTGCTGGTTATATTCTTTGAAGCACAGAAGTTTTTAATTTTATATAATCTGGTTTATCTGTTTCTACTTTTGTCACCTATAATATTGGTTTATATCCAAGAAACCATTGTCAAATCCAATGTCATAAAGCTTTCCCTCACCTTTCCTTCTTAAAGTTTTATAGTTTTTTTTAAAGATTTTATTTATTTATTTGATAGACAGAGATCACAAGTAGGCAGAGAGGCAGGCAGAGAGAGAGAGAGAGGAGGAAACAGCCTCCCTGCTGAGCAGAGAGCCTGATGCGGGGCTTGATCCCAGGGCCCTGGGATCATGACCCAAGCCGAAGGCAGAGGCTTTAACCTACTGAGCCACCCAGGCGCCCCAAGTTTTATAGTTTTAAATCTTATGTTTAAGTATTTGATTTATTTTGATATGTATATATGTATATTATATAAGATAAAGGTCCAACTTTTTTTTTTTTTTTAATGTGTGGATATAAAATTTTCCCAACACCATTTGTTGAAAACAAAAACAAAGCCAAAAACAACTCTTTTCTCCTTTGAATGGTCTTGGCACCCTTGTCAAAAATCATTTGACCACATATGCAAATTTTATTTCCGGTCTGTTTTATTCCATTATATGTCTGGAGGTATACTTTAAAATACATTTTATGTCTGAATTAAAAAAAAATAAACACCCAAGTTAGCAAATAGCTTGACTGGGGTTCTCATATCTCTTCAAGATGAATAGTGTATTTTTGAAGAATGTATTTTATTCTCCCTCTATGTCTTAGCTTCTTCTTTTTTTTTTAAAATTTTTTATTTTTTATAAACATATATTTTTATCCCCAGGGGTACAGGTCTGTGAATCACCAGGTTTACACACTTCACAGCACTCACCAAAGCACATACCCTCCCCAATGTCTATAATCCCACCCCCTTCTCCCAAACCCCCTCCCCCCAGCAACCCTCAGTTTGTTTTGTGAGATTAAGCTTCTTTTGTTCTGATACTGTTTTCTTATCTTCCAGGGTAGAAGCCTTCCTCAGATCTCTGATAATTGTTGGCTGTCTACTCTTGGTTGAAAATGGGGAATAGAAACCTTAATGGAAACTTTGCATTGTCAAGAATTATCAATTTTGAACTTTTCTGTAGGATAGTGTTTCTCAACCTCAGAACTACTGATATTTTGGGCTAGATAATTCTTCGTTATGGGTGAGGGGGACCAGTTCCATGCCTTATAGGACATAGAGCAGCATTACTGGTCTCTACCTACTAGATGCTAGGAACATTCTCTCCAACTAGAATACCAAAAATGTCTCCAGATATTGCCAAATTTCTCCCAAGGGTGGAAAAATTGCCCCCTCCTCAACTGTAGTAGGGTAGATGTTTCTTGGGGCAACTCCCATAACATCCCCCCCAATCTTCTTAGGCTGGTCAGATTTTCAGGGAAGAACAGCCTTCTGATCTCTTGTCTGGGGGATAAAGATGGAGCTTTCAGATGTCTGAGGGCTCTCAGCAGGTGAAGGCTATTGGGAATCTCTGCATTCATATTGTATGTCTGGAACATTATTTCCCCTTGCATAGATGTGATAACTAAGCCCTCAACTATTCCCACAGCCCCCACCCCCAGTCCAGAGAGACCCCTCAACTGTTCCCACAGCCCTCAGACCAGAGACTTTTTATTTTCTCTCTCCAAAGATAGATTTTCTGTCAAGATTTCAGGGGTAGGGAGAGATTTAGGAATATCATATTTAGGAAATTTAGGAATATAAACACCCTTTTAGAATGAAATCTTTCCTATTTTGGTCCTCCATCTCTACCATTAAGCTCCTCTACCAGAAGTGCCTGATGTTATCTGCTCCTGAACCTTTTGGAAATACTGTGCTATAAACTGGGTTGGTTTTTAACTTCCACTGTTACTGGCTTGGGATCTACCTTTCTTGACTCTAAGCCTTTTTAATTCCTAAAATTGTATTGCTGTGCTCTTTAGTATATTTATGGACATTGTCTTAGTCAGTTCAGGCTGCTATAACAAAGTACCACATAGACTCCTTGACTTATAAACAACAGTAATTTATTTCCCACATTTTTGGAGACTAGAAATCTGAGATCAGGTGTATTTCTTTGTTTAAAAAATTCCTTTTACTGTGTTTCAGCAGTGTTTCAAGAAGGAAGAAATTTAGATATACATTTTCACATTTTAACTCAAAATATTCCATTTTGTTTTTATTTTTTCTTTGTCTTATTAAAATTATTTGTTTAAATTCAATTTAGTTAACATGTACTGCATTATTAGTTTCAGGGGTAGAATTTAGTGATTCATCAGTTGCATATAATACCCAGTGCTCATTATGTCAAGTGCCCTCCTTAATGCCCATCACCCAAGTTACTGCACCCCCCTCACCCACCTCCCCTCCAGCACCCTCATGTTGTGCCCTATGGTTAAGAGTTTCTTATCACTTGGTTTTATTTTGTTTTTTAAAGATTTTTGAAATGTTAGTAAAATTTGATGTATTAAAACAATGTCTGACTTAGACTTATAAGGGTAGATTTCTGGGGCACGTTGGGTGGCTCAGTCAGTTAAGTATCTGCCTTCAGCTCAGGTCATGATCTCGGGGTCCTGGGATTGAGACCCTCATTGGGTTCCCTACTCAGCAGGGTGTCTGCTTCTCTCTCTCCTTCTCCCCCCCACCAACTGCTCATGCTCTCTCTCTCTCTCACAAATAAACAAAATCTTTAAAAAGAAAAAAAAAGAGTAGAGTTCCCAGAAAACTTTATTTGTTTAATTTGAAAGCCTGCTCTTTAGTATTTAACATATTCGAGCCACTGAGATTTAAATTATTTAAGGGAATTTGATTAATTATGTATATAAGTAGTATTAAATGTTTTAAAAGGATTTAATCTGTTAAACTTATGAATTATTATACATCATTCAAAGAAGAAGTGAAATTGAGGTTTCTATTTTTAGCCAAAAATTCAGATATAAAATAAGATCTTTCAATTTTTCTTATGGTGTTAAGTAAAGCTATATTTTAAAATGTATAAATTTAATAAATTAAGTATTAATCAGAATCTTGAAAATAATGGGGAATTTCTTTCCATGCAAGGCTGCCCCTCCATCTCCAGATGGTAAAAGACAACTGACAAATATCCATTGTAGATGAAATTCGGTATCGCTTTAAAATAAGAGATAGAAAAAAGAAGTATAAGCATTGAAAAGTGAAAAACAAATCCTATTGTTTGAGAGCAGTCTTTCTTCTTGTGCCTGTATAGAAATACAAGATAATGCAAAGAAAAACTAGATTACCAGAGACAATTTAGGTTATAATAGTTAAGGCAGAGGACACTAGATCTGGCATATTTTGAATGGGGTGATAGAGATACTGAGCTTGGAAAAATGATCTGGGCTGGCAGTAGATATTCTTTCAACTCTTGTGCAGAGGGGAGTTTGTCAGCTCACTCAGGAAAAATAATAGTGTAGTGAGAAGAAAGGAAAGCCTATCTATACTTTGTCACACATAATGGTAAATTATTAGGCTGTAAAACCCATAAAATTGTTAAATCTTATATAATGAATTTAAACTGTATTTTAAACTTAATTTATTAGACAACACAGATTATTTTGATCTGTAGGAAACATTTTTCTTTAGAGACTATGTATTAAGGTACTTATGAGAATGGTATTATGCCATTAATGTGCTGTATAAATTAATTTAAACAAGCACAGCTTATACCTTCGATCAGGTTTAAAATACCCTCCCTCCTCTTCTTCACATATGGAGTTACAAAGCCAGAAGGGACGTCAAGTCCATACAGTCTCAGCCCTTATCTCATGTCTGGATCTCTTGTGCAGTATTTCTGACAAGTGGTGGTTGACCTTTTGCTTGAACACCTGCAGTGACAGGGAGGACTCACATTCATTCAACTTTATATAGCTTTGATTGTTTCATAAAGTTTTCCTCATACTGAACGGAAACATTCTTCTCTGTATTTTCCAGCCATGATTCTTATTTTGCTTTAAGAGGCCATCTAGAATATATATCTTGCAAATATTTAATGATTCTTATTGAGTTTTTTTTTTAATTTTATTATTTATTTGACAGAGATCACAAGTAGGCAGGGAGGCAAGCAGAGAGGCAGGCAGAGAGAGAGGGGGAAGCAGGCTCCCTGCTGAGCAGAGAGCCCAATGCGGGGCTCAGTTTCGGGACACTGGGATCATGACCTGAGCCGAAGGCAGGGGCTTTAACCCACTGAGCTGCCCAGGCGCCCCGAGTTTTCTGATGTATTATCATAATGTAAACATCCAGTATAGCAAATTTCTGAGTTCGGTCTAGTTCTTTGATCCTTTCTGTTATCAGTTCTCTAAAATGGGACTACCTGAGTGAACTGCAGTACTATGGATGTTAACTGACTGGTACAAATTTGGTCCCACCGTTGTCCACCTTGTTTGGACACTGAACTTCTATTAATGTAGCTCAAGATTACGTTGCCTTTTTTTTTTTTTTTTGGACAGCTACATTACAGTATTATCTCATGCTGGAACTTGAAATCTATTAAAATCCTTTTATGTACCAGCTGCTAACCATACCTGTTCCCTCTAGAACTGGTACATTTGATTTTTTTAAACTTAATTATAGGGCCTGGCTGTTATTCTGTGAAATTTCATCCTGCTAATTTAGCCAACACTTTCAGCTTGTCAAGAATTTTTTACAGCTTGGTTTTGTCCTTTAGTACATTTGTTTGTATTACCTGAAATTTTGTAAGCAAAGCTGACATCTTTGTTCAGGTCATTTTCATACATGTTCTTTCATCTTGTGCTTACAAGGTGCAGCTTTTTTTTTTTTTTTAAAGATTTTATTTATTTATTTATGTGACACAGAGAGAGATCACAAGTAGGCAGAGAAGCAGGCAGAGACAGAGAGGGGGAAGCAGGCTCCCCGCTGAGCAGAGAGCCTGATGTGGGGCTCGATCCCAAGACCCTGAGATCATGACCCGAGCTGAAGGCAGAGGCTTTAACCCACTGAGCCACCAGGTGCCCTCACAAGGTGCAGTTTTTATGAAAGATTTTTCCAGTCCCTGGGGGCAGGGTAGCACATGATGGAGAGGAAAATGGGATGTGAATTCCAGTTCAACCACACTAGCTGTGTGGTTTGGGCAAGTTCTGTTACTCTCTCTCTCTCTTTTTTTTTCCCCTTAACGGTAAAACAGGAATAGTAATAAGTGCCTTGTGAATTTGTTCTGAAGAGAAAGAATAATTGCTGTAAACCACTTAGCACAGCTCATGAGCAAGGTGGGTCTTGAATAAGTGTTAGCTTTTTGGTTTTAGTAATTCCTTTCCAGTGAGGGGACTGAGGTCGGGAGAATTTAGTATAGCCCTCAGGCTGTTAGGAGAATTTAGCGACTAACATGAATAAAACCTATGTTGTCTGGCTCCACAAAAGATGATTCCCCCTTTCCCATTTATCTGTCTATCTATCATCTATCTATCTATCTATCTATCTATCATCTATCTACCTTTCTTTCTTTCTTTTGATTTTATTTATTCACTTGTCAGAGAGAAAGAGAGGAGAGAGTACAACCAGAAGGAGGGGTAGGCAGAGCAGGCAGAGGGAGAAGCAGGCTCCCAGCTGAGCAAGGAGCCCAACTCGGGACTTGATGAGCAATGAGCCTGACTTGGGACTTGATCCTAGGATGCTGGGATCATGACCTGACCTGAAGGCAGATGCTTAACCGACTGAACCATCCAGACATCCTTCCTTTCCTATCTTTCTTAATCTATTTCTCCCCCACCCAAACCCATGAGTATAAATTAGATAAAATAGGAAAAGCACTTTAGTCTGTAGTATGGCACATAAAATGCATTCACTAAATAAGAGCTAATTTGACAACATGTTATACCTATGGGATTTGAGGAAATCAGAAAATATTCCTGAGTGCATCCTTATTGTTTAATTAAAATAAGCAAACATATAATTTCAAAGTATTATTTTTGTTTTTAAAATAAAATGTTTTAAATTAAAATATATACAATCTGAGATAGTAGAATCAATTGATATTTAGATTGTCAAAGTCCTATAGAACTTGAGAAAGATGAAGGGGCAAAGTTGATCACTGAACTCAGAGAAGACTGATGGCAGAGTTCCACTTAGGATGGACTATCTTTTACAAATGGATAGCATTTGAAAAATTTTACCAAAAGAGGGACCCATAAAGATTTAGGGAATTCCTTTGCTTCTGGCAATAGAGGCAGTCACCAAATTATGAGTGGGTTAGTAGGCAGAAACAGACCTGAAAGAGAATTTAAACTTTTATTGATTAAATATGTACCCAGAAAAGACTGATTTAAATGGATTTTAAAAACTAACAAATGAAGGTAATGTTTCTGTTCACATAGACTTGACATTTCCACCATGTTTTAGTTTGAACTTTATTAGGGCAAAGATGTTCAAGCAAACATCTCCAGTTCCTTTCTCAGGCATTAAGTTCATTTGGAGACAGGTATAGAATTAGTAGTAACATCTGTATACTGTATTTAATGAGAGTTTACTACGTACCAAGCACCACTTTGTATGTGCATTTAATCCTCACAAGAATCCTGTAGGAAGATACAGTTACTATTTTCATCTCACATGTGAGGAGACTGAGGCTCAGAAAGATTACTTTCCTGGAGGCCACATGATGAGTCAGTGGTGGAGGTGAGATTGACTGAAAGAGTCAGATCCAAGAAACTGCTCTCAGTCATGAAGCTGTGGGAGAGACTCATACCCAGCCAGGGGGGCAAGATAGTGGAGAGAAGATGGGTTTGAGAGACTAGTGGGGTTGACCAAAGGTCAGTCTCTGACCAATTCTGGGTTTTGGTCCTATAGTGATGGTATAATTCTTTCAACATAAGGTATTGACTGAGCAGTCCTTTGGGATTTTTGGCAACTATAATTTATCTGCTGTATCTGTTTTTGCACATTAGTTCAGGTGGGAGAAAGCACAAGACATATACAGATTACAACTGTGCTGCATTTTTGTACATGATTCTCAGAGCTCTACTATTTGTGGCTTAATCCTCTTCAAAATGGATTCTCCTCTTCAGCTGTCTCTCTCTCTTTGCTTTTTTTTTTTTTTGATATTTCTTGAGATTTTTTTGCTTCTGTGTTAATATCCTTGCCTTCTCTCCCTGCCCTGCAGAGTCTCAGGCAGAATGGTGAATATATGAGTTAGTGTTACACTGGTCAACCAGAGTGCTCATGGACAGAGTGCTCATAGGGTGTCTTGAAAAACAGCCCTTTATGGTTGAAGAAGTCTATTTATGTATACATTGTGTTGCCTGGTACAGATCTCTCATCAGGGTTTAAGAAGAAATAGTTGTGGGAAAGTCAGACTTTTCCCTTGAACCAATTTCACTGCTTAATAAACACCACATAGTACCCATCTTCAGCTGAAGGCAGTGGGACTACAGACTGGCTTCAACTTTATTCCATGGGATGTTAAGTAAAAACCAACAAAACCAGAGAAAACAAAACAAAAAGCAAGCAAGCAAACAAAAACCTATCTCTTTTCCAGGCTATACTGAATAGACACTGAACAAAGGTAACATTAGCATCAACCCATATGAATAAAAATATAGGGATTAAAATTTATTGATAACATTATTTCACTTGCTTTGTAATATTGCCATTTTGCTGCTTATGATGCTTTTCTATATGAGACTCGTTGATGGAAAGGTATTCCTACTAATTGGACAAAAATGGCACATGAATTTTATTGGTCCATGGAAATCTGTAACAATGAGTTTACAATGAATTTACTCATTTATAACACCTTAAAGTTTTTTTTTTTAATATTTTATTTATTTGACAGAAATCACAAGTAGGCAGAGAGGCAGGCAGAGAGAGAAAGGAGAGAGCAGGCTCCCTGCTGAGCAGAGAGCCCGATGCGGGGCTCCATCCCAGGACCCTGGGATCATGACCTGAGCCGAAGGCAGAGGCTTAATGACTAACCCACCCAGGGGCCCCTTAGTCTTTTTATAATACCTTCTATAATTGTTAATTTAAAAAAAATTTATATTATCTCTATATTTATAAAATATAGTTGACAAAAGTTATATATAAAATGATTTGATATACATATATATTATGAAATGATTACCATAATCAAGCTACTTCATACATCCATCACCTCACATACTTACCATTTTTTGTATGTGTAGTGAAAACAGTTGAAATCTATCCTCTTAACAGTTTTCAAGTGTGCAATGAAGTATTTTTAACTATAGTCACCTAGCTGTACATTGGATTTCCAGAATTTATTCATCTTATAAATTAAAGTGAGTACAGTTTGATTAACATCTGCTTATCTCCTGACCACCCATCCTCTAACACCTTTCTAGTCTGTTTCCATGAGTTTAATATTTTCTTAGATTCCACCTATAAGTGAAATCATATAGTATTTCTTTCTCTGAATGACTTATTTCACTTAGCATAATGCCCTCAGGTTTCCCCAATGTTGTCACAAATGGCAGGATTTCTTTTGCTTTTCCCCTCATTTCATTTAATTCCTTTCATTTCATTATTTCATTATTTTATTTTATTTCTTTTCAGTGTTCCAAAATTCATTGTTTATGCACCACATTCAATGCTCCATGCAATACCCACCACCAGGCTCACCCAACCCCCTACCCTCCTCCCCTCCAAAAATCCTCAGTTTGTTTCTCGGAGTCCACAGCCTCTCATGTTTTGTCTCCCCCTCTGATTTCCCCCAACTCACTTCTCCTCTCCTTTTCTCAATGTCCTCCATGTTATTCCTTGTGCTCCACAAGTAAGTGAAACCATATGATAATTGACTCTGCTTGACTTACTTCACTCAGCATCATCTCTTCCAGTCCCGTCCATATTGATACAAAAGTTGGGTATTCATCCTTTCTGATGGAGTCATAATATTCCATTGTATACAATGTTGTTAAAGGGCATCTTGGCTCTCTCCACAGTTTGGCAAGTGTGGCCATTGCTGCTATAAACACTGGGGTACAGATGGCCCTTCTTTTCACTACATCTGTATCTTTGGGGTAAATACCCAGTAGTGCAATTGCAAGATCATAGAGTAGCTCTATTTTTTATTTCTTCAGGAATCTCCACACTGTTTTCCAAAGTGGCTGCATCAACTTGCGTTTCCACCAGCAGTGTAAGAGGGCTCCCCTTTCTCCACATCCTCTCCCAGACATGTAGTTTACTGTCCTGTTGATTTTGGCCATTCTAACTGGTGTAAGGTGGTGTATCAATGTGGTTTTGATTTGAATCTCCCTGATGGCTAATGATGATGAGTATTTTTTCATGTGTTTGTTAACCATTTTTATGTCTTCTTGGGAGAAGTGTCTGTTTATGTCTTTTGCCCATTTTTTGATGTGATTATCTGCATTGTGTATGTATATTATATTTTCTATATCTCTTCATTCTTTGATGGACACTTTGACTATATATCCTTTGGTTATATATCCAGAAGTGAAGTTGTTGGATCATATAGTAGTTCTACATTTAAATTTAGGGAGGCTTCCAGAATATTTCTATACAATTATGCCAATTCACATTCCCAAGAATAGTGTACATGGGTTCCCTTTTCTCCACACTCTCAGCAACACTCATTATTTCTTGTCTTTTTGTAAAAGCCATTCTAACAGGTATGAGGTGATATCTTGTTGTGGTTTTGATTTGCATTTCCCTGATGATTAGTGATGTTGAGCACATTTTCATGTACCTGTTGGCCATCTGTATGTCTTTGGGAAAAACTCTATTCAGGTACTTTGCCCATTATTTAATTAGATTATTTGTTGCTGTTGTTACTATTGTTGTTTTGCTATTGAGTTGGTTAAGTGCCCTGAATATTTGGAAAATTCACTTCACATCAGATACATGATTTGCAAATATTGTCTCTTATGACATCATTTACCTCTTCACTTTATTGTTTCCTTTGCTATTCAGAGCTTTTTAGTTTGATGTAATCTCAGTTGTCTATTTGTGTTTTCATTGCTTATGTTTTTGGTGTCATATCCAAAAAAATAATCATTGCCAAAACCAATATAAAGAAGCTTTCCCTCTATGTTTTCTTCTAGAAATTTTAGGGTTTCAGTTCTTACATTCAAGTCTTTAATTCCTTTAATGATGATTTACCATAAAGTAAAACATACTTTACCAAGTAAAGTAAATTTACTTGGTAAATTTACCAAGATTTACTGTTCATGAGTCCTGGAGGGTATAATACATATTAAGAACTGCACAGGTACATCCTGGGGATAGAGAACTTGGAATTCTGCCTCTATAGGGTCTGAGCTTGTGGTGTCTAGAGCTTCATGGTTTCCTCTTTTATTGGTTAATTAAAGCATAAGAATGGGACTTATGGTATAGAAAGGGAGAAGTGGAGTCACTCAAATGGTTTGAAGAGGGACCTTCATGGGTAGAAGCAGCCCAGTTTAGTAGCAGTGCCACACAGCTGGCAATATGTTTATTCATGATAGATGTCTTTTGAAAAGGGTGCCTTGGCAATCAAAAGCTTAATTGTTAGGCACTTGTACTACGATCAAAAGCTTAATGTCAGGCACTTACACTACTGTGTAGCAGTTCTTTTTTACTGCCATGTTGGATATTGTAGTATGAAAATACCACACAATTTTAATTTTAATCATTGTACTGTTGTGGACATTTGCATTATTTTTAGTTTATGGTTATTATGAATAGAACTGTTATGAACATTTTTATATGTGTCTTTTGGTTAACATGATTTTATTATCCTAGAGTATGTACCTAGAAGTAGAACTGATATTTTTTAGAGTAGGTAGGTCTGTGTTTAGCTTTCGTAAATACCTTTAGTTTTCCAAAATGACTATACAAATTTACAGTTGAACCAACAATATATGAAAAATTCCAGTTGGTGCTTATCTTCCTCAATTCTTGGGATTGTCACTCTTTTAATTTAAACCATTCTGATGAGACTTTGGTGTTAATTTTCTTTTTGCTGATGAATAATGATGTTGAACATTTTTAAATTAACTTACTGGCTGTTTGGATATACTTTTTCTGATGTGTCTGCTAAGCCTTTTGCTCATTGTAAATTGGATTGTCTCTTATTGCTTTGTAGAACTTTCTCTTTTATTTTGGATATCACTTTTGGGGCAGGTATATTTGTTAAAAATATCTCCCAGTCTATGGCTTGCCTTTTCAACTCTCTTAATGATGTCTTTTGAGATATCTTGTGGTTCTTTAATGACTATACAGTAGCCCACTATAGAAATATAGCATAGTTTTACAAATAACTACCACTATTTGTATATGGCTTATAATTCTATAAAGTAAATCTTTTTTTCTAGGACTTGTTACTATTTACGTCTTAGGAAAGTCTCTGTGAGCACTGTTATCTTTAGATAGAATTATTAAATAGAAGAGTTTTAGTTTTCACTTGTTTTTTACTCCTTTTGAAACCTCTAACATCTGTTTTATAAATCATCTCTTTATTTTCTTAGGTCTTAACTCTGAGGTAATATGCTCATGGATAAGCACTGACTACTTAAAGAGTGATTCTAGATGCAAAGCTACTGCATTTGTTTTTTATTTTAGGTGACATTCCGAAAATAATCTTGAACAAAAGACACATTTAGAGTGTCCTAAATCAGCGCAATATGCAAATATCTACTAAGTGAAACCATTTTCCTCCATAAAATAATGCAAACATATGCTCTGTCTGTGAACAGCTTACTTTGTCCATGTTCCCAATGATCTCCATTGAGCACAAAGCCTGGAATACAAACTCCTGATTATGGGCTTCAAGGCACTGCCTAGTCCACATCTTGCTTGTTTCTCCAGTTGATCATGTACTACTTTTCCCCTTGCTCAAGCTCTCCAACCACACTGGCTACTTTTGATTTCTCCAACAAGATTGTCTCTTGCCTTAAAACCTTTGCATTTGAAAGAGTTTCCACCAGAACAGTCGATGGCTGGCTCTCTCACACTTTTTTAAAAGTCATTTAATTTCCTTTTCTTTCTTTCTTTCTTTCTTTCTTTCTTTCTTTCTTTCTTTCTTTCTTTCTTTCTTTCTTTATTTCTTTCTTTTTTGAAAGAGAGAGAGGGATCATACATGCCTGCGAATGAGGCTGGGGGAGGGGCATAGGGAGACAGAGAATCTTAAGCAGACCCCTTGCCCAGCTGGTTGTGGCATTTGATTTCACAACCCTGAGATCATAACCTGAGCCAAAAGCAAAAGTTGGGTATTCAACCTATGGAGTCACCCAGGCATCCCACAAACTCATATGATTTTAATTCAATTATTACAGTTACAGAAAGTTATTCTTACCTGGCAACATTATCTAGAGTACTCTCTCCTTCTGCCATCATATCCTCCTGTTTCTTTCTTTCATAGCACTTACCACTATCTGAGGTAATCCTGTTTATTAATTTGTTTAGTAGTTCCTTACATGTTCCCTGCTTTTAGAGTGTAACTCTAGGGACTATGTCTGTCTTTTTTTCTGCTGGGCCCTCATTGCTTAAAACAGTGATCAACATATGGTTGGTTCTAGTAATTCTAGTTGACTGAGTTGAATGAATAAATTTTAAGTACAACAAGGTCAACAAATAGAAAAAGCTGCTTTCGGAAAGTTTTAAATTGCTAATTAGTAACTGGTTTCTTTGAATTGGTACTTAGTTACTTCAGGAGGGTAGACTTTATCTCTGCAATGAGGCTTAAAGCTCCTATGACTCCTTTGGAATCATACAAAGTGCAGAACCCTGTATATTTCCCTTCCCAGGGAGCTAGTTGCTTCCTGCATATACTCTTCATATACTTTGGAGTATATGTAGTCTCCATATATGCTGTAATCTCCTTATACTTTGCATTCAACTGTATTAAGTATATTCGAAATACTATATAATATATAAAGTATATTCATGGTATTATAATGATTTGTTTACATGTGTGTTTCCTCCTTCCTCTTCGCTTCAATCCAGCTCCTGCCCCCAACCTCCTCAGTAAGTGTCTATGAAAAGAAAGACCTAATTTATTCTTGTTTAAAACTTTAGTTCCCTGCACAGTGTCTAGCACAGTCTACCAATGTTTGGGGAATAAATACAAAATAATGTTTCAGTAAATATTGTTGAATTGTTAACATATTTTTTTGATCACTGAATATCTGAAAATGAAAACTTACTGATCTTTTTTACTGAACATAATAGATTTCTTGGCTTTTAATACAGAAGAAGAGTCTTTCATTTTACTATAAATCTCTTACTTGACAGTGGAATCATTTTTGGGTGAGGGAGAAGCAGCTATATATGTATTCCTTTGCAGTCTACCTATGGGGAGCCATTTTTTTTTTTTTTTTTTTACTTTCATGATATTTGTTTAGGAAGAAGTATCAAAAAGTACACGAAAAGTTGCTTTTAGAAAACAAATATATATTTGTTTTGCATATATATTTGTTTGCATATATATTTTTAAGTATGATTGTATTTATATTTTTGGAACTTATCTCCCTTTATTTATTAGAAAACAGCAAGGTGTTTGAAACTAGTCTGTGAGGAGAGAAGTTTATACTTTTATTTTTTAATTCCAGTATAATTAGCAGTGTTATATTAATTCAGGTATAAAATAAAGTGATTTAACAATTCTAGACATTACTCAGTGTTCATCATGATAAGTGTACTCTTTATGTCCTTCCCCTGTTTTACCCATTCCCTCTGCTGTAACCACCAGTTTGTTCTCTATAGTTAAGAATATGTTTTTGTTTGTCTCTCTTTTTTTTTTGTTTATTCATTTTGTTTTATTTCTTTTATTGTTTTGTTTTTATGTATGCTCCATGTCATGGAGCCCAGTGTGGGGCCTGAACTCATAACCCTAATGTCAATACCCAAGTTGAGATCAAGAGTTGGATGCTCAACCAACTGAGCCACACAGGTGCTCCTTGTTTTGTTTCTTAAATTCCACATGTGAGTGAAATCATATGGAATTTGTCTTTCTCTGACTGACTTCTTTCATTTAGCATTATACTCTCTAGACCCATCTGTGTTGTTGCAATGGCAAGATTTCATTCCTTTCTATGGTTGAGTAATAGGCCATTGTGTGTGTGTGTGTATGTACGTATGTGTACCACATCTTCTTTATCCAATCATCTATCTATGGACATTTGGGTTGTTTCCATATCTTTGCTATTATAAATAATGCTGCAATAAAAAAGGGGTTATGTATATCTTTTCAAATTTTGATTTTCTTTGGGTAAATACCAGTAGTGGAATTAGTGGATCATATAGTAATTCTATTTTTAATTTTTTGAGGTACCTTCATGCTATTTTCTACCATGGCTACACCATTTTGCATTCCCACAAGAGTGCATAAACATTCTTTTTCTCTATATCCTTGCCAGCATTTGTTGTTTCTTAGGTTTTTTATTTTAGCCATTCTGATTAGTGTGAAGTGATATCTCATTGTGGTTTTGATTCGTATTTCTCTAATGATGAGTGATGTTGAACATCTTTTTATGTGTCTGCTGGCTTTCTGGATGTCTTCTTTGGAAAAATGTCTATTTATGTCTTCTGCCCATTTTTTAACTGGATTATTTTTGTTGTTGAGTTATATAAAATCTTTATATATGTTGCATATTAAGCCTTTATCAGATACATCATTTACAAATATCTTCTCCCATTCAGGGGGGTTTCTTTTAGTTTCTTCTAGTTTGTGTAGAAACTTTTCATTGTGATATAACCCCAATAGTTAATTTTGCTTTTGTTTACCTAGCCAAAGGATACATATCTAGAAAAATATTCCTACAGGTGATGTAAAAGAGATTATTGCCTGTATTTTCCTCTAGAAATTTTATGGTTTCGGGTTTCATATTTAGGTCTCTCATCCGTTTTGAATTTATTTTTGTGTATGGTGTAAGAAAGTGGTCCAGTGTCATTCTTTTGCATGTAGCAATCAGGTTTTCCCAGCACCATTTGTTAAAGAGACTTTTTCCCATTGTGTATTCTTACCTCCTATGTTGTAGATTAATTGTATACTTAATATTTCTAGGATCTCTATTTTGTTGCATTAACGCATGTGTACATTTTTGTGCCAGTACCATATTGTTTTGATTACTACAGGTTTATATTGTATCATAAAATCTAGGATTGTGATACCTCCAATTTTGTTCTTTTTCAAGATTGCTTTGGCTACTCAGAGTCTTTTGTGGTTCCAAACAAATTTTAAGATTATTTGTCCTAGTTCTGTGAAAAATACTCTTAATGTTTTGATAAGGATTGCATTAAATATGTAGATTACTTTGGGTAGTATAGAAATTTTATTTTATTTTATTTATTTATTTTTTGGGTAGTATAGAAATTTTAATGATACTGTTTTTCTCAATCTATGAGATGGACTATCTTTCCATTTTGTGTGTGTGTGTGTGTGCCATCTTCAATTTCTTTCAGTTTTGTTTTTTTTTTAAAGATTTATTTATTTTAGAGAGAAAGAGAGAGACAGAGAAAGAGTAAGAGCTATGGGTGGGTGGGGTTGTGTAGAGGGAGAGGGAAAGTAAGAATTCCAAGTAGGCTTCATGACCAATGAGGAGCCCAACATAGGGGAAGTCTCACTATTCTGAGATCATGGTCCAAGCCCAAATCAAGTGTCAGATGCTCAACCAACTGTGCCACCCAGGCATGCCTCCTCAATGTTTTATAGTTTTTGAAGTATAAGTCTTTCATTTTCTTGGTTAAGTTTATTCCTACTATTTTGTTCTTTTGGTGCAATTGTATATGGGGTTGTTTCCTTAATTTCTTTTTCTGCTATTTATAGAAATTCAATAGATTTCTATATTTTGATTTTATACTCTGTGACTTTACTGAATTCATTTAGCAATTTTTTGGTGGAGTCCTTTGGTTTTTCTATCTATATTGTTACACCATCTGCAACTAGAAAATTTTACTTCTTCCTTTGCAATTTGGATGCCTTTTATTCCTTTTTGTTGTCTGATTGCTGTGGCTAGGACTTCGGTACTATGTTGGATAACAGTGGGGAGAGTGGACTTTCTTGTCTTGTTTCTGATCTTAGAGGAAAAGTTTTCAGCATTTCACCATTGAGTATGATGCTAGCTTTGGATTTTTCATATATGGCCTTTATTATGTTGAGGTATGTTCCCTCTAAACCTACTTTGTTGAGGTTTTTTTCATGAATGGATGTTATGCTTTGTCAAATGCTTTTTCTATGTCTATTGAAATGATCATATGGTTATTAACCTTTCTCTCATTGAAGTGATATATCACTTTGATTGATTTGTGAATAGTGAAATACCTTTGCAGCCAAGATTAAGTCCCACTTGATTGTGGAGAATGATTTTTTTTTTTTTTTTTTTTTTTACTTTTGCTGATATTTTGTTGAGGATTTTAAGTCTATGTTCTTCATAGATACTGGCCTGTATTTTCCCTTTTTTGGTGGTGTCTTTATCTGGTTTTGGTATCAGGGTAATGCTAGCTTCATCGGATGAATTTGGAAGTTTACCTTCCTCTTTTTTTTTTTTTTTTAATAGTTTGAGAAGAACAGGTATTAACTCTTCTTTAAATCTTTGGTAGAATTCATCAGTGAAGCCATCTGGTTCTGGACTTTTTTTTTGTTGGGAGTTTTTAAATTACTGTTTCAATTTCATTGCTAGTAACTGGTCTATTCAAATTTATATTCTTCCTGACTTAGTTTTGGGAATTTATGTTTCTAGGAATTTATCCATTTCTTCTAGGTTGTCTACTTTTTTGGTATACAATTTTTCACAAGATTTTCTTATTATCTTTTACATTTCTGTGATATTGGTTGTTATTTGCAGAAACAAATTTGTTTTTCAAGAAATAAAATAGTTTTATTTCTGATTTTATTTAGTTGAGTCCTGCCCTCCCCCTTTGATGAGTCTGGCTAAAAGTTTATCAATTTTATTGACCTTTTCAAGGAGTGAGCTCCTGGTTTCATTGATCTGTATTTTTTTTTTTTAAGTGTCTATTCCATTTATTTCTGTTCTAATCTTTATTTTTTCCTTCCTTGTACTTATTTGGGGCTTTGTTTATTCTTTTACTAGCTTTAGGCATAAGGTAAGGTAAGGTTGTTTATTTGAGATTTTTCTTGCTTTTTGAGGTAGGCCTGAATTGCTATAATCTCTCTTAGAACTGCTTTTGCTGCATTACAAGATTTTGGACCATTGTGTTTTCATTTCCATTTGTCTAGGAAAAGAGTTTATCTTTTTTGAAAAGAGATTAAATTTGCTCCTTGTGAAATTATCAATCATCTTTAGAAGGAAAAGAGTGATCCACATACAGGTAAATATTCCTTTAATGTTTAATTTAAACCACACACTTCCTTTTATAGTGGATGATCACCACATATTAAATGTGCACTTTTGGGGGGTTTTAGATCTATGCCTGGGGCTCTGAAGTGGACACAAAGGGGAAAAGAAGACAAAGGCTCTACTTCTAAGGCTCCTCTTAGAAGAGACCGTGAACTAAATTGTACTGTCTTGTTTTTTGAGGTTTGATAAAATTCCAGTGGTGTGTAAATGAAACATGAACTTTTCTCAAAGAACAAGTTATTTTGGGAAAGTGAACAGTATGATGAGTTTCTTTTCTTAACTCTTTTATGTTGTTGTATTAGTAGCACATCTGGGGCTTTCTAGGGGTGCTTGTGTATGTCCATGCTTGATGTGTTATCTAAGAGAAAGTGTTCCTCTCAAAAGTTGGAAGACTTATTAGTGGCACTGATCACACCATTTTGCCCAAATATGGACAAATGTGGACCAGGAATACATATGTTCTTAAAATTAGAAGAATATATTTAATGGTTCCATGATGATAGTTATGTTAAAAGTGCATATCATATAGTATCCCAATTGTCGGACATAGAAGTGAAGAAGAGTTAGAAAATTTGACCTGATTCCCTTGGGAGTTTAAATTTATTGATATAAATATCACACACCTATTTATGGCAGCCCTGACCAGAGATTCTGTAGAGTTAGCCTCCAGAGGAAGCCAGGACAGTCAAGGCGGTTGTGAAGATTATATCAGGCCACAGCCAATGAATGCCTTGGCATTATTTATGAAATGTAGTGGTTGCTCATAAATCCTTTGTTAGATCCCTCCAAAGAATTCATTAATAGTTTAGGGACATTTTTTAAGCCCAGCAGAGTTAACATAATGGATATGCTTTATGTGTTGAAGGAGACCTGTACCTCCTATATTGGATATAGTGAAATATAGAATAAGTGCAATATTTATTGAGGCCCTTCTGAGTCAGAACTCTCAGGGCACAATTAAGTTCTGATTTGTTGTTAAAAATTAAAGAATGAAGAAAAGTTAGTCAGGTCACCTATTTAAAATAAATACATCTCACTTAACAATCTTATTCTGTTTATTTATAAGGTTCTAAATACAATGCAGGATCATCATTACTTGTGAACAAAGTGGGGACCAGTGGCCAGGAAGATAGCCAACAGGGAAAGTTTTTTGATTGTTAGGTTTTTAAACAGGAGTGACATCATTTCATGTGCTACTGGTTGACTGTAGTTCACACATCTTAACTATTAGCATCTGGTTGACAAATGAAAAGTCATTTGGTTGTGCTATTCAGAATGGCAGATTCAAAGGGGCAAGGAAAAGCTTGTGTTAGCATAGTTTGTGACTTTGAATAAGGTAAGTTTCCATATTGAGAAACTTAATTTCCATATGTGGAAAATATTGTTAAGATTTGTATTGCATTTACAAATTGAAAAAGGAACGGACGATAATCCGTTGTGTGGTTTTGCTTTCCTGCTGCCTCTCTGGAGTTTATCCTAATATATATAATTTGTAAAACAATATTGTCCAGAACTAAAGGACTTTGGTTAATGCTAAGTGGGATAGGAATATTGTAAATCCCTCCTGAGACAATTAAAAAAAAATACCTAAGGAAATTTAATTACATTAAATAAGTAATTTAAGTGTAGATTTTCTTAAACCTTATATCTATGATCAAAAGCATAAATAAGTAATCTCTGAGATAAGTGGGTCTTGTATAATAGATGAATACTGAAAATTAAAGAGTACATAAGCTCTAGACTGCAGCACCTTCTCCCACTGCTTCTGTTCTTCCTTTTATTGCTGAATATGGTCTGGATGTAATTAAAGTAAAAGTCATAGTGTCAAGGTTTTGTAGTACAAATTCAAAATAAGAATAAATTTAATTTTTTTCAGCACCCATTTTAACTTGTCTTTTGCTAAATTACAGTCATAAACAAATTCTTTTATGTAAAATTTCAAGAAAAATGACAGAAAATTATATTATGCATACACTATAAATATATATATACACACTATGTATGTACTATATACTATATATACACTATATACTATATATTATATATGTTACATATATAATATATTATACTATATATTATATATGTAATTATACTATTATGTAATTATATTATACTATATATTATATATGTAATTACATATGGTATATATGATACTGAAGTTAAATTGTGGTACAGAAGAACTTTACATATACTCTTCATGATTTGCATGATGTATCTGAAAGTTATTGCATTCCTTCTCATTACCAATTATAGCATTGCAGTGAAGAGTTATACTTGCCAAAATAGACATAATTCACTTAGTCAGTCAGTCCCATTACCTGAAAAGAGACTTAATCTAATTATGCTAATCTTTCATAAAATAAATTCCAACATCTAGTTTCTTTAGGCAGAAAAAGGGTTATGCCTTGAAACATGGCAAATCAGGGATATATTTACATATAGAAATAGAGCTATAATTTGACAGGGTTGCATGGAGTAAAATCTTTTCCAAATTCAGTCTCTTCCTATTCCTGAGGTGAGATTGCTGATACATCTATACCTGGCTGCTCATCATCATACCTTGAACTGCTCCTTCCTAGAACAATCCAAACCATGTCTCCAACATCTCTTCCCACATGCCTCTTATCCTCTCTTTAGTATCAATCTCTTGCTTCACCCACATGGCTACCTCTCCTTTGGAGAACCACTTCTACTGCCCAGGTTTTTCTCTCCCCAGAAGCCCTTCCTGTCTCCTTTAGGTCAGAGACACATCTCTTTGGAAAAGCTATCCCAGTGATTTCTTAATTCTGTGCATTCCGTAACACATTATCTGTCTCATAATACCAAGGTACTTCATTTAATATAGTATATATATATTTTTTTGTTAGTAGACTCCTAGTATGCAAGGTGTCAGGACACTGTATTGTATATATATATTATCATTTTAACTGTGGATAGAAAAATGTGTAAAGGAGGGATTTGATGAAATGATTTTGATTTAGTATTTTTGTATATATATATGTGTGTTTGTATATGTATGTATATACATAGTTTTTTGCAATGAGCCTATATATTCAGAGGAAAAAAAGGGAAAAAAAAACTGGAAAGAAATATACATGAGAAAAGGAGTCTCTCAGACAATGTCTAATCACTAAGTCATGCTATTATATAAAATAGGGGTAGGCAATATATTTTTTTAAGAACTTAAATGCAAAAGCAAAATATTTTGGGGGAGCTTTCAAAAAAGCAGATCGGATATTTTTGTTACTATTGTTTCATGTAAATGAAATTAAAAAGTTTAATTCTATACAGAAAATTCTAGCTAAAAAGACACATTTCTTCTACAACTCTGAGTAGTTAGGTAGAAAGCAGGTTACTTTAATCCCACATGGATTATTTACAGAGACTCAAGAGGAATGGGAGCTTGAAATCCCAGGCTCTGCAAACTCCTGGTGGTGGGGGAGGCATGAGGGCCTTTGTCAGAACATATTAATGAATCTTCGGGTAAGCGCAGCTGTGGAAAGGAGGCAGTGAGATGTAAATTGTTCTGCACCATGAAGTGAAAAAGTGGAGCTTCTGGAAGGGAATCCAGAAAACAAGCTGGGAGATGTGATGAGACTCTGGAGGCTCATTGCTTTAATTGACAAGTATTTACTGAGTGCCTAACATGGGTAAGCATTATCCTAGGTACTGGAGATTCCTTGAAAATCTGCCCTAGTGTGCAGGAAGTGGAATAGATAAAATACATTAAAAAATAGGTAAAATTAGATGGATAAAAATTTCTGCCCTAGGGCAGTTTATATTCTAGTGGGGAGGATGCTGAAGCCTGAGTGTCTTTTGGGGGGAAGTACAAGTGAGGTGAGGGCACTAGAGGACTTTTAAGAAAAGGGATATTCAGTGTTTTATGCATTGCTGCCATGTTACCCCCAAATTTCTAGCAAAGGTACAGCGTTTCCAAATGCTGTGTGAAAGAGATTTGGGGTTATAATGGTGCTGAGACAAAGCAGGGGAAAGAGATGAAGCTAGAAAGCTAGCAGCTCAATCAGACACTGGTGGAGTCCGCCTTGTCCTTGTTCTCCGCGTCATCACTACCTCCCAGTGCACCCCACACTCCTGTGTTGTCGTGATGTGCTTAGTATGCCAGGAGCCAAGGCTATATGCACTGCCTGTATCACAAAGCAGGAAAGAGGCAGCTCTTCTCATCCTTCTCTGTTTTAATCTGTTGGAGAGTGATCCAAGTCACCTTGCCTATGCAGTGATATTTTGCAAGGTTTACCAAAAATAATAGTTTCAATTTTAGTTGGTGGTCTCAGCCTCTTTATCTTCTCTGCTTAAAACTTTCCCATGGCTTCTCACTACCCTCAGGATAAGGCCCCATATCCTTAAAATAAGGTAAAAGAGGCGTGTAATCCAGTGTCCCCTGATTCCCACTTTGGCCCTACTTGAGTTGAGTCCATCCAATTGATCCTTAGGGGCTTTGCATGACTTTATCCCTCAGACCTTTGCTTCTGGCCTCTGCCTGGGTAAATCGTAATTTAATTGTTTCTTCTCCAGATAAGCTTTCTTTGACTCCCCTGGGCTGGATCTTTCTATGAAATGCTCTTAGAGTGCCCCGCAGCTCCTCACACACTGATTTCACTGTAGTAGCCTGCTGTGTAGTGCCTAGTTTCTCTGCTAGACTTTCAGTATCAGCTGCTCACTGACCACCCTCATATTGCTTACCTCTATATCCTTGGAGCTCACCACAGTGCAGAGTGGGAGTTTCATAGTTTCGGATTTTCATAGCCAGTCCCCGTGGGCTTTCAGGTCAGTTCAAGTGACATACTCTAAGCTGTCTTTGGAATCTACTTCCTTTCCCCCGATCAAGGGGCTTGGTGCCTGAGCAGGCTTTTCTTGACTTGGCTGGATGCACTCCCGGGAGACTCCTTACAGCTTCATGGATATACATTCTATTTTGCTTGTTTGGGCTCAGAATGGGACCTAGGATGCAAATCATTTGTAAATGTTCAGCATAAAATAACCCAGGATGCCCACAGAGGGATAAAGTTAGTTAACTACAGAGGACCAGCAACTCTGCAAGAGCAGCCAATAGTGTCCAGCCACTAACTGACTTGTTACTATTCTCAGGGCAAGGAAAGCAAATGCTTGCCTGTGATAATAACTCTCACAGCTTTGGCTTTGGAACTTTGGGATTGTTAGTGTGTGTGCAAAATAATTTGTGTTCTGGTAAGGTCCTGAATTGTATAACTGATGCAGTTTCCTTCACCCACATCTTCCCAAATTACCCTACTCAGTTTGACACATAGTGCTCTGTTTACTCTTCACAGAATTGCCTTCAAGGGTGTCAGACATTTCTGCTTCTTCTTAAAATCCGTAATGCTCCTTTCTTTGATTTCTGCACCTTGTCTCCTCTCGCCCGCCTATCATCCGCCTCTTCGCGAGGGTTCTGTGACACACCTCTAACTCTTATTTTTATTTTATACTCAATTTTTTTCAGCCCAAAATCCTACAGAGAGTAGGTTGTCATTTTTATGTAGACACTGGCCTTGATGCATCTATTTTCCTATCAGAGCCTCCAGAATCCTTGGGGATCCAAGAGGCAGAGTGGGGGAAAACCATCTGTGGAAAAAGCTTGTGTCATCTGCATGGTAAAGGGCCCTTGTCTGTGTGCCTAGTGAGCTCCCCACATCAATCTTTTCAGTTCTATCTACACACACTGGAAGCCATGCTGTGCTCTAATTTTGAGGGCAGTATGTGTGCTGACAGAAAAACATCTACATCACATCCTTCCTTACTACCCCATAATTTTTAACAAACCAGGTGGAACCGGGCCCTGCTTACCAGAGGGTAATTTGGAGTGGTCTGTTCTTATTAACACTGACATCATGTGTTGTATCAGTTCTGTTTTAAATGTACAGTCAGGCCATGTGACATATGCCAATTAAGCTTGCAAAAATTGAATTTGACTTGAATTATTTCATCTTGTACAGAGATAGTTTCCAAGAGCCATTAACCTGTAAGAGAGAAAAAAAATTAGAAAAGTTACTCATTTCTTTTTCTTTTTTTTTTTTGAAATGGATCATGAAATCGAATTTAAATAACAACTTTAAGAAATTACATGCTGTTTCTACTTGATGTTACACAAAAGCTCTGTCTCTTCTTGTTGGCCACCTCTGTTGTCATGGCAACAGCTGCGATTTCTCAGATGCAGCGGTGTGTTTGCTGAGCAGGAAGACAAGACCACTGTTTATTACAATAATTATTTAAGAACAGGTGTCATTAACATAAGACTCATGTCAAACTCATTAGGGAAAGGACAGAATGAAATATTGCTATCACATGAGATCAGGAAAATATTGAGAAAATAATAGCATAAATATATAAGACACTTCAATGTATAGAGCTTTTTTGTGTAGACTAATCCAGAATGAATATAATAATTTATGGAATGTAAACATAGGATCATTAAAATTTAGTCCGGAAACTTAACCTGAGAAATAATCTAGAATAAACTCGTAACTTGTTCTAATGCAGAAAAAAAAAAAAAGGTGCTATTTCTCGGCAAGCTGCATGTATAATTTCTTGTGGAAAATCAATGAACTCTAGAAATTTATACTGATATCAGGAGAAATGTGGTGCTAATCTAAGTGGCCATCATAAGGTTTCAAATTCACCTTCTTATTAATGAGATAAATATATTTTCTCATAATACCTGAGAAGCTGATTGGAGTACACGTTTATGGTAATGAACCATTACATCTAGGAAAGTCATCTCAACTGGCAAAGTAATTGAGTTTTTAATACAATTTTTTCTTGCGTATGTGAGATAACTAATTATTTCTCACTGAAAATGAGGGTGAAATTGAGCCAAATTGTGTTATTCTTGAAGGTATAAAGAACGACTCTGAGTTAAAGAGCAGTTGCTCGTAGCCCTCTAAACTCTTTTAGTCAGTCCTTAAAAATCATCTAATAATATTCCCCTTCAAAATTACTTGAAAATAAATGGGCTGGGTAAGAGTCTTTCAGTTTCAAGAGAATTCAGGATTTAGGTGAAGTGCTAATGAATAGTTTGTGAACCAATAGTAAGACTGCCAACAGCTTTAATAATGTCCCTGAAATCCTGGGGCATCTCTTTTCTCACAATGTGATTATTATTAGGTTGTACTTTCAGTGACTTCTCCAAGGTTTAAGCTTTTCCTTCTCTAAGATTTATAGGACATTTTCAACATCACAGGCACTATTAGATTTGCCAGTTTCAGAAAAGTAAATGATATTTTCATGTCAATTGCTGTTGTGGAATTCTATCTGGTATGTCTTGGCATTGTTTATAACCACACCTTTTTTTTCATTTTATGTGTGTAATTTTTCCTTTTACTGATAAAAGATGATGACAAAATTGATATATGGATTGTAGGATCAGGTTCATTATTCCACATTGAGTAATAGGATTTAGTTTTTAGATACAAAACTAAGAGGAAAATGTGGATTTAGGGACTTACTATATTGCTTTGCATCAAAGTTAACACTTAATTTGAAAGAAATTTTTAGTATGTCTAGCTATTGGTACTAACTGAAATTTCATTGCATAGAGTGGAGAAGGCGTGAGAGGCAGGGAAGATTTGGGGACCATGGTATAACCAAATAATGAAGGAGTTTGCAGATATTTACTATTACGACAATTTTTATACCAAATATTTAGTCAATGGGTGAATTAAAAGCAACAACTCCATTTAGCATACACTCTCAAAAGGCCATCAATCTAAATAACTGTGGCTCCACATCAGTCATGAGCGTGTCAATAATTAGACCAGTTAGCTTGACACACAGTTCTGAAGGCTTTAAGCTAGTGAAAAGAAAAACCATGCTATCTGAATGCTAAGAACCACCAAGTATTCATTATAAGCAATTAAATCTAGTGGTTAAAAGAATGAACTTTGGAGTCAGAGAGAGGTTCTAATCCATGTGTGGACTCTTACATATTCTGAAACTTTAGGTAAGTTAAACTCTCTATGCCTCTCAGTTTTAATGCCATAAAATGGGAATAATAACTTTCTAACTCATAGGGTTGAGTATCAAAGTGTTAAAAAAAGTATGTATAGGTATACTTGCATATGATAGGTACAAAACAGTAGTAATAATAGTAATTATTTTGATAGGCTTAGTGAATTTTTGTATGGTGGAAGTAATATGTCATTATTCCTTTTCACTTTAATAAAAATAGTTTTGTTCTAAGAAGTAAATGCAGAAGAACTATAACGAAGATGTTGAAGTTTTTTTTTTGAAGATTTTATTTGAGAGCGAGTGAGAGCATGAGCACAAGGTGGGGTGGGGGAGGGGGAGAGGGACTGGGAGAAGCAGACTCCCTTCTGAGCAGGCAGCCCAACACAGGGCTCCATCCCAGGATCCTGGGATCATGACCTGAGCCGAAGGCAGACACTTTACCAATGGAGCCACCCAAGTGCCCCAGAGTGAAGTATTTAAAATAGACTTCTGGATTACTACACATAGGCTTGTTGTGACTCTCATAAAATACATACATTATATTATTTACTGTCTAACAAACCTGAACGTTGTCAGTTATACACTTACCTGGACAATGGGCAATAAGGAATGTTGAGCTTTCTGCTAGGGAGCTAATAAATATGTGAATATTATATGACATTATTTTTATTAGAAGTCAAATACTCAAGAAAGATGACCCAACTACTGTGTGGTGCCACTTCTTTGAAGTCATTGCTGTCCTGGGTCCTAGATTAGATTGCTCATGTTGGGACTGCTGACTGTATGCCTGACCAGGTGCTCTCTCAACAATTGTAACAGAATGACCATCTCAGGAGCCAAAGGCCATACTTAGAGCATTGGGGCAATTTTCTCAGGACATGTACTTCTATCGTGGGTGATTTCAGCTGTAATGCCTAAATATTTAACAATTAGTTCTCTCCAATAGGAGCCAGCTTCCGCACATCCTGCTCCATAACACGTCTCAGTTTGAGAAGCAGATTTGTTCTCATCTCCAAATTTAAAGTGGAAGGAGCTGACATTTCCCTTATTGCAATGTTGAAGTAAGTGTAAATGCTTAGGTACAGACTTGATGGACTCACAGAAGAGAAAAAGTCAGTTAAGTACCTTTTTTGATTTCCCATGCACATAGAAGTTCAAAAGTCAATGACATGATGATATATAAAAGGCTTTCTGTAGGTTTTTATGATTCTGAGGAGGGAACAGTTTATCTTCATAAAAAGATACTATATGTGCCCCCAACCCAACATACCCCTGTGTATATGTGTGTGTTTGTGTGTGTGTATAATTGGATTATCCTTGATAATAATTGGATTAGCTATAAAGATAGAACTTCTCCAATCAGATGTGTGTATAATTCTTACATTTATAAATACCATTAAATAATTTGTGAAGGTATTTTATCTTTTTTTGGTTAAAGTATTATAATTGATGCTATTTTGGGGAACAAATTTGCACTAAATTGCAGATGTCTGATGTAAAAGAATATTCATTTTGAAAAGAGATGTAATTGAAATAATTGAACCTTTCATTATGGTTGAATTTTCCTCTTGTCTCTTTTTAGCAGTAATGATAGATTACAGAATTAATTTCTTTTACATTTTGTGGTTTGATTAAATCCCCTTAAATATTCTAGAGAGAGAATTAAAAAAAAAAATCCCACCCAGTTTCTTTACAGTCCTGGTATTGACTTTCTCATGGAGCTTTCTTTCTAGGTTGGTTTAGTGGAAAAGGTGGGGTTATGGACCTGAATTACTGTTAGAGAAGAAAGTTTAGTCTATACACTCCTCGCAGACACAGAATCAGGTATTATTTTAATCATATTCACAAACCGTAGTAACCATCTACATTATGCAGAGCACTGGACTGGGAATTCAAGAGTGGGTGTTACTAACTGTGTTTGGGGCTTTATTCCCCCTTGAGACGTCTTGAGCTACATATAGTAGATGTACACACAGATTTGTGGCTGTTATATTATAATCCCACAATTACTGGAGAATTTCACCATATGTCAGAACTATTTTACTCTGGTAGTTTTAACTATGCCAAGTTATTTTAAGAAACTGATTGGTGATTAATAGCAGAACTCTTCAGAAAGTCTTCAGGAAGAAAACACTGTGTCCAGGCATTTGTCCCAGCCACACATACGTAATACAGAGGAAGCCATTACTGAGCCCATATGTCCAGAGATTTCTCTCACCTATGTTATATGCTTCCTGTTTCAACTTCTCTATCTCCATAATAATGCAGATAACCTTCAGCATTGAAGAAGGAAGATGAGTTAGAAATGTACAGCATCAAACAGTCAGGACTTCAAGATGAATTCAGGTCAAACTCCCTCGAGAAGAATAGTTTCCATAACTTGGCACAGGTCTCAGTGTGAGTTGAAGAAATGAGATATTGTAAGAAAAGGAGAGAGAGAATCATTGATTTTGTGGGCTGTTAATAGTCATGGCAAATGAGCTCTGTTACAGGAAAGAAAGGCAGCATCTCTGAAAATAGAGATGAGGGGGATTCAAGAATAAAAAGAAGAAAACAAAGATTTTAGGGTATTTTAAATTTGGTTTTTGGGAGTTGGGATATCTGTAATTCTTGCATATATGACTGTAGTTAAGTAACAGGGAAATAAAATAGAGAAAGAAACAGGAAGTCTATTATTAAACCCTGCTCAAATATTAAGTTATTTTTTCTCTACAGCATCATTTTTTTGGTGTATAGATTTCCATCTTTTTTTGTCATTGAATTCAAGAGCAAAGCTATATGTGGATTGTAATGCAATATCCTGTCCCTGAATTTTAAACTATAGATGAATTTTAAAATGAGACAAGTTATTTTAACTAATACATCCCAGATTTAAATTCAGATGTTGTAGTTTATGAGGAAACAACCATGGATGATGTCCAAGAATCTATGCAAGGCAGAGGGAGCCAATGTAGGTGCACCCAGGCCATTTACTGAGATGTTTTTAAGGCTGTTGATCCAGTCTGGGACTGGAACCAACAATTTATTGAGTACATACTAGATGCTAGAACTGTGGTAAGTACTAATATTTCTTCATAACCTCTCTACAAAATTGGATTATGAAATCGTAGCCACAGAGAGGGGGGATTAAATGTTTGGAGAAATGAACTACTGTGTGACAAATTGCACAGGTAAAGGTGACAGATCCATGTGGGCTTTACTGTGAGTGCCCATGCTGCCCACTGGAGCATGCTACCCTTCCAGCAGGTGTATAGGTGTAAATTAATGGGGTTGATAAAGCTATTTTATATGCATTAGCTCATTAGATTCTGGGAGGTAGGATTTATTTATTTATTTATAGTATGGTTGACACACAATGTTACATTAGTTTCAAGCGTTCATCATAGTGATTCAACAACTCTGTACTTATGCTATGCTCATCAGGAGTGTGGTTACCATCTGCCTCCATACACTCCTATTACAATGCCATCTTTCAGCAGCCAACACTTAAAAACTTCAAGCTAGAGGTAAGAACCTCAGTAGGGGGTGCCTGGGTGGTTCAGTGGGTTAAGCCTCTGCCTTAGGCTCAGGTCATGATCTCAGGGTCCTAGGATTGAGCCCCATACTGGGCTCTCTGCTCAGCAGGGAGTCTGCTTCCCTTCCCCTCTCTCTGCCTGCCTCTCTGCCTACTTGTGATCTCTCTCTATCAAATAGAACCTCAGTATGGTTAAAGTTTGCTTCTTCCCTCATTGAGGACTCAGAACTACTCTTTCCTGGTCAAGCAAAGCTTTGAATTCCTTCAAAGAGGCAGCTGTTAAGACCTAAATCCAGGGCCCAGGGTTTGTGAAGAGCAGTGGTCTCAAAGTGTGGTTGGAGGACTCCTGGGAGTCACTGAGATCCTCTTGGGAGGTGCCCAAGAGTCTTCCTTTTCCACTGACGTATCTCTGAAGGCTGGGTTCTCTTCATCTGTTCCAGTGAAATATGTTATTTTCATATCATAATGGTTGACTACAGAAGCCAACATGAGAATTCAGCTGCCTTCTGCCAGACATTAAAGATTTTTGAAAAAACAAAAACAACAAAAAAAAACAACAATGTCATTCTTCTCACATATTTCTTTTTGTTTGTTTTGGGTAGTAGAGCTATTTTTATATTTATTTAAAGCAAGTAAACATTTAATAATTATCTTACTTTTTATTTTTATTAATTTATTTTATTTATTATTAAAATATTTTTTTAGTTTTAGCTTTTTATACAGTAAATATCAGTAGATAGAATCCACATAAACAAAGTCTCTTGGGGGGGGGTCTTCAATTTTTAAGAGTTTAAAGGGGTTTGAAGATCAAACATTTGAGAACTTCTGGTGTAGAATATTGTTTCTCTACACTAACTTGGATATAGACCAGAACACAGTTGATAAGATAAGATAAAATGGGCTATGACTATTATATTTTGGAAGTCCATCAATAATTTAAAACCCAATTTCATTTTCAGAGTGACCTATGTAGTCTAATTTTTATCTCATTTATTAGTTTTCTGAATCCTCAAAAGAGGAAAATAACCAGTCAAGAATATCAGAAATCTCAAATTCCCCAATTAATCAAATCAAATCAAATCTACCATTAAAAGTAGTCAGGGAAAATATGCCAGACATTCATTTCAAGTTTAATTGGACAATTTCTATAAGTCCATGTAACCTTTTTAATATTACTTAGGTCTCTACAAATTAGATCACAAGTCTCAGTTAAAATCAAATATAGCATCCACTTCATAGCATAGCTTTAATTTAATTTAATTGATATGTCTCCTTTCTTGCTGAATAAAGTATACCAAGCTGCTATTCCATTTATTAACCAATACCTTTACAAGTCAGTCCAGTAATTCTTGACAAAATCCCAGAATATTTTATCAGTAAATAAAGCAGATGCATGTAGTACATTTAGAGTAGCCCCGCTTTATTCATTATAGACGCCACTGCAGAACAGGTGCTATGTCCCTAAATTGCGTGGACTAAAAAGCCATGTTGGTGTCACTAGCTTTACATCCTATGGGGTTGTATACCCAGAAGACCAAATAATGATAGATGAAGGGCATCTGAAAATTCTAAAATAAAAAATGAATTGACCCAGTATTGTGAAGAGGGTGCCAGTGGTGGCTGGTACATGGCTACACAGGAAGAAAGAAAATGGGTAGCCTCCCTTGCAGTTATTAATGTTTTTGTGACTAAGTTACTGACAAAGAAATATGAGTTAATGGGATATTAGAATCCATAAGGAGAGAGGGGTCACTCCACTGTTGTAAGCCTCTGAATAACTGTGTGGAAGACTACTGTGCTCGGTGACTACATGGAGAAGAAATAAACTTCTATTTTGGTAGAACCATTGTATTTTTGTCTTTCTTTGTTACAGCTGAGCCTTCACTCCCTACTAATGCATATTCAAAATAAAAATATAGAATTTTGACATAACATCTATAGGTTAAAGAATGCAGCCAATTAAAATTGTACAAAGGTCCAAACAATAGACTTGATTACATTAATTTTATAATTTTAAATGTTTATTCTTTTATCAATGACAAGGTTTAATAATTAAAAGTTTTAGCAATTATAAACATGTCCACTGCACAGCTACACAGAAATAGATACTTGGCTCTTTGTTGTAGCAAAACCTGAGGGCATTATAATCCTCTTAAATTGAATTTAATTTTCTATGGCTATTTTGCAGAATTATGTTATCTCACTTTGGGCATAAAAACTTAGAGTGAAATTTTCCTAAGATTTCCCTACATCTTCCTTATCCCAACATACACATAAAGATAGAATTGTTGTTTTTCATCCTTTACACTGGATTTTAAGGCTTCATTCTGCTATTGGCTTCTTGCACATGGGTTATCTGGCTTGTCAAACTTTAGTCTCCCTACAGAATTAGAACATTCGGAAAAACAGACTCATGGTAGAGAAGTTCTCTGTTCCTGGAAATACTCAAGGACACAAGGACAGAGTATGTGTCAGGGAGAACAAGGTATAAGTAGTTGTTAGGACAGAGGCCCACAACATTTTAACCTGAGGATATGCTTGATATTCTCATGTCTGACACTCCGTGGGCTCACTTACTGGTGCCGTGACCAATTTGCTAGTCATAACTTCATCTCTTTTTTCCCTTCTCATGAAAGCATATCAGAATGCCAGTGAGTGAGAAGAAAATACTTATTATGCCAGTAATATCACACGTGTTCTAATTTATTGCAAAACTAAAGTATCTAAACTTTAATATTTTTAGCTATTGCTAGCTCTCAATTATTTTTTATATTTCCCAATAAATGAAGTAACCATCATGTTGTCAAATTCTTGACTAAGAATTCTAGATTAGGTAGATGTTGAGGGTTAAAAAATAGAGTCAAGGAGGGGAACCTGAGTGGCTGAGTGGTTAAGTGTCCATCTCTTGGTTTCTGCTCAGGTCATGATCTCATGGTGGTGGGATTGAACCCTGTGACCAGCTACATGCTAAGTGAAGTCTGCTTCAGATTCTCTCTCCTGTTTATTCATGCTCTCTTTCTCTCAAATAAATAAGTAAAATCTTTAAAGAAAGAACAACAGAGCCAAGAAATTCCTAATGAATTTACTCTCAATACTAGCACAATGGTGTTTGAAGCTTTTAGCTTCTATAACTCATTATAAGTGAAAACATAATACAATACAACGCTTGCCATAATATATAATATATGAAATAAACTTAGGCTATTTATACATAAAATGGTCTTTGGTTTCCATCTGTTTCAAACAATGATTGGTGGGACATAAAATATGACTTACATATGTGAAATATATATAAGATATATAAATAAAATGTGAGAATTCAGGAATCCATACTAGGGAGGGAACTCAAATGTTGCACAAGGGGCTTTGTTCAATGAATGTCTGAACCCTGATAATATATAATTTTTTCAAATTACTTCGAATTATTTATGCTATCTGATTTTTAAATGTCACCCTTTTAAAAATGGCATTATACCTTTAATGTCAAGTAAAAATGAATTTGTATCTTCTGTATATAAAGGCCTATGACATTCACTTACTAGGGTAAGGCTAGTCAATATTGGACTTTTTAATTTTGGTCTCCCCATAGCATCTTATGGAGAATACTCTGTTTTCTATCTTATCACAGTCATCATAACTTCTTTCAGTTCCCCATCTACCCACCCCTGCCCCCACCGTTTACTTCCAGTGCACCTGAAGCTCATGGGGGCGGTGACTGTACTGTACTGCTCACTCCTCTAGTCTCAGCATTTTGCACAATGGCTGCCAGACAGCCAATTCCTAGCAAACACTTAATTGGAACTAATTGAATTGATCAGAATTAAGTCCTCAATAAATACCTCTCAAATATTAAAACTCATTTATCTAGGAGAAAACTCATAATTGAATAAAAGCAACATAAAACCTGGATTCAAGACAGTAATTTCAATTATGCTCTAATTGAAGGTTTAGCTGTATTCTTTCCTTAACCTTTCATGGGCCAAGTACTCAGGCTCTCATGTTCTCTTTCCTATTCCCTCTAGACTGGTGCTAGTTGGGAGGAAGAATCTAAATGTTTATTTCCGGTCCGACAACTTAATATTTAGAATCATAGAATTTAGTTACATTGCTCATTAAGTTTTTGTGCATCTCAGTTTTCCTTCTCCAAAATTAGAGAATTGTGTCGCATCATTGTGTCATGGATGGAAGGGAAATTGTTATTTGGCACATGAGCTTTAACTGCTCAATCCTTGTGGAGATCCATCAGGCAAGGGAAGTGCTAAATATAGAATTCCTCTGGGTTCTGGTCAATCCACTTTCAAACTTAATAGAGTTAAAACTGATAGTTACAACTCAGATATGCAGACATATAACTTTATTTCTCCACAAGTGAACAGGTTATCCTTTGAGTCATCTCCTGATGGCTGACAGAAACTCCAGGTATGTCTGTAGTCTTCCAGACTTCTCCCTACCTACACCCTACACTCTCCCAACAGTGGGGCCCTACCACCATTTCTACTCTACTTTGGCCATCTATTGTCAGTTTGGGGCTTATGGAAAGATGACCTCAGATTGAAAAATAAGCTATAAAATGAATGGAAGTTGTGGAAGTAATAATAGTGAGTGTGGACATCAGGATACAATTGTTTTTAAGGGAGGGTAGAAAAATAAGGCATTGTATAGAGGGAGGTTGGGTCCAGAGAGTGGCTTGCTGGTGGGATAGAGACAGTGAACACACTGTCCTAGACACCTCCCCCACATTGTCTTTGTTTGTTTTGTGTTACCTGTGAAACTCTCTCCTGTGGCTGAGTTGGTTTACATTTCATTTATTTATTCAGCAAATATTTATTTTAACCCTGCCATATGCCAGGTCCAAATTGCCCACATTTCCACATTTTTGTCATATTTAGTTTGTTTTAATGTGAAATTTCAAAATAATATAAAATTGATCATATAGCAAAGGACTCTTCTCCCATATATGTGTTAGCTTATACTTCAATCTGATCACAAGAATTGTATTTTTTTTAAAAGATTTTTATTTATTTATTTGACAGAGATCGTAAGTAGGCAGAGAGGCAGGCAGAGAGAGAGAGGAGGGAGCAGGCTCCCTGCTGAGCAGAGCGCCTGATGCGGGGCTCGATCCCAGAGCCCTAGGATCATGACCCGAGCCGAAGGCAGTGGCTTAACCACTGCGCCACCCAGGTGCCCACAAGAATTGTATTTTTTTGAATCTTGCGGACATAGTGTGGCTGCCACAGCCTGAGGCTGGTTCTGTCAGCAGGGTCTGTGCACAGTGGTTCCTTCATGTTAGTCATATAGCTACGACTTCACTGGAATAAAACTCTTAGATCACCAGAAGCTGTGTGGAAGGAGATGGATCCAAACTATGTCCATGTATAAAGGAAATGAAGAAAGAGCTATCTTACTATTTGTGGGTCAAATGTCTGGTAGGAATTGGTAGCAATCATGCAAGACAGAATAGGTGCTTAAAGTTTGCCAGTAGCATCTCCTCATACACACCCTTAACATAGAAATTTCCCTTGAAATTGATCTGTTCTCTAAAGGGGAATATGGCCCTTTACAACCATTTTCTAGGTAGATATGCATCTAAACTCAAGGTATAGTGTATATGGTGGTGACAGTTGAGTGGAGTTAAAGACCTTTAACTCAAAAAATAAGTCAGAAAATATTGTTTTTATGATTAAAGAATGATTTTGGCAGTAAATTAAAAACAACAACAACAACAACAACTTCTGGACTTTGTGTTTCAGAAAAGGAAAAGGTAAAGGGTACCTGGGTGACTCAGTTGGTTAAGTGTCTACCTTCGGCCCAGGTCATGATTGCAGGGTCCTGGGATCGAGCCCTGCATAGGGCTTCCTGATCAATGGGGAGTCTACTTCTCCCTCTCCTTCTGGCCTTCCCTCCTGCTTGTGCTCCCCTCCCCTCGATGTTCTCTGTCGCTCTGTCAAATAAATAAAATCTTAAAAAAAAAAAAAAAAAGGAAAAGGAAAAAGGGAAGAAAAAGGTAGATTTATTTTTGAGATAAATGGAAAATTCTATTTAAATTATAGCAGGGAAGGGCAAGGAGAACACTAAAGCCTTTATTTTATGTAATATCAGAGCTATTAAAACATTCTAAAATATTTTTGAAAAGATTTTTATTTATTTATTTGACAGACAGAGATCACAAGTAGGCAGAGGGGCAGGCAGAGAGAGAGAGAGGAGGAAGCAGGCTCCCTGCAGAGCAGAGAGCCCTGATGCGATGCAATGCAGGACTCCATCCCAGGACTCTGAGATCATGACCTGAGCGGAAGACAGAGGCTTAAACCACTGAGCCATCTAGGCGCCCCATAAAACATTCTAAAATGGTTTTATTCACCATTTAGTTAATAACCAAATATAAAAATATGAGCATCATGGAGTATAAAGTAATTACTTTTTAATAAAATCATCAGAATTCTGAAAGTAGATTTCAATATTTGGATATAGCGAATGATATAAACGTGTTTGAATTAAACACATTGAACATATCAATAAGTTTTATAATCTAAAACTAAACACTTAACAGTACAAACTACCTTATAGGAGTACTGCATAGGTATAGGGAAATAAACATGCCTTAACCTCTATTTGCATCGCACTACCTGAGGTGAAATCTTTCTTTCCTCTAATATCTATCTCAAGCGTTTTGGTCTTTGTTTTTAGATGATAAAGCTGCAAGAAAGGCTTCATAGAAGAAATAAGGAAAAAAGAGGATTCTGTCATTGTTACAAAATCTTTTGAAGACAAGGAGAGGAGGCTAACTTTAAAGAACAGAGAGATCCATATTCTTTTCTTTTCTTAAAATTTGCCACTTTTAAGAAAACAGGAACTTTTTTCTCTGGTACCTTTTCTAGGCCTCTTAAGTCTTCAATCAGTAAAACTCTCTCAGTATTACAATAGTTTTTAGAAATGTGGTCTTAGGTAACGGCCGTTTAGATAACAAGGTGCTAATTTTCAAGTCCTTTGAGTCCTTTGATTCTATATTAGGCATTGAACTGTAGATAGGTCAATTATTCAGATGCACCTGAGGGAAAAATTTAAGAAGTTTAGATGAAGATTCTGCTTTGGTGTTAATTCTTTTAAGCCCCTAGATATCACTTACGCAAAACCGTGTTGCTGCTTAGGAATACCTTTGGAAGGTTTAAACAATTTTGCTATTATTGTAGAATATGCCAGCCTATTTATGCTTCTCTGATGTTCATTATGTATGCTTATCTAATTTTTAATCAGGAGACTTTGATAATGGGATCATCACAAAGAAACCCAATATCATTTTATTCAAGTAGTGGAAATCATATTGCACTGTTATTTAGGATTTAAGCCTTAGAAAGAATTTGATGCTTGTGAGATTAATCGTAGTGCAAAATATTATCCTTTATTCTGTTGTATGTCTAGAAAGAAATTTTGGTGCTGGGTTTTATTATACTATACAGTCAACCGGATCACCTTTTACAAATATGTCTTTTCAGGAAGTATGCTTATGGCTAAAGAATTCATACAGACACACACACACACACACACACACACACACACACACAACTCCTTTCACCCCTGGCTTAATGAAATATAATTGACATATAACATTGTATAAGCTTAAGATATAAACACAGTGATGATTTGATATATGTATATATTGGGAAATAATTACCAAAATACGGTTATTTAACATATCAGTTGCTCACATTGTTACCAGTTTTCTATTGTTTGTTTTTTATTTTGTGGTGAGAACTTTTAACATTTTCTTTCTTAACTTTCCAATATACAATAGATTATTGTTAACTATAGTCAGCTAGGTATACATTAGATCCCCAGAGCTTATTCAGTCTATAACTGGAAGTTTGTACGCTTTGACCACATTCACCCTTTTTCCCTCACCCCTACCCCTGGCCACCACCAATCTACTCTCTGTTTCTATAAATTTTGGTTTTTAGTGATACCATGCAGTATTTGTCTATATCTGTCTGGCTTATTTCACTTAGTATAATGCCCTCCAGGTTAATCTATGTTTTTAAAATGACAGGATTTCCTTTTTTTTTTTTTTATAGTTGAATGATATTTCATCTATCTGCACACACACACACACACACACACACGCCACATTTTCTTTATCCATTCATCCACTGATGGACATTCAGATTATTTCTATGTTTGGGCTATTGTAAACAGCACTGCAGTGAATAATACAAATAGTTGTGGTGTTTTTTGTTTGTTTGTTTGCTTGTTTGTTTTTAGATACTGAGTTTCCTTCAGGTATACACCCAGAAGGGAGATTACTGGATCATATTGTAATTCTATTTTTGTTTTTTTGAGGAACCTCCATACTGTTTTCCATAGTAGCTATACCAGTTTACATTCCCACTAATAGTGTACAAGTGTTTCCTTTTTTCCATCTCCTTGCTAGCATTTATCTCTTTTTGATAATAAAGATCCTAAAAGGCATGAGGTGATATCTCATTGTGATTTTGATTTATATTACCTTGATGATTAGTAATGGGGAGCACTTTCTCATGTATCTGTTACCCATCTGTATGTCTTAGGAAAAATGTCTATTTAGGTCCTCTGCCATTTTTAAATTAGGTTATTTGTTTTTTGATTGTTGTTGTTTGCTGTTGAGTCATATATTTGCTATCAGGGCTCCTTATATATTTTGGATATTAACTTCATATTGGATATATGGTTTGTAAATATTTTTCCCCATTTCATATATTGCCTCTTTATTGATTGTTTCTCTTGCTGTGCAGAAGCTATTTAATTTGATGTAGTCACACTTTTATTTTGGCTCTTGTTGATTGTACTTTAGGTGGCATATCCAAAAAATCATGCCAAGAATGCCAAGGGGGCTTTCCCATGTTTTCTTCTAGGAGTTCTATGGTTTTAGGTCTTAGATTTAAGTCTTTAATTTACTTTGAGTTAATTTTTTGTGAGTGTGGTAAGAGAGCGGTTGAGTTTCATTTTTTGTATTTGGATATCCCATTTTCCCAACACCATTGATTGAAAAGACTATTGTATCCACATTGAGAATTCTTGACTCTCTTGTCAAATATTAGTTGATCAGCTATACCTGGGTTTATTTCTGGGCTTCAGTTCTGTTCCGTTGGTGTATGTGCCTATTTTTTTATGCCAATACCATACTGTGTTGATTACTCTAGCTTCAGAGTATAGTTTGAAATTGGAAAGTATGACGCCTCCAACTTTGTTCTTTCTAATGAATGCTTTGGCTATTTAGGGCTTTTGTTGGTTCCATAAAAGTTTTAAAATTGCCTTTTCTAGTTCTGTGAAAGATGTCATTGGAATTTTGATGAGTATCGCATTGAATCTGTAAATTGCCATGGGTAGTTTGAACATTTTAACAATATTAATTCTCCCAATTCATGAACATGGGATATCTTTCCATTTATTTGTCCCTTCTTCACTTTCTTTCATCAGTGTCTTAAAGTTTTTTGCATACACACACCTTTTAAAATTGAAGTACAATTGACACACAGTGTTGCGTTAATTTCTTCTCTCTCTCTTTTTTTTTTTTTAAGATTTTATTTACTTAACTGACAGAAAGAGAAATCACAGGTAGGCAGAGAGGCAGGCAGAAAGAGGGGGAGGCAGGCTTCCTGCTGAGTAGAGAGCCTGATGCTCTATACCAGGACCTTGAGATCATGACCTGAGCCGTAGGCAGAGGCTTAACCCACTGAGTCACCCAGGCGCCCCTGTTTCATTAATTTCAAATGTACTACACTTTTCATCTAAATGAAACTAACTGAAATATAGAGGGATAAAGCTTATTTCAGAAGGTATTGTGTGGAAGGAGATGGGTCCAAATTATGTCCAGGTGTAAAAGAACTGAAGAAAGAGCTGCTAATTCTTATGGGGCTTACATATAACATTTTAAAAAGCACTCACTTTTAAGATTGAGCCTAGATTGATCCAGTTAGGTGAATTATAATGACGCTGATAATCTTTCTGAAGATGAATAAGTAGTAGTGATAAATTGAAAAGTAAGTTGAAGATTCAACCGAAGATCTTTAAGAGTTTAGAATAGTTTTCCTGAACCCCCTGTTTACCTTGATTCCTGCTTGGATATGGATTTCAGAGTCTAGCTTTTGTTGGTTATAAGTTGATGAAAAGATATGTGGGCATTGATGCCATCTATGAATGGCCCACCTAAGGAGTCATAAAAAAGATGCAAGCATTGTGCCTAAAAATTTTCATTGCTAATCCTTTTGTAGTTAAAGTAATGCAGACTGCTATTGAGCTCATTCAGTCTAACTTCACATCAGTAATCTCTTAGTGATTGAATTAACTCTGTTCTTCATAAAACATCTGATTTAATTGTATTATCTTAGCTATCTGGTAAAGTTCCAAGGACATTTGTGCGAATGAGATCTGGGGGGTGAGAGTGGGCTTCCTTGTGATGTACAGGGGTCAATATGAAGGGACAAAGACAGAGTCAGAGGCTAGGAAATTTGGTATTATTGTGAAGGTTCATTTAGGGACATAACTCTTTTGCTGAAGTTTGAAGAGTACTTAGGATTGAATAGGATCATGAGATGGAGGAATTTCCTGCCTGAGGAAAGAGAGTTATAAAAAAATGAGGAGCTATAAATCTGCTATGTATATAGTATCTGAAATTGAACTGATAGAGTGTAGACAAATTTACTTTCAACAATTAGGAGACTCAAAAATAAAATTTCTTCTGATTATATTTTATATAATATTAGGTGGTGGTATATTCTATTAACTCTTGAAATTTTATTATGGGATTCACTATGTTGCAAATAACTGGGTAAAAGGAGGAGAAAGAAGGTAAAGATGTATTCAAGTCATGGAATACCAAAATTAGCTATGATTCTGGTGAGAAAATGGCAACAAGGGACGTTGCTACTCACAAAATGTATTGTAAGATAAAACTGGAATGGTAAAGGAAGGCTTTAGGTTCTACTTCATAAGGCTAAGTCACTTAAGTTGAAGGCAGTCTTAGAGGGAACACATGACCAGGAAAGAGGTCTTAGGACTGAATTGAGTCAAGAACATGTGTTCTAATGGAAACTGTCTTGTATCCTTAAAATTTTTGGACTTTTTGCCATTGGTAAGAATTAAAAACCTTCAAAACTTATGGCCTGATGTTACACAGTGCAAGGGTTTCTTCATTTTGCAAGGCATGCTGGTACATGGTTCTTTCGTAATACTGTTTTTGATGAGGATAAAGCTGGGCCATTGCAATTATGTGAAGTAGGTCGTACAGTGTTTTCTTTTGAGAAGTTCATGCTGAAATGAGAGGAGCTGAGTGAACAGGTCACATAAAGGGTATAGGTAACAGAGTTGCAGAAGCTCAATAGGAAAGAAAAGCTATTAGCTGAATATACAAATCTGAATAAACATAAGGGTGAGAATATGAGACCAAGAGGCAGTTTAGGTCAGATGAAGGATGGAGCCAGGTGAGGGGTGCTTCTGCACATGCATATTCAACTCAGTTAAAGTTGGAGTATCAGGGATGATGGAATCTCAGTTAAAGGCCTTCAGAGGACTTTCCTAGGGGAATAATAATTATCAATCCAAGCAAAGTCAATTCTACCATCACAACTTCTGAAAAACTCAACTTATGACAAATAGGTAGCTTTTACCTAGAAATATTCCACCCACGTTAGCTTTTGCACAGATTTCTTTTGATACTCCATCTGTATATTTCTGCTAAATTCTCTAATTTGTGAATTTGTTCTTGATTTGGGTTTTCTACTCTTATCTCAATGTTCCTTCATAATCTGTCAGCTTGGCCTCAAAACCAGGTATGTCACAGTGACTTGTATAAATTTTTATCATTATTTCCAGTACTCCAGAGTTTAGCCCCTTGGCACTTCTTTTTGATACTTCTCACCAGCCTTCTTTTTGTTTACCTTTAATCTGCTCCATCAGTTAGGAACTAAAATGTGTTAAGTTGTGGAAAAATGTAAAATTTATAAGATATAAAATACCTTAGCTAAGTGATAGACATAGGCACAGAGTATTTATATCTTGATTAATTCTATTTCATTTAATAATACTTTTCTTCAAAAAGACTTAAGAAGTACAATTGAGAAATGTCAATCTCTGCACATATTTTTTTTCTTGCACATCAAATGTCTGATTTGACAGTGGCATATTCACAGCCTTCTAAAAATCTGATGAGCACAAGGGTGTGAAGTGCTTAGGAGGAAGGGTTAAAATTTGGTGAAATTTTTTGCTTATTTGCCTCGTTTCTCCTTGATTTTCAAAGAGAAAGATTTCAAGGGGAAGAAATGAATGACAAATAGCTAAAGATGTTCAAAAATATTATTGACACCTACACCAGGTACAAATTAAACTATAATCATCTCAGATCTGCTTTTTAAAAATCTTTAATGATATGTGTATATATATATGCCTTGGTGATAGTCTTAATCGGAACAGTTGGTCTTTCAGTTCTGATATTTACTGCATTTTCAGGAAAGTATGACTAAACTGTATACAAACATAATAGCATTAGAAGATGGAAACTCAGTCTCACTGTAAAATATGTCCTTCTTAGCAAATAGAGCAACATTGTCATCTCCTCTCATAAAATAATACTATGAAAATTTTGAGGTTCTGTGGGGTTGGCAGTGTTAACTCTTATGTTCACATTCATTTTTGTTGGTTATGCTACTAATTGCTTTTTTCTGCTGTGATTCTACTTTCAAGTTCATCCCTCTCTCAGGAGTTTATAATGTAGAGGTGGAAACTAGACACAGACTTATGAAACAGGAAATTGCAAAAGGCAAAAATGAGGGAGAGATGCCAACAAGTATAAATATTGAAAAATGGAGATGATTTGGAATAGCTAGAGAGGTCTTCAACAAAGATAGAGATCTTTATAGTAACCTGTAAGGTTGGGTAGAATTTGAATAGGTAGAAAGAATTGCATGTGAAGCTGGAGAGGGAATGGGTATTTAACCATGCTCTTGGGGTATTAAGAGGTGATGTGAGAATGAATGGGTGAAACCATATTGTGCTGAATCTTATAGGCTGCTTATTCCAACGGGACTTCATCTTAAGGTCAATAACAAGACACTGGAAATTTGGCAGAGCAGAATGACAAGGGGAAAGCATTATTTTAGGAAGATAAGTTTTGATTTTATAATAATTGTCTTAATTTTTCTGTTCTGTGTACTTATAAAATACATAAAGCGAGGAAGAGGGAGTGGGTTACAAAGAGACTTAATCCCTATTTAAATAGATTATTTTAAGTGAATCTGAGGTCAGTTACTTAGGGAATTCAAGGACGGGAAGATATGATGAGAGTTTAGAGTCACAGGGAGGGTATGTTGGCTGGGTAAGACCCAGACCCCAGTCTATGAACTCTACCCAGCACTCCTTCTTCTTTATTAAGTTCGGTTACATTATGTCTTCAACTCCTTGCATTCTTCCCACTGTCCCTAAAAACTCTGCTTTAAAACATATGCGATCTTAAGCAATTACTTAACAAATCCTATCATTAACAAGGCTTTTATGCCTCATATCTCTAGTTTGGCAGTCAAAAAGTTTAAACTACTCAAAATATTTTGTTCTGGAAGTTAATAATAAAGGTGGAAGTTACTGTTTTCCTGGAAAGCCAACAATAATTAATATTGTTATTTACCTAAATAGTAATAATGAAGCAATACAGTGTTTTATTTTATTTTTAAAATTTTATTAAAATTCAATTAATTAACATATAGCGTATTATGAGTTTCAGAGGTAGAGTTCAGCGATTCATCGGTTGTGTATAATGCCTTAATGTCCATCACCCAGTTACCCCATCCCTTTTGCCCCTCCCCTCCAGCAACCCTCAATTTGTTTTCTAGAGTTAAGAGTCTCTTATGTCTCCCTCTCTGATTGCATCTTGCAATACAATGTTTAAAAATGTATTATCTCGTTTGATTCTCAGCATGGTCCTGCTAGGCAGGGAGAACAAACACTAGACTGGCTAGAAGTAATTGTTTTGTGAAGCAACCACAGAGAGGAAGGAAACAGAACTTGACTCTTAATTTCATGTGCATCAGATATTTCTACAAGGGGTCTACTAGTTATAGGTTATGTTTGGCTCTGTCAGTTTAAGTTGTACATATACTTTTCTTCATCATAAAACTGAGGTTATACTTATTTCCTTGATTTGCAGGGTTGAATAAAAACATAAATATTGTATGATTGACTTAAATATAATAATTTTCTATAGGTAGATCTCAATACTGTAGATTATTTCCCAATCATGTAATCTTTGAAAGAGAACCCTAATGGAGTTTCTTGAAGCAGGTAGCTTTTTTTTTTTTTTCAAAAAAAGGAAAAGAAATGATTTTTCTGTTAAACTGTCATAGAGACATCTGAAAAGAGACTTTAGAATAGAGTGCTACAATCATGAATGATTTGAGGGTTCAAAACCAATTTTAGAAATCATTTTTACCTAAGATTAAAGGAAGACACAGGTTTGCAGTATAAGAAGCATTTTACAAAGGTCTTGCCCATTGTTTGATGTTTTACATGATTTAGGGGGAAAATGGTAGTTTCTTCTTATGGCAGACCTCACATATAATAGAAGAAGAAACTGTCAAAAGTAGTGTGATTTAAAGGGTATCTTCCCCCAAATAAGAGCATATTTACATATAAACATGCACAGACATATATATGCCTCACTTTTGGCTGCCTGTCATCTGTCTAGTTCTGTCTGTCTGTCTATCTATCACCTACCTATTATCATCCTATCATTACATATCTCTTTTACACTTAGACTATTATAGTCTGTAAAAGCCATGATCAAAGAGTTGGCATATAGATTTAAAATTTGAGTATTTATATATTAATGTATATGCCCATGTAAATATTCACAGTAACAAAGGGGGTAACTCTGTTTTATATTTGAGAACTGCTATAATCAGAAGACAAGTGATACTAAAGGAACTTTGTTTGAAAGGAGGTGGGGAGAGATTCTTAAGGCAAGTAGCAGGGGTCATGGTAGGGTATGTGTGTGTATGTGTTTGTGTAGGGGGGGTGTGATGATTATCTGGGCAACAGGCGAATAGCATGAAAGTGCTGTGGGGGAAGAAAGGGAAGTGGGAGGGCTGAAAGGAAATGCTAAGCTGCTTCTAATATCTTCTTAATTGTAGTCCAACAGTGAATCTTTTCTTCTATGTGTTAAGATTTTGGCCTTTATTGATAATGCAGTGCTTTCAGGTTAGTCCTATATATAGTGACTAGATATATAGTCAACTTCAACTAGTCATATATGATATATATGTATGATAAATATATATGATGTATATGTGATATATTGTATTTGTGATGGATATGCAAATATAAACAAGATCTTTCTAGCCTGCAAACTTAGCCACCATCACTATAAGTGGATATGGTTTGATGTAAGAAGAACATAGAGAGAGGCATATTAATTATTGGAACATAGGGAATATTCCATTGGCTTTCTATTCTCAGATGGCTGTCCGAGAAGGAAAAATGTTGCTATATGAGAGAATAGATTATTTGGAGAGGAAGAAATTAAGGGTTTCTCCTTCCTCTCCAGAAAGATTATAGTTGGTCCTCAAGTGATCCATAGGTTTTACAACGTGGCTAGTGACATCAATAAATACAACCTCTATAGAAATTTTGAGAGAAATAATATTTTTATTTCATATTTTTGTCTTCTTAAGCTGAAAACCTAGCAGAATTTCTTGCCTCTAATATTGCTCAGATTCAGTTTAATATTACCCAAATCCTGTTTTAGCTTAGTTTTCTTCAAAGTTATACAGTCATTAGTCAATCAAAGTGCACCTGCTTTTCAGTTTCATACAGAGACACATGGAGCTGGGTTTTTTTCAACCTGAGAAATGTCAGTTTTCTGGAGATGTGAATGTGACCTGAGAAGTCTGGTTTTGCTAGAGAGAGATTTTTTTGAACCCTCATTAAAAAAAAAAAAAAAAAAAAAAAAGTGGTGCCCAATTTTTTGTATTGCCTTACAGTTTTTACAGTGTATTATTTCACTTTTTACTCCCATCAAAACTATCACCTGAGAGAGTTGTTACCTCTGTTTTACTCCTGAGGAAACTGAGAGTTGAAGAGAACACATAACATGCTCAGTCACTGAGCTGAAAGCAGCAGCACTGGGATTCACACTGGGTCTTCTGACCCCATGTCTACACACCTTTACTGGATGACCCACTAATGCTTGTCAAAGAATGTTCTGGTAAAATGCTTCTTTTCAGGTCAACATGATACATGTGATGTGTACGTTTTACAGATACTAGAAAGTAACAAGAAAATTGCTGAATGTTAATTAAGAATTATGGTCAAAGGCTTTTGTTTGTTTTGTTATATAGGCAAAGTATGTTTCTTACATACCCAGCTGGTCATATTAGGAACAAGCCATACTAAGAAAGCAGCTCTGTACCCACTACTACCAGGCTCATGACTACAGACAAGAATGTGAGGATCAAGACTTGGCAGGTGGAGCTGAAAGTATCCTGGAGAGCATGAGGGAATTCATAGGAGAAGTAGGAGAAAATGGGCCTTGGGGATGATCAATCAGTTTGTTTACTAACCTTTCTCTGTATCAGCATACTATCAGGCAGAAAAGGAATATACTTTGGTTTGCACGGTATGTTTTCTTGTCTGATTTGCTGGAGTTTCACACTACTTAAAATATGTTTAATTTTAGTATGGTATCTGATACTGACATGGATGGAATTAGCCAATATTCTGTACAACTATAATTTACATAATTTTGTGATTTCTAGCTCTGGAAAATTATTGATGACTTTTAATTATCAATGACTTTACCTTTAAATTCATAGATTAACTCATAAAGTATTATTATTGATCAAATAAACACTATTTTTTAGTAGGTAATTGTCTTTTGTGAGGACAAAAATATGTCTAATGGCACATTCCTACATATTGTTTAAAATTTTGTTTTCATTACAAAACTAAGAAAAGGATGCATTTCAAATTGGTTATGTGGTTGAATTATTACCCTTCTAACTAGACAAAGACATGGAGCAAAACTTTGCTTTTGACTGGATGATGAAAAGCCAGTTCTCTTGCAGGTAAAGGATAATTAAATGTGTTGGTGGAAGATCTTTCATTGAAAGCCATTTCTTGTTCTTCAGGAAAATGAGAATTGGGGATCATTTGTTTAGGTTACTAGTATTTGAACTCAGCTGAGATTGACAAAAATTCCTTAACTAAACTCTAGAAGAGTTCCTTTGAACTCTTCTACACAGGACCTGATCTTTTCTTTCCTTTTTTTTTTTTTTTAATTTTAATCGTAGTATAGTTAATTTGCAGTGTTATATTAGATTCTGGTATACAATATAGTAATTCAGCAATTCCACATATTAGTATTCATCAGGATAGCTGTACTTTTTTTTTTTTTTTAATGGATCAGTTATTTAATTAGATTCTTCGTAAGAAATTTAGAACATCAATTTGTGAGGGCAAACTCCTTTTCTGAGAGAAAACAGAGAGGAACAGCTTTGATTTTTTGACTGAATTTGCAAGTCCACAGCTTTCTGATCAACCTTGTGCTACTCCATAATCTCATATTTCTCCTTGACCGTTTCAAAGATCTCACCTTCCTGATGTCTGGGTTTGTACAGCTTCTCCTTCTTGAGATGTTTGGGGATTTTCTCGTTGTTGATGTCAGTTTTTGGTGGAAGTGGCAATGACAGATTTCTAGTGTGTTCTATGCAGAGGAACTTGATTGAGGGCCAGAAGTCCTATCACAAGTAGCAAGCCACTGCTCAGTTGCTTCAGGAAAACCACCTTCTTGTCTCTGTGGCACCCAGTGAGGATGATCAAAATGGTCTCAGGGGTAATGCTAGCTCAAAATTTTCTCACATGTTGACTCAAAGTTTTTTTGCTGTGGCTCAACAGCTTTTGAGGCACATCTTCAGTAGAAAATATCTAGGCATTTTGCAAAGTTTAAACACTCAGATACCACCATTGTTGTCACCACCAAGTGGTTTTGTGACAGTAGCAAGAAACTTTTCCTTCCTTTTCTTTTCAACCCTGGATTTAACTGTTGAATACTTTCTCTTGTACATGATCTTTCCTGAATACATAGCTAGTCATAACCAACAAGGATATTTGCCAATTCTGATTAGGACAGGTTTCAGCTACAGTGGGGCTTCCCTTCTTTGGCATTTTGGCCTTGAGATTATCCTTCTTAACCTTGCCACCAGCATCAGCCTTCTTGGCTTCAGGATTCTTCTTATTATTTTCTAGCTTCTCAGGTTTTTCACCCACCATCTTACAAGACAGGAAAGAGAACTAAAAAATAATGTACTCTTAATCCCCTTCACTTATTTCACCCATTTCCCTGCCTAGCTCCCCTTTGGTAACCAACAGTTTGTTCTCTATAGTTAAGAGTTTGTTTTTTGGTTTGTCTCTCTCTCTCTCTTTTTTTTCTTTTGTTTGTTTTGTTTCTTAAATTCCACATATGAGTGAAATCACATGTCTTTTTCTGTCTGACTTATTTTGCTTTGCATTATACTATCTAGCTCCATCTATGTTGTTGCAAATGTCAAGATTTCATTGTTTTTTTTATGGCTGAATAATATTCCTGTGTGTGTGTGTGTGTGTGTGTGTGTGTGTGTGTATCACAGCTTCTTTATCCATTTATCCATTAATGGATACTTGGGCTGTTTCCATAATTTAATTATTGTAAGTAATGCTGCAGTAAAATCAGGGTGCATATATCCTTATGAATTAGTGTTTTTGTATTCTTTGTGTGAATACCCAATAGTGATTACTGAAATATCATAAGATATTTCTATATTTAATTTTTTGAGAAACCTCCATACTGTCTTCCATAATGGCTACCAGTTTGCATGCCCATCAACAGTGCATGAGGGTTCCTTTTTCTCCACATCCTTGCCAATACTTGATGGCCACCCTGCTCCTTGGCTATAGAGTCTTACTTTTTCTTGTTGTATTTAGAATTGAGCAGTCTCTCTTCCATACTTCAAAATTCCATTGCAGTTGTCCCTATACCTATTGTGATAGCTCCTGTTACTCTTTAACAAGTGTTGCAAATATTTTTTTTTCTTGAACAGATAAAAAATTTGATCATTAATCAGAGGTCAAATAGTTAATTTTTTGCTGTTTTAGATAATGGTATTGAGCCTTAAATTATTGAGTCCATTCAAAAGCAGAAACTGAATCAAGAAGGCTGGAGTGTTTTCATGAGGTTGGTAAGCAATGTGGCATCTAAGTCCAGATCCATTATTGGAAAGACTAACATGTCAGAATAAGTAGTTTAGACTTCATTTTGTAATAGGGACTTAATCGTGGTCTTTCCAGAAATGTTATTGAAGGTTCTGGCACCATGTATAAAACAGAACGTGAAGGAAGGAAAAGTGGAGGGAAATTCAGAGACTCGACCAGTGCTGCAGATAAAAAGTCATAAAGGCCTAAAGTAAGTTAGTGGTGGTGAGATTTAAGAAGTAATGAACGTTATAGCTGTTATGAAGGCTGAATGAATATTGACTACATGTTGGCAATCAAAAAAAGGGAAGTGCTAGCAATTTGAAAATGTTTTCAGCCTAAGGTATCAGGGGGATGATGTCCCATGAGGGAGGAAATATATTAAGTTCAGTAAAAAAAATGTAGGTTCAACTATAGTTTAAGATGTGGGGCTGAGTTTGAAAGATAAGTAAGAGCTATAAACAGATATGTAGAAATGATCAACATCCAGGTGTTACTTGATGTCATGAGCCTGGGTGAAACTGGAAGGGAGAAAACATAAAAGATTAAAAACAAAGCCATGAATCAGTCCTTGGGAAATAACTGTATTTGGGCTGGTGCCATGAGACAGAGTAGCTACCAACGAAGAAGAGAGATAGGGAATGGGAACATAAGAGTCTGTAGTGAAAAACAGAAATGAGGATTTGATACAAGAAAGCTTCTGTCAAAATTGAGTGCTGCAGAGAGAGATTAAAGTGAGAAAAAGCACCGAATTTGATGGGTAGGAGGCCTTGGAAGCCTTGGGAGAGAGGTTTCAGTGGAGCCAATGAGAATGTATGTTGGATTTCAATAAATGGAGGGGAAAACATAGAGATTTGCTAGTGTATTTTCCTTGCAAAGTTTGGCAGAGAAAGGAAGAAAACAGATAAGATTGTAGCTGGTGATGGAAGAGGTAAGGAAGGATTGTTGTTCTAGAAGAGGGCATGAGTACGTTCATGAGCTGAGGGGAAGAATCCTATGAGAATGTGTAATTAGAGAAAGGAGAAGTGGGGAGATAATTCATGAGCTCATCCTCACAGAAGGTGAGCCAGGTGGCATCAAGGGCAAAATGGAGGGATTGTTCTTTTTTCCTCTGAAATTTAAGGTAATAGAGAAGACTTGAGTAAGTCAGGGAAGTGTTTTTGTTTTTGTGTGTGGTGATCTCAAACTTCACAATGATGTGAGATAGATGTAAAATGGATTTTATGTTCTAATTTTATTCTTTATAAATATTCCTTAATCCATTAAGTGTTGTTACTAGAATGAACTAATAGTGGTACTATTTAATTACATAGTTATTAGTTATGGAGTGGAAGATTTCCCTCATTTTAAAAATTTATTTATTTATTTATTTTCAATTTTAATAAGTATATACATTCTTCAAAGTTTGTACATCAGAAATAACAAAATTAGTGGTAAAAAATGAAATGAAAGTAGATCAGTTTTAATATGAATTTTTTTGAGATTTCAAGATAACAAATTTGAATCACAAATTGTGATTATCATAGAAGCATGCTTAAATTAAGATGTTATCTTGGTTCCCTTGACCTGTCCTCATTTGCTAGAATGGTCTAGCAAATGTCTCTCTGTCTCTCTGATATTTCTGAGTGTCTCTCTGATATTTCCCCTTAAATATCTGAAAGTCCTTTCAAAGTCAGCCTGTCCTTTGCTGAACTCACCATTGTTTCCCGGTGTTGGCCAGCCTTCAAGCTGTTCCCTAATGATCCCTACTTCCTGGTATTCACCCACTTGTGTGGTCCCTTCTCACATTATACCAGGGTTGATCTGTGTGACCAGTACCATATGGCAGACACAGTGGCATGTCCCTTCTGTTATTAGGTTAGAAAATTCTGCAGCTTCTATTTTGAAAGCTTTCTGTTGCTTATGCTTTCTCTTTTTTGAGTATCTCACTGAAGGGAGGGGCCGTGGGGGCAAGTAAACTGCCATGATGAGAGTAGTCCTGTGGAGAGGCTTCTGTTACATGGGCCTGAAATCTCCAGACATCAACTAAGGAGGAACTAAGACCTGCCAATAATGATATAAGTAAACTTTGAAGTGGATTCTTCAATCATGGTAGATCACTGAAATGACTGCAGACCTGATTGGTAGCTTGGTTGCAAGAAGTAGAAAACCTGTTCCAGTACTACCTAGTTAATTTGTTCACATATCTCTGAAACTCTCTGTCTCCTGTTTTAAGTTGCTGCCTTTCGGGGTAATTTGCTAAGCAGCAATAGAGAATAATACATCCCTGACCAGGCTCTCTTGGATTTCCAGTCTCGGTGAGTTGCACTTATCTTCTCCCTTCCACAAGCCAAGACCCTAAGAGTCTAGGATATAGTCTACCAGGATACTGCCTTCTCCCCTACTCTGCTAATCAACTTTAAAGTTTTGTTAAGAACCTATTGTGTACTAAGATACAAAAATGAACAAAAAAAGATATTTCTCTTCCTATCGAATTTACATTTTAGTGGGGGGATCAAACAATAAACAGTGAATAATAGAAATGTCTGATGGTAGGATAAATGCAGGTGAATGGAAAGGTGAAGCTAATTTATGGAGGACAGTCAGAGAAGGCAGCTTTGGTAAAGTCATCTGAAGGAAGGGTCTGTGTGGATGCCATCCAAGGTGTGGTCTAGACAGTGGGCATCATGAGTACAAAGGTCCTCAGAAAAGATTGTGTTTGATATGTCGGAGGAAGAGCAAGGAGACTGTTGTGGCTGGATCAGAGAGGGTAAAGGAATATGGTAGGTATGGAAGAATATCAGAGAGGTAGGGGTGACCTTGTAGATCCATGGAAATGATTTTGGATCTTACTCTACATTACTTAGAAAGCTGCTCGAAAGGTTTGAGTACAGAAGTGACAAGATCAGAATTAGGTTTCAAACTATCACTATGATTGTGCTGTTGAGAACAGATTTGTTGGGAAATCTAGGAGTTGGAAGAAGAACAACAGGAAATGATGGTGGTATAGATTAGAATGGCAGAGTTGGAGGTGGTCTGACATGATCAAATTTTAGATTTATTTTGAAGTTTGCTTTGACAATGAGCTGATGGATTGGATGTGAGTATAAGAGAAAGTGGGGAACCACAGGTGTTGTCAGATGATGTTGAGATGCTCTAGTATACCTGAGGGAAGGGTTATGTCAGTCTGTGTTGGTCCTCCCAATTCTTATGTACCCAGTCCATCACCCCTCCCCACAACCCGCATTTCATGACTTCTGTACCTCAAGTAATACCTCAGAACTCCTGAGTGAATTCTTCAAAATCCCCTCAAAAACAATTGCTGTGGTAAGAGTGGTCGGCAACTCTGATAATACTGATCTTTGAGGTAATGTTAAACCTCCTCCTATCCCAAGTTATAATTAGACATTATTCTTTCTAATATACTATAAAATGAACTTTAATGTATAAATGGTGAGATGTATGGCAGCTTATAGTATTCAGCATTTTTCATAGATTCTTAACTTCTTACAGCAATCTATGAAGTAGGAACTATTATTATGACAACTTCATGGTCAAGAAGATGGAGGGTTTGAAAGTTAGCTTGTCCATGTCCACACAGCTAAATAGTGGGAGAGAGAAATAACATGTAATTCCATCCGATTCCAAAGCCAGCCGCTTTCCAGCAGAACTACATTCAAAAGCTACTTTGCCTCTTTAAAGGAGCATGTCTTTAACATAATCAGTTATATAGCAAGATTATGTCTGTCTCACTTTCAAATACTTTTTCTTAAGTTACATATTTGAAGACTAAAATACTTATTAGTTGACAAATATTAGCAATGATATGCTAACAGAGCCCTGGACAGATGATATCAGTGCTACCTATACACTAAATGACTTCAACATCCATAGTGATGGACTAATGACTGACTAATAAGAACTGACTGATAAAAATTGCTACTGTCTAAGTGTTTGTTCCCAAAGAATCTAATTTGCCTGGAGAACTGGTGTGGGACTTGTCACAGATGCCAATACTGAAATAGCTGTCCCATTTGTGAGTCAACAACACTGAGAATCCAGACTAATAGGTTAGTGTGACATTTCCAATTTGCCACTAATTCTCTAAATTGTTATGTTGTCTTAAGCTCAGGCTGTTATAATTTATATTATGAGCTATCAGAACTCAGTCACCCAGGTATTTTTATAGATAAAGCGAAGTTCAGAGGTCAAAATTAGAGAAATGTTTGTGCCTTTTTTTCTTAGATGTTTGATTTTTTCAACTATTTTAAAATTCACTACAGATGCTATTATATTATCCAAATAATGACAGTAATGCCAGTAATTCAATAGCCCATTTGCCTTCTTTTCATTATAAAATGATGTTTAAGTACTTTAAGCTCCTTGGAAGAAAATCATTATTACTATGATGATGGTGATTGCTACTATTTTGGTCACTTTTCTCCCTTTTTAGGATATTAAAAAATGTCTGGGAAAGGGGAAATGTCTATTACTATTTCTTATATAACATCTGCAAGAAATGTTGTTACTTTTTAACAAAATGTTTGAAATCATTTTCTTTTTTTTAATTTTTATTTTTCTAAATTTTAATCCAATTAATATATAATGTATTATTGGTTTCACAGGGTCAGGTCTGTGATTCATCAGTCTTATATAATGCCCAGTTGAAATAATTTTCTGTCTCTAAAGAAATTAGAGACTTGTAGTGATAAGACTCCAGTCACCTTCTTTCTTCAGCAAACTGGTTGTTTTGTGTAAATTCTCATATTTTTCCAGTGTACGGAAGTGTCACATACAGACACAAGATATTTTTAAATAATCAACTTGGATATAATGAATTCTAATACTCTTTTTTCCCTTTTTAAAAAAATTATTTAAATTGTGTTAGTTAACACATAGTACAATATTCATTTCCGGAGTAGAATTCAGTGATTCATCACTCACATACAACACCCAGCGCTCATCACAAGTGCCCTTGTTAATACCCATCACTCATCTAGCCCATTCCCGCCAGCTAACCTCCCTCCATTAATCCTCAGTTTGTTCATTGAGTCACTTATGTCTTGTTTCCCTCTCTCCTTTTCTTCTTTCCCCCCTCCTATACGTTCATCTGTTTTCTTTCTTAAATTCCACATATGAGTGAATCATATGATATCATTCTTATTCTGGGTTCAAGTGCTTGTTTCTCCACAAAGTAAAGATGGCAAACTCAGCCAGAAATGGCTAATGGGGCCACACCTCAATGTCCCAGGATTTCCTCCCTTTGATTCCTCTTCTCTGAGTTGACAGAAATGGGGAGATTCCATGTAGTTGGGTCTGGGTTGCTTTCCATTACACTTTTCTCAAAGATGTTTTCTTGCTGAACCTCTTTCCAGGAATGAGGTTTGACCAGTGGTTTTAAGGCATTCATCCTTCCCACAAGCTCCTAAAGAAGCTGAAATATAGAACCTACCTCTACACCTTTCCTTTCCCTTGAGTCATCCAAAGAGGCCTGGAAGGGATGGGTGTTGATTTGTACTAAGGGAAGATTTAAATGGGAGGAAGGAAAGAATAAAAGATGCAAAATATGAGGACTCTTCATGTATTCTTTTTTTTATTACACTTCTGTTACAAAATTAAGATTTAGAAGACCAGATTCTTTCTAACTCAAAAAATGACTCTGAAGTGCCAGTGGAGTATCTTTTGTTTTATACATCTATATAACTCACACTTACATAACGTTTACTATGTGCCAGGCACTCTCTATTTGTTTTACATTATTGTAGTCCCCAACCAACCTATGTGGTGGATACTATTATCCTTCGGAAATGAAAATGAAGCCAGGACTGGCTGCATGGGCCTGCAACATATGTAGTTTCATAGGACCTCAGAGGGACCATGGGCTTGGTTTAATGCTATATTGTCACTGTCTTGAAATTCTTAATTTTTGAACAAGAAGCATTGCATTTAGATGAAACACATAGAGCCATAACACTTAGGGTCTTTTGGGGGGCACAGAGGGGGTGGTTGTTTCTTTTGCACATTAGTTTGTTAGACTAAAAAGCAGAAAAAAATGGTTACCAAGTAAAAAATAATGGGAAGATATTGGAAATAAAATCATTCTCCCATGGGATCATGTTTATTTGATTTCAGTGAATTTAATAGTGTGTTCTTCATGGATTGAGATGAACATGCTTTTCCTAGGTGATTGCTATGTCTTTATATATTCTTTGTTGGTGCCTGGATCTCCCAAATTCATACCCTGATCTAGAGTGGGCTTCTGATTTGGAGACTCAAATATAAAACATCTCCACTAGGATGGTTCTCCGATAATCCTGTTGAACAAGTCCAAAACTGTGTCCTTGACCTTCCTTTTTTGAAACTCTTCTTCCTCCAACTTAACTACTTTGGAACATAACAGCTCCTGTCACCCTTGCAGTTGCTCATACCAGTGAGTCATCCTTGTCACTCACTTCCTCTCTCTCTACATCCAATTCGTTACCAAATCTTTGACTCTGTGCTTCATATCATCTATATTTCTTATTTCTGTTGCTGTCATTCCCAACTAAGCTGCCATCATTTCTCACCTTGATTATTACACTGGCTTCTCTAAAGGTCTCCCTGCCCCTTTTCCTGCCCCCTTCAAGTTTTCCACATTGCCACCAGTAATCTTAGTTAAGACAAAACTTGGCTCATATCTGATCAAAACCATCCAGTGGTTTCCCAGTCTGATGACATCAAAACCCAAATTGAAGTTGGGTTTAAAGGAGTCTGTCCCCAGCTTGTCCTCAGTCTTATTTCATACCTTTCCTCTGAGCTTACCAAGACAGCAGCTACACTTCCTTCCCTTGTCACAGTTCCAGAAATGTGCTCGGCTTGGTCCTGCTTTGGGCCTGGGTACAGGCTGAGGCCTCTCCCTGAAAGCTTTTCTGTAAAGATCACCTAATTCCTATTCATTGTTCAGAACTCAGAAGATACTTCTTCTTTAGGGAAGTTCTCCTTCAATAACTTCAATCTGAAATAGACCCCCTCACTATCTTCTAAGTGTTCTGTTCATTTGTTTAATGTCTTCTTCTCCAATAGATGATAAGATTCATGAGGGTCAGGCTGTGTATTTGATTTGTTTCTATCCTTTGGGCCTAGCACAATGCCTAATGCATATAGAAGTGTTCAGTAAATACTTAATAAATGAAATAACCACAGCCTTAATGTTGCCACTTGCATACTTTGTGTATTTTGTACCTTGACGTTTGTTTTTAGTGGACTCTCTTAAACATCCTCACCTTCCTTAAATGCTTTCTTTTTTTTTTTTTCTTGCTCCTACACTGGTCATGCCCCCACGATATTCCAAATCCAAACAGTACTGCTACTCATCTCTGGTGAACTGTTCGCAACTCAGGACCCGAAGGAGTGTTTCTACCAAAGTATCATCCACTGACAGTATGAGGTGGGAGGTGAAGGGTGTGTGGGTGGGTGTATATGGAGCTCTGGGAACATGCCCTAGGTACTGACCACAAACATGGGATTTATTTGCATCTCCTATTTTAAAGAAAGTTTGCATCCTACTAATAGTTACTCCATATTTGTTTTTATTTTAAAAAGTGCTTGGGGTCACTTCTGCAGCTTGTATGTATTCCCCAGAAACTCTGATTAAGACATTTTTAGGCATTTTAAGCTTGGCTCAGTTTTCTAAACAGTTTCTTATAGCAGAGGCCTCCTGAGCACTCTAAAAGGTACTCAAGTCCTGCCCCTACCTTTCTGATTTTCTTGTTCTGGTTTGCTTGCCTTGTTTCTTTTATCCCTTCACCCTAATTCTGCTTCTGGGCTGCTATTTGCATTTTGGGTTGAAAAATTCTTTATTGTGCTGGGCAGTCTTGTAATTGTCCTTCCTACCTGTCCTCATGGTACAGAGAGGTTAGAATCCCTGGCCTCCACCTACTACCTGCTGAATGTACCCAGAGTCATTGTGACAAAGCCAACTTCCCACCATATATTCAAACACCCATTAGTAGGTTGTTCCTCTTCCATTTGAGAACCACTACTCAGATTGTTCATACCTTTTACGAAATCCAGAACCTTGATGATAGGTTTAGAGGTTAACAGCTATTTTATTCATTCAAAACTCAGACAACTAATTATTAAATGTCTGCTGTGTGCCAGGCACAGTTCGAGTCAATGGAAATATAGCCAAGAATAGACTCACCACCTGAGAATTATTGTGTGGTTCTTTCTACCTACCAACTCGCTTATTTTTTGTTTGTTTTTGAACAAGTTTGCTCTCCTCAATGTATTGTTGAATAGTCTTCACTTAGCGTTCTGATGAATTCTAATTTAAATGTGATAAGGACATTGACATTTAGCATAGATGAAAACATTGACCAAAATAATACCAAAAAATTTAAAAACCAGAAAACATGAGTGATTGTTCCCTAATTGGCAAAACATTAGCAGAGTGTTACAATTTAAGCATATTGTACATTTAAAAAGATTTTAGTGCTGAATAATTTTATAAGAATTCCTGCTGTAATTTTACTTCTTTTTGACATAAGTAGTTCAGTTTGGCAGCAGTGATTTTATTTGCTTTATGTGATTATTTAATTTCTCTGGATTTACTTACATTGTCGCGTCATTCTAACATACTATGTATTTATTCATGTGTAGTTGTACAATATTTGAGGAAGCTGCTGAATGCTATTAGAAGCAGCAGAGAGAGAGCCCCCAAATCTATTAAGTGAAGCAGCCCCACAAGATGGGGAAAGGAGGGGTGCTGGGCTGGTAAGATACTATTCTGGTGAGAACAAGGGGCATGCATGTTTCCAAATAAAGTGACATGACCTATGAAAAATGAGTGTCAACCTGAAGTATTAAAATCAGGTACCTCCTTCTTTCCTCCCTGTTAACATTCCCTGCAGATTTCAGAGTCTGTGGTGCCTAGAAGATCAATGGGAATATTTTATATCCCTTTCTGTGTGTCAGCCACCATTTGAAATACTTTATACATGTTACTTTTTTTTTTGTTTTTTTAGATTTCATTGTTTATTTGATAGAGAGAGAGAGCACAAGTAGGCAGATCGGCAGGCAGAGGCAGAGGGAGAAGCAGGCTCTCCGCTGAGCAAGGAGCCCGATGTGGGGCTTGATCCCAGGACCCTGGGATCATGACCTGAGCCGAAGGCAGAGGCTTAACGACTGAGCCACCCAGGCGCCCCATATACATTTCTTTAATTTTCACAGCAAACTTGTAAAGTAGGGTTGTCGTCACCACCACCACCACCATCATCATCATCATTTTCATCATCCTTATTTTCCACCTGAGGGTACTGGGGCACTGGGAGATTAAGTGACAGGTAGTATCAGAGACGGACTCCAAATGGAGAGAGTGTGGCTCTAAGGTTTGGGTGTTTAGCTTTTACACTGTACCACCTCTGGGGGGGAAGGGCAAACAATGTTGAGAGTGAAGTAACATAACACTCTCTTTACTGATAAACTATGTGTTAGATGCTTAATATCAGGATGGGTAAAACGATGTGTTTTGGCATTTTTTACATTGAAATTTGATCTTTTTAAAAATCTAATTATAATTAACTTATTTTAATTTTTAAAAAAGATTTATTTATTTTGAGAGAGAGAGAGAGCTCAAGTGTGTGCACATATGACTAGGGGGAGGGACAGAGGAAGAGGGAGAGAAGCAGACTCTCTGCTGAGTATAGAGCCCAACTGGGGTTGGTCTCAGGACCCAGTCATGATCCTATCTAAAGTCAAGAGTCAGATGCTTAACCAACTGAGCCACCAAGGAGCCCCTAAATTATTGTAACTTTAACTCCTTTTTTGCATAAAAGTGACAATTCTTCAGTTTTGTTACAAATCAGCATTTTACTCTTTTTAACAAAGGCATTATTTTGTAGAAAAAAAATTTGTACAATAATATAATAAGCAGTTATATTATATTTCTCTTAATTTTACTTTTCCAGAAAGATGTAGTTGAAATAAAAGCACAATTAGTTTCAAAGGGAAATTATTAAATTCAGAACAGGTCAAATATCAGCTATCACCTGTATAAAGACTGCCAAGATGTAAATACCTGAATGTTTGTTTCTTTTTTCTTCCTGTCTACTTTGTCTCATTTTGTTTTTTTACTTTCAAATTTTAGAGGATGTTTTACATACCTTTTTTTCTTTGTAGCTTCACTTACTCTAGCTAAATTGACAATTATCTCCAGGGATAAAAACCACAGAAACCATGATAAAGATATGGCCGAATGGCCCCTAATTGACTTGCCTAATCCAATAAAGTGTTTCCTTCTGAGACAATTAGAAGGTCAGAATGGAATACTCTGGAATGCAATACATTACATGAGCTTCTCTTAACTAATTTATGTACTCACTATTTGCTGAACACAAAACCTCAGTTTTTAGACTTTAACTGTTGTTTCTGTTAATCCAAAAGCAGATGCTTCACCTTTCACTGATTCGTTTCTGCCCTTTAATTTCTGAGTTTATTTTCTCATCTGGCCACCACTGCTCTTATGGCTATTTATGTATGCAGGTAAGATGGAAAAAAATATAGGAAAACTATGTATCCATTCTTCAGGAAGTATTCTCTTTTGCTAATTACCTAAAAGCATTAAGAAATGTATCCATTTGGCTAGATATTTTTGAAAACCAAAAATAAAGTTAGAAAAAATCTCTAGTGTGTGTAACATCCAGATCTTTCCAATTAATTCAACATTCACATTGGTAAAGAGGACTAAATAATTTTTTCAAGGTATCACTCCAAGTATCCAGGGACATGAAAGATTCATGGTGATAGTTCAAACAATTTCAGCAACTAAGTGACACTGAAATGTGAATTGAGGTACAAATGTTCAGTCAATGTAGTCAGAATAAATGAAATAAATGTAGAAGTATGAAAAATACCAATTGTCTCCTTCTCTGCTAAAAGCTGCCTTTTATAGTGGACACTTTTGGGGCCCCCTCTTCTTCGAGAACTATTGCTGCCTCTTTCCTAGCTATGTTTACATTTCTTGTTGTAACCATCACAACTATCCATCTCCAGAACAGTTTTCTCAACTGGAAGTCTATATTCATTAAACAATAACTCCCACTCCTCCACTGCCCAGCCCTTGGCAACCACTACTCTGCTCTCTGTTTTATGAATTTGACTTCTCTAGGTACCACATATAAGTGGAATCATGCAGTATTCATCTTTTGTGACTGGCTTATGTCTCTTAGTATAAAGTCTTCACGGTTCATCCATGTTGTAGCATGTGTCTGAATTTTATTCCTTTTAAGTTTGAATAAATACTCCATTGTGTGTATATTTACATTTTACTTATCTATTGATGGACATTTGGGTTCTTTCTGCCTTCTGGCTGTTGTTTGAGCATGATTGTCCCTGTTTTCAATTTTTTTGCATACATATTCTAATTCCACAAGTGCAATTGCTAGACCGTATGGTAATTTTCTTTAATTTTTTGACCCTGTTTTCCATAGCAGCTGCACCATTTTATATTCACACCAGCAGTGCACTAGGGCACCCATTTCTTCACATCCTCACTAACACTGGTTATTTTCTCTTTTTTCTCTCTTCCTTTCTTCCTTTTTTAGTAGCCATCATCCTAACGGATATTAAGTGGTATCTCTCTATGGGTTTAATTTCCGTTTCCATAATGATTTGTGATGTTGAGCATCTTTGCATGTGGTTATTGGCTCTCACTAGCAGAATGTTTAAGGAACTGTAATAATCAGAACTTTTCTCGTTTTGAGCTTTCCAAGCTCAGGATGCTCAATTTATTCTTGTATTTCCTAAGACTATTCAGTGTCCTCCCACTCCCCTTTTTGCTTAAAGCTTGATTTCTGTTACTTGTAACCAAAATTTCTGATTCAGCTTTCCTAGGGAACTCTACGTTCCTCCTTGCCTCTATCTCCTTGCCTCCACTGACGTTACAAATCACTGCAGCACTTGAGTTACCCACTATTTTTGTGAAACATTTCAGCTACGTTCTTACCATTTCTGCTTATTTTTGATAGAGAAAATTATTAGCTATGGTAAAGAAAAAATCCTAAAAATATCATCTTTTACTTTAGTTAATAAATATGGGAGTAGCCCTTTTCTATGGGAGTCTCCCAGAGACATGTTTAGTACTGCCTCTTTTTTTTTTTTTTAAAGATTTTATTTATCAGAGAGAGAAAGGGGAGAGAGCGAGCACAGGCAGACAGAATGGCAGGCAGAGGCAGAGGGAGAAGCAGGCTCCCCGCCGAGCAAGGAGCCTGATGTGGGACTCGATCCCAGGACACTGGGATCATGACCCGAGCCGAAGGCAGCCGCTTAACCAACTGAGCCACGCAGGCGTCCCATAGTATTGCCTCTTTAACTTGGGTTCTCTGTATGGAGGGCTGTCAGGACAATAGTAGTTTATGCTGTCACAGCCACTCAAGTCCACCTCCCAAGGCAGAGGAACAGCAACCTGGAGTGGTGCTGTGAAGGTGGTGTACTGTGGGGGAGAGGGGTGGACTTTGTTTGGGTCTCCACATCTCTAGTAATGTCAATCCCTGGCCTTCCTGTTTTAGGATCTCATATAGTAGAATGAGAATTAAATGACATAATCTATATACAGCACTTCATACAGTGCTTGGCATTTAATAAGAGATCAGTAAAGGTTAGCAATATCCCTCCAAATAAAAGATATTTTAATATTAAAATTTTTAAGTTCCCTTTGTTCTAGGGTGGCTTTCTCCTGCCTGGCATTTAGGGAGGATGACATATAGACATTTTATTTCTTTTTAAATTAATGTCTTACATTTAATGCAACAAGGTGGTTTTCTAATTATATAGTAATTAAACTTAAGCAAACGTTACAGTAAGAAAGGGGCATTGACGGTGTCATGATTTAAATATGGAATGAAGATAAGATCAATGCCTTGATTTTCCATAATCATCATAAGGGTCACATAAAATGACATTTTCTGTAATGGGGACTACATCTTCGTTCTAACATTAGGACTTCTGAAGTAATGAAGAAGGAAAAAAGAGTTTTTGTGTATTTCACTGACAGCTTAGAAGAACTGAATTAATATTCTTTAAGAATCTATAGAGTTTCAACAAATAATAGTTCAGTTTAAGTTAAAATGAAATTGCAGTGATATTTTTCCTCTGAGAAAGACCTCCTTTGTCTGATTTGAAACTGTATCATCATTTATTCTTATGTTATTAGAATGATCATTCAATCATATTTTCTTCTTTTAGAGTTAGTTACAAGCATAAAGACTTGCCATGAGCTTTCTCCTCACTGACATGACTATATCCTAGAATGTATCATCAGGATTCTGACAAAGTGTGCTGTTAGATCTGCATCTATCTTTCCTTTTATGTTTTTGGAAGGAAAGTGAGTCAAATTGAGTATATAATTTATCAGTAGTAAGAAATTGCCACATTTGACCTTTTTAAAATTTTTTTTATTTTTATTTTATTTATTTTTTTTATAAACATATAATATATTTCTATCCCCGGGGGTACAAGTCTGTGAATCGCCAGGTTGGCACACTTCACAGCACTCAGCATAGCACATACCCTCCCTAGTGTCCATAACCCCACACCCTTCTCCCAACCCCCCCTCCCCCTAGCAACCCTCAGTTTGTTTTGTGAGATTAAGAGTCACTTATGGTTTGTCTCCCTCCCAATCCCATCTTGTTTCATTTATTCTTCTCCTACCCCCTTAACCTTCCATGTTGCATCTCCACTTCCTCATAGATCATATGAAAGTTGTCTTTCTCCGATTGACTTATTTCACTAAGCATGATACCCTAGTTCCATCCACGTCGTTGCAAATGGCAAGATTTCATTTCTTTTGATGGCTGTATAGTATTCCATTGTGTGTATATATACCACATCTTCTTGATCCATTCATCTGTTGATGGACATTTAGGTTCTTTCCATAGTTTGGCTATTGTAGACATTGCTGCTATAAACATCTGGGTGCACATGCCCCTTTGGATCACTACATTTGTATCTTTAGAGTAAATACCCAGTAGTGCAATTGCTAGGTCATAGGGTAGTTCTATTTTCAACATTTTGAGGAACCTCCATGCTGTTTCCCAGAGTGGTTGCACCAGCTTGCATTCCCACCAACAGTGTAGGAGGGTTCTCCTTTCTCCACATTCTCGCTAGCATCTGTCATTTCCTGACTTGTTTATTTTAGCCATTCTGACTGGTGTGAGGTGATATCTCATTGTAGTTTTTTTTTTTTCAAGAAAACAATCTTCATTTTATTTTAATGGTATACTCTTTGAAATAAAAATAGTTTTTAATGTTTTTTTTTAATTTTTAATTTTTTATAAACATGTATTTTTAGCCCCAGGGGTACAGGTCTGTGAATTGCCAGGTTTAGACACTTCACAGCACTCACCAAAGCACATACCCTCCCCAATGTCCATAACCCCTCCCCCCTTCTCCCAACCCCCCTCCCCCTAGCAACCCTCAGTTTGTTTTGTGAGATTAAGAGTCACTTATGGTTTGTCTCCCTCCCAATCCCATCTTGTTTCATTTATTCTTCTCTTATCCCCTTAACCTTCCATGTTGCATCTCCACTTCCTCATAGATCATATGAAAGTTGTCTTTCTCCGATTGACTTATTTCACTAAGCATGATACCCTAGTTCCATCCACGTCGTTGCAAATGGCAAGATTTCATTTCTTTTGATGGCTGTATAGTATTCCATTGTGTATATATACCACATCTTCTTGATCCATTCATCTGTTGATGGACATCTAGGTTCTTTCCATAGTTTGGCTATTGTGGACATTGCTGCTATAAACATTCGGTGCACGTGCCCCTTTGGATCACTACGTTTGTATCTTTAGGGTAAATACCCAGTAGTGCAATTGCTGAGTCATAGGGCAGTTCTATTTTCAACATTTTGAGGCTGAGGTCGAAGAGGTTGCTGCCTGTGTTCTCCTCAAGGATTTTGATGGATTCCTTTCGCACATTGAGGTCCTTCATCCATTTTGAGTCTATTTTTGTGTGTGGTGTAAGGAAATGGTCCAATTTCATTTTTCTGCATGTGGCTGTCCAATTTTCCCAGCACCATTTGTTGAAGAGGCTGTCTTTTTTCCATTGGACATTCTTTCCTGCTTTGTTGAAGATTAGTTGACCATAGAGTTGAGGGTTTATTTCTGGACTCTCTATTCTGTTCCATTGATCTATGTGTCTGTTTTTGTGCCAGTACCACCATGCTGTCTTGATGATGACAGCTTTGTAATAGAGCTTGAAGTCTGGAATTGTGATGCCACCAACTTTGGCTTTCTTTTTCAATATTCATTTGGCTATTCGAGGTATTTCTGGTTCCATATAAATTTTAGGATTTTTGTTCCATTTCTTTGAAAAAAATGGATGGTATTTTGATAGGAATTGCATTAAATGTGTAGATTGCTTTAGGTAGCATAGACATTTTCACAATATTTATTCTTCCAATTCAGGAGCATGGAACATTTTTCCATTTCTTTGTGTCTTCCTCAATTTCTTTCATGAGTACTTTATAGTTTTCTGAGTATAGATTCTTAGCCTCTTTGGTTAGGTTTATTCCTAGGTATCTTATGATTTTGGGTGCAATTGTAAATGGGATTGACTCCTTAATTTTCTTTCTTCTGTCTTGTTGTTGGTGTAGAGAAACGCAACTGATTTCTGTGCATTGATTTTATATCCTGACACTTTACTGAATTCCTGTACAAATTCTAGCAGTTTTGGAGTGGACTCTTTTGGGTTTTCCACACATAGTATCATATCATCTGCGAAGTGTGATAGTTTGACTTCTTCTTTGCCGATTTGGATGCCTTTAATTTCCTTTTGTTGTCTGATTGCTGAGGCTAGGACTTCTAGTACTATGTTGAATAGCAGTGGTGATAATGGACATCCCTGCCATGTTCCTGAATTTAGAGGAAAAGCTTTCAGTTTTTCTCCATTGAGAATGATATTTGCGGTGGGTTTTTCATAGATGGCTTTGATAATATTGAGGTATGTGCCCTCTATCCCTACACTTTGAAGAGTTTTGATCAGGAAGGGAAGCTGTACTTTGTCAAATGCTTTTTCAGCATCTATTGAGAGTATCATATGGTTCTTGTTCTTTCTTTTATTAATGTGTTGTATCACATTGATTGATTTGAGGATGTTGAACCAACCTTGCAGCCCTGGAATAAATCCCACTTGGTCATGGTGAATAATTCTTTTAATGTACTGTTGAATCCTATTGGCTAGTATTTTGGTGAGAATTTTCGCATCTGTGTTCATCAAGGATATTGGTCTCTTTTTTTGATGGGATCCTTGTCTGGTTTTGGGATCAAGGTGATGCTGGCCTCATAAAATGAATCTGGAAGTTTTCTTTTCATTTCTATTTTTTGGAACAGTTTCAGGAGAATAGGAATTAGTTATTCTTTAAATGTTTGGTAGAATTTTCCCGGGAAGCCATCTGGCCCTGGGCTTTTGTTTGTTTGGAGATTTTTGATGACTGTTTCAATCTCCTTACTGGTTATGGGTCTGTTCAGGTTTTCTATTTCTTCCTGGTTTAGTTGTGGTAGTTTATATGTCTTTAGGAATGCATCCATTTCTTCCAGATTGTCAAATTTGTTGGTGTAGAGTTGCTCATAGTATGTTCTTATAATTGTCTGTATTTCTTTGGTGTTAGTTGTGATCTCTCCTCTTTCCTTCATGATTTTATTTATTTGGGTCCTTTCTATTTTCTTTTTGATAAGTCTGACCAGGGGTTTATCAATTTTATTAATTCTTTCAAAGAACCAGCTCCTTGTTTCACATTTGACCTTTTTTAAGACTTGTGTCTACTTTCCTTAAGGAATGTTACATTGTGTTCCACCAGAACCACCAGTATAGATCTGGAAAAACTGTGATTCACCCTTAGTCAATGGAAATCACAGAACTGAGCCATAATGCTGTGCAGTACTTACACACTCTGTCAGACATGATGATAGTTTCTGTTTATAGCTATTTGGTTTCTTAAACCATGGCAATTCTCTGCCATCTCTCTAAATTGAAAAATGTTTGTATTCTTTGTTCCTTTTACTCTGGAGTTAGACTTTCATGAGAAGATAATGATTCCTCAAGACTTCAGTGTCCTTTTTCCCCCTGCCCCCAAACACCGAAATGTTCTGTGTATAGTTGTTAGAATGCTACCAACCAAGCCCTGTACAATTGCATCTGGACCGTAATACATACAATTCCAGTTAATGCTTTGAGAATTGGATGTGGTATTGTCATTTGCCTCACTAGTAAATGGATATGGTTTTTTTTCTAGTTGGCAAGATGTCATCTTCTTAGCTATAAGGAGGCTCCTGTGTGTATCTTTGATCACAGAAATGATATTTTTAAATTAGAGACATGACTTCACATAGAAAACAAAACAGACTTGGTCTCCACTGGAAAGAAATGATTCCTGACTATCAACATAAAAAAAAAAAAGGTTTAAAGATACAGAATGCTAAAAAGTGTTAAGTCTGGTATTGTACCAAATCCAGCCACAAAATGAAAGAAAACAGTGTCATTCTTGAAACGGCCCCATTCTGCCTTAGGTTTTGTTTCTATCAGATGTGATCTTTACAGCTTAAGGGTTTGACAGATTTTTGTACTAGCTTCATAATTCCCTAACATTTTTACTTTACCTGAGAAAAAACTGTGATTATGACTGCTCTCAGGATAGGGTGATGCCTTACTTATGTCCACCTCTCTAGCATGCTCTGCTTTTCCTGACTCTTAGTGGAGTTCAATAAATAAGAGCTAAATGGAATTTTCCCCTTATTTTCTACTTTTCCATAGCTTGAACTTCCTCTTAAAGACACTGTATCTGATGATACTTGACAATTTGTTACAGCATTTTTTTTATCACAAATGAAGCTGTGGTCTGTATGCCTGATCTAAGAAGAACAAGAGGACTTTGTTTCTTGAGTAAAAGCTGCTTTTTAAGAACCTCTGTTAGCTTTTTTTTTTTTCTTTTTCTTTATGGTCTTTGAAAATCTCTCAAATTGTAGGAGCATCTGTTCTCACACATTTTTAACTGTCTTCTCAGTTCCTCCATTTATATGTCCTATGGCCCTAACACTCATTAGATCTCAAGCTGAACCCACCATTTTTTTTTTTTTTACCCCTTTTAACCAGTTCCCTCTGGCTGTTTGTGTTAATATCATTACCTTTATTCCAGTCACTTCTTTCACTAACTTGGCCTTGTGCTTGACGTCTATACTTTCCTATACATGGCTTTTGATTTCCTGCCCAATACTGCCAATTCCACCTCCCCAATATCACTTACATCTATCTCCTTTTTTTTAAAAAAGATTTTATTTATTTATTTGAGAGGGAGAAGCAGAGTCCCCACTGAGCAGGGAGCCCGATGTGGGGCCCGATGTGGGGCCTGATCCTAGGACTCTGGGATCATGACCTGAGCTGAAGGCAGACACTTAACGACTGAGCCATCCAGGAGTACCACATCCATCTCCCTTTCTGCACACCCACTGCCACCAACCTCATTACATCTTGTGTGTTTTTCTATCTTCTTTTTGCTCTACTCTCTTCCCTTTAAATCGAAATGAATCATCTTCAAGCAGATGTATAATTGTGTCATTCAGTCATTCACTCTTTACCTTAAGGCCCCCAACTTCTTTTTTTTAAGATTTTATTTATTTATCTGACAGACAGAGATCACAAGTAGGTAGAGAGGCAGACAGAGGGAGAGGAGGAAACAGGCTCCCTGTGGAGCAGGGAGCCCAATGCGGGGCTTGATCCCAGGACCCTGGAATCATGACCTAAGCTGAAGGCAGAGACTTTAACCCACTGAGCCACATAGGTGCCCCAAGGCCCCCAACTTCTTATAGAAAAAGCATAAACATTCTATCTATTATTCTAGAACAGAAGGTGATTTTCACCACATGTGTAATTTAAAATGTCATAACTACATTAAAAAGTGAAAAGAAATATATTTTAACTCAATATATTAAAATACTATTTCAACATATCACTATAAGAAGTATTGATATTTTGTATTATTTTCTCTAAGTCTTTGGAATATGTTTGTAGCTACATTTCAAGGGTTTGGTGTCACACGTGGCTAATGGCTACCCTAACAGTGCAGCTCCCCTACCTTTTACAAATCTGTTCTTGACTCTAATTTCCTTTCCCTTGTATACATTCCATCCTCTAGCCGCACTGAGCTCTATGTTCATATCTGTAAACCATTCAAGTTATTTTGCCACAATGTCTTTGTGCTGTTCTGTATCCATGGAATGCTATTATTCTCCTCCCCACGTCCAAATCCTGGAAGTGGTTTAAGGCTTTGTTCAAATGCCACCTGACCCAGGAGGTTTTATCTTCCTTCACATGAAATTAACTATCCCCTCTCTGACTTTCCATAGCTTCTTTTCTGTGATGGCACTTAGCAATCTTAATTTTTCTACACACCCATCATACCTCCTTTCTAGGTCATAAATTTCTTAAGAGCAATCACTGTGATTTCTTCTTCAGGTCACAAAGCTTAGTCCTGTGCTTTGTTCATAAAGGCATTTACTGAATGCTTGATGAATCACAAGTTAAACTTCGCCTGAAGGTGGTTTTATTAACTAGAGTTAGAAATTATTGCTAATAGTCAGAAATGAAAAAGTGTACCTATATACATATGTAATTGTTTTGAATTTATGTGACATTTAATACAGTGCTTCCAAGTTAAAGAAAATTCAGCTTTAACAACAACAGCATACTCATGTGGCTTATATAAAAAATTAGTAAGAACATATTTTTACTTAATAAGTGCCAGGAGAATACTTTCATAGATTTCTTTACAATCACCTTGATTAACCATTCCTATTGAAGGTTGCTTTTGTTTTACTTATCAATTCCTAGCTAAGGACTACAGGGAATCAGAATATTTGCCTCTCTAGACCTCTCCCTGGGACATATAACTAAGCTTATCTTGTCTGTTTTGCATTCTCATTTCCTTCAAGATAATTGAGTCAGGCAATTGACTGTCTCTAAGGAAGTTTGATATTGGTGAGAATTAGATATAGTTTTGTTTGTTTGTTTGTTTCTTTGGTTTGGTTTGTTACCATTTTGTCTCTTCTTAAATTTGCCTTAGACTGATTCCTACCATTGTAAAATAGATTCTTCTAATATAAAAGCCTGAAATCTGTTAATTGATACACCAGAGCATACCAAGGTTATATATTCCAACCTAGCTTCTTTCTCTTTTTTTGAGACATAACTTAATGGAGATCTCTCCTTGGTTACTGAGTGTAACAGATGCTGTCAGTTCTTCATTCATATCCCTGGGATCCCTTTACCTTTTCTGCTCATTCCAGCCTGACTTCCAACATCCAAGACCTTTGTCCAGAATCCAAGACTTTTGTACAGCTGGAGAAGTAAAGGGAGTAGCCCCTAAGCAGTTACTGAAGACCGTGGGTTTAAATTCACTCCAGCTATCTTGTGTCTTGGCTGGAAGGCAGGCATTTTGCACTGTTACCAATTTCCTTTTAATCCTCATCAGTTTCCCACAGTGCTTGCTGCCTTAATAATACATCCTTAACGGTTTGCTTTTCCTTCCCTTTCTGTACCACTGCTCCATCCAATATGGGTGTCCTTGCCCCTCCCAAGTAGATTAGATGCACTCAGTCCTCGACTCAGTGTTTTCCGGAGAACCTAAGACACCAAGCTAATCATAGCTTTGAAGTCTTTAGTGTGGTTTCTATCTTTCCCTCTTTCCTTCTCCTTTCTCTCTCTTACTTTCTTTCCTCCCCATGACATTTTTTCCTTTCCTTACCCAATATTTATGGAGTGTGTATTTTATGTTAATCATCCAAGAAACAGAAATGCAAACCAGTTTCCTAAATGGAAACTAAATGGAACTAAGATAGCTTTAATTTTGATAAAACATCAGTGAAAGTCAACAAGAGAAAAGTATTTATTCCACATACTTAATTCTAAATTACTGCAGTTCATGCATAGGTATGGTTGAGTTGATCCTAGGAGACTAACTTTGACAGGGTGCATTATTGGGTAGACTGCCATCAATCATTTGAGAACCATCTTAACAACACAAATCTAGTAAGAGGAAAAAAAAAAAATCAGTCCTGAATATTTGGTGTGCTATCAGAATAACACCTGGCTGATAACTTAAAAAAACAAAACAACAACAACAACAAAAACCCTTCCTATGATTGTTTTGTCATTTTAAATTAGGTAATGGAAAAACCTTTTTGATCTAAATAGGTATTAAATGGTTTTCCTTTCATTGTGTGCCAACTGGCATATCATAATAAAAACATAATAAAAGTCAAAGCAATTTGAATATAATACTACAAATCCTGGCAGTAAGATTGTTTGAAAGGCTGATTACCAACATCATTAGAGAAGAGTAAATAGAAACACATACTCAAATATAAACCAGGAGCAGAGAGTTTCAAATAATTTTTTTACATTCTTATAGCTTTGCTAATCCTATTGTTTCTAATAGAAAATCATTGTGTCATCATCCCACGGGGACATACCCATGCATTATCATTTCATACTCAATTATATTTGTTTTTATTATATATAAGACATGTAGCCCCATTTTATTTGCATATGATAGGAACAGCTAAAGTTGACCTAAATTATGTGAATTTAGATTGGTCTTTTCTCAAAGTAAATCCTTTCCTTATATTCCTGTTATTCAGAGTCATCATCATTTTCCCCATGAATGTAGATGAAAATCTGAGTTTTATTTTTGACCTTTCCTGTTTTAATCAGCTCAGGCTGCCACAATAAATGCCGTAGACTGAGCGGCTTAAACAATAGAATTTTATTTCTCATAGTTCTAGAGGCTGAGAAATCCAAGGTCGAGGTGCTGGCAAGGAGTTTCATTGTGAGGCTTCCTTTCTTGGCTTGTGGGTGGCTACCACCCATCTCGCTGTGTGCTCACATGACCTCTTCATGTGTTTAGGGGGATATCACAAAATTCCTCTTTTTTAAGTCTACAAAATATTCCATTGTGTATATATGCCACACCTTCATCCATTTGCCCATCCATGGACACTTTAGCTATTCTAAATAAAGCTGCAGTGAACATGGATGTGCATCTGTCTTTTTGAGTTAGTGCTTTCATTTTCTTTGAATAAATACCTTGAAGTGGAATTGCTGGATCATATGATATTTCTATTTTTAGTTTTTTGAGGACCTCCACACTCTTTTCTGTGGTGGCTATAGCAATTTACGTTCCTACCAACAGTGTGTGAGAGTTTCCTTTTCTCTATATCCTTGCTAAAACTTGTTATTTCTTGTCTTTTTGATAATAGCCAATCTATTGAGTTATAAGGTGGTATCTCATTGTTTTGGTTTGCATTTCTCTGATGACTGATGATGTTGAGCACCTTTTCATGTACCTGTTGGCCATCCATATGTCTTCTTTGGAAAAATGTCTATTCATGCCCTCTGCCTATTTTTAAATCAGATTGTTTATCATTGAGTTTTATGAGTTCTTTATATATTTTCACTGTTAACCTTTTATCAGATATATTATTTGCAAATATTTTCTCCCATCCAGTAGATTGCCTTTTCATTTAGTTGATTGTTTCCTTTGCTGTGCAGAAGCTTTTTAGTTTTATGCAGTCCCACTTACTGATTTTTGCTTTCGTTGCCTGTAATTTGGTGTCAAATGCAAAAGAAATCATTGCCAAGACTGATGTCACAGGAGTTTACTACAGTTATTTTCTTCTAGGAGTTTTATTGTTTCAAGTCTTATATTTACATCTTTAGTACATTTTGAGTTAATTTTTGCTTATGGTATAAGATAGTGGTCTGGATTTATTATTTTTCACAGGGCTGCCTCATTTTCCCAACACCATTTATTAGAGAGACTATCTGTTCTGCATAATGTATCCTTGGCTCCTTTGTCATAAATTAATTGATGATATATGTGTGGGTTTATTTCTGGGCTCTGTATTCTATTCCTTTGATCTTTGTGTCTGTCTGTTTTCATCCCAGCACCATTCTATTTTGATTACTATAGCTTTGTAATATAGTTCAAAAGCAAGGAGAATGAAGCCTACAGTTTTGTTTTCTCTCCTAAAATTATTTTGCTTCAGGAATCTTTTGTAGTTTCATACAGATTTTAGGATTTTTTTCTATTCCTGTGAAAAATGCCCCTGGAATTTTGGTGATTGCATTGAATTTGCATTGAATTGCATTGAATCTATAGATTGCTTTGGGTAGTATGTACATTTTAACAATATTAATTCTTCCAGGGGTGCATGGATGGCTCAGTTGGTTAAAGCATCTGCCTTCAGCTCTTGGGGTCCTGGGATCAAGTCCAGCATCAAGCTGCCTGCTCAGTGGGGAGCCTGCTTCTCTCACTGCCCATCCCCCTCCACTCATGCTCTGTCTCTCACTTTCTCTCTCTCTCAAATAAATAAATAAATAAATAAAATCTTTAAAGAATATATTAATTCTTCCAATCCTTGAGCATGGAATATCTTTCCATTAATTTGTGTTCTCTTCAATTTCTTTCATCAGTGTCTTACAGTTTTTAGTGCATAGGTCTTTCACCTCCCTTGGTCAAATTTTGTTCCTTCATAATTTATTCTCTTTGATGCAATTTTAAATGGAATTTTTTTTTAAAATTTGTCTGTCTGATTTCTCGTTATCAGTGTACATAATAGCAACAGATTTTTTGTATATTGATTTTGTATCTTGTAGATATCAGGTTATGTGCAAATAGTGATGGTTTCACTTCTTCCTTTCCAATTTGGATGCCTTTTATTTCTTTTTCTTGCCTAATTGCTCTGGCCAGGATTTCCAATACTATGTTGAATCAAAGTGCTGAGAGAGGGCATCTTTATCTTCCTGATCTTAGAGGAAAAGTTTTCAGCTATTCACCATTTGTCAAATGCTTTTTCATTTTCACTAGTTTTATTTACCATAAATAAGTTATTGATTGCTATTTCCCAAAATTGTAGTGCTAATACTTTCTAGACTTTCTCATTCTCATTATTGTAGAAAATATTTTTTTCTCACTCTAAACCTGTCTTCCAAAAATAATTTATATTTTTCTAGGTTGTTTTTTGTTTTGTTTTGTTAAATGATCTAAGTATCTTAAAACTAAATGGATACATTGATATATCCTGCTTTTAGGACTATTAGATAGGTTTCCTAAATACATGAATTAGAAAAATCTCAGTATTCGGTATGCTGTCACTTCCAGACTAGAGACAGCAATGTTTAACTGAATTAGGAACTTACTAGCACTGGTGTTTCTTTGCCAAAACTTTAGAAGGGTTACATTGACCAAAGTAGCTATCTGTTGGTCAAAACACTGAATTGCTTATTATTATTCTGTTGGTTTTGTGGTTAAGACACTTGAGTAATAGAAAATCAGTATTTTCTTAAATATATCCGTAACATGTAAGATATCTTGTTTGTTTCTTTGTTCATCAATGTTATAACTTCACCGAAAAGCTATCAACTTAGTCTGATTTATTCCCTCAGAACTCGTGCTGCTTTTGCTAATGGTCCTTTGTGTTCTCTATTTTCTTTGTAAATGCTTATTTCATTATTTTTACCTAAATTGAAAAAGGTTTTCAAGAATGTAATTTTCAGGCTCAGTCTAAGTATTTGAAAGACTGTGCCAATTTCTCTTTTAATCTTCACTTCTCCTTTTTTGAAACAAGGGCGAACAATTTATATGCATGTATGTACCCTAACAACTCTATTAGAAGTTAATCTCCAGTGGTGGATAACTCTGTGCCAATTTTGCTTTCAAGCTAAATCAAATAAAGAGAGGTAAGATGCTTGAAGTGGAATGGTTTTTGGGGTGGGCATATGTTAAACGAACATTTTAGTGACTTGCCGGTTTTTACTGAGCAGAGCATTAGAATTGATCAACTCTTATGTGCTCATTACTAGACATTGGTGCTTAGTGGCACTTGCCATTGTAAGCTCTGAGTTTTAAGGGAAAAAAAATAGTATCTAAAACACGTACTCTTTTCCCTGTCATTCAGCAGAACTGACTTGAAAATGAGTAAGCGACATATTGTGAATTATGTCCTATTACTCAGACATAGAATGTCATGTAACACTTAAAATTTGCCAGTGTCATATGTCAGGCATTTTTGAAATACCGTTGACAAGGTGGTTTTTCGAGGAAGGCATATAACGTAAGGTGATATAATTAGATGTTGTTTCTGAAATCAATGTTCCTATCCAAAAATAAGAGGAAAATTGAGAGCTCTAGGCACCTGGACACAGGCAGGCTTTGCAGTGTCCTCACAGTGTTAATTTAATTTGAGTGGGACTCTGTTTTTGTATGGATGTTACCAAGTAAAGATTATAGAGATCTGGAACAAAAGACATACACAGAGTATAAGTGATTTGTATAAGAAAAGAAGCAACGGTTTGAATTATTTACTAAAGTCATTGCTTTTCATTGAGGAAATACTTAAAAGGCAAATTACTTGGCTTTGGGCCCAGTAATATAAATTAGCTCTTGGGAGGTCATTAGAAGGCATCCTACAGGTTGATAGACAGAGCCGACCTGTCAGATCACATCTTAGAGTAGTTACACACTTTATTGTTTCCAGATCCAAATTATACCTGGCATTTACTGTTAAATCCCAGGTGCCTTCATAGTAAAACCAATATGTTCTCTGCAACTGTGCTCTTTGCCATCACCAATCAATGGTTACTCAGTTTGCAGGTATTCTTTGGAGCTGTGTACGTGCTTCCCCATGACCTTCTGGTAGAAACTGCTTCTCAGGACAGGTGGAATTGTTGGAATGCAAACAGGCATAAATAGTCATAGGCATAAAACTGCAACAAACGGCAGTGCATATAGTGGATACAGTTAGTAGTTATCTAGCCATGGGACAAAAAGGTCTGTCAACTGACCTAGTAATTCTAAAAGCAGAACACTCCACATGCCCCAGTTTTCTCCTTTTATATTAGAGTAGCAAGCCCAGTTTCCTCCTTAGAGTTCGTTGTAAGAATCAGATATGATAGTGATGAAATATATTCAACTCTGAATCTTCCTTACCGTGACTAGTCTATGAAGAAAAAGTCTTGTTTTTGCAGTTGTTCTGTAAAACAATACGAAGGATTTTTATTTTTACAAATAACTTATTTTCTTTCATATGCTTATTCTTCTGGATTTCTAGCATGATTGATATTTTAGGAATATTTAGAATTGTTCTTTATGTCATGCCTAGAAGTTTGTTTGTTGTTAGTCCTGACCACATGTGGTTTTGGGTTCATATATGCTTAGGGCCAAGCAGTCTGAGGAGCTGGAGCCTCCTGTCCCTCCTGGCATTATTTCTTTAAGGAACTAGTGATAGCATAATGTTTTCAAGGGCTTGAGTGCTTTTGAATTATAACTTCACTCTTTTGCCAAAGCAGTCTATCATTTTAGGGGTGTATAATAGCTTTATTCAATAGCATGTGTGTGATGGAAGTATAGCTTCTGCCACTATTTAAGAAAGTGCTATTTAAGAATATGCTTGGTGTACCTGGCTGGCTTAGTTGGTAGAGCTTAAAACTGGATATCATGGTCAGGAGTTCAAGCCGCATGTTGGATGTGGAGTCTACTTTAAAAAATGTGCTTGACTATCTTCTTTTAGAAGGTGGTTCATACAAATAGAATATAGCTTTTTTTTTTTTAACAAATTAACATCTAATGTATTATTTGCCCCAGAGGTACAGGTCTGTGAATCATCAGACTTACACATTTCATAGCATTCACCCTAGCACATACCCTCTCCAATGTCCGTAACCCAGCCACCCTATTGCTACAGAATTAGTTACCTTTAAATCCAAATATCAATTATTTTTTAATATACTTAGAAGCAAACATTTTAAATCTAAATACATAATCTTAGTATTTTAATATTACTGCATTTTTTGCTTAAATAAAAATAAAGGATGTTAGATCAACTTCAGATTTGTTCCTATTGAATATATTCTACTAGGTATAGTATTTGGCTTCCTGTGACCTACTGTGGTAGCAGAGAGACTGGAAGGCCTGAAGATCTTCAGTCCAAAGACACACTGAAGATTGAAAGACTGGGAGTCAGTGATAGGTTGGAAGTGATAGGCAAGGAGAGGGAAGATTTAAGACGGATGCCATGCCTCTGACTTGAGTAAGTGAAAGGGAGAAAACAGATTTGGGAGCAAGATGAATTTGGCTTTGGATATATAGAATATGAGCTACTGAAGGACACAGAGCAGAAATATCTAGTAAACATATGCATTTGGGCTACAAACTCGGGGAGTCATTGTCATAAAGATAGTAGTTGAATTGAGTGAGGTAGCTTGCTTCTAGCCTTTCTCCACACATGCTTCCCAGGCACAGAAGAAAAAACCCTGAAGAGCACCCAGAAATAGGGGTAGAACAGAAAGAGGAAGACACAAGTTGACTCAGAAAAATCAGCCGAAGAAGGTGGTGTAAGATCAAGGAGTCACAGTGTCAGAGAAGCCTAGGGACAAAAGTATGACAAAGAAGTAGGGTGGTAATGATGGCCCAGTGCCACAGCAAGGTCAAGTAGCACATGAGCTTAAATGTGTTCACTGAATTTATCATAAGGTATTGGGTCCTGGAAAGTATATTTCAGAGAGGCCAAGGATCAAATTAAAGCATTTCTAGTGATGGCAGTGATGGGATGTGGCCACGATGCAGATGGGGATGAAGGAGAACAGATAATTGAGCCATTAGATTGTAGCCTGGGTTAATGGATTAGTCAGGATTCTCTAGAGAGGCAGAACCAAGATAAGAAGAGATTTATTATGGGAATTAGCTCACACAGTTACAGAGGCAGAAAAGTCTCATAATATCCTGCAAGCTGGATAACCAGGAAAGCCTATAGTATAGTTCAGTCTGAGTCCAAAGGCTTGAGAATGGGAGGGGAATATGAGAGTATGGGGTGGGCTTGGGGGTGCTAGTGTAATTCCAGGATTCTAACAACCTGAGAATCAGGAGCTCCGATGTCTGAGAGCAGGATAAGATGGATGTCCCAGTTGAAGGAGAGAGAGAGAGAGAGAGAGAGAGAGAATATATATATATACATATATATATATATATATATATTTTTTTTTTTTTTCCCTTTCTTGACTGCTGTCAAAGAATTGGATGATGCCCACCATATTGGTGAGAATGGACCTTCTTTACTTAGGTTACTGATTCAAATGCTGATCTCTTCTGGAGACATCTTTATAGACACACCCAGAAATAATGTCTATCTGGACATCCCTTAGCCCAGTAAAATTGACACATAAAATTTACCATCACAGTTATCAACATGATACTCAAGTTACCTAGCATCGTGGTAGTATTTGGAGTAAGGTCAAGGTGATACGTCAAAGTCTCTGTGGATTAGTTGGAGTGATCAGGATTGTAGAAGAAATCAGTGTTAGGAATAGGCAGTAACTAGTGAAGCTCAAAATAAACAGAATTTTTCTAAATGTAGTGAGTTAATGGTCTATATTCTCTTGTGTCTCTTCTGAGAAAATTAAACAAAAATTTAATTTGATATATGGTGGTTTAATATCAAGGCACTGGAAACAAAGTAGAGCCACTGGGAAATATAAATGGGTTCTCAGGAGCTGAGCTGCTTTGTGTCCAACTTTCTAAGTATATATTAAAGATTCCTCTCATTTTTCTGAGTTCTGTCTGTATTTTCTGATTTTCCTCACCTTACTATTGTTTTGCACATAATACCCAGTGTCAGTCCCACCCTTGAGTTTCAAGACCTCTAATCTCTACTCCCCACCACTAACTCTCAAGAGTCTCAATGTATTTCAGTTCAAATGGTGAGGAGGGCATTAAAGCCTGCCTTGTACAGTTTATAAAGGACATCCCAATCAAAGGCAATATCTATCTCACTCCTGACTTTGAAAGGCTGGGGGAATAATTTAGCTTCTAGTTCATAGGTTTAGGGGAAGCCTGAGTATGTTAAGTTCAGAATGTCAGGACAGAGGCAATTCGTTAACCACAGAAAGGAGGTTCCAGAATGGATTTAGTGAGGAGTAGAGCAAGGTTAGTTGGGAAGAGTAAGGCATTTAACCATTTGGCCTTTGTCTAACCATTTTTTTGAATTATATGGTCCCTGAAAATATTTCACATCTTTAATTAGATTGTGGTGTCTTATAGGGCTTAGTACTATAGCTTATATTTCTTCTGGATCCCGTACCTCTCCGCCCCCCCCCCCATATGTACCCAGCATAATGCCCTCTGTGTTCTGTGGATTTTGGATATTTTCTTCTTTTGAATTATATTTAATAGTGTATATGTCCTATCAGTTACACAGTAAGTTGTGTGGTTTTTTAAGATTTTATTTATTTATTTGACAAGTAGACAGAGAGGCAGGCAGGCAGAGAGGGGGAAGCAGGCTCCCTGCTGAGCAGAGAGCCCGATGCAGAGCTTGATCCCAGGACCCTGAGATCATGACCCGAGCCAAAGGCAGAGGCTTAACGCACTGAGCCACCCAGGCGTCCTACACACTAAGTTGTATAGGACTTCATCTTTATACCTACCACATCTTGCTACACTCAGGCTTGTGCCTGGCCATTACACAGTAATTGACTGAATCAATTTAAATAAGGGGTAATAGGATAGAACAAAATTAGAACATTGTTTCTAGTGCTTGGGATTTTAGCAACTTTTTCAACACTTTGAGAGGTGTCACACAGTTTCATGTGATATTTAACGACTTCTTCCATTAATGATACATATCCATTCTGTTTTTTCCATATTCTTTGATTTATTTTTAACAGACTCCTGGGATTAAAAGTCTGCCAGACAAAAATAAAGGTGGAAATGGTTACAGAATGTGCTGAAGTTACTTCCTCTGGAATTGTAAAGACAGGAGGAGGGATGATATGGCCAGAGGGAATTTTCCAAAAGAAAAGCGAGAGATGATATTTTCTAAATGCAGGCTATGTGATACTGAGCAACAACTGACTAAGTAGATTCTGCTGTCACTCTGGATGGCTTTGTGGCAAAGTTTCATGACTGCCTCTTCATAATGCTGGACACCCCTCTCCAATGCAGGGTCCATTTCTCTTCAGGACGATCAGTTAGCTTTTCCTTACCTAAATGGTGAGGAGCTGAAGTTGTACAAGATTTGGAGGATGAGGAATTGGAGGTGGAAATAGTTGCTGTGTTTATCGTAATTGTAGAATGAGACCAATTTTGGGTATCAAATTATAGATTATAATAGATATAGATGATAATAGAGTAACTCAAGGTTCAGGAATATGATTGAGACTTACTAAAACTGCCATATTTAAAGCTTTCTACTTTCTCCCTCCCTGTATGAATCATAGCATATGGCATAACTTTTAGGAGATTTATTTCATAGCATTTAACTCATATCATTTTCTCTTTATTTGCTGTATTCTTCACTCTTTTATTTTTTTTTTTATATTTTATTTATTTGATAGAGATCACAAGTAGGCAGAGCGGCAGACAGAGAGGCAGGCAGAGAGAGAGGGGGAAGCAGGCTCCCTGCCAAGCAGAGAGCCTGATGCGGGGCTTGATCCCAGGACCCTGGATCATGACCTGAGCCAAAGGCAGAGGCTTTAACCCACTGAGCCACCCATGTGCCCCTGTATTCTTCACTCTTACAATCAAAGACATGGGCTGCATTATCATCTTGTTTAGTTCCACCATGCTATTATATAATTACTCTAAATAATGAGAGGTTTGAGGCTTAGCTATGAGCTGAGCTGTGCCTGGTCACCTGTGGTCGTTACACTCTTCTAATTTCATCATGATGAGGGGAGTGGGCAGGCAGGCAGCCAGCATTTCTGCAGGCACTGTCCTGACACCCAGCACTTTCTTATAACTCTGATCGTAAGTCGGACCAATGTTCATATTTTGCTGGTGGTGATGTGTCAAGAGCATAATTCTTGAGGATGAATATTCTCTGCAGTTGATTTATTCTTTAAACAGTTATTTAATCAACTGTTCTATCACTGTTCCTCAGAATTTCTCCCTTCTGCATCAGGTTTTGAATTATCTGATCACTAATAGAAGACAAAGATATATTTCTAACCATGAATTATGTTAAAACAAAAATACTTAGATTCCATCATCAAACATGTTATACCATCATATTGTTATGATAATAAGTATTTAATGAAAATTATGTGACATGTTTTTACAAATACAGAACTTGCTCAGCTAACTTTCTCATTTGATTTGTTTCTAATGTGTTACTTGAAGAACTTTTAAAATGAAGAAAATGAAGATTGGGGAAACTTTTAAAAGTGATTTCCAGAATATATTTAAGTAAGAGTGGCACAAATATAACTCTTTATTCAAATGGAGATAAAGGAATTGAATAAAGGATTTAAAGAACAAAAATTCACCGAAGTTTAGCTATATTTTCTGAGCTATTTTTTATTTTAAATCTAAATGTTTTGCTTAATTCTTAACTAAACCACTGCATTAAAAAAAAAAAAAAAGTAAATCCCCCAGGTAATTTCTCCTCATGGATCATTTCAAATAAGGCATTTTCTAGAATGCATTGGGAAAGTTACAACATGGGTTTGGTAGTTTTTCTTACCATGAATGTATTTTGAGCAAGTGATTATCATGTAACTTCCATATCATATTTTCAGTAAGAAAAATAAGTATGGAGAATCCTTTTCACCTTTGAAAGGCCATTCTCACCTACATGAAACTTTGATGCACAGCCTTGTATTTTAGCCCTTGCTCTTTTCCAGCTGTGTGAAATTCACCAATGTGCTGGTTTTAGTTCCCTCCAGAGGGCATACTGGAGATAAGTTTTTTTTTTTTTTAATTTTTTATTTTTTATAAACATATATTTTTATCCCCAGGGGTACAGGTCTGTGAATCACCAGGTTTACCCGAATGTTTATAGCAGCAATGTCCACAATAGCCAAACTATGGAGATAAGTTTTTAATAAAGACAGGGGACAAACCATGTTTAGAGGTAGTCCTTTCAAACAGTAGTTCTCAATTCTCGGTCCCTGACAGAGAAACCCTTTCTCTCATGTCCAGGGGAGTCATACCCCCCTACTGCTTTCCTCAGCAGTGTTTTGGAAGTTCGCACTGTGATCCACTGTGATCACTGCTTCCAGGACTTTCCAAGGGTCCTTACTGGCTAATTCCAGACTCTCAATTACACCAAGCTGTCTCTTGTGTCAGAATGCTGGGTAAGAAAATCACTTTTCCTAAAATCACTTTAGTTTTTCTTGTTTTCTTCCTCTTGCCAGATGTCTCTGCCTTTCTCCTTGTCTTTTATCCTCAAAGATTCATAAACAATTTCCTTTTTTTCCATCGCCACCCACGTTTTGTTGTTGTTAAATCTCAAATACTATATTTCAATAGATAATATTAAGTTGAAAAAGATTATAGTTATCATCGTGGGTTATAAGTTAACTCTTAAAAATAGTTTTATCATTTTTCTTTCAACTTTGGGGAGTTTTCCATATATGTCCATAGCAAAGGACAGACCCAGTACTTGGAAAACATGAGAATTCTTAGTGTAGTATTTGATGGCCTTAGATTGATTACCCAAATACACATCTCTCTCTAATAAGTAGAATGAAGGGAAGAAGCATAAATGAATAAATGAGCTGACTTTAAGGTAAGGAAAAAGAAGTAGATTTTTTTTTTAGTGTTATCAACTATCTGTTACATACATACATCTTTTACATACATTATTACATCAGTCTTCACATTGAAACTTGAATTTTTGTTTCAGGAGACTGAAGTTTAGAGAAGTTAAGCAACTTGTTCCAAGGCTAAAGCTTGTTGGTGGCAATACTTAGATTCAAAATCAGGTTTGTTGGACTCTAAAATTCATGTTTTTCATTATATTATCTTTTCTTAGAGAGTGTTATGTGGAACACTGTGCCAGTGAGAGATTTCATGAAAAATAAGTGTTTTCTGTTTAATTAAGATCGACAATTTCTGCAACCAAGCAACTGGTTCAATTTTGTTTAACCATGATGGCCAGACTTTTTACTCTGGTGACTTTTCCTTATGATTAATATTCTGTGGAGTTCATATTTTTCTCTTGTAGTTTTAATTGTGAAACTTTTTGGTTCATCAGAGCCTGGTTGTATTACGGTTCTTCAGCATTCATCTGGGCATTGTTTTTGCATGATAACTTCAGACAATAAATCCCAAACATCTAGGAGTCCTGTTGTGATAAATTAAAAACATGGTCACAAGTTCTTTGCTGCTCCTTTATCATGAGAACAAAACTATCTACCCATCGTATGAATTTGGGATGGCTTTGTGATGTGCTTTGACTAATCAAATGTATCTAAAGTGGTGTTGTATGACATCTTGCTGCCTCTTGGAATGCTGCCATAAAGTTTATGGAAGGAAGCTGGTCTTGCCTCTCAGAGGACAAGCGACCATGTGGAGGAAAATTGAAATCTCCTAACAGCCAGCCAGCAGACTGCTGGACATGAGTGATGCCACCTGTAGTTTCTGCTGGAGGTGCAGCCTGTGAGTGAACCAGGTAAAACCTGAAGGACCATCTAGCCAACCCAGGAATTACTGAGAAATAATACATCACTGTTTTTAGCCACTCAATTCTGGGCTGGTTTCTTACTCAGAAAGAGTTAACTAATACACGTATAAAAACCATACCTGGTAATCTGGGAATGTTGACGTTCTAGCCGTAGGATATTTCTTGGTTTTAAGAATTTTATATTTAGTTTATTGTTAACCTTGTTGAAATTAATATTTTATGTATTATATATGCTGTCCCTTGGGAGATAATTCTCCATGGGTTTCTCATGTTTCTACACGTTTTGTGAGCAGAAACATTGTCAGCTTTTGTTCTAAGCTAACTTTTTAAAGATGTTTGTATAGTGAACAGCCTTGGAAGATAGAGATAGTATCTCCTTAGGGGGAGAAGGCAGATTTGTTTTTCATCTGGGACAATAAAGATAATGTCTTTCTCAGAGGCAAGTGTTAGTCAGGTTTGCCTAAGCTCAAAGTTTCTCAGCTGGGACACAAGCCCTCCATGTGAGCAGTATCTACTTGATCTCCTCCCCATTGCTGCGTTGCGACGTGGAGGCTAAGAAGAAACATAGTGAACATGGAGCTCATGCTGCCTAATGTGTCGTGACGGATCAAGTTCTTTGTCTGTGATCTGGGCATCTCGTGTCTCCTGCCTCGGTTCTGAAATGGTGGCAAGCTAACTTGTTGTTTGCCAGGCTGGAAAAATCTCAGACTCTCCACGGTTCTTGAAATGATCTATTTTGAACTTAATGCAGAACACAAGATACTTGATGAAAATTGTATGAGCTTCTGATGTATTTTCAGGGACAGATTTATGAGACATTCTGCTTATTCCTTCTGAAATGTATAATTATTCATAAGCATCTGTATGTTGGTCCCTCATGAGTTCAATGATTAGATTCATTAGGAGTTGTATCTAAGAAGAATGAGTTTTTAAATTGCAGTTATAATTATACATCTGAATGAATAAAACATTAATATTTTGTTAGTGACTGTTATGTTCTGCTAAAACAGTGTAAGCTATGCTAGATATAGTTTGTTTTTTTAATAATTGTTTAATTTTCTGTCTGCACTTTTTCTGTTAAACTTTTATTTTTGTGTATTTATGATTTCTCTACTCCCATCTCTTTTTTTCACATTAATTATGCCAGTGGTTTATTTAGTTTATTATTTTATTTTCAAGAACACCACTCTTAAATTTATTTGTTCTTTTTTTCTGATTTATAAGTCATACATTTCTGACTTTATTAATCTCTTCCTTCTTTTTTCCTTGAGGCATTTTTTTTGTTCTTTTTGCTAGCTTCTTGAGATGAAATATTTAATTCACTTATTTTCACTCTTACTTGATCCTTAGCATTACAAATCTTTGCTGTATTCTAAAGACTCAAATATGTACTTTTTTCATAATTATTATTTTTACTTCTGGTTATAATTTTTTTTCTTAAACTAAAATGTTATGGAGATAGAACTTTGACCTGTCCTGATAACTGTTTTGCCTGTTTGTTTTTTCTTTTTCCATTTTTTAAATTTCTGGAGTTAGTGCACTGTGATCAGAGAATAGACTTTGTTTTGTTTTAAGATTTTATTAATTTGAGATAGAATGAGAATGAGAAAGAGATAGAACACAAAAGCAGGGGGAGCAGAAGGGAGAGGGAGAAGCAGACTCCCTTCTGAGCAGGGAGCCCATTGAGGGGCTTGATCCCAGGACTCAGATCATGACCAGAGCCAGAGGCAGACACTTAACCAACTGAGCCACTCAGGGACGCCCAGAGAATAGACTTTGTAGCAGATGCAATTTTTGGAATTTTTTTGAGGGTTTCTTTGTACGTAATGTGTCGTCAATTTGGGGAGCTGTAATAGAGGTCCTTTTTAAGTAGTGATTTTCTTTTGTTAATGTGAAGTTTCTAAACTCAGGGTTTCCTGTGGGCTAGGATTTGAATATGAAGGCAAAGGATAAGTAAATATCAAGCAAGCCTACTAGGTGTTTGGTATAATATGGTGAGATGTACAAAATAGTAAAGATGACCTTTGACACTCCCTGTTGACCATGAGGATGTTGAACAACTTTAATATCATTTGCTGAGAATATGACCATAAAAATCTTAGTTTTAGGCTGGTGATGTTATTACCCATTTGGAATAGCAAGTTAGATCATTGCCTAAAACATATAGTTTCTTCTAGGAACACAAAAAGAATTTGCCATTTTTCATCTCACTTCAGTTGTAAGCTTCTAGTTGTTTTCCGTGGCCATAGCTAAAATCAGCCCTTTTCAGTTGATCACGAGAACTTGGAATCCACCCATATTTTCTGCCATTTAGACTATTTAGCACTGGGAGCTGAGAGTGAATTCTAGAATAAAACTCAGTCTGATTATCCTGATTTCTGACTGCCTCCCTCTTGAATGATTTTTAGAGCTAGAGAGATCTGGATTTGAAGTCCAGCTTTACCCTCAATTATCTGTGCATCCTTGGGCAAGTTGTATAACTTACCTGAGTCTTTTTTTTTTTTCTCTTTTATAAAAAGGGAGATAACAAAATTCACCTGCAATGTCACTTTGAAGATTAAATGAAATGAATGAAAACTGGGACAGTGGCTTATACTGTTTCATCTCTTCCATGAATTTAGGTCTTTGGAATAAATGCCCTGGGGAATGGAAACTCAATCTTAACTTAATCAGAGATTCAAATTCCCTTCCTTAATTAGCAGTTTCGGGCTTCTGACTACAGGAAGGTTTACTGTTGTCATCATTGGTGAGGAACACTGGTGTCCTTGTTCAGTGGTAGCACATTGTGCGGCAGCTCTGTGTGGTGACATAGGTACCGACTCTGAGGCCCCAACAGCTGGGTCCAACCCCCCCACCCCGTTTCTTCTTCCTAACTTTGTGACATTGGCCAATGTAATTAATCTTTCCAAGCCTAGTTCTCTCCCACTGTAAAACTGGAATAAAAATAGTGCCTGACCCCAAAGGTTGTTGTGAAGGATAAATTCAGTAAAGCATGGGAAGCAGTTAGCCCTGTACCGAGAGCATATGCATTGTCATCACCTCACAAATGTGTTACATATAATTTTCTTGGGAAGACTCATTATTGAAAAGTTAAAAGTTAAAAATAGCCTGTTAGACTTGAGTAATGATAGAAGATAGTTTTTTCTTCTGTTTTCAAATTCTGATGATAAATATTTAAGGTAAAGCATATTAAAATACAGAAACAAAGCATTTGATTAAACCATACATCAATCTAAACAAGGAGCATTGGTGCTGAGGCTTTATGTAGCAGTTATGGTTGCCCTGGAATTAAAAAAAAAAAAATACAGGTCTGCTCCACAAAACTATCATTTTATAGGAAAGGCTAGAAATACAGTTTATAGGAAAGGCAAAAAATATAGGAAAGGCATACAAATATAGTAGGAAAAATACTAGGAGAATATGGAAAAAATGGCAATTCAGCTGTAGCCAGTTAATGAAAATAACTCACCCTTCCTTGCAGGGTGTTGTTTCTAAGTGATGTTGGGTTATGCTGGGTTACTTTTCACCAAACCATAGGAGCTTCTGGCTTGAATTAAAATGTGTAAATTGTGGCACTGGGGTTTTCCCTTAAAGAGGTCTTTGGGTTCAAGCTGTTACAAATTCTAGATGCCTCTGGTTGTTTGAATGACACATCACAAGGGACAGTTCTTCCTTCTGAAGATTACAGAAACTCACTGATTTCTTTAAATAGAAATAGCAGATTTATGTAAAGCCATTTATCAAAGCCTCCTGGATGATGAGCACCAGGGCTGCCCTGTGTCAGTACCATGAAACAATCCTGCAAATGGGAGAGAATAAAAGTCTCCTTTCCCAGTGGGACTTCTCAGCATGGCCCAAACCCAGGTGTTCCGTTCTCTCCTATATATATTCATGATGAAAACAAAAATAAAGGAAGGGGTGATGTAAGACATCACACCAGCATACAGAATATGATTTTATCACTCCAAAGAAGCTGTATTCTTAAAATGGAATTCCTAAGCTCTAGGAAGATAGCTAGAAATGTAGCACCATATTTTTAGGGAACAATTTTTCATGTCTCTCTCATGATTGGATTCTTCTCTGACAGCTAAGTGTTGACAGAAAATAAGGCAGAAGTTAACCTGTGTAAAGACCAACCTTTCTTCCTACTTTCATATTCTAGGGTTTTTTTTTTTATTAGTTGCAAATATGAAACCTTTCCTAATAGAACTGTATTCCCATGGAATCTACCAATAATCACCTGGGCTGCAAATCTCCTTGATTTAGGCTAAGCCTGCTCATGTTTGCAAGAGATCTGTGTTACACTGATGTGGCAGGGACTTAATTTCCAAGGAAGTATTATCTATGTACCCTGGCAGGTGGTGAGGGAGTCCAACATGTAAGCCGTGGGCTGTGACTGAAGGAATTTGCAACATAACTTGATTAGTTTTATGTTGTTTTGATTCCTTTGGGAATGCTGATGAAAGTTACAGTCCCTTGTTTAAAAGAATATTTAATCCAACCTTTGTAGCAGTGCCTCTATGTGCTTCACGCCTTTCTTTAGTCTTTTCTTCCAATTGTAATCCTCAACAAAACATGAAGGACCTACTATGGACATTTTTTTTCGTTGATGCTGATGCTGATTGGTGGGATGATGTGGCCCATCAGGAAGCTTGAGAAACAGTCTTGTTGAAGAAGAAGCTCCCAAAGAGACAGAAATAGAAATCGCCTCAGGTAACTTTCCACAGCAGCAAACTCTCAAGGGAGGAAAGGGAAGTCATAGAGTAGTAGGACTGCTGGGGAAGATCACATGTGCTAGTAGTCTGCCTTGCAGTCTTACAGGGCAGGTACATCTTTAGACCAAACACGCAGCCACGTAATAAACTTAATTTTCTTGTCATTGGATATAATGTATATTTTCAGCTCCTATTCCTCTGATGAGCGGCTGTGTGATTTCAGCCGTTTTGGGTTTTGCTTCCTCCCTCCATCAGTTGGTGCTCATAGTGTGTGAAAGACGGAGATGGGTGCCAGAGAAGCACCTGTGCTGAGGTGTCAGCCCCTGATGAACAGGGGTGGAGACATGGATGTGACGGGAGGATGAACCCAGTGAAGCTACTTCATCTGAAATTACAAAGAATGCAAAGCACGTCAGGTAATTTGTGATCATATTATCTCATTACATGTGAAAACATTTTACATCACTTAAGTATGAGGGGCTTACATATGGAAATCCAGCTTTCTGACTTCTCTTGAAAAATCAGAGTCATACTGGTGCTATATTCCTGCAATACTCATTCATTTCTAAATCTCTACATTTATGGTAGTAACCAGGTTCTGAGGTCTCATTTTGTAATCCATAATATAAGAGGCTTGGATGGAGTCTTGAGGGAAAGGTAAGATATTTACACAATAACAGAAGAGCACTAAAAACATTCAAGCAAGTCAATGAAATGTGGAATGGATGAAATAGGGGTTGAGGATTAAACAATACACTTCATATGATGAGCACTGAGTAATGTATAGAATTGTTCAATCACTTGTATTATACAACTGAAACTAATATAGCACTGTATGTTAGCTATCCTGGAATTAAAATAACAAACTTAATAAAAGGGGGAAAAAAACATTTAAGCAAGGCAAAGGAGGAGGATATGAAAGATATTTGATGTACAATAAGGAATCAGGTTTAAATATGGGGTGAATGCAAAGGTGGGCAGGACATGAAATTACAGAAATAGGGAGGGATGAGAATGGGAATTGGGAGACTTTGTTCTGTGAACTATGGAAAATCACTGATGAATTTTAATTGATATGCTAGCTAATGTTTTGGTAAGGTTTTTGTTTTTTAAGATTTTATTTATTTATTTGACAGACAGATATCACAAGTAGGCAGAGAGGCAGGCAGAGAGAAGGAAGGGAAGCAGGCTCCCCACTGAGCAGAGAGCCCAATGTGGGGCTTGATCCCAGGTCCCTGAGATCATGACCTGAGCTGAAGGCAGCAGCTATAACCCACTGAGCCACCCAGGTGCCCCTGTTTTGGTAAGTTTTATATGGGCATAGTGTGGAATAGGGCAGAAGAGATACAGAAAGGTAGAAAAAAAGAGTTAAAAACTGAATTAGGAAATTCTGTTCTTTTGAAGGTCTTACAGCTTTTGGGAGCAGCAATTTTTGGTAGAAAATTTTTACGTTGATGTCTCATACTATTTTTGACTGATAGAGGCTTATAATTCAAGTGTTCTGCAGCTTTTTGGGTCTATGTTCTGTATGCAGCTGGTCAGTATTTGCCATCAACTTTTGCATGCATTCTTTGGTTCTGATTTTTTATACCTCACAATTCATTTTGTTGCATGTATAAAGTTTGAAGTTAGTGACTGTTCAATAGAAAGAGCAGAGTAGACTGCAAGCTCTGGTGAAACTCTGCTGTTGCCAGCAAGGTCAGCTTTCAAACAGCATGACCTACAGCATGATGTGTAGGTCCACTGAGCACAAATGGCCTTGAACCCATCTCTGATTTGGACTATTATCTTTTGTTGATGTGAAATTGACTACTGTGGAGTTGCCACTTAGGCAACTCAGAAACAGCATGTTTCTTAGATTTTTTTTACTGCTTGCTGTGCATGCATGCCTAGAACTGAGTTAGTTTTAGATAGATTTTTTTCACCTGAACTGCATAAAGTATTCTTTAACAATGGCAAATTTTTGTTAAGGCAACATTTTATTCACTTAGCAATTGTTTGTTGCATCTAAATCTCTGTTAGAAAGACTCTTAAGTATGCATTGTGAATATGTTAATGGTCAATATCAATTATAAAGCACTGACATGATGATAATAACTGTAATTTACTGAGCAGTGTGCTACATATTATGGCTATAAATTTGATCTAGATCTTTACAAAACTCTAAGGCACTACGAGAAAGGTATTCTTCTTCCTGTTTTACAAATGAGAAAAGTAAGGTCCAGAGAGATTGAGAAACTTATTCAAGATAACACAGATAGTAGATAGCAGAGATGTTTAACTTACTATTTTGTGTCCTACGTAGAGTCACAGACACAAAAGCACATTGAGAATTTGGGTATGTAATAAAATGAAAACTGCAATAACACTGAATTGTACTTTCGTTAATGCCAAATGAATTCACAGTATTCCAGCAGACAGCAGAGCTCTTACTCTTGACAAATATCTTGCAGAGTTAACATGTAGCAATATTGGATTTGTTTTATGGGATGATGATGTTACCAGTTCAGTGTTACCAGGCAGGCATGAATAGAGTTACTTTTCTGAAGGAGTGATAGATAGATTCAACTCTACTTTTCTAATTCACTTTACAACAGATGGATGCACATTAGCGAGGGGGCTGCCTTCACTGAGAACTGAAGGTTGTAGGGTGCTATCATTACCATGTTGGCTCATATTCTAGAAAAATCATCATTCTAGTTATCAAGGCTTAAAACTTTTATGGATTTTCTTTTACTAATTTATTTTAAATCATTGCATACTTTGTTAAGACAAGTGCTTTTTAATGTCATTAGCCATTAGTCATTTGGAGAAGAATTTTCTCCGTTAGAGTTCAGAACTGTCTTGTCAGTGGTTCATGGGCTCTGACAGTTCATGCACTCTGATAAGTGGATGTCAGAAGGGATTTTGGTCATTCAGGGACTTACCAATGAGTTTTAACCCAGTATTTATAAAATCAATAAAGTGGCTTAATCTGGGGCAGCTTGAATAATTTCAGTATACCATCTAATCTCAAGATTCATTTCTTAAAACTTTTTATAAAAGAATCTCTTCATAAAAGCTACTAAAATGTTTCTTTTACAGGGTAAGATTTTGATATGTCAGAGACCCTAGTAACTGATATTCAGAAATGTAAGGATTTATTTATTATTATTATTTTTAAAGATTTTATTTATTTATTTGACAGAGACAGATCACAAGTAGGCAGAGAGGCAGGCAGAGAGAGAGAAGGAAGCAGGCTCCCTGCTGAGCAGAGAGCCCGGTGCAGGACTCTATCCCAGGACCCTGAGATCATGACCTGAGCCAAAGGCAGCGGCTTAACCCACTGAGCCACCCAGGTGCCCCTCAGAAATGTAAGGAATTTAATGCAACTTTTTCATTTTATTGAATGGTATTGTATAGCTCTTATATAATGAGACACTTTTGAATTTGTTAGGCTGTGGTTCTTTTATGCATTTAAGGAAAAAGTGTTAATTATGTCATGTGAAAGTTTTAGAAGAAATATAATGTATTAAATTATTAAATTATAATATGTTCTCCTTAAAATGTGAGATATGTTGTCACTAATATCAACAACAATATTATCAGAAATATATATTACCTTCCCGTGTCTTGGTTTATTGTGTGCTTGAACATTTGTTCTTATAAAAATGTTAGTAATGAATTTTTAAAGTAATGTGACTGGAATATGCTTCATTACTTTTTTAAAGTCCCAATTTGAGACTTCTGGAAGCTGTGATTTGAAAGCCTTCCTCTAACACAGTTTCTTTTCAAACTCAATTTAGTAGCAGTAACAGCACACAAAGATTTGAATGAAAGAGGTATGGTGTTGGTTGCACTTATCAAATTATATCAGCTCAGTCCTTAGTTAGGCAGCAGCTATTGTGAAAACTTGGCTCATAAATTTCTATCTTTCCTTATATCAATCAGTTGTTTCTGCAAGCAAATTGGAAGGGCAGTGAGTTGTGTGTGGGAGTATAGATTGGTGAAAATTTCCTGGACTGGTTTTGTCACATGCATTAAAAATCCAAAAACGGTTACATTTTTTGACATGGCGATTTCATTCCTATGTATTTATACTAAGAAAATAGAGGAATACATGCACTAATGGTCATATGAGTCAACGAGTCATATGAGGATGTTTATGTTTTTTATAATACTGAAAAAGTAGGAACAACTTAAATATTTAGTAATTGGGAATGAGTTAATTATATTCTCTATATAATATAATTATGTAGAGCCATTAAACCACATATAGTACCAATAGTAATGTTTACATTTACTGAATATTTACTATTTACCACTTAATGCCCTTAAATACATTTCAAAATTTAATCCTCATTCCGATCTAATGCCTTGGAAAAGTGTTACAATACCTGAAAGCCACATATTAGGTAAATGATTGGACTTGGAATCAGACTCAGGTGTGACTGTTTATAAGGCTCAAGCCTATCAGACTTTATGAATATTTAATTACATTGAGAAATATACAAAATTTATTGCTATATTATCACATTAAAAAATCTCCAAATGAATGGGAAAAAGATGGAAATGTGTTATCAAAATTAAAATAGTTATTTCTGGGCAGAGGGACTGCTGATAATTTTTTGTTGTTGTTTCATTGGTAGATTTTACTTGTTTTCCAAGTTTTATGAGCGTGTGTTGTTTATGAAATTAAAAAAGCAAGGTTTTTTTCCTCCCCCCCAATATGTCTGCCTGAAAATGTTAATTGCAGCATGATTTATAATATGATTTGGAACAACTTAAATGTCCAACAATAGAATTGCTTAATAAAATATTGTTTGCCAATTATGTGGATTAATACAAAATAAAATGATTTCTATTAAATGACTTCTATTAAATACATGCAACTAAATAATGTTCTGTGAAGTCAGGAAGAACGTAAAATATTATTTACTGTAAGATGACTATGATCTACATTAAGACTATGATGGAAATTCTGTATGCACATGGTGAAAGACTAGAATCTTTAGAATCATCAAAGTTACTGTGGTTTTCCAAGACTTGGGAGAAAAATGTTTTCTCTAATGTTTATTATTATTAGTATTAATTAATATTATTATTAATGAATAATATAAAATAAAAATAAATAACCTCTATGATGTGGTAAGCAACTGAATACACATGAAGGAAGACCTCTAAATGAACTTGATCTGTTTTGCTACCATGCAAAAGAAGTTTATTTCTAAGGGGGCAATAGAATTAGGTGCAGTCTGACTTCACAGCATTCATTCTTCTAATATTATTCAGTATCATCAGAAATCCCATGACTGCAAAGACAGAACAGCCTCTGGTTTTCTTTCCTTGCCGAGGCTCTTCCTACAGATTGCTGCCATCCCAAATTAGAAAGCAACCTGAATAAAAGTTCCCCAGACAGGTTGTCTCTGCTGCTTTGACAAATGCTGAGTACTCACTCTATCCTTGAGGTCACCGCAAATGACAGGCGGTGAGAAGTGAATAGAAAATGCTTCCCTAGCACTCTCTTATCTCTGGTTTGCTGAGTAAGATAGGCAGTGCAGAAAGCCAGCAGCTTCTGGAGAGAGGGCTTCCACAAAGGCGAAAATTTCTGTCTCCCCTGGAAGTGGATGTGCGATCTCAGCAGGTATCTTGCCTTTGGGGTATTGGAATGGTAGCTGGCAGCTTGCCTAGTTTTGTTTCAGAGTCCAGGTACAGGGGAAGCCAGATGTCAAGCTGCCCATTTCTGCACCAAGTGACATACCTGTCTTGTTCCTCTCCTTTCTAGGCTGCTTCCTGTAGGAAGGTTGTCATTGGTATAAAAACGCATTATTTGAGTTACTCAGTAGGACACCAGAGATTGTGAACCCAGCTACAATAAGTCAGTGTCTGCCAGTACTGTAAAATATAAGGTTTTTTTTCCTTAACATTTTAGCCCATTATTGATTTTTCTGAATTGTAAATGTATTGTAGAAGTACAGGCTTCTTAAGCTGCTGTGACAGGGCAGGGATTGATTTTGGTGATTCATGGGATCTCCTACAGAAAGAAAGAAACAGATAGATACGCTGCTCAAGCTAGCGGTTGCTTATTGGGACACGAAGATATACAAGTTCAATACATTTTCAGAGACAGAAGTTACCCAAGTGATCATGATTTTCAGTGCCTTCAACTGAAGATGTTTAAACTGTAATGTGATTTTCACAATAATTTCAGAGACTATTCTTAGCACTAGAAACATCTTAAAGAATTCTGATCTGAAGAACAAAGAGCATGGTGCCTGGGGGAACACATGAAGTTTGTGAATCTATCTGTGATCCTCCTTGGTATCCTTAACAGCAAATTTTAATTTCATCAGTACGAGTCAGGTAGCAACATTAGTGTCTGAGTTTTTGGACTGACATATAGTAGTGAACATATGAACATTTGAGAAGGATAATAAATTAGGAAATATGAATGGATTCTGTCGCTGAAAAATCATTTAATCCTTTAAAATGGCGTTGTAGTAATAGACTTTAATGGACAACATACTTTTTTTTTTTCTATACAATTCTCTTCTTTCTTTATTTTTTGGTGCTATTTCACTTTTTACCATATTTACCATATATCACCATAGCACATACCTTCCCTAATGTCCATAACCCAATGGACAGTATACTTCTTAAACACTGAAAAAAAAAAAAAAGGGTGGTTGCAATTATACAGAAAACATGAAACAGTCTCTAATGGGCTTTTGTGTGTCTTCTCCTACCTATTTCCTTGCTTTTCTACCAATAGTGCCCTGCCTTTCCAAAATGTTTCCTTTGGGGGAACCACTCTTTTTCCTTTCCAGTCAAATCTTTTTTGGGGGGCGGATTTCCCCCTTTCCTAGCTTCATGGTTAACTTTTCATAATCTTAAATTAAGCTGGCTAGCCATTCCATTTTCCCAGTCATAGTACCTGGCTCATAGATGGACACATAAACCAAAGACATTAGAATGGAAAGGAGATATTTGCTAAGTTTTGTGGAAAAAAGAAGCTTCCACTTTCCTCTACGGTAGTTACTGGCACAGGCACGTGAGTCTCTCAGGTTTATAACCATGGCATCTATTTGGGTACCTCTGCAGGTAGTCTTGTCTGATGTGTGTGTGTGTGTGTGTGTGTGTGTGTGTGTGTTGGTGGGAGAGGCCACTGAGCACTGGGTAGTGCCTGTACATGAAACTGAGACTATAGAAGGCAGTACAGAGAAATAATGATAAATAGGATCCTAAGCAAAAATTTTTTTTGAGCTGTATGATCAGTCTCTGCCTGAACTAAGAACTACTTCTGCTTATAAATTACATTTAGTAAACTCATTTGATTTTTGATCTCTTAAAACTTAAATAGCCCTAGCTGATACAGCTCCCAAGATTTTTGTAACAGGAAGTTCAACCATATGTTGAAAGAGAACACAATTTGCTTTCTTGGCAAGGTGCATCTCTTTGTTAGAGAATGGCACACAGTTAAATGTTCATATATTTATCTCAACGCACTACATTCTAGAGAGCAGTGACCCAGGAATCCAGGGACAGATTGCTCAGGTGTCCCCATGCTGTGTGTAGGACCAGCTATTAAACCTTATCTCACACTTCCTCTCATTTTATCATGGTATGAAAGGAGAGAAGTGAGGTCAGCTTAATTCAGATCAACAAACACCCATTCAGTGCCTAGTGAGGAGAACTTTTTGTATACATTTTCTACCCAGGATTTAAATCTCCTTCCTGTTTCAGAATTGCCTGAAAGAAAAAAGGAGGAGGAGGGAGGGGAGGGAGAGGAGGGAGAAGGAAGAAGAAAAAAACTATGTATACGCTTTCTCAGTCTCCCTTGCAGTAATGGGATGTGATCTAGGCTCTGCTAAATGATATGCTGCCCTAGAACTTTAGTCAAAAGCTAGTGATGTGAAGAAGCTGGCCCTATGCAGAATCTGATGGAGGCAGTGATACTAACCAAATTCAATAGTAGCTGTAGTTTTTGGGGTAGTGTCTTCCGTCATTTTTGTCAGAGGTACAAGGTATTGAGTTTATTTTCCAGACAATGGCAGTTATTCTTTCACTGGACCATTTCTGTGGATTGTTGGGTGGTTAGTTGGCCTTAAGACTCAATGATGTCTGAAGTATCTGGGAAAATGAAAATTTTATGTAGCTGTGCTGAACTCCATTTGGAGAATAGCAGTATTCCTTAGAACTTTAGAGAAAAACCAGACCCTTTCCAGCAAACAGCTGATTTCCTTTTGGGAAAGAGTTCCTGTTTTGCCACCACCCCTGGGAGAGATGAAAGCCTTACCATAGTTCATTGGTTGAACATGCAACAAAAGCTACCCATTAATGGGCATATAGAGCCATAAAGCTCCACTGCTGGAGCATGTGCAGTTATCAAATGAAGTGGAAATATAGACTGAGATCTAAGCAGATCTTGAAGAAAAACAAGAAACATGAATAATAGACTCACACTTACCATGTGCCTGCTTCTTTTAGCCCACAGTTTTGGCTACATAGGAGATTCACTGAAGTCAATCATCCCAAGGTGCACTGGCAAGTCATTGCGGTTCCCTCGGGTGTGTTTGTGGGATGGTGGAGGAGGGAGATATTCCTAATAGGTAGACTCAAACTTCGTCTTCATTTTCTGGAAGGAGAGATAGTTGGAGGCATGGTTCTGTCCCATTTATGAGATGTTGCAATCAGTCTGGCTGGATGGCCAGGAACTTAAAAGAAACATAATTAAAGGAAGGTTTCAGGAAGAGTTATTCGATGGACCTCTCAGAATGGACCCAGAATATGAGAATATTATATTTCGTGTGAATGCTAACCCAAAAGCCCTCCCAGCAATGAGTTCACTTGTTTTAGCAAATGTAACAAAATATATCAAATGCTTCCATTAAGTATAAGAAAATGTCCCCAACCTCATTTGTTAGCAGGTAGATGCAAATTAAAACACCAATAAATTCTTACTAAACACGTAAGAGAATGGCTAAATGTAAGAAGATGGAAAATACTGTCAATGTTCCAAGTGTCACATATTGGCAACTGTGTGGAGTAATCAGGACTCTAACCTTGCTGATGGGAGTATGAATTGAAAATTTCCATTTTGGAAGACTGTTTGTCAGTATCTACTAAAATATAACATATGCACATTCTTTGACTCAGCAATTCCATCTCTAGTTACATACTCAATATAATTGTATGCATGTGTGCACCAAAGACACCTAAAAGACCACTTGCACAAGCTGAGGATTCGCAAAATCAAAACCTAGAAACAATAAAATTATCCACTAATTAGAATAGATAAATAATGATTGCATATTTCAGCAATTGAATATTATATAGCAATGTAAACGGACAGACAATTGCTGCATTTAACGACATGGAGGGATCTCACAAGCACAATGCTGAAAAAATAAGAGCTAGATACAAAAGAGAACATAGTTTATGAATCCATTCATATGAAGTTCAAAAACCGCAGAACTAGCATGATGATAGTATTCAAGGTAGAAAAGGGATAGTTACTCCAGGAGAACTTTTGGGGTTGTTGATAATATTTTATATCTCCATCTGGTTGTGTTTGTATGGTGGTGTGTATCTTTGTAATCAAATTGTATACTTTGGTACACTTATATATGAGATATATTACAACAAAAATGTTTATTTAAACAGTAAAATATAGACAGATATAATCATAGAATATATGATAGCATTTTAAATTGAAAATGTATTAATGACTGCAATGGATTGAAAAATATCAAATACAATTCTTGAGTTCATATTGGTAAGACCAGTAAATAAAACCCATTGGTCCTCTTTGGTTGTTACTAAGGCACCAGTATACTTTGAATGATTCTATTTTGGATTAAATGAGCCAGAACTTCTATTACTTGCAACTGTGATACTCCTACTAAGTACCAGAGATCTGGTTAGGCTCAGGAGGTTCACACTGAATTAAGGATATCACCATTCTTAAGTTAGCATTCTAAGCTGAGCAGCCTGCATGACAACTAATTCTGGAGATACAAATCTCCTGAAGGCTATACTTTTTGGCTGGCTGTGTTGCCCTTTTAGCTCTTCATCTAGAATTGCTAGGCAGTTATCTTTTTCCTATCTAATTAAAGCTAGAGAAGTTTGTCATTCACTGGATTTGTGAACGTCCTTGTCATCTTTGAATACCTGACCACAGACATCTGATTTTAGGTATTCCTGAAGCTGCGATCACTAGCAGAGTTAAGGGGCTTCCGTGGCTGTAGGTCAGTTAGCAGTGAAGCTGTCCATGGAGAGCAGAGTGGTTGCCCCATCACCTTTTGGCCTGTCATTTTAACTCCTCGAAAAGGATTGAAAGAAAACAATAGAAAAACATAGTTTGAACAAATGTGTAAAATTCTTTAAACAATTCATTCTAGATTTCCGAGGAGGTTAATACCTACTTACCTACTCATCTTTATTTCACTTGTTTTTCAAAGATAGAACCTTAGTTCTTATTGGTGCTTTCAGATGCTCCCTTGTTAAACAATTTTAAGCTCTACCATTTATGTAGTGGCCCAGAGCCCAGTCAGGAGATAGGACTATAAATCTGAAAATTATTGACTAACTTCTGTGACCTTGGATAAGTTTATGCCATCTCTGTTTGTCTTCTTATATTTGAATTGGTATAGTAATATCTGAACTGTGTTTTAAGTGAAGGTGAAAGTTACCTTGTTTGGAAAAATCTTTTTAAACTCCTTGGGGAAATAACTGGGAATAAATAGACATTTCAAATGTCTTCATATCACTAGAATGTATCAGATGAAAGAGTTGTCAACTTCAAACACAATAGTTAATATTATTCTCATGTGGAAAGTCCTTAATGCTTCTACTTTTTGTGAGTAACATTAATCTTAAACCCACATGGAATTAAAGCTGTTTTAATTAAGCATATAATTTGGTGCTAACCTTAATTTTGGAGATGATAAAGCATTTTATAATGGTCAATGAATTTAGCACTCCTGAGGCTTTTATAGAAATGATTAGAAAGGACAACTACCCAATTATTCTGGATGTAGAGCTGAAAGATATGCAGGAGCCAGCTAAAAAGTTGTACTTCTGAAAGGCTTTCTTTCTGGAAATGAGTATTTGGAAAGTTGCTGATTCAAGAAGAATCATTTATAATGTTGAAATAGAGGAATGTATTTAATCACTCATTCAACAAATATTTATTGTGTACCTACTCTCTGCATTTTTCTCAGCATTGGAGATAGAGTAGTGACACAGCCATTATTCTTACAGACATCACATTCCAGAGAAGGAAGGAGAACAAATCGACAATGCTGTTGGTTAGGGCAGACTAGTATTTCAAACAAAAGACCCCACTAAGTTTAGCTGAAAATTCTGGACAGACTAGAAGGTATCAGTGTACTAACAAGAGATTAAAGAATCATGGGGCCAGGATGGAAGAGAATAGGGGTTGAACAATATCATTAGTAACATTGACCTAATGAATATTACTCCGGTGGGATTATGGACATTGGGGAGGGTATGTGATTTGGTGAGTGCTGTGAAGTGTGTAAACCTGGTGATTCACAGACCTGTACCCCTGGGGATAAAAATATATGTTTATAAAAAATAAAAAATTAAAAAAAAAAAAAAAAATAACTGCTTTTCTCAAACTGCAGAATATGCTTTCCTCACACATACATATGGAACATCTACAAAAATGGATTGTAGTAAGACAATAACGCAACTCTGAATAGTTTTGAAAGGATAGAAGGCATGGAGAGTATAGTATTTTACCATAATGCAATTAGAAGTCAACAGAAAAAAGATAACTAGCATACCATTATATGTTTTGAAATAAAGAGAAGCATGTACAAATAACCCATGGGTCAAATTACAAAATATATGATGGGAATTAGAAAATACTTTGAACTGAATAAGAGTGAATAATAGTGAAAATACTACTTTTGATATATAGTATTTTCACTATTATTCACTCTTATTCAGTTCAAAGTATTTTCTAATTCCCATCATATATTTTGTAATTTGATCCATGGGTTATTTGTACATGCTTCTCTAAATGGCATTTAGAGGGAAGTTTATAGCCTTGCATGCATATGTTAGAAATGAAAAAAAAAAAAAAAGAAGAAGAAGAAAAGAAAAGCAGAAATCAATGAGCAAAACTTGGATGCCAAGAAATTAGAAAAGAATACCAAGTTAAACCCAAAGTGAATAGAAAGAAGGAAATCAGATTTGGGAGTAGAAATTGTGGAAATAGAAAGCATATAGACAAGAACTGCCCTATGACCCAGCAATTGTACTATTGGGTATTTACCCTAAAGATACAAACGTAGTGATCCAAAGGGGCACGTGCACCCGAATGTTTATAGCAGCAATGTCCACAATAGCCAAACTATGGAAAGAACCTAGATGTCCATCAACAGATGAATGGATCAAGAAGATGTGGTATATATACACAATGGAATACTATGCAGCCATCAAAAGAAATGAAATCTTGCCATTTGTGACAACATGGATGGAACTAGAGCGTGTCATGCTTAGCGAAATAAGTTAAGCAGAGAAAGACAACTATCATATGATCTCCCTGATATGAGGAAGTGGTGATGCAACATGGGGGTTTAAGTGGGTAGGAGAAGAATCAATGAAACAAGATGGGATTGGGAGGGAGACAAACCATAAGTGACTCTTAATCTCACAAAACAAACTGAGGGTTGCTGGGGGGAGGGGGTTTGGGAGAAGGGGGTGGGATTATGGACATTGGGGAGGGTATGTGCTTTGGTGAGTGCTGTGAAGTGTGTAAACCTGGCAATTCACAGTCCTGTACCCCTGGGGATAAAAATATATGTTTATAAAAAATAAAAAATTAAAAAAAAATAAGTAAATAAAGGTGACCCTTAGAAAATTCAAAAAAAAAAAAAAAAAGAAAGCATATAGACAGTAAAGAGCACCAACTATATCAATAAACTCTTGGTGAGACTGGTCAGAAAACATAAGGAATGCACAAATAACCAGTATCAGGAATGTAAACAGATACTGAAGACATCAAAATCACAAGATGGATACTGTGAATAACTTGATGTCATGTCTTTGAACATTTCAGTGAAATGGATAACTTAGAAAAATACAGCTTACCAAAACTGATTATAAGAGGAAATAGAACAGTTGGATAGTCCTTTATGTATTAAAATAATTAGATTTTTAAATTAAAAATGGCTCACAAATGAAATTCTAGCCCACTGACAAGACATGCTCCTCCCCCACTTTTTTTTTTTTAAGATTTTATTTATTTATTTGACACAGAGAGAGAGTTAACAAGTAGGCAGAGAGGCAGGCAGAGAGAGAGGGGGAAACTGGCTACCTGCTGAGCAGAGAGCCCAATGCCGGGCTTGATCCCAAGACTCTGACACTATGACCTGAGCCAAAGGCTTAACCCACTGAGCCACCCAGGTGCCCCCAAGACCTGCTCCTTAACAAAACTTTGGTCAGGCTCTTCTGTATCCTCTTTTTGACTAGACACTTAACCTTTGTATTTGTTCATCTTGACATCACCCCAGTATCACCAAAAGTCTTGCTTACTCAATTCAGCAACAGTCCCCACTTTCTATCTATGATCACTCTTGATATTGATCAGATTCCTCATCTCCAAACTTTGCTATTTGATACCCAGTGACCGGCCTTTGGCAAGAATCCTAAGTCAGTTTAGCCAAGATTCATGACCTATGAGGTTTCCTCCTAATAATTTTCCATCTCCTGACCCCCACCCTGTCCTTGTCTATAAATCCCTACTTGTCCATGCTGTGTTGGAATTGAATCAGATTTTATACTGAGGTCTCTTCTCCGCTATTGCAATAGTTCCTGCATAAAATCTGCTTTCACCATTTTAACTGGCTATGGTTTTCCTTAACTTCTCTGTTGACTTGTTATAGGATCCTCCCTTCTTTACTTCTGTTCACATGCATTTCAGATCCTTACAAAAGCCAGTATTAATAAGAAAATAGGATGACATTATTCTATGTAGATGAATGTTTTTGTGATTTGTCCGGCATAACCGACCACCTGGACTTGCACATACACAGGCAGGCTAAGGAATGTTGTTTGTGAGACTGGTACTGTGTGAATAATCTTGGGAGTCTGATTGTAAACTATATTATCTGGCTTCCGGTCAGAGGAAGTGGTGATGCAACATGGGGGCTTAAGTGGGTAGGAGAAGAATCAATGAAACAAGATGGGATTGGGAGGGAGACAAACCATAAGTGACTCTTAATCTCACAAAACAAACTGAGGGTTGCTGGGGGGAGGGGGGTTTGGGAGAAGGGGGTGGGATTATGGACATTGGGGAGGGTATGTGCTTTGGTGAGTGCTGTGAAGTGTGAAAACCTGGTGATTCACAGACCTGTACCCCTGGGGATAAAAATATATGTTTATAAAAAATAAAAAATTAAAAAAAAAAAAAAAGAAGAACTGGCCCTTCTGTTCTGGATGCCAGGAGCTACAAATCTTATCTCACATCCCCTCCTGCTCCAGGCTTGGCTGGCCCCCCAGAATGGAATCCATGAAGGGAGGCAGATACACATAGCCCAGGTTCCTTGAAAATATAGAAACATGATAATGTGGAAATGCATCTTGCTCCACACTGCATGTAGGTGAACAAATGTTTCATTTCAAACCCTGTGATTTGCCCTATAATAATGGCCCTTATGGGCATGGTCAGTTGGAAGTCTTCCCCGAGGGGAGGACCCTCCACCCAGGCCTCTCTGTTGGGACTCCAGCCTGGCTCTTTCCACAGGGTTCCCCAGCTGATGAGGTTGGATGTTCTAAGTACCCAATTTGATGTAACTTTGCCTGATTCTCACTCATTTCCTACTATTACCTTCATCCATGTGTCGATTCCTTTCCTCTCCTGTTTCTATTAGGTTTCTATAATAATAATAATAATAATAATAATAAAGTTTTCTTTCTTTTTCAAAACTGAAACATGGCTATTAATCTTTTGTGCTGAACATAGTTTTAGTGGGGGTGGGGGATCAGAAAAAAATTTCACTGTTGATTTTTCCGAAGACTTAATAGAAGCTCTAAATCACAGAATGTATCTTTTTCTTTTTCATTTGTGTCTGCTAATTTGACCGTAACTATATAAGTCTAATTCTCACAACAGCCTTATAAAATAGGTGTTACTATCTTTTTAAAAATTGATGAGAAAATGATAGTTGAGAGAGATTCAGTAATTGTTGTGGCACAGAATTATTGAAATCAGCTTAAAAAATATAGCTCTGTCTGAACTACCCAACTTTCCTCCTCTGTGTGATACTGCCTCTTATTTTGTAGGTCAGGGTTGAACAACACCAACAAAGGAAACTCACTAAGACCTTCAAGCATTGTGCTTCATCAAGAAAGAGAACATGGCCTTATGGTTAGAAGAACTTGTGAACTTGTGTTCTTCCACTGTTTAGCTATGATCTTGTGCAATCCACTTAACTTTGTGCCTTATATTTTCAAACGACATAAGATTACAGTGAGAATTAAATGAAAGTATGTATGGGTAGAGAGCAAAATGGAGCCTCTCATGTCAAGCAGGAGCCTGTGTCAAGCTCCTGACACAAGCAGCTAAGGTACTGTAGCTGGGAGATACTATAGATATCCCCGGGACCAATGTCAGCTGACTCCTCAGAACAGATAATGGGCAGAACCAGAGGAGGTTTGCAGAGACCCAAAACTGATGAAATCCCCTTACAAAGGGAAAAATTTTGGCAGCAAACTCTGAGACTCTTCAGACTTGACCCCTCTATATCTGACCATTTAAAAAAGGCAACTGTCACCAAAGGTTCAGCCTGGATGATCTCCCAGCAAAACCGAGAGCCTTCCCTGCTTGAACATCAGAAGCAGTAAGTGCCTAGAGCTAACCCAGGCCAGACTGAGGCCTTATCTCAAATGCGCACCCACAGACTGACTTAACGTTGTATCCATTCACTTCCTACACCCTATTGTTAGCATGCTTGTTGTGTGGCTTATTTTTTGTCCTGCTTTGTGTGCTGCGTAAGAAGCCACGTTTAATCACATGGTGAATTGTCATTGCGTCCTACAAAACTTTCAAAGAAGAAATAACACCTATTCTCCTGAAGCTGTTTCAAAAAATTGAAGCAGAAGGAAAACTTCCAGACTCTTTCTATGAAGCCAGCATTATTACCCTGATTCCCCAAACCAGGCAAAGACCCTACCAAAAAGGAGAATTTCAGACCAATATCACTGATGAATATGGATGCTAAGATTCTCAACAAGATCCTAGCAAACAGGATCCAACAGCACATTAAAAAGATTATCCACCATGACCAAGTGGGATTCATCCCTGGGCTACAAGGATGGCTCAACATTTGCAAATCAATCAATGTGATAGAACAAATTAATATGAGAAGAGAGAAGAACCACATGGTCCTCTCAATCGATGCAGAAAAAGCATTTGACAAAATCCAGCATTTGTTCCTGATTAAAACGCTTCAAAGTATAGGGATAGAGGGAACATTCCTGAACTTCATCAAATCTATCTGTGAAAGACCCACAGCAAATATCATCCTGAATGGGAAAAAGCTTGCAGCCTTCCCATTGAGATCAGGAACACAACAAGGATGCCCACTCTCACCACTCTTGTTCAACATAGTATTAGAAGTCCTAGCATCAGCAATCAGACAACAAAGAGAAATAAAAGGTATCCAAATTGGCAATGAAGAAGTCAAACTTTCACTCTGCAGATGACATGATTCTTTATATGGAAAACCCAAAAGACTCCACCCCCAAACTACTAGAACTCATACAGCAATTCAGCAATGTGGCAGGATACAAAGTCAATGTACAGAAATCAGTGGCTTTCTTATACACTAACAATGAAAATACAGAAAGGGAAATTAGAGAATCGATTCCATTTATTATAGTGTTTGGAATACCGAACCTGCTTTAGAATTGTGATTCTACATTGCTTTACAACCAAATAAAACTGACATTGTGGAAACACACGGCTTGAGGATGTGCCTTCATTGCATGGTCATGACAAGATGTGACTGTTTTTATCATTACCACCAGAAACTTAATAGATGCTTTAAGTTCTTCTTACCTGAATGAAATGACTAAACATAATATGTAGATCTGACCTCTGAGTATTTCTTCATGATGTCTTCTAACCCACTCAGAAAAGGTCTGAGAAGTGTCTTCTAAAATATAGGCATTTCCTGCTCCTTTAAAATGATCTCTTAAACCTGTTATGCCTCCCTAAGAGAGAAACACTCACCTTCATTTCAATTCTGACATCAGTATGGGCATCTAGATGCTAATGCAAGAAGTTTCTTTGAAATAAATATTTTAAATAGGATTTTACTGCTTTAATAAACTCTTTCCCTGTTTCTCTACTTTCTCATTTTGATCAGCAATGCAAGAAAACACCTAGATGGGGTTGTCAAGTCTCATCTGTCATCAGAAATGAAGTCAGAAATCTGAATGAGAATCTTGAGGCACTTCCAGTAAGTAAATCATTTGTTTTTTTAATCATACTTCTGTGTTATTTTCTTTTCTAAGATCATTCAAATATGATGCAGATGTACTTCCAAAAAGACACAAAAATAGTTAACTTTCCTAAATTCAGAGTGAGGTAGGAATCATCAGACCTCTCAAGGCATTGTTCTCTTCTTGCTGAGTTGTATTCAAAGCACTGATGAGTAAAAGGAAGGAATTAGCGATGAAGTAACTCTGTAGCAGGTGGTTAAAAGAGAGAGAGGGATTCTTCAGCTGAGTTTTAAGTATGAAATCATGAAAATACAGCTTTTGAACTTTTAGCATTCTAAAAGGGGAAGAGCATTCCAGTTCTTTAGTATACTCATAAAAACTTTTCTGAATCTGATTATACTTTCTTATTACTGGATAACTTAGGAGTAAATTAGCAAAAATCTGAGTTCATTGTTTTTCTGTATATACTTTAGAGGGAGTTGTAAATCAACTTTTAGTCAAAGAAATCTGTGTTGAGGCCCCAGCTCTGCCACTTACTTTATTATTTAAGCATGCTAAGCTTCAGATACTACTACTAGCAGCATAGTTTGTCTACACAGCCTGCAGTCCTTCTACTAAGCCTTGTGCCTTGGAAGCTGGATATACCACAATCTTAGAAATGATGGAACTTCTAGCTCTTCAAAATGTTCTTTTTGAAAAATGAATCTATATTGTGAAGTATTATAGATTACACAAAAAAATTGGGTTGTAGGTTTCCTCCAAGTTAAATTCCTCCTATATGATTTCTATTCCTTTGTTTTTCTTTTTCTTCAAGAGAAGCATAGAAAAATAATTCTGTTTATTGAAATTCTAAGCTGTTTGGTTTCTAAGAGTTCTAAGAAGTGTGTGTGTGTGTGTGTTGTGAATTATAAATAAGTCAGTTTTGAATTAATCAGACTGAAACTGGTTTATATTTTCTCTTTCTTATCAGTCAAATCTAAAGTCATCAAAATGTTTTAAATAATTATGTTATTGCCACCAGACTGTTGTGCTTCACTGAAAACAACAGAAATTAAATTAAACAGTATGGTTCTTTTACTAAAAATTTTCATCACTTATGATGAATTTCTACTTAGCTTTTTAAGGGCTTTTATGTTTCTCTCAGGCACTATCCTATCATTAATTGTAGTGGAAATAGAAGGATTATTATCAGTATACTAGACTAACATGACTACTTTCTCATATTAAATTGAGTTATGAAAAATAGAGAAAATATGAGGAAACAACAGATTCAGTAAATTTTTTGATTTCATGAACTTTATACAATAAATATTAAAATTTAAAGAACACATTTCTTATGTGTTCTTATGTTCTTTAAATTTTAAAAATTCAAATGTGCCTCTGTGTGTGTGTGTGTGTGTGTCTGTGTGTGTCTGTGTCTGTGTTTTGCGCATGTGTATGCAGACAGCTCATGATTTCAATCAAGGAGTAAGTCAATGAGTAAGTGAGAGTTGACCAAAGAAATAGTGATCAATATATTTCACATTTGTGTGATTTATAGACTGAATGTAAAATCCCACCCCTGAATAAAGTATAGATATGTTGTGTACTGGTTTTACTTTCTTTTTCTCATTCTTACCCTTGTCACTGTGCCTTCTACCTGCCACTCTTCCTGACTAGAAAATTTCATGGTTGGTTATGTAGCTTTTCCATGTAGCATATTAGGTTTGGTGTATTTGTGTGAAAGTATGTGTGAATATATATAACAGCTTTGAGAGTTGGGTATCCTAGATCAATACTCCATTAAAAAAAGTAAAATAAAAAAAAATCCCTCGGAAAAATATAGGAAATAGTCTTTCAAAATGAGCTAAGTTGGCAAGTTAGTAAGTGAAGAATAATCAGTGTCCAAAGCTAAATGAAAGGAGGAAATTAGAAAGGTAAGTGGAGCATTGAAACTAGAAAGCAAATGGAGCATGGAAACCAAATTTTACTTTGCAGTTACTTGCCAAACCCAATGAGTTGTACCTTCTTTTCGTCTTGCAGGGTACAGCAGTGACATGAGACAAAGACCAGGGACTACTATGAGTCCTCAAAGTACCTTCTCTACATAAAACAGGAACACTAAAGGCATATACCTTCAGCTCCAAATAGTTTTATAGGCAACATTCACACTACTTAGATGGTTGAGAAACAATAAATCACTAAGTCAACAAGTTTAGCACAATTCTGAGTGGTGTCCTGAAGTGCTTGGTACATGGTGGAAGCATTTATCAAGAGCAAGGCAAAATAAAGACAAAGACAAAAAAAAAAAAATGAAGCTTTTGTAACTACCAGAGATAGACTTCAAGTATAAGGAAAATTATTCTAGTTATATATATACAAGTACTTTTGAATAAACCTAACACAATATGAGCAAGAACTTTATGGGAAAAAAAATCATAAAACTTTACTTCTAGGCATATACTAGACCCCAAATCTAAGTAAATAAGATAGGGAGACTCAATTTCAAAGGGCCAATGATCTATAGATGAATCTATAGTGCTAATGTATATTGATCTATAGACTTAACACAATCCCCACAAAATTCCCACAGGTGCTCTGGTGGAATTTGATAAGCTGATCCATGTCTATAGAAATGAAAAAGTCTCTTAAGGTGCAAAACACCCTTGAAGAAGTATCATGCGGGAATACATGTATTGCCAGATAAAAGGAAACTCATTATAAATTAGAGAATGTGGTACTGTTGCAGCGTGAGATAAAAAGACCGATGTGTTTGATTGCAGTGCCCTCAAAAAAGATGCATACAAATTATAAAAACTTAATATATAAACTTTATCTTGGTCAAAGCTAGCACAATAGGTAAGTGGGGGAAAATAAAGGACTTAATTAGAAATGATGTTGAAGCAATCAGAAATCATACAAAAGTTTAAAGACTTCTATGTGAAAAGTAAAACTATAAAACCTTTGCAAGACAACATGACGGAATATATTTATAACTCCTTAAAATTATTTAAACAGGCCAAAACATGCATATATCATAAAGGAAATGAAAGATGAATTTCACTAAATTAAAATTAAGAGCCTCTGTTCACCAACAAATGCTCTGAAACAAGAAGAAACATATATACAGAAGGAAGGAAATATTTGCAGCACACAAATCAATAGATTATAATTCAGCTCGACAGATACTATGACAAAAAGATAACCCAAAAGAAAAATGGGTCAAAGGCATGCATTAACATTTTCACAAAAGAGGAAACATGAATGACCCATGAACATATGAAATTGTGCCCACCCACATTGGTAACCATGAAAATGTAAGTTAAACCACAAGCAGACACCATTTTGCACAGTCTTGTAATTTTAAGGTGAAGATGTAGAGTGATGTGGATTCCGAAGGCATATTTGTGTGAGAAAGTTTAACAGAGATTTGAGTGACTTTTGCACCTCCCTCAGGAGATATGGCCAAGAATATTCAGGGCAAAAACATGGAGACAGATGAAAAGTCCAACACCAGCAAATGAGCAAATAAATGGTGGTACACTCATATACTAGAGTACTAGAGAATCATGGATAATGAAGAATTACAGCTATGAAGTACCAAAGTCAGTGACTCTCAGGAGGAATGTAATGTTGTAAGGAAAAGAGCAAGTTATAGAAAAATTCAATATGACTCTATGTAATGTTCAAAACCATATAAACTGAACAATATTCTCTTAGGGGAATAAGACCTATGTGGTTAAACTTTAAAGAAGAGCAAGAGAATGGTACACTCAGAAGATTGTGCTTAGCTCTGAGCAGGGAGTAACTGGAACGGGGTTGGGGAGGACGTGAGGGGCCCTCCAATGTACCCTTTTCTTACTTAAATTACTAGTGGGTACACAAGTATTTGCCTTACTTTTCTGCATAACTCATATGCTGCTTATAAATATTTTGTATCTAGTCAATATTCAATAAAAAATACTGAAAACAAATTAAGGGAGCAGCAGTTTTGAAATGGTTGAACAAATCTTGACTGTCACATGGGATGGATATTCACAGATAGAATTTTCCTAGAGCCTGGCTCATTGCTTTCTGTATGACTTCGCACAATTAGGCCCCTTCACCTAGTGATGGTACTTCAGGTTCCTGGCTGAAGAGTCTCTGAGAGTTCTTAATCCCAACAACAGTTAGGAGATGGCTTTTGGCATACTTGTTAGCAATACTGTTACCTCTGTATTGACCCAGAGGAGGAGACACTTTGCACAGAATTTGTGTCTAAGTGTGTTGCTATGGGATCCTCCAGTTCTCCAGGCATATGGGGGCATTCACTGAGTCTTGGAGCTGATTCTGTCTCTTTCTGTCTTTGGGGTAGTGAGGACTCTCATCTTTCTAGTCAAGCATTTATGGTTACTTCACGAGAAATTTATCTCTTTCTCTTCTAACCTAGAAATAATGGGCAGGGGGAAAAAAAAAACAAACAAATAACAGCATCAACAAAAAGCTACAGAGAACAAGTATTAAATGAAATCTTACTAATGAGGACAAACAGAGCCTGTTTTTTAATAATTTTGTGTGAGGTTGCATTAAAAGGCATTGTCTGGATTTTGGTTTCTTCTGTGCCTCTAACCATAGTTGCCTAAAATTGTAAAAGCCACAAAATTTCTTAATCAAAGTTTCTTGGTCTTTTGAGTATTTATTATCAGCTAGACATTTTAAGTAACATATATGTCATCCTTAAAATTATTCTGTAATGTAGGAATTATTATTCTTGATCTGTAAATGGGCTAACTAAGGCTCAGGTTAGTTGTTTCAAAGTCAAGCAGCTTTAAATGGTAAAGTTAGAACTCAAACCCATGCCTGCTGGCTCCAATGTTAGATGGGTCCCTTTCATTTTATTCTCCTTTTCCTCTTGGGAGCCACGAAATAGAGGGTTTTGGGATAAATCATCGCCCTCCATGCTTCCTCATAGCTCTAAGTATTTATAGTGCAAGCTACAATCCTCATTTGACATTGTCTGGTTAACACAATGCTGTAAATTGTTTCCACCTTATTGTAATTGAAGGACTGAAGGCAACCAACCATGCACACTCCAGAGCCTTTCCACTGGAAAAGCCCACATTTTAGACTGAGGCATCAATAGCCGACCTAGCAGTCTTCAGCTACCTTTTGAAGGAGATTAGAAGATACTTCTGCTCTCATTTGACTATTCTGAACTTGAAGAACCCAGAAGAAAGTCTAATATTTCTAAATTAAGAAGGATTTGGTTTTGCCACATTTTTAGTTCCTTCTGAACTTTTCCTCGTGATTGAGCTCCAGTGTCAAAGTTTGTGATCTGAGAATATGCAGGGAATAATCTCAGTCTTTTGGTATCAGTTGAGTCCTGATTTGTGACCCAGTATGTGGTTTATTCTGGAGAAGGTTCCATGTGCACTTGAGAAGAATGAGTATTCTGTTGTTTTAGGGTGGAATGTTCTGTATATATCTACAAGGTCCATGTGGTCCAATGTGTCATTCAATGCTCTTGTTTCTTTATTGATTTTCTGCTTTGACGATCTGTCTATTTCTGAGAGAGGCGTGTTAAGATCTCCTACGGTTAGTGTATTCATATCAATATGACTCTTTATTTTGATTAACAGTTTTCTTAAGTAATTGGCTGCTCCCATATTGGGAGCATAGATATTTACAATTGTTAGATCATCTTGGTGGATAGTCCCTTTAAGGATTATGTAGTGTCCTTCTGTATCTCTGACTACATTCTTTAGTTTAAAGTCTAATTTATCTGATATGAGAATCCCTACCCCAACCTTCTTTTGAGGCCCACTGGCATGAAAGATGCTTCTCGATCCCTTCACTTTCAGTCTGGGTGTATCTTTAGGTTCAAAATGGGTCTCTTATAGACAACATATGGATGGGTCCTGTCATTTTATCCAATCTGCAACCCTGTGCTGTTTTATGAGCGCATTTAGGCCATTCACATGGAGAGTGATTATTGATAGATACGTTTTTATTGACATCGAGTTACCTTTGAAGTCTTTCTTTCTGTAGACTGTCTCTATATTTCTGTTCAATGCTATTCTTAGGATTTTTCCTCTTTTATAGACCCCCCCCCCTTAATATTTCCTGCAATGTCGGCCTGGTGGCTGCATAGTCTTTTAAGCCTTGCCGGTCTTGAAAACTCTTTATCTCTCCATCCATTTTTGAATGTCAGTCTTGATGGATAAAGTATTCTTGGCTGCAGCTGCATGTTCTTCTCATTTAGTGCCCTGAATATATCTTGCTAGCCTCTTCTGGCTTGCCAGGTCTCTGTGGACAGGTCTGATGTTATTCTGATGGGCTTCCCTCTGTAAGTAAGGAGCCTCTTTGCCCTGCCAGCTTTCAAGAGATTATACCTACAATTATAATTCCTCAATTTGATTATCAGGTGTCGTGATGTTTTTTTGGAATGTATAATCTTGGGTGGAGACCGTTCAGCCTCTAGTACATGAATGCTGGTTCCATTCGCGAGACTGGGAAAATTTTCATGAAGGACTTGTTTCACTATATCTTCTAGACTTCTTTCTTTCTCCTCCCCTTCAGGGATTCCAATAATTCTGATGTTGGAACGCTTCCTGGCATCATTTATTTCCTTGATTCTGTTTTTGTGGCTTCTAAGCTGTTTGTTCCAGGCTTCCTCATGATCCTTTCTCTCTATCTGTTTGTCCTCCATATCACTAATTCTACATTTTTAGAGTGAAAGAAACAATCTGGGAGGTAGGAATACACAAAAGAGTTTTGGTATCTCTGGGACACTTCGATATTTAATTGAGAAAAGTCAAAACAACCTTTGGAATTAAGATTCTAAGGTTGTAAATTTTATTCAGACATCTTTTGCTTTAGAAAGTTAGGGCTTGCCAGGGGGTCGGGAGACATTTTGACTGCTAATATAAGTTAGAAAAGCCCTTCTTCGGGTGCTATTTAATTCTCTCAGAATGGCAATTTGCTTATGGAGATTGTCCTACAGAAAAATTCTATTCATTTGATTTAAGTTTTAGGAGAGGCATCGTATGCCTAGAAAAGCTCTCTGATTTAGTTTTCTAACGGATGGAAAGTAGGGCAACTCTACATATGTCTCAGAGGCTCAAGAAAAGAGTAATTAATTTCTTAAAAATGTCATTCTAAAAAACTTACCTGCCTTTCCACTGAAACATAGATGTCTGTTTATACTTCCTATGGAACAAGTAACAATCTGGAATGTAAGGCAAGTAATAGTTTGAAATTAAAGAGTCTAGTTCTCGTTCTGTGACCACATGGGTCACCTCAACTCTCTGAACCTCTTTTTGTGTCTGTATCATGGGTTTGCCATGTCCACCTTTCAGGGTTTTTCCAAGACTTGATTTAGAAAATGTTTGCAAAGCACTTGGCATGTGAGAAGAGTTGTTCCAAAGCGTTGTTGGTATTATCATTAATGTTATTGCATTGTTGTTACTGTTGTTGAAATGCACCCCTTCTCTCAGGAATAGTTTTGCATGTTTTTGTATTAACTATAGGAAAGTATTGAGCACATGGGCTATAAAACCACTCTGGTCTAGACATTTTTGAGAAAGGAGTTGAGACTATTGTATGGGCTTATATTTTACAAAAGATGTCGAGAATGTCAGGGGCCTGTGATTCAGCCATTCCTCCCCTCTCTGATTATATGCTTTAATACTAGCTTTTGCATTAATTCAAACCAAAGAATCTGCAGGGTTTTCTTTTTTGCTGACTTAACCACAGTAGCAGGGCAAAGCCCCTTTGTGTAGTCTATGTGATCTAAAAGTCATTATTTCTTTTGAATTGGACTAAAGCAGTAAAAGATCATTATAAGAATTCCAGGTTCTGTCTGTAACCTACTCTGTCATTGCACTTCTCCAATTAATTTATATTTTTATCATAAAAAGGTCTGGTTTTATCATGTTCTTTAAGAAAATGGGAGGTGGACATATTTGAAAGAGAAGAGGCAGAGAAGATTTATATCTATATAGATATGCACATATTTTATATATATATAAATACTTTTTGATACCTTAGATATCTTGGAGAGCACTCATCATAAAAATAATGCTGACCTTTTAGCTGAAATATACTAAAAAAAAGGAATTAAGTATTTACTAGTGACATTTCAGGATAAGCAAAGCACAGTGTGGGGAATGGGTATAGCAGTAGTATGGCGAGAAAAACAAAAGAAATGAAATCCCACTCAATACCATTTGATCCAACAAGCATATTCTAAGTGGCTACAGAGGATATGGAAATGTAATACATGCTTTCCAGGTGGTTCCAGCCAAGGAGACAAAATTGTAAGACAGTAAGTTAATCCATGGGTGGTAGTGACAGTCACAGGAAGAGTCTGATAAGAAGTCATCCCAACAGAGAGAAGGAAGTGGTAGGCACTGCCGTGTGGTGGAGGAAAGAAGAGGTTCAACTTTCTTGAAGGGGGGCTATTTGACTGGTGGGATAGAAGGACCACTGAAGCATCTTAAGAACTTAAACTCTCTGGGCTTCAACTCAGTCATCTATAAAATGAAGGATGTCACCTGCGTGAGGTCTAAGGTCACTTTTAGCTTTTTAAAATACTGTTCTGTGAAATAGGAGAGGTTGGGTGAATAGGTAGTGGGCTCATTTAATTCTCAATGAATAGTTGATTAACTCAGTTTTAATCTCCTTTTCTTAGAATTCCAATGTAATCTCTTAGCTCCCATTTTATTAATGTGTATACAAGTCTCAAAGACCCAAATTAAGATTGAAAACCTTTTAATACAAAGTCTTCACAAATAGAATCCATGTGGGAAAATACAAATAGCCTGATTTTTGAAGTCAGGTAAACCTGTGTTCTGATACTAGCTCTCCTATTTACTGGAGAGAAGTCAGAACATCTTGAGGTGGGGTCCCTGGACTGGCAGCATCACTAGGGAGCTTGAATCATATAAATCCTCAGGCCCCAGCTTCCTAAACAGAGACACTCAGGGGAGACGCTGGCAATCTGTTTTCCAACAAGCCCATAGGTAATATTGGTGCACCCTAGCATATGAGAACTGCTTATGTATGATATGGAATTGATGATTCCTCTTTCCATGTAAGAATAAGAGTAGCAATTTAGATAGTAGTTGTCAGACTTTAATGACATAGCATATGTTACTTGGCACATCATAGGTCCTTAGCAGATTATAACTATTCTTTTTATTATCTCACTAACATTATAGTAACCATTGCTATTTCCAGGACCATACCTCGGTTTAGAGCTCCTTCTCACTGCTTACAAACTGAACTCTAAGTTTGGTGAAGCAAGTGACATTATCCAGAGGTCCTGTCTAGAAAACACAATATATCAGGTGATTGTTTGGACTTTCATGTTATTGGTGTGGAGCACAGAGTATGTGGGGACATTCATGGACCCCTTGAGTATGTCACCCTTTGCTGTGGGGGCAGAGGAAAGCACAGAGAGACTTTGCTCTGGGTGGCAGGGTTCAGTGTCATCGTTTACTGTAACAAAGCAAATCCAGGGACTTTAATGAATCTCAGTTTTCTCTTCTGTAAGACTGGATTCATAGTGTCTCCCCACCAGGTAGTTGTGATAATCTGGTTAAAGCCTGTTGTAAAACACACACTGGCTAATATATCCAAGTTCAAGTTCGACAGAGTGAGATCATCATTCATTAAGTTTAACAAACTTTTACTTGAACATCTAGAACATAGAAGACATTACGCCTGAAAACACTGCTCAGAGACAGAACCTGCCCTTCAATTGAGTCATGGTATAAATATTTGTGACTTTTTCATTCATGAAACTAATGAATAGTCTCTGTAGAAAATTGATTTGTTCCAGGAATCCTTTACCTCTTGGGAAAGCTGAACTTTATAAGGCTCCAGGTTTGAGGAAGATGACATGAAATGACAATTCATAAACATAATTTGGTGCAGACTTTTCAGGAAAGCAATTAATCAATATGTATTCAAGGTCATTTGAATTATATAACCTTTGAGCAATTAATTTCATTTCTATGATTCCCAAAAGCTATCCTAAGGGAAAAGATACCCCAGAAGCTATAACAAATATTTATATAAGAAGTGTTTATTATTCTATTTGCAATAGTGAAAAATTGGAAATAATGTCTAACAACAAAGAATGATAAGTTGTACGTAAACTCAAGGGCAGTGCTGTTTAGGGTGCATTAAGTTGAACATAATAACCCAAGGAAGCATAGCATTGAAAGCAAAGAAACTGCGTTACTTGTTATAAGTAAGGAGACAAGGAGATGGCTCTCGAAGCAGTCTCCTCCAACACAAACTTTAGAGCCACTTGATATGGCCAGTGGGCAACCTTTTGGTCAGTTATTCTTAGAATTATGAAGTGGTCACAATAACTTAGGAAAACCTTTGTAATCTTTCAAGCATGAATTAAAAGGGGTTTGCTTAACTCTGCAAATTCCTAAGAACATTTATGATTTTCTTTGTTCCCTAGCATGTGCTCTGTTGGGCAACTTGGTGAGCTTCCTGGGAACAGGGCTCTTCTTAAGGACCGGGGACTCTGAAAAGCAAACATGCTCGGAGTGGCTTATTTTTCATCTCTCACTGCAGTCCCAGATGAACTTATCCCTAACTAAAAAGTGAGTTATATTAACATGCAGGATGGAATACCACGTATATTTAATATTTAATAAAGGGCTAAAATACCCACAATGGAATATTACCTGAAAAATGAAATCATGATAGATACATTCAGAATGATTCCCATGAACGAACATAGGTTCAAAGAATAAATACTTACAGGAAATGGACTAAAAGTTAGTCCTTGGAAACATGGCAAAGAAATGGACCAAAATAGGTCCTTTGATGAGTTATTTCATATTTTACTGAATTTTAGACATTTTCTAAATTGAACATATTTTTCTTTTATAATCACAATTTCCCTGAACATATCCCGCCCGTCCCCCCATAGGATGTATGAAAGAAGCATGATATCTTGCCTTAACTTGCTTGTTTTTAAAGGAGCATTCAGGAACCACTAAGGAGATATGAGTATTACATCTTTTATATTATATGTAACTATGATAAGTGTTTAGATATAATCATGTAGATGAGGAGTATCTTTTTCAATTTAGCAACTGAGTCAGCACCTCAGTGTAGCAGTTATCCATTTTGATAAATGTGATCTCTATTTTGCAAATACAGCAGTCCTGTCCTCATAGGTGAACTTCAGGGAAAGTAAACCTTTCTTAGGTCTAGAATTCACCATAACCAGTTTAACCCCTCTAACCTATCTTTGATTTCTTGGTATTGCAGTGTTATTGGATGGGAAAGTCTGTTACCAAGAATATGCATAAGATCCTTGAACAACACTTCAAGCGGATTATTTAGGCACAGAAGGGTAGGATAATGACACATTTTTAACACAGTGACTCAACTTATACATGTTAATTCTACTAGACTTTGAGGTGGGCGTAGTGAAAGCTCACTTGCAAAGAAGTACTAAAAGTTACAAAAATTTTTTAAGAAGTGATTTTAATCAAAATAGTATCACTTAGCAAAAATCAAACCAGTAAACCAGGTTTATTTCTGTGTTTGCTGAGGTTCATCTGATATTAACTCTTGAAATATTTATTTTTTAGGCAATGAAGCATAGTGGAGTAACCATAGTTTTTGAGTCAGAAAAGATTCTGTTTTGGATCTTGTCTTTCTCATTTTAGATCTTTGACAAGTCATGTATTCCTGTAGGTCAATTTATCATGAGTAAAATGGAAATATCAATGCCTATCTTACAGAGTAATTTTGAGAATAAACTTAAAGTATACACGCTAAGTGCTTTGCACAGCTACCAAACATGTTACTATTTATAGCATGTTAAATAGCTGTTACTATTTTATTTTTATTGTAAGAAAAGCTCTCATATGTATTGCTTTTCTATCTTCTGGAGGTTGGCAAATATTTGCATCATTATAATGAGACCCAAAACACCAACTCAGGCACAACTGATAAATAACAAGGATATCTTTTTTGCATGGTCATCTCTGTTCTGTGTTATCTCAGTTTATGTTGCTCTGTAAATTTGAAATGCCCAATTTACTTATCCCCTTTCCCCCAAATGCCACTCTGTATATTCTTCCACACAGCTCATATTTTTATCTTATAAAAAACATCAGCTATTTTTATTGTCTGTATTTTATAAAAAACATTAGCCAGAGGAAAAGAAACCAAGACCTCCAATAAACCTTGGTACCTATGACATGGATTTTGAAAATATCTCAGCAGTTTCTGCTTTTTTCTAGTATCTCACTGTTTTTCCTAGTACATCATTTATGAACACACACATGCACGCATGCATATATATAATATTTTCAGTTGTCACTTAGGGGAGCATGAGCTGGACGTATGAGTCTCAGGATGAATTCCAGTAAACAACTTGCCCACAAACTGTTCCAGGAACTAATCTGTCTCTATTTGGAAACTCTATTTGGAATCTCTGTACAGGGTCTTGGATGCATTTGAAAAGACAGCAGGATAAAGCACTTACCCCTTGAAATAAAAAAAGGTAGACCAAATATATTCATTTGTTTTACATCCATGTTCATATCTCTCTAGTGAAGTCATCTGATTCATTCTTTACCCTTTTAGACTGCAAAAACCTCTGCTTGGGAAGCTGGGATGGGGTGTTGCAGCACTGAGCTCCGGGTATGTCTGGACCCACTTTCATGCTGATAATGAGGCTGGGATTTTCACCTGAGGCCCTTGCTTTGGGTCCCACCCGTGTGTGAAACTGACTCAGGGGTTCACTTTGATCCAAAGCCTTGGCTAAAAAAGAGAAGCACTGGCCCTTTTGACCATGCACAGGTGATGGAAATCTCATCTTCTTTTTCTGTTTCTCAGAGGCAACCGTTGTTTTGTGATGTTGGAGGCTGGTTTTCTTTTTCTGACCTTTTTGCCAGAGTTGGGATACTTTACTTTATCACGAAGCACCTAGGACAATAATGATGGCGGTAACATTCACGGCAAATTTTACAGGTTCCACGTTGCTTTTGCAGGTGGTGCCTCAGAGTGGTTGCGGTCATTTCCCCACAGTGCCCACTCAGGAGCATGGCCACATTTGCAATTCAAATTTGGTTGAAAGTTTAAGCCCCTGACACAAGGGAAGGTTACCGTCCAAAGAAAGGCTGGCTTTTGTGTTGGTGTTTTCATTTTTTGCTCTTGTTGTTATAGTAATTTGAATAAAACTAGTTGCGACCTCCCATCTTTCAGTGTCAAGATTCAGGCCCCTGTGTGGGCTTCCAGGATGCACTGACACACCTGATCATTCTCCAGGCTTCTGGTTGGTGTGAAGAGCGGCAGAGACTCTGCAAAGCCTTGCAAGATCACACAGCGGTCTTCGTAGGCTCATGCCTTCCCTGTGCTCCCTGTATCTGACGTGCTGCTTCCCTTTTCCTTTCATAATGCCTCATGTAACCTTCCCTTCTTTTTATTATCCCATTGCCACCCACACAGCCCAGGCTGCTTCCTTTGAGCTCCTGCTAAAGAGCCTGGGCCCAGATGGACTGAACTGCTGAAGAAATGGGGCCTGAGTCATGTGCTCGGACACACTTCTCCTTGACTCTGGGATGTGGTTGGTGAGCTAGTCTTTGTTCTTTGAGTTCTGGGTGCATGTAGATTATTTCCATTGTTTTTATTTTTTATTTATTTATTTTTTAAATTACTTTAAAGTCAAAAGCACCAAAGGGCTTCAAAAGTAAAGTTTATATAGTCAGTATAATATGAAGTCATTCATGCATAGACTTAAACTCACCTTGTACAAATAAAACTTGAGTATTTATTGTTCTCACATAGTATTACAGCTTGTTATATTAATTTTCTGACAGATTCAAACCCATATATTTCCTCAAAATGTATTACATATTTTCTTCCATTATACACATTTCAAAAATTTTTAGACCCTACCACTTCCGTCTCTCAAAGGCATTGTTCCAAGGAAAAAAAATATTGTGGAATTGTTGCAAAACATACTTCCAGGGAATTCTTTATGCTTGTCAGTTGATAGTGTGTATTAACCCTTTGTATACTCATTTGATGAGAATTTAGATAGCCTGGATTGAGATGAAGTATCTTTTTTACAACAGTGCTTAAAATCCAAAGATTTCATATGTGCTTCTGGTGGCTCTCTAATAATGAAGTGTCATCGCAGGTTTCCATTTCAAAGCCCAGTATGGGAGAGATTGTGTATGTTTGTGTAACATTAAGTTTACAGTCTGGTAAGCTACAACCAGCAAAATGAATATGACCACTTCCATTATACTATGGTAAAAGGATATACCCTTTGCCATGTCATTGACAATGGTCTCAAAGATCTTATACATCCAGTGCCATAGGATGGGCAGAAAAAAGGCTTTAGCCTTAGACAGACTTGGATTGGAATTCTTGGTTTGTCACACTGAGGCTCTGTTTCCTCATCTTTGCAATGTAGTATTATTCACTGTAAGTGAAACATTGCATATGAAGCATCAGTGCACACTGCCTGCCCCCAAAAAGGTGACACTTAACCAATGATAGATTTTTCCTTCCAGAGGATTCCCAAAGAAATTGTTATTCTTAGCTTCAGAATAAAGATGAGAAAGTTGTGTTTATATGTGAAGGAACAACATCTGTAAGTGGGAGGGAGAATGAGTCTTGAGCACCTGCTGAGCTGGGTGACTGGCTGTTCTAGAAGATACCACCCTCTCCTCTTCCCCAACCAGCTGAGAAAGCTCCCTGTCTGGTCCCATGAGTACTACTGTTGATAGTTATTGATGGATTCCATGTGCTAACAGTCAACTGTCCCTTTTGTTAACCAGGAAACCAAGTGAGAACTAGCATTCCATACCCATTTATGTTGAAACTTCAGCTGAAAGTAATCTAATGTAATAGCTTAATTTAAATAATTCATTGTGTTATAATTAGAATTTGCCCACTCCATTAGAACTATGATCTAGCTCTTATTAGATCTAGTTGGTCCAGAAAGCTCTGAAATGTAGTCAGTCTCATTACTGATTTTAGTGCTTAAAAGGAATCCTTTAATTTTCCAAGAAAAAACTTTTTGAAAGTTCTAAGTTTTATTTGCAACCTAGGTAGCCCTCGTTGTCCTTTTAGCCTTATGTAGTTGTTCTTATTGTTCATTATTATAGAAAATTGCACCCATAAGAGCAGTGTGATAGTGGCAGGGGATGGCCTTCTCCAACAGTGTGGGGGAAATCTTTTTTTTTTTTTTTTTTTTTAAGAATTATTAAAGCTCTTTTTTTGGTACATTCATTGTAAATGGTTGGATATTTTTCATTTTAAATTAAAAGTACATATTTGAAGAATAAAACAGATATCCATTTTGGTAAATTGTAACATAAAACAGAAGTTTTCTTTACTCCTTTTGAGATTACTGAACATATATAAGCTTTTAAATGGAATATTTTTGAAAGATACAATAGAATGACTAATTTGCTTATACTTAGCTATGTGGAGGGACTTCTTATACTCTTTAGTTAAATTTCAGAAACTAAGTATTTTTAAGACAACTATACTTCAGTTAAATTTCAGAAACTAAGTATTTTTAAGACAACTATACACAGGAAGAAAACTCTAGGTTACTCTGTGTTATGTGCCAATACCCTATATGGTAAGAGTGTTTGTTTTAAATAGCAATTCTATCAAATATGGCTATTAAGTGATATTTAATTGTTGTACATACATCTGTCTTCCCCAGTGGACTGCACAGAGATTACACATTTCATATACTTGTGTATTTTCAGTTCTAACTCAATATTAGTTATTTAATAGGAATTTAATATCTGATTTAAATAATTGTGATGTGCTATAAATGTTGGTAAAGGGCACCATATGTATTGGTTAAAAAAAACAACTTTTTAAGGGGTGCGTGGGTGGCTCAGTCAGTTAAGTATCTGTCTTCAGCTCAGGTCATGATCCTGGGGTTCCAGGATCGAGCCCCACATCTGGCTCCCTGCCCAGCGGGAAACCTGTTTCTCCATCTCCCACTCCTCATGCTTGTGTTCCCTCTCTCGCTGTCTCTGTCTCTGCCAAATAAATGAATAAAATATTTTTAAAAAATAAAAAAATTTTTAATAATTAGCCAAGGGCAGCATTTTTCTTTGAAATGTACACCTAGAGTGAATTGAGCTGAAGATTTGGCTGAAAATTTAAAGAATAATTTGTATTTGGAGAATTTATTTAGATAAGTTAAAATATATTTATATTTATATATTCTCAGTTCAGTATTTTAGGAGTAAAATAAAACATAATATGGACTATGTCTCTAGTATTTTAACAGTGCTATCAAATAAGAATTAAAATATGTAGTTAGAAAGATACAATCCTATAAACAAGTACATATACATCATGATTATGAATCCAAGGGAGTTCCTGATTTTTCTTTCCATTGGGATGTTTAGAGATACAGAACATGTAAAAGATTATACATGGTCTATTTTTATACCAGAAGCAACTCTACCAAGTGAAAACTTAGAATACTAATTTCTGTTGCCAGCTGGCCTTGCTTGACTAGGAGCAATTTTTGAGGTTTGAAACTTTTCTTCCAGTTTATACTGTAATGAATGGGAAGAGCTGTGATTTTTATTGGAGCCTCTGCTGTTTGTTGAAACAACTTTACACAGATGTAGTATTAGGCAGACAGGATCAATCTGGAGCTTTCAGTCCTGATTTGATCTAGTTCTAGTAAATAAAATCTGAAGGCCATTTATTACAAGTTTTTTTCTTACAGACTTTTAAGATATATTTCACTATTCCTAAAGCACAAATTTATGAAACTAGGTTAAAATGGTGGACCAGCTCCAGATACAACAACATGATAAATTTTCTACATTTCATTTTACTTTAGGTCATTGAATAGGTGCTATATATTTGGGGGACTATGGATTTCAAAATTTACACCAAATATATGGTTCTTTGAATATACTGGTTAAGTTTTTAATAGTTGCTAATTAATATGGATAAATATAATTAATGATTTAAAAAAGATTATTATCCTCATATCTTTTTGGGTTGATTTGCTGAAAACAGATGTGAAGCATAGGTTTATGGCACAGTCCTAATAAAACAGAAAATATGACATGTATTAGACATGAGGAAGAACAACTTATTAAACATTTGGTCAGGGGTGGCAGTGCTTCTATTTTCTGTGACATCTATGTTTACCAGTATATTTGAGACTTCTTGTGACCTGAGCAATAGCCGTTTTCATCTTTTAAAAATAGTAACAAATTCCTGACTTTTCTAGGCAGGAATATGCTCCACTAAAAAATCGTATTTCTTAATCTTCATTATAGCTAGACTTCATTTAGCTAATAATTTACTAATAAAATTTATTTAATAAATAATAAAATTTATTGCATGTTTCTAAAGCTCCATAATTGAAAATCAGATAATTGACATGTTTTGTTTCCCTCCTTAAATTATCTGCCTCCTGCTACCGCAAGTGCTAATGATGGTTAGAACTCCAGCAGTCATTTTGGGCCAAGAAATAGCTTTGAAAATGGAGAGTGTGTGTCTTATATCATGGGAAAGTATAAGATGAGTTGTTTCCCTTAGTTTGACTAAGCTTTATTTTTATTTTTTATAAATCATTTTTTTTTTTTTTAGATTTTTATTTATTTATTTGACAGATAGAGATCACAAGTAGGCAGAGAGGCAGGCCGAGAGAGAGGAGGAAGCAGACTCCCTGCTAAGCAGAGAGCCTGATGCGGGGCTCGATCCCAGGACCCTGAGACCATGACCTGAGCCGAAGGCAGAGGCTTTAACCCACTGAGCCACCCAGGCGCCCCTATTTTTATTTTTTAAAGATTTTATTTATTTATTTGTCAGGCAGAGAAAGAGAGAGAGAACGTACAAGAAAGGGGAGCAGCCAGCAGAGGGAGAATCACTCTCCAGTGAGCAGGGAGTCTGGTGTGGTACTCAATCCCAGGACTCTGGAATCATGACCTGGGCCTAAGATAGATGCTTAACAGACTGAGCCACCCAGGCATCCCCTTGACTAAACTTTAGGTAGGTTTTTTCCTGACTAGAGAACCATTGTATCCCTTTCCTTACAGCATTAAATTTTGAAAACTTTCAATTGTAAATTCTTTCTCTACCCCACTGAGATGTAAATCTTATCACATTCCATTGACAGATTTACAAACTAGGAATGTTACTCTAGGGAGCAGGTCCCTTTAAATGTAATAATCAAGACAGATAGCCATCCTATCTCCCAATCTCTGTGGAAGGGAATGCAGGGGTCTAACTAACTATCTAGCTATAATTAGGAAACACAGATGGCCTGATCACATTGACCAACCACCTCCCCCCTGCCCTTATGTCCTCTAGTACCTTCTACTCGCCCACCCCAGTACTTAAAAATTGTCCTTTCATTTCAGCAGAGTTGAGTTCAGTCTCCCCTAATGGGATAATCTTGGATAAAATCTTCCTTGTCTGTTTAACTCTGTTGAGTGAAGTTTTTCTCTGACAGCCTAGAATATTTATTCTGGCAGGGGAACTCATCTTTACAAAAGAATGTTAGTTAATAAATGAATAAGGAGTGATAGAATTAGACAACTGCCATGTTGTGACTCTCAGTGTAGTAACCCCTTAGCCAAAGATCATCAATGGATGCTGTAACTGTTAGGTGAAAAGTTGTAGGGGAACAGGGTATTTCAGCATGGTGCCAAACTAATACTATTCAGGTCACTTACAAATTGCAAAGGAACAATATACCATTACAAAAAAGAGATCTGGCAATTGTTGGAAGGTAGAGAGAGTAAAAGTATCCTATTAACTGAGAAGGTGCTTTGAGACCAAAAATCAAAGCAGGGAACTCCATATAGTTTACACAGTGTTTTATTCAGCATAACTTACCAACAGGAAGGATGAAACAGATGGTGATCGGACAGTGTGCAGCTATTGTGTGCAAAGTCCAGACCTTAGTCTACAGATTTTATAGTGAGGGGGCATGCAGAAGGACCCTATAATGAGATCAAAGGATTCACATGTTGTTCAAAGGCTTTGCATACTCCTAATGGACAGCTAACATTGTGGTGCCATCTTTGTGACAGAAAGGGGAAAGATTATGTCATCTTTAACAGATTCATGGGAGGCCAGAGTAAGCCTCACTTCATCCCTGCCTTGGTGTGCATTTCTAAGGTATGTATATGAATCTTCAAGGGGCCCAGAACCCCAAGAGAGGTCATCTAGCAGACATGAACAAGAGTACCAAAGATGGAATCAGTATTGTTAGTACTCCTACAGGAAATCACTGATTTCAGTGGTCTCACTTAGCATCACTAATAAGGTATAACCTGGCATTATCCACCTCTTGATGTAATATAATATAAAAGATGCAACTACATATAAATAATGCATATTTGCATATAATATGCATATATGCATATTATATATGTATATATGTATATATATAAAATATGCAACATAGTGAAATTTTCTTGTCAAAAATGTTTTTCTGAATCCAACCAAGTCTCTAGACATAAGTAAAAGTTTACAGAAAGCTATTATTCATTTATTTTGAGAGAGAGGGAGGTGGAGGGAGAGAGAATTCCAAGCAGGCTCTATGCTCAGTGTGGAGCCTGATGCTGGGCCAGATCCCACGGCCCCAAAATCAGGACCTGAGCTGAAATCAAGAGTTGGATGCTCAACAGTCTAAGCCACCCAGATGCTCCAGTAAGCTTATTTTTTTTTAATGAAATATCTCTCTTTCAGAAGGTAGAAAGACTAATTAGAAGAGTGAATATTTTCCTTTAATCTTCATAATTAGAATATAGTAAAGTCCAAAGATAAAAGGGACCTGCATTTTTCATGCTACTTGGAATTGCTATCTCTAGACTACAAAACTATGGATTTATTTATTTATTTATTATTATTATTATTTTTTAATTTATTTGTCAGAGAGAGAGCGAGCGAGAGCGAGCACAGGCAGACAGAGTGGAAGGCAGAGTCAGAGGGAGAAGCAGGCCCCCCGCGGAGCAAGGAGCCCGATGTGGGACTCGATCCCAGGACGCTGGGATCATGACCTGAGCTGAAGGCAGCCGCTTAACCAACTGAGCCACCCAGGCGTCCCTATGGATTTATTTTTATGTGATATAGAAATGAACTTCTTTCTTATGTAAGGCACAATAGGTTAGAGTTTTAATTATATGAAATATAAATTGATATGAACAGTAAGTTTGGGAATCTAAATCATAGTTCATCTAATTCCACATTGGAAAAACTCTGTTCTCCATTTAAGTGAGGCAAAGCCACTGAACAGAAGGAGTGGGTGGATAAAATCGACTTATACATATTTAAAACTGAATGGTCCAAAAATAGTGCAGGCTTGTGTATTGATCACATAATCAAAAAAAAAAAACTAATTAGCATCACATAAAAAATATTATGAATAATAAATAAGTAGCTAGATGTCCTTGAAAACAAAATCTTAGAAATATAAAAGAAACAAAAAGATTTTAAGTCCAACCTTCTCTTCCCACAAATATGAAAACTCTATTTCTAGGAAGTTGAGTGACTTCCCCAAGGTTATACAGCTCATTAGTAGAATAGTTGGAACTAAAACTCAAGTCTTCATGTTCTCAGTGTGTTCTTTTTCCAGTGCCAGGTATAAATAAGTGAAGAAGCGAACAAATCCTAAAGGAGTTGAATCTACTTTAGTCATTCATTGAAGTAATAAAAAGGGACCATAAGTCAGAAGAATTTCCCTATGGCTTAGATGACATGTGAATGGAACTTTGAAAAAGAAGATAAAAATATTTTCAACATTGGCAATAAATTAACTTTATTAGTTTTGTAAAGGCAAGTAGATATTTGATGATACATTTTCTACTCAATGACTACTTTCTCTGCTATTTATTTTCAGGGAACAAAATTCTCTGTCAAGGCTTATAGTTACTACCCAAATACCTCTAAGGATCTTCCTTGCCTGTCTTCCCCCAGTTTCATGTTCTTAATGCATATATTGATAATGGATTGTTTAAATGTTAAACTTACTGTTTGGGGACTGTAAAGAATTTACCATTTGGGATAGGGTTTACCTTGAAACAAAAATCAGTCACATGTACTGGGACTTGAGAGCTTTCACTGTTTACCAGACATTTGTGTAGCATGGAAAGTTTAATACAGAAGACAAGTGGGAGAAAATTATCTTATACTGTAAGGTCCAAAGCAGCATCTCTTATTTCTTACCCATCCCACTGTCTTATAATTCTAGTGTCTTCAAGCCAACATGTATAAGAACCAATTTCCAGCATCTTTTGAAATGGAGGTCTTTAAAAAAATGTGTTATTACAAACAATCCACCATAAGAATGCAGCTTTATATATGCATAATTTTGCAATTTACTTAGTAATTTAATTTGTACATTAATTCCTTAGTATTAAATGTGTAACTATGTATAATTTTGTAGCATTTCCCTTAAATAATTAAGAGCTCTATGGGCAAAACAATTAGCATCTTCTAACTTAATGGAGTTTATTTTAATTTTCCTGTTGCTTGTAAGAGGAATGGAATAGATCTATTTTGAGATATATTTAGAACTATGTTCAAACATTTCCATTCTGCCACACGGAGTAAAATGGTTGGGATTCCAATAGATATGAGAATCAGAACCTCATAAAAGATAATTGTCTGGGTACTGGGTGAGTCAGTCAGTTAAATACCTGCTTTGGGCTCAGGTCATAATTGAACATCCCCGCTGAGCTGGGAGCCTCTTCTCCCTCTCCCTCTGCCTCTCTCTCTGTCTCTCCCTCTGCCTCTCCCTCCACCTCGCCCTCCGCTGGTGCTCTCTCACTTGCTCACTTTCCCTCTTGCAAATAAATAAAATCTTGAAAAAAAAAAAAAAGACAGTTGTCAAATTTATCCAATATTTCCCTCCTTTCCTCCTCTGCTCTTGATGTCCAAGTCATAGGCCACAAAAAAGGCATACAGATTGGGGGTTTTAAAGCTGGAAATATTATCAGGGAAAAAGGCTAGACATGGTTTCTTAAGATTAGTCCAGATTCACTTTTTTACATGATATATGTTTTCATTTGCCTGTACTAACATAAGGATGTATCTTCAGAATGTCAGGATATACAAAATTATATTTATATATTTATTTAAATTCACTTTTATGAATAATTTCTAATTTAGCAAAGCAAGTTTTTGCTACTTGAAAAATAGTGATATAGCTTGGAAGTCAACAGGAGAGATGAAAAAATGTTATATATACATTTTGAGAAAATAATATGAATTTTTTAGCTAAGGATATATGCAAAAAATTTTATAAGCTTTAACTGTTTACTTTATTTAGCATTTAACTAATATTATTTAAAATATTAAAATGTTAGATAAAATACTATAAAAATATTTTTAATTTAACTAATTTAAAATTCTTTTAATTTAAATGGAAAGAAGCCTAAACGATTATTCCTTAATAAATTTTTTTTAAGGAATTTCAGATGACTTTATTGAATCTATGAATCCACACAATATTTAAGTCATGATCTTAGCTCATTTATACGAACATTAAATGTCAGATTGACTTTGAACATTGTAAACATTTGGGCTCACAGATCTGGAAGGGTCCTCAAAAAGTCTACTTGTCTCTCCATCACTCACAGACCAGTTGTGCCCTTTAATCATTTCAGAAAAGGAGTTTTAGATTTTCTTTATTTTTTAAAAAAATTAAATTAAATTAAATTAAATACGATTTAATTCTTTTTCAGTTCTCCAAAATTCATTGTTAAGCACCACACCCAGTGCTCCATGCAATACGTGCCCTCCGTACTACCTACCACCAGGCTCACCCAATCCCCCACCCCCTCCTCTTCAAAATCCTCAATTTGTTTCTCAGAGTCCATAGTCTCTCATGGTTTGTCTCCCCCTCCAATTTCCCCCAACTTACTTCTCCTCTCCATCTCCCAATGTCCTCTGTGTTATTCCTTATGCTCCAAAGTAAGTGAAACCATATGATTAATTGACTCTCTTTGCTTGCCTTATTTCACTCAACATAATCTCTTCCAGGCTCATCCATGTTGATACAAAAGTTGGGTATTCATCCTTTCTGATGGAGGCATAATACTCCATTGTATATATATGAACCATATCTTCTTTATCCATTCATCTGTTGAAGGGCATCTTGGTTCTTTCCACAGTTTGGTAACTGTGGCCGTGGCTGCTACGAACATTAGCCATCAGGGAGATTCAAGTCAAAACCACATTGAGATACCACCTTACACCAGTTAGAATGGCCAAACTCCTTAATTATTTTTAATAGAATATGTAATATTTGGGAACTCAAGGTTTGGAATTGGAGAGATCTGGATTGAATCCTTGAAAGTGCTCTCTCTAAACCTGTCTCTTCAATCAAACCCTAAAATAATAGCCTTGTGGGGATGTGGTTAGGGTTTTGTTTGTAAATTCAGTGTTTGCTAGATATTTAACAGAGGTCTTGGAACATAGGCACAACTCAAGAATGTCAACACGTTGTTATTATTACTACAATTATCATTACTATTAGCATTGCATGTATATTATCAGGTCCTGTATTCCAAGAGATTCTTGACAGTGCAGATGTCCTCATAGTGCTCAGATGTCCTCAGCCATGACCATTGTGCCTGTAGACTTATTGTCTTTTCTTAATTTAATGACTTATAATAACACACTCAGTGATGTAGGGGCTATCATCTGTGTCTAGAGGTTTGTTTTTACTTTACTTAAATCCATTAACTGTAAAATGCCTTTACAGGAAATGTCATGGTCTACTTTTTTCTCTGAGATCAGGAAATACATATATGCTTCCGTTTTTCATTTCTACATATTCTGTTTAGTACATTTGGAAATGTCAGAGTTAAGAGATTTGTGAAGTCAAATGGCATCAATGTGAAGGGAATCAGTATGTCAAAATAAAATGGTTTGGCTTCTCTTTGCTTTTACTTCAGGCATCAGAAGTTTTCAAACAGTAAAAAATTTCAGATTAAAGAAGCTACATAAGTACTGAATTTCAACATGTGACACTGAAGAGTTAAATGTGAATATTACCTTTGTGGGGAGGGATCAGAACCTTAGGCAAGTAGTGATGTTTTGACAATGAGAATATTCAATAAAAATAAAGAAATATAGAAAAATATTATAGTTAGTAGATTATTTTTTGGATAGAGCAGATTGCCATGTTATATCTTTTCTATTATTAGCTGGAATGTGGCAAGGGCTTTTTAAATGTTTGTATTAGCTCAATCCTGAATTGTTCTTGAGTCAGAATGGCCAATTGTGACAAATTATTCTCAATTACATGACTACTTGCCACCAGAGACTGAGGTAAATTGGATTTGTTATTAGAAACCAGAGCCAGTGCCTTGGTAAGCCAAACTACTACAAAATTTTGAAGGACTGCAGTGTTTTTTGTTGTGGGTTTTTTTGTTTGTTTGTTTGTTTGTTTGGGGGGGGTGCTGTGGAATGTCTTCTCTGTAATACTGTCTCTCTCTGCCTCCATATATATATTTATTTGCTCCTAGAAAGATAAAAATAATGCACATAAGACAATGTGAGCTTAGATGGTCTGGAATTTGATATTTGTTAATACAGATTAATGTAGTGGCACCCCAGAGAACTTGTCAAAATGCTAATACCAATGAGTCAGCCTGATACCTAAATCGACCCTTGGAGGATTGGTATTGCCTAAATATCACATTTGGCTAAAATTTCAAGTGACTCTTCTATACAATAAAAATTGAATGTGGGGCACCTTGGTGGCTCAGTCGATTAAAGCATCTGACTTTGGTTCAGGTCATGATTTCAGAGTTCTGGGATCCAGCCCTGCATCAGGGTCCCTACTTAGTCCCTCCTCCCATTTGTGCTCTTTCTGCCTCTCTCTCAAATAAATGAAATCTCAAAAAAAATTAAATGTGTGTCAGGTCACCAGAATATTTATATTTTTGATATGTTTACACTTGAGGGTAATTTCCAGACTTCAGGATAGAGTCATAGCCAAACCAGTGTTTTGTTCTGAGGTGATTGTACTTTAAGTGGCTGGAGAAAGATAATTAAAAAGGTCCCTCCTGCTAAAGGACAATAAATCTAGTCATAAATTAGTGGATTATTCTTGCTTCAATTATAAGATTGGAGAAGTCGAGTTGAGAGCGGGTAGAGAGTAGCAACATTGTAAATACAGATGGATCATTCCTGAATATGAATGCTAAATGATGTAACATTCTTAAAAAGCCTTTCAACTTCAGATGAAATGCTTATTTTTTTAGGTATGTATTTGTTCTAATAAATGATCTTTGGAAAGGGGTTTTGGTAAAACAGCATCTGAAAGCTAATAGTATTTTAGCAAGATGACATTGCTGCTTTTGATGCCCTATCATTCGCCTAGAATTTCTAGAGTTATTAGTGTTGAGGAAGTCAAAATTTCCCATACAGTCTTTGATTCCAAATGTCAAATGGCTGGTTTTGCAAGCAATTTATTGTTTTCTTGTTTTATTTTGTTTTTTTCTTCTCACACTTTGCTTTCTTCAGAATGATGTTGGCAGATTCCACAACCCATTTGGAATCCTGGGCCAAATGAACTGCCATCTAGATTCTAGAGGTAAAGAGATGTGGGATGAGAACAGTCAGTACTACTCTCTTTATCTCTGGAAGTTCTCAAGAATGAATATTTTCACAGTATACTACAACCAAAACTCTAGGTTTAAACACATGATTTGGATGGGCTTTTGATTTATTACCTTTGTCCCTGGCAGAAAATTTGATTCTGTATGTGGGAAGCCTAGATGAGGTAGACTTGGAGCCAGGTTTCAGTTTAATATAAAATTCATCCAAGTCTTCTTAGCTCTAAGAGACAAGCCATTGTGTGGCTTTTTATTTTAGGTTTATGCAAATTTATAGTACAGATTCTATTCTCCTTCTCCTTTTCAAGTGTGAGATTTGACCTTTGTGGATTTAAATGTCATTGCTTGCTTAGGATTATTCCTTTGTTATTTCTTAATACTTTTTATAGAAAAGATGTTTAAAATTATTAATTGCTAAATTTCATATTATATAATTAGGTTTGCTTTGTATAGTTTGTCAATATATGAATGTTTATTTAACTTGCTTTGAATTTTTTCCCTTCAGTAGTTTGGGTTTATTTTAAGAGTATTATTAATACAATATGTTTTTATAGAAAATTTTATACATCATAAAATTCTAAAGAAGAAACAAAATATCCAAAATATAATGCCCAGAGATAAATCATGGTTTGATAAAAATCATGGTTTTTAGTCATTTTTTTAGACAAAAAACCATGGTTTTTAGTCATTTTTTTTTCTTATGTACTATACACATGCACATACACATACAGACACACAATATTTGTTTCAGACTAAGGGATCATACTGCATAAACAGGTGTCTTGTGTCTGTTATTTCATTTTGTATCATGAACATTCCCCATTTAGTATCACAAACAACATTATATCATAAATGAGTCCCACATTTTATTCATTATTACTTGAAAACCCAGTTTTTAGTTGCTGTGTAGAAAAGTTTTAACTTGTATTTTCCCCTAGGACCTGAGGGAGCATTGAATGGAGTAACAGAGCTACTATGGATTTTCTACCAGGTCAACGACTTGGTACTATAGAAACTTGTTGGCTGTGTTACAATTCTATTTAATTGCTTTGAGACTACTTATAAATATTAAAATATCAAAAATGTGCTAGATAATTAAGAAGTGTAATTTCTAAGAGAATTTTTTTGATACTATATAAGCTAATGCATGCACTGTACCTGGATTTACAGATTTGTGGATTTTCAGTAAATGACTCCTTATGGATTAAATTCAAGTTAAATACTCATTCTTCATAGAACAGACATTTACTGAGTGTCTAAAATGTGCTAGGTGCTATTCTATGTGCTAGAAGTAAATCAGTGGGCAAATTAAATTACTGGCCTTGGAGCATATATTTTAATGGAAAAAAAATAAACAAGTAAAAAATAAGTATGTATATTTATGGCAGGTAGGCATAAGTGCTATAGAGATAAATTAAGCATGGAATATTACTCAGCCATCAAAAAATGAAATCATCTCATTTGCAACAATGTGGATGGAACTAGAGGGTATTATGCCAAGTGAAGTAGGACAATTATGATTTAACTCATATGTGGAATTTAAGAAACAAAACAGGAGCAGAGGAGAAGGGAGGGAAAAATAAAACAAAATGAAATCAGAGAGGGAGACAAAACGTAAGAGTCTCTTAATCATAGAAAACACACTGAGGGTTGCTGGAGAGGAGGGGGTGAGTAAATTGGGAGATAGACATTAAGGAGGACATCTTATGTAATGAGCACTGGGGTGTTATGTAAGTCTAATGAATCACCGAACTCTGCCTCTGAAACTAGTAATACACTATATATTAATTAATTGAATTTAAATAAAATATATTGCCTGTTGATAAAGTGAAAAAGATAAAGCAAAGTGGAAGGACTGGTTTGATGTGGTACTTTATGCGTCAGCCTGTTTCAGGTTGGTTGGTCACTGAATACCTTTCTAAGGAGGGGATATTTGGCCAGGAGAATTGGTATTGCCTTTGTTAGAAAATATAGACTGCTTTCTCTCCTTTCATTAATCATTCTTTTATCTTATGGAATAATTTTCCCAAGAGAGTAGTTGGCATATATTACTCTTTGAAAGATCAAACAAATCCCCCAAATCCAAAGTCCAAACAAAAACCATAAACCTGCAGTGTCTTGTTGGTACATTCTAAACCTTTCATTTCATTGTGCAGGGCATTCATTATTCTGGTACTTGCTTCTCTTGCCAGCCTCATCATTTACCTGTTCCCAAGATGTAACATCCACGTCACACACACAGATTTATTTCTTGATTATGAACATGTTCTATTTCTTCTGCAGGCATTGCTTCTCTCTTTCTTTTGGGAATGCCTTCCTTTCTACTTTTCCAAATACCATTTTTTAAAGACTCAGTATCAGCCCACTTTCTTAAATAATTATTTATTGAAGTTGGATTTGTGGAGAATGGTTTTCTTAGATGGTTATTCTAGACACATTTAGAAATATATTCTTTTACATATTAACTTCTAGATACATAAAAATTTCTCTTGGATTTCCATAATCTGTTTTCTTACGTTCTTACGTTCTTAAGCACTTAATGGTCAACATCATTTAATCAGTCTTAGCAAAACTATGTTGATTTGATCTTAGTAGCACTCATATCTTAATTGTTCATTTGGTGGTCATCAGTTTGTCTGTCTGTATAAATATTCATTCACCTTCACTCCCTGCATCTATTCATCAATCCATCTGTCTTTTCTCCATCCATCCACCCACCCATCCATCATCCTTTTCTATGCATCCATCCTTGTGTGCCTCCACTTATCCTTTCTTCTGCTCATCATTTATGTATCCATGAACTCATCACTTTATCTCTGCTAGTTCATGCATGGACACCCTACTTTGGATATGAAATATATTCAAAATAGCATTTATGTTTTTTTCTCCTTAACTGTATTTTAACCTCAGTATAATTATCACAGGTGTCTGTGGCTAGGATTCTAATATGGTGGCACATTCATATAATAGATGTTCAGTGAATATTGGTAAAGAATAAAAAATCCTAAGTGGAAAACATTAATGAAATGTTTGTGAAAGAACCTTTTCTAGAGCATCTTTTTTTTTTTTTTTTTTTAATGAATGAGTTAGGTCCTGTTGGAATTCAGAGGGAAGAATAGGAATTTTCTAGTTCTATGATTTAATGAGTCTCATGATAGCTGGTAAAAACAGTACTAAGTGACTTTACTTCTTTGTGCCTCTTTCAGCCTATTTATAAAATAGGGATACCTACCTTTCATCTCATTTCATAGAAAGATGGAAGGACAAGATAAAAGGGTATTTCTAAAATACGCTTTAGTTCTTTAGAATAGAGTAAGTAGGTGCTATAGTACATATTTAGCCTCGCAGAAAAAAGCACTTTCTTAAGTTAGTACTTTACAAATTATTTTCTGCAAAGTGTAAGGATTCCTTTCTTTAAAGAATCTCCAAGGGCAATTAGGAGTGTGAGATAGCGGGTTGGGTTTGGCAGGATATCCACTGTTGCTTCAATCAGAACAGACGCTCATTGGTATGTTGTATGTATGCTTCCACAAAAGTTCCTCTCTGGGGAAATGCCTCAGTTTCCTCTTCTGGAAATAAAAAGTAGCTCACATTCAGAAGCTTGTTATGTGGATTACATGAATTTTTATAGGGAAAATGCTTGGAGCAGTGTCTTGTATGTGGTGTTAGAGAAGGGTTAGCTGTCATCATTATTATTTACACATTTTTATCTGACATTAAATCTTCTCAGCTTCTTGTGCTTTTTTGATGTTTGCTACTAGAAAATAAGCCCTTGGAGAAATGGGTGTGATTTTTGTGTTGTTCAGTGATTGTCCACAGTTCTGAAGGCAATGGTGGCACATAGTAGACTCTCAGTATTGAATGAATGAATCCTATTTTCTCTTTCCCTCCTGGCTAGCTCTTCCTCTCTCCTTACTCTTATTACACCTTCTTATAACCTTTTTCCTTTCTGACTTGATACTTTTATTGTGTTACATGCATGGCATCTGGATGTATTGGGCTTCTGGAGTTCTATATAAAATAAAAATACTCTGCACTTGACTATAAATTTCATGACAGTAGAGACCCTTTTTGCTAATAATTTTATGCCCACTGCTTGGCACAGTGCCTAGCCTACAGCAGAGCGTATAATTCTTTTTGATGACCAAAAGAATGAATGTGTCCATAAGTGAAATTAGAATGATAGTCTTCTGGGGATAAAAATATATGTTTATAAAAAATAAAAAATTAAAAAAAAAAAAGAATGATAGTCTTCTGGGCTACTCAGAAACTGTTTTTTTGGCTGTGTTTCCCAGAGGTATAGATTTGAGATAGAAAGTTCTAGTAGGAAAAATATTGTAAATACAAGATAATATTGTTATTTTGCATATTCTGCTATATATTGTGACAAACCACCACAGGAAAAAGTTTACAGAACTTGGAACTTGTCTATTTTACTTCACTTTCATTTTAAAGTTGTTAAATATTCTAATTCCTAGCTTAAATAAGAGTAGAAAAGATTTAAAAAATAGGTTACAGAGTATATAAAATGTTCCCTTTTGGAGTATCCCTAAAAGAAGAGAGTTATAAAATGTATGTGTGAAACCATCTGTTTTTGCAAATTAAGTTGATTTGACGTCTCAAAAGCAGAGTGATTGTTTCAATTTGCAGGGCCCAAGGACTTAACTTGGCAGAGTCTAAGAATCTGCTAATTAGATACTTGACTCCTGAAAGCATATTTGATTTCTAAGTGCATGAGGCTGTGTGGTCCCCCAGAATATTCAAGGCATCTTCAAAAAGCTGATGGGGTTTAGGTCCTGCAGTGATTGATGCTTACAGTAATGTGCCTCCTCAGGAACAAAGGCCCATCCCATACATAAAACAGTCCTGTTGAATTACTCAGTTTATTCTAGGTCACTTGAGTTTCCTTCAGTACTCTTCATTCACTTAGAAAGTTGGTTTCTGTGTGTCTCCTCAGCAATGTTTCTTGAATTGTTTCTGAATATCTAGTCTAAAGGGATCATGAATAATTAAATCTAAGAACAAAATTTACAATTAAGCCTAAAAAATCTGGTCTTGAATTATTTGTGCTTAAAAGCATTCCACTCAGGTTTCTGAAGAGATGAGTTATTTTAAATTGTTAATTTAAAAACTTTGAATGCATAATTGAATTTCAGTTCTCTGCGAATATTTTTCATATGTGCTCCATATATGTACATTTACTATAAAATATAAGAGTTAAATTCATTTGTGAGAAAAAACATAGTGAATATTTTGTTCAGGAGCTATTTCCTTTGTCAAAGAAAAGTTATCTATAAAGTGGAAGGATGCTGGAAAAGTGCTGTCAGAGAGAATAATCTTGGGAATATAACATAAGAAAAAGAGAAGTTATAAACACCCTTCTAAGAGATGGACCCTGGGAACACCCGTTAGAGTGAAGGATCCCGGAAACACACTTAGAAAGAGCACCAGGGCCTGGTACTGCCTGTCCATGGAGTCCTTAATTAAGAGGTAAGTGTGTAAAGGGAAGATCCTGAGACTTTTATGGCTTTAAATACTACAGGTAGTAATTCTCTGAGAAGTTTAGGTGTGATAAACTTTTAATCTTATAATTAATTAAAGTTTATATTGTCTTTAGGTAAAAAACAAATGAACAAACAAAAGAACTAGCTATTTTACCAGCAAGATGAGTTTATTTGGGAATAGCAGATCATTGCATTTTGGAACAAGAAAATTATGGTGAACCACAGGCAAGTTTAGAGATTGGAGGACAGGGGATTGCCTTTATAAGGGAAAGAAGGAAACTTGGAGGTACTGTTAAAGCTTCTCATTGGCTGAGGGTGGGTTTTCTCATTGGTCAAGGAGAAATTTTTCATTCCTCTGGCTGTATGTAAAATAAGCTTCTTTTTATTGGGGAATGCAAGGCATACTTCTTACAGCAAAGGGTAGTGCATGAAAGCTCCATCTCCAGGCCTTTCTAACTCTGTTTTTATGAGATTTATTGGTTTATTTTCACAATAGCCAGGTTTAAAAAAAAAAAGAAAAAATGTTATCTACAGGGATCAAGTGCAGTAGGAAGAATCTGTAATCTTAGATTTATTTCTTTTCCTCCACTGATCAACTTTTTATTTCTAGGAAAATACTTAATCTCTTTTGTCCCAGATTTTAAGTAAAAATGATATCTTTCTTATTTTTCCCATAATCTGTTGGGGAGGAGCAAGTGAGAAAAAATGTTTATGGCAATTCTTCCAAAATGCTATGCAAATACAGTAATTTTTTTCAGGAATATCTTCACCCTAATGACTATCCATGAACCTTGCAGTACAGAATAACAACAATCCTTGTAAAAATGTGAATTGTTTGCTTCTATCCTTGAAGCTGCACTGACACCTGTTAGATGAAAGTGCAGGGCACACAGGTGAGGTCTGAGTGAAGAGGAATGGTTCAGTATGGTGACTTTCAAATTTTGAGAGTACAGAATCCTTTGTCAAACAACATTTTTTTTTTTAAAGATTTCATTTATTTATTTGACAGACAGAGATCACAAGCAGGCAGACAGGCAGGCAGAGAGAGGGAGAGGAGGAAGCAGGCTCCCTGCAGAGCAAAGAGCCCAATGCGGGACTCGATCCCAGGACCCCGAGATCATGACCTGAGCCGAAGGCAGTGGCTTAACCCACTGAGCCACCCAGGTGCCCATCAAACAACATTTTTTAAGGAAGTCAAATATATTCTACAATAAACAAAGCCGTTTTTGCTGGAGGGGCAAGGCAAGCATTCAAGTGCCCCAGTTAGTCTCTTGCTACTTTGCTACTGAATTCAGTTTGAAAACCACAGAGTCTGAAGAAAGTGCCCTAAGTTATAAAGCCACTCTGAAGGGCAAGTCATAGCCCTGTGGTCAGGACAGGACTCTGCTTCCTTTATCTAGCAAATCATATTTACTGACCCAGCTGCAGGATTTCTCTTGTGCTCCCAGATACCAGATCTCAAAGTGCAAAATAAAATAACTCAGAACCACCATTAGGTATGGCAACATTAGAATTTAATGTTCAGTCAGGAGTAACTGAACAATTAATTATCCAACATGGTGGTTTTCAGACTGCCCTGGAGGAGCCTCCTTCAGGGCCATTTGAGGGCTGGGGAGAGATTGGAATGGGGACTGCAATGACCTAGATCTGTTGTATAGATGTTATTCTTGGTAAGACATCAACTGAAGAATAGATTCTCGCCATTGATGAAATACCAAGGGTATAACTGGCTTTGTCTGTTGCCATGTAAGGCTGTGGGGGTCCAGCAGGTCATTGACTGGCCAAGGTGACAGGCTTCCCAGAGGCTGGACTCTCACTTCACTACCCTTTCAGCCATGTTCAGACTAGAAATAAGAAGTTTGGTTACTTTAAAAGTCATTTTCCTTTTTATCTCCAGTTTCTGAGGGCTGGCTAGGGATAGCAAAATTAAAAGACTTCATTTTCTGGCTAACATGTACACTTTTCCTAAAGGAGAACTAAATGTAAAGAGAAGACGAAAGATGCCAGATTTGGGAAAGATGCTAAGTTGTAGTTGTAATGTGACCAAAAATCTAATTTAGCATTGGCTCAACTTCCAGTTCTGTTTCCTGGCAGCTGCATTTTGAGGAGGATTTTTTTCAGATTGTATCTATAAAGGTTTTCATCCCTGAGGTGCCACTCTTCCTAATATTAAGCAGTAATGATAATAGCTACCGTTTGGGGAGAGGTTAGATAATAGTCAAGGGCTACATGTGTATTTTCTCACGTTCCTATCTTATAAAACATCCTGGAGGTAATAATGATTACACAAGTTTTAGAGATGAGAAATCTAAGACTCCGGCAGTATCATGAACTTTCCTAAGCTCTGGTGGCTAATAAGTTGGAAAGCCTAGACTTGAGAGTTCTGCTTTCTGCCCCTGCCCTGGACTCTTAGCTATGTTGCTCTACTGCTGAATTCTTTGTCCTAGTAAGGAAGAGAATCCTCAGCAGACAACTAAACCAAAATCCTCTTGAGCTGTTACTACAGTACTAGATTCTTCTATTTATTTCATTGTGGCTTAAATAATTTTTGAAAAAGAAGCTGAAAGACTATGGGAAATATAGAGAAGATCCTTAGGTATGTGCAGGATCGTTAAGGGTTGGCAGTTGTGAAAATAAGTCCATGGGCCAGTGCAAATTGGATCCCTGTTCTGCCTGACTTGTTACAGGAACATTAATCTGACTAGAAGAGTGAGAAACATGATAAATATTCAGGAGCCCATGAAAACTTGAGCCTTCCCTTGACACCAGCTACAACATTGCCATTGTGTTTGCAAACAAAACTTGCCCTAAAAATTATGATATGTGATTCTTGCAACTTTTTACACGAATTAAGCTAACTACTGTCACCACTGCAAAAATGAAACTTGGGAACTAGTTGAGGTAATCAGTGGATTGAGAGTTTGCCTTTGAGGAAATACCCAAAGGATATACTATCTTATAAGATTCTGACACTTTTTTTTTTTTTTTTACAAACATAATATAGAAGATGTGTATTAGACATACTAAAATAGCACATGCTTGTAACCTTCTGTCCTCCAGGAAGAATAGTATTTTCATCACTATTCTTAATTTTGGTAAAATTGTATTAGTGTTCTCTCTTGAATAAAGGACTGTACTATCCCAATCTCTAGTTCCTAAACAATTGCATCGCGTTCTAGAAAATATATGTTTACCTAGAAATCAAGAAGATAAAGAATGATTGAATAAGTAGCAGAAGATTTCTAATTCCTTTACTTGAACATGATTAAACATAACATTGTTATTTATAATAACTGATACTAAATGTTATAACATTAACATTAATTGATTCTATCCTTTCTTTGGTAAATACATGAATAATATGCCATAATAATTACTGAGCCAGGTGACCAGGACAAGAGAAGCAACTACCACTCACATATCCTGACTGTCAGTGTCATTCATGAACATTTGAAAATAGTTGATATTCTACCTCCCATAATCACTGACAAATCTACCTAGCACACTTCAGCATGGAATAGATACCAACTTTTCGGTTTGAGTGTATAGCTTTCTCATCGAGCTATTTCTTATACTCATTGAATAATATTTCATGAAGTTTGTTAAAGTTGTACTTGTTTTTATAACCATAGAAGGGTGGAACTTTTTTATAGGTGAGGCGACATCATAGAAAATGTCCCCAAAGCTGTTGTTTTGTAATCAGTGTGGTTCCTTACTGATTAAAACATGCCTAGTTTGGACGGTCAGATGGTCTTTAAAAATCAGGTTTGGTTTCAATGTAACAGTTGGTCAGATTCAGTATTTCATTAATATAAGAAGTATGGACAAAAATTTAATATTCTGAAAAAGATTTTGTTATTGATTGGAGAATCAAATCACTAGGTGCCTAGGTGTGCAGCTGCCACTCTGTCATCCTTACAGCATGAGCAGTTACATGAAGAGCACAGTGACTTACTCCTGGCAAGTGCCCCAGATGCTAGTGATGATGGCCATGTAATGTCAGCTCCACACAGTCATCTCTTGCATTTTCCATTTCTGTGACATGTGTGGCTGAAGATGCAAATGATTTCCACAAAGAAACATGGTCCCAAAGTATTCTGTAATGTGTTTCATTATCTCTAAAGTTGTTCCAGGTATTAAAAAGCAAACCTAGGCCTTTCCAGCATATAGAATGACTGAAGAAACACTCATCCCCTGCTCATTTAAATCAGTATAATCTCTTTGGAAAACTGTTTGGCAATATCTAGTAAAGCTCAAAATATATATAAAACATGGTCCAGCAATTTTACTCCTAGATACACGCCTTACTGAAGTGTATGTGCATATGTGTAAATATACTTCTCTTTCTTTTCTTTTTACCTAATGACATCTATTAGCATAGCTCCAATCTGGAAACTATCCAGATACCCATTTTAATAGTAATATGGATGAATACATTCAGGCATATTCACACACTGAAGAGCAGTAAGAATGATTGGACTGCAAGTACAGAATAGTTAGAGTAAATCTCAAACATGATATTGAATGAAAGAAGCCAGGCATGGAAGAAAACTTACTATAATTAATGTCCCATTTTTATAAAATACAGAACCAGGTATTACTTTACGCTATTAGAAGTCAGGATGGTAGTACTCTGGGGATAGTAGTGACTGGAAATAGTGACTACAAGGGGGCTCTCTTGGATTCCTTAATCTGAGTAACAGCAGTTTCGTAAGTCTGTTTGGTTGTAACAATTCAAGTTGACACTTATGTGATCTTTTCATTATATGTATCACATTCTGAGGTTAAAAACAATGATCGTAACGACAAGTTGTTTTTGTTATTATGAACAAGTTTATGACAAGTTGTTTTTGTTATTATGAACAAGTTTTCAACTTGTTCTCTTGTTCTCTAGAGATGTTAGTGGGTGAACACCATGACTATGATTCTGAGGTCTCTCAAACACTGCACTGAGAAAGGAAAAGTTTGGTTTTATCAATGAGAAAGTTGACTAAGTAATTATTTGAGTATTACCTGAGGATTGACCTGTAATTTTTCTGCTACCAAGTTTATTTGGTTGTTATAGGCCATCAGATGTTGACATAACTTAAAGTGAAAAAAAAAAAACCCCAAAAAACAGAAAAACAAACCACTGGTCAGTTTATGCAACTGAGGCTTTTATTTACTGCTCCATGGGAAGCATGCAGTGTTCCTGCCTAAGTTTAAGTCAGAGAGGTAAAGGTTAGTAGGATTCTACAGATGATATCTGCTCTACATTATAATACCTTGTGTGTCTTTCACTTCTACCCTTCTCCTGCACCAATGCCAACCCTCTTGGGAAATTACCAGTAAAACCTTCATAAAACACAAATCTGAGCACATCACTTAAAATCATCCAGTGGTTGCCTATGTTCAGGTCTCTGTCCACTTTGACCACATTTCTCTCCCTTTACTCCTTGTTCACTCCCTGTAGTCAGACTGGCATTTATTTTTGGTCTCTTGAACTAGTCAAACTGGCTCCCACCTTGAGGACAATGCACTAGGGGCCTGAGAATGTCCCTTTTTTCAGGTCTCTCTAGGCCTTCTTCTCATTCAAGGTGATGTGGATAGTTGCCCTCCCTGAAGAGATCTTCCCTGACTTCAGAGTTTCCAATAGCAGACTACCTCCCTGGGGCACTCTCATCTTTTACATGCTTTTTAAAAATACTATATAAAGTCATCAAATGTACTGGGTAGGATTATTCTTTATCTTTCCCTTAATTATACTACTATTCGTAGGAGACAGTAACAGACCTTGACCAAAAGTACTCCCAGAGAAAGCAACCTGTATGCCATTAGCTGAAAGCTAATGGAAATAGAAGAGTCAAGCCTCATTACAAAAACCGAGGCACAGGTTAAGGTCTGGGGGAGAATATTAGATCCCCATTAAAACTGGGGAAATGTGGTTGATTGAAAAAAAATGTACTTTCCATACAAAGCACTTTGTCAAATTTACCTCATTTCTGAGTGTTCCCCTAGAAATGTTTCAGACATTTAAAAAGTATAGAGAGTATAAGAGGGAATTGCCTTACCGTCTTGTCTTTGCATCATGCTTTGTTTGTATTGACTATTTAGCATTAATTGACTAGATGACCAGTTGCATTCTTTGTTTTGGGTTTATTAGGGTTTGATGAAATGTGTCACATTAAATGATTGGTTTACCCAAAGGAATAAAGTGAACCTGTGCCACAATCAGATGTCCTATAATTTTTGTAATTTATGTAAGCTGTGTCTTCAAGTTACAGTCACTGAACTCTGGGACTCTGCTCTGCTTATAAATGCCTTTAACACAATTTTTTTCATCATGTCTGGCTGTTTATAATCAAATATGGTAGTGTTGGTTGGATAACACATATGTAAAATAGCATTGTCTATGAAGTAAATGGCCACTTTCGTAGCATGGGCTGGTGGTGCTGAGGATTTGCCCTGGACATTTTTAGGTGCTTGTAAATAAACTCTGGGGCCAGGGAAATGCATGGCACTATGCTGCTTCTAGAATCACTTTGGGCTATACCTTTTTCTGAACAGTCAGCATAGGCTTACCCTATCCCTTTGTGTAAACCAGTCATTTAATATGACATAGTTTATCAGTACTTACAAACCAAAAACAAAGAATACAATTGGTCACCTTGACCATGCTAACACAGCGTGATTTTTTTGCTGGCCACTTGAAAGGACAGAGGTCACTCTCAGGTCAGACTATCCTCAGCAGAATGCTACTTTCTCTCAATGCATATAATAGAGGGTGAATATTGGCTAGCCACAAGTTTCTCTATTGTCTCATCCTTACCACCACATACAGAAGAATGGGGTGTATTAGGCTTTCCTGAATGATTGTGGTAAAAATAACAGCTATCATTTTTGTAGTGAATTATCATGTGCCATTTTAAGAATTTTATATTTGTTTTGTTTTAAGGGTTTTACATCTATTTAATTTCCAAAACAACCCTGTAAATAGATACTATTGTTATTACAATGTTGTAATTGAGGAAAGGTAGGCAGAAGAAAGTTTAATGCCTTTTCTAAGCTTCCAGCAATTTCAAGATGGTTCTCAGGGTTGCTCCCTAGTGTACATGCCCTATATAATATGCTCCCCTTGAGTAATATGATGTGATGGGATATCACTCCTGTTATGTTATGTTAAATGGTGGAAGAGACTTTCCAAATGTAATTACAGTTCCTAATCAATTGACTTTGAATTAATAAAAAATGAAATTATCCTAGGTGGTCCTCACCAAATCAAGTGATGCCAGGAATGGCCAGGGGTCATTCTTTGTACCAAGGGCTCAAAGATTGCTCCAAACTTTCCTGTGAGAGAGGAGGAGACGAGGGCATCAACGCTCAGAGACAAAGACCCTTTGCTCTTCTATCTTCATGCTTTTATTAGTCCCTCAGGATAATCAAAGATCCTTGTCACTGTTTCTCAAGCACGTGATGTGTGACAAAGGGTCTTACTAGAACTAGGAGGATCTGCTTACAGGAAAGGTATGATACGCTAATCTGCCTATACTATGAGTTCTGCTAAACACAGCGTAAGGGACAATGCATACATCTCTTAGATCGGGGGCGGCTGTTGAGGCTAAGAAGCTTCAGGGAAGGCAACTCCCGGAGGCATTCCAATAGCAGGGTGATGGCCTGGCATTCCAAAGGCCTCTGCCCTCTTCTGAAGACTTCCCTACCCCCAGCAGCCTCTGTGTCACATTTTGGCAAGCCAGATATGATGGCTTGGCAAGCCAGATATGATGGCTTAGCAAGCCAGGTACGATGGCTGATTTCATGCTCTACATTAACCCCAACAAAGTGAACCCTTGAAAGAGGTCTGAGATACTTAAGGCAGCAGAGATTTTCCTGCTTGCCCTGAAAGAGCAAACTGCAATGTTGTAGAGAGACCACGCCCCCACATGGCAGGGAATGGCCTCTTCCAGCTGAGAATGGCTTCTATTTGACAACTAAAAAGAAAACCTCCATATTACAACGTTAACTAAATCAACCAACAACTATATGAACTCGGAAGAGGATCCCATAACCCCAGAAAGGAATGCTGCCAGATCCATGCATTGATTTCAGCTGTAAGACCCCGGGCAGGCTGTCACGACACGAGCCATAGTGTGCCTGGTCTTCTGATTTACAGAACTGTGAGAAAATAAATGGATGTTGTTTGATGCACCTAAGTTTGGGGTAATGTTTTATGCAGCAATAGCATATGACTTTTCCTACACTTGATCTTAGTCAAAAGGCCGAGAAGAGATATGTGACTTTTCCTATATGATGGGGTAGTTTAGGTCCTCATGAGACAGACTCTTAATAAATGACTGATTTCTTAATCTTGCATTTCTGTATTCCTGACTGAATCTCTCTATGAATATTGAAAAGTAATTTCTTGAGACAGTATATTCTAAAAATTTAAGGTTGGAGAACATATTTTCTTAATCATAATAAAAAGTGAAAGCCTCTCTGCAATGCAATCAGTGCTCACATTATTCTGCAGCAGTTGAGTCCCCTGCTTGGTAATTGTGCCCCTTGGGTTCTAGCTGAGTCATAGCTTCCTAAAAGCCACTGTCATAGCTACACAATTACCTTGAAAGAAACTTTAAAATAATTACACATGAATCATTGATTAAGTTTGTCAGCAAAGATTCATACTTCTCCCCATTATGTGTGTGTGGATCGGGTGGGGTGGGAAATTGAGTTTATTTCAGTTAGTAGCATTATACATGTTATTGCAGATCTCTGTGCATTTCCATGCATACATACATAAAAATATATTGACCTTTATCATCCCACTATGAATTAGGTTACAGTTTTGATTACTTTTCAGTACTATTTGAACCTTAACCATCCCTTATAAAAGCAAGCAATATATTTGAGTCAAAAATTCGGTCTGCTAAAACAGACACATAGATCAATGGAACAGAATAGAGAGCCCAGAAATAGACCCTCAAATCTATGGTCAACTAATTTTCGACAAAGCAGGAAAGAATGTCCAATGGAAAAAAGACAGCCTCTTCAATAAATGGTGCTGGGAAAATTGGACAGCCACATGCAGAAAAATGAAATTGGACCATTTCCTTACACCACACACAAAAATAGACTCAAAATGGATGAAGGACCTCAATGTGCGAAAGGAATCCATCAAAATCCTTGAGGAGAACACGGGCAGCAACCTCTTTGACCTCTGCCGCAGCAACATCTTCCTAGGAACAACGCAAAAGGCAAGGGAAGCAAGGGCAAAAATGAACTATTGGGATTTCATCAAGATCAAAAGCTTTTGCACAGCAAAGGAAACAGTTAACAAAATCAAAAGACAACTGACAGAATGGGAGAAGATATTTGCAAACGACATATCAGATAAAGGACTAGTGTCCAGAATCTATAAAGAACTTAGCAAACTCAACACCCAAAGAACAAATAATCCAATCAAGAAATGGGCAGAGGACATGAGCAGACATTTCTGCAAAGAAGACATCCAGATGGCCAACAGACACATGAAAAAGTGCTCCATATCACTCGGCATCAGGGAAATACAAATCAAAACCACAATGAGATATCACCTCACACCAGTCAGAATGGCTAAAATCAACAAGTCAGGAAATGACAGATGCTGGCGAGGATGCGGAGAAAGGGGAACCCTCCTACACTGTTGGTGGGAATGCAAGCTGGTGCAACCTCTCTGGAAAACAGCATGGAGGTTCCTCAAAATGTTGAAAATAGAACTGCCCTATGACCCAGCAATTGCACTATTGGGTATTTACCCTAAAGATACAAATGTAGTGATCCAAAGGGACAAGTGCACCCGAATGTTTATAGCAGCAATGTCCACAATAGCCAAACTATGGAAAGAACCTAGATGTCCATCAACAGATGAATGGATCAAGAAGATGTGGTATATATACACAATGGAATACTATGCAGCCATCAAAAGAAATGAAATCTTGCCATTTGCGACAATATGGATGGAACTAGAGTGTATCATGCTTAGCGAAATAAGTCAAGCAGAGAAAGACAACTATCATATGATCTCCCTGATATGAGGAAGTGGTGATGCAACATGGGGGCTTAAGTGGGTAGGAGAAGAATCAATGAAACAAGATGGGATTGGGAGGGAGACAAACCATAAGTGACTCTTAATCTCACAAAACAAACTGAGGGTTGCTGGGGGGAGGGGGTTTGGGAGAAGGGGGTGGGATTATGGACATTGGGGAGGGTATGTGCTTTGGTGAGTGCTGTGAAGTGTGTAAACCTGGTAATTCACAGACCTGTACCCCTGGGGATAAAAATATATGTTTATAAAAAATAAAAAATTGAAAAAAAAATTCGGTCTGCTACTAATCGTGGGAAGCTAAGTACACTGATGGAGCTGAAAAACAATATTTTCTTGGGCATTTGAACTTTTGAGCATTTGAGCTTTTGAGCTTGGGCATTTGGGCTTTTGAAGTACTGCATCAGGTGGGATATTTTTTCTCCTAAAGAATAGAGAAATGTTTGGCTTGTAATTAAATTAGCACGGGGTGTGTATGTGTTTTGTTCAGATTTGCTTTCTTTTAGGGGCTCTGTTATGAATCAGCTCCAGGAAGATGAAAAGCCAAGTGTGGCCTTGTTTACTGAGTGAAACACAGAGCTGCGCAACAAGCCCGAGGATGTGGGGGCAAGAGAGTGAGCCGCTGTGAAGTGAGCTGACAGAGACTGCTTAGTGGAATGATCCTGGTCTTGAAAGCCTGAGCAAGGTGAGGTTAGAGAAAGTGCTGAGACACCAGTCAGAGCAGTACTCAGCTATAGTTCTATCCAAGTCACAAAATACATTTTAATTTTAAAACAAAAACACTCTCTATTGTTTAGGAATGGGTTCTGATGCATGCAAGGATATTTGGATGGAAAATTATCCTATGAAAATAGCCCCCAAATTGTTCCATCATCAGAGATGAAAAAAACCTTCAGGTGTTTTGAGTATAGGCAGTAGAAGAGATGAACACAGTGCCTGGCATAGGACAGGTACTTAAATAATTTTTGGACAAATTGGTGAGCTATTAGTCTAAGGCCTTGTCATGGTTTTTTTTTTTTTTTTTCAGTTTGTGGTAGGTTGAGTGGAATTATGCTTCTCAGTTCAAAGTTTCTGTGTTCTGAAGAGAACCCAAAAACCAAAAGCCTGATGTTTTTTTTCAAATTGTGTGCTAATAAGAATAGGACTTAATGGGGAAAATAGAGTGAGAATGAGAAAAGGCCACTCACATAAGTGCAGCTCTATGACCAGAACACAAACCAGAAGAGCAAAATGTTCTTGGGAGATAAGAGAACACTCAGCAAAACAGTTCACTACAGCTAGAAGCTGTTGCAGAGGATGTGCAAATGTACAGGAAAAAATACAGTGGAAATGCTGGCAACCTCTGAATTGGCAAAGGGCTGGCAGCTCCATGCAAGCAGAGACTCAGACCAGTGGGGCTGCCTGGAAGCTGTGTGCAGGGAGAAGTGCAGCCTGTCCTGAGGAAGAGCAATGGGAGGCTGTAGTTCTTCCCCTGGGGCGTGGGAAGAGTCCCTGGCACAGGACTTACTTTAATTTTTTGAAAGTGGAGCTGAAAGAGCTTCAGTTGCCTGAGCAAGCATGGGCAGAGGGCTTTATCCTTCACATCAGAAGGGTCGATTTCTACTCCTGTGTTTTTAGTTCCTCTTGCTTAGGAAAAAAATTCCATATGTACCAGATTTTGCACATTATACCAACATAATTCCTCTATTTTCAAGCTGTCTGTGTGCTAATTGGTGTTGGCAAAACACATATTTATTTATTCATTTGTTTATTTATTTTATTTTATTTTATTTTATTTTATTTTTCAGTGTCCCAAGATTCGTTGTTTATGTACCACACTCAGAGCTCCATGCAACACATGCCCTCCCTAATACCCACCATTATGCTCACCCATCCCCCTCACCCCTCCCCTCTAAAACCCTCAGTTTGTTTCTCAAAGTCCACAGTCTCTCATGATTCATCTCCCCTTCCAATTTCCCCCAATTCTCTTTTCCTTTCCTCCTCCTAATGTCCTCCATGCTGTTCCTTATGTTCCACAAGTAAGTGAAACCATATGATAATTGACTCTCTTCTTATTTCACTCAGCATCATCTCCTCCAGTCCCATCTATGTTGATAGAAAAATTGGGTATTCATTCTTTCTGATGGCTGAGTAATATTCCATTGTATATATGGACCACATCTTTATCCATTCATCTGTTGAATGGCATCTTGGCTCTTTCCAGAGTTTGGCAACTCTGGCTATTGCTACTATGAACATTGGGGTCCAGATGTCTCTTCTTTTCACTACATCTGTATCTTTGGGAAAAATACCCAGTACTGCAATTTCAGGGTCATAGAGTAGCTCTATTTTTAATTTCTTAAGGAATCTCCACACTGTTTTTCAAAGTGGCTGCACCAACTTGCATTCCCACCAACAGTGTAAGAAGGTTCCCCTCTCTCCACATCCTCTCCAACACTTGTTTACTGTCTTGTTGATTTTGGCCATCCTAACTGGTGTAAGGTGGTATATGAATGTGGTTTTGATTTGAATCTCCCTGATAGCTAATGATGATGAACCTTTTTTCATGTGCCTGTTAGCCATTTGTATATCTTCTTTGGAGAAGTGTCTGTTCATGTCTTCAGCCCATTTTTTGACTTGATTTTCTGTTTTTTGGATGTTGAGTTTGAAGAGTTCTTTATAGATCTTGGATATCACCCTTTGTCTGTAGTGGCATTTGCAAATATCTTCTCCCATTCTGTGGGTTGCCTCTTTGTTTTGTTGACTGTTTCCTTTGCTGTGCAGAAGCTTTGATCTTGATGAAGTCCCAAAAGTTCATTTCCACGTTTGTTTCCTTTGCCTTTGGAGACATATCTTGAAGGAACTTGCTGTGGCCAATGTCGAAGAGGTTATTGCCTATGTTCTCCTCCAGGATTTTGATGGATTACTATCTCATGCTGAGGCCTTTCATCCATTGTGAGTTTATCTCTGTGTATGGTATAAGAGAATGGTCAAGTTTCATTCTTCTATACATAGCTGTCCAATTTTCCCAGCACCATTTATTGAAGAGACTGTCTTTTTTCCACTATATATTTTTTTCTGCTTTGTCAAAGATTATTGGACAAATAATAGAGTTGAAGGTCCATATCTGGGCTCTCTCCTTTGTTCCACTGGTCTATGTGTCTGTTTTGTGCCAGTACCATCCTGTCTTGGTGATCACAGCTTTATAGTAAAGCTTGAAATCAGGCAACATGATGCCCCCAGTTTTGTTTTTCTTTTTCAACATTTCCTTAGCAATTTGGGGTCTTATCTGGTTCCATACAAATTTTAGGATTGTTTGCTCCACCTCTTTGAAAAATGCTGGTGGAATTTTGATCAGGATGGTGTTGAAAGTATAGATTGCTCTAGGCAGTCTAGACATTTTAATAACGTTTATTCTTCCAATTCATGAGCATGGAAGGCTTTTCCATCTTTTTGTGTCTTCTTCAATTTCTTTCATGGGTGTTCTGTATTTCCTTGAGTACAGATCCTGTACCTCTTTGGTTAGGTTTATTCCCTGGTATCTGATGGTTCTTGGTGCTATAGTAAATGGAATTGATTCTCTAATTTCCCTTTCTGTATTTTCATTGTTAGTGTATAAGAAAACAACTGATTTCTGTGCACTGATTTTGTATCCTGCCACCTTACTGAATTGGTATACGAGTTCTAGTAGTTTGGGGGTGGAGTCTTTTGGGTTTTTCATATAAAGTATGTCATCTGTGAAGAGAGAGAGCTTGACTTCTTCTTTGCCAATTTGAATACCTTTTATTTCTTTTTGTTGTCTGATTGCTGTTGCTAGGACTTCTAGTACTAGTTTGAACAACAGTGGTGAGAACGAACATCCTTGTTGTGTTTCTGATCTCAAAGGGAAGGCTGTCAGCTCTTCTCCATTGAGGATGATATTCACTGTGGGTTTTTCATAGATTTTATGGAGTTGGGCAATGTTCCCTCTCTCCCTATACTTTGAATCGTTTTAATCAGAAACGGATGATGTATCTTGTCAAATAATTTTTTTGCATCAATTGAGAGGACATGTGGTTCCCTCTTCTCTTATTGATTTGTTCTATCACATTGATTGATTCATGAATGTTGAGCCACTTTGCATCCCAGGGATAAATCTCACTTCATCATGGTAGATAATCTTTTTAATGTACTGTTGGATCTTATTAGCTAGGGTCTTGTTGAGAATCTTGGCAACCAGTACCAAAAGATTTGATTATTCCCTGCATATTCTCAGGCCACAATGCTTTGAAACTGGAAAAAGTTTGGAAGGAATTCAAACACCTGGAAGCTAAAGACCACCCTGCTTAAGAATGTTTGGATCAACCAGGAAATCAAAGAAGAACTTAAACAATTCTTGGAAACAATGAAGACACATTGGTCCAAAGCCTATAGGATATCGCAAAGGCGGTCCTAAGGAGGAAATACAGTTATCCAAGCCTCCCTCAAAAAAACCGAAAAATCCAGAATACACCAGCTCTCTCTACACCATAAAGTACTGGAGAATCAACAACAAATTAAGCCAACCCCACACACAAGAAGGGAAATAATGAAGATTAGAGCAGAGACCAATGAGTTAGAAACTAGAGATACAGAACACATCAATGAAGCTGCTTTTTTTGAAAGAATCAATTAGATTGATAAGCCACTGACCAAAGTAATCCAAAAGAAAAGAGAGAGGACCTGGGATGGCTGGGTTTCTCAGTGGGTTAAGCCACTGCCTTCAGCTCAGGTCATGATCCCAGAGTCCTGGGATCGAGTCCTACATTGGGCTCCTTGCTTGGTGGGGAGCCTCCTTCTCTCTCTGCCTCTGCCTGCCACTCTGACTGCTTGTGCGCGCTCTCTCTCTGACAAATAAATAAATAAAATCTTAAAAAAAAAAGAAAAGAAAAGAGAGAGGACCCAAATTAATAAAAGTATGAATGAAAGGGGCGAGATCACGACTAACACCAAGGAAATGGAAACAATCATCAGAATTTATTATCAACAGTTATATACCAATAAGTTAAGCAACCTAGATGAAATGGATGTGTTTCTGGAAACCTTTAAACTTCCAAAAGTGAATCAAGAAGAAATTGACAACCTGAATAGACCAATATCTAGTAACGAGATTGAAGCAGTGATCAAAAACCTCCCAAAAAACAAGAGCCCAGGACCTGATGGATTCCCTGGGGAATTCTAGCAAACATTCAAAGAAGAAATAATACCTATTCTCCTGAAGCTCTTTCAAAAAATAGAAACAAAAGGAAAACTTCCAGACTCTTTTTATGAAGCCAGCATTACCTTGATCCCCAAACCAGGCAAAGACCCCACCAAAAGGGAGAATTTCAGACCAAAATCCCTGATGAATATTTTTGTATATTTTAAAACTGGCTACTTGAGTCAGCTCAAGTAAAATTTTTCAGAAAATTCTTCTCTTGATTATTTTTAACCTTCTCAAAAATAAACTTGTTTTTCCTTTGGTTCTTTATTTTTATTTCTTCGTTCTTCTTTCTTTTCTTGTTTAGATTTTTTTTTTCAATGCCACAGTTTCTTCATTCTTGAGTTCTTTTATATGACTTACAACTACCTCTACGAAATGTTTTGAATTAGTTTTTATTTTAAGAAGGACATGTGAGTTGTACACTGTCTGAGGGCTTGGATATCCCAAAGTATCATTATTTTGTCTTTGAAGATCAATATCAACTTGGTTGGTAGCACAATTGCAGGTCAAAGCTTTTTGCCCTCAAGTCAGTATGGATCTAGTCTCAGCTACTCTGCAATTTTCTATTGCAGAGGAATCCAGTTTGATCTTTTTTGACTAGTAACATTAGTACAACAAAAGAAGTTATATTTTTCCTCAGGTAAATCACCTATGACACTAACAATCTTTAGAATGTTTGCCCTTTGTCCCATTAAGAAAAGAGGCCCTTAAGGAAATCTTTAGAAGTTAGGATGAATGGAAGCCTTCTGTCTGTGGCATACAAACTTATCTCCTTACCATTTGTCTGCTTGTGGTGCTGTGAAACTGTTTGAAGAGCTGTGATGAAGATGATGGTGATGAGGAGGAAGATGATTAACTACCTTCTAGGCTTTATTATATTCCATGACTCCTAAGTATTGTAAAGTGATTATCTCATTTATTTTGCTGTTGCTGTTGATTCCTTCCCCATCACACTATACAAGTCCATGTATGCAAATAAAATGGATTTTTATGTGCTTTTTAATGAAAGTCTTTAGTAAATTTAAGAATCAAGAAAGATTTGAGCTCTTCTGTTGGGAGCAAAGGCCTTCCAGTGATTCCACATTTATTGACCAAGATGCTGCTGATGACTTTTCTGGCTACACCAGAAAAAAGAGCACCAGAGGTCAGAGTAATCCCTGAGTAGACTTCTTAGAATTTACCATATGGAATAATACTAAAAATGTCAAATAAATGGGATATGTTTACTACTTCATCTTTAAAGCAATATGCTATATACCCTATTCTGTTTTGGTATAATGTGGTAGGAATACCAGTTTGTGTAACTCAGGTGGATAAGTATCCAGATACATGCTAGGAATTAGGGTCTAAATATTTTGGCAACTATGAGCTAAATTAGGAGCCTGGAATACATCTCCACACCTCATCAAATGACCAAGAGGATGAAATATTAAACTTTTTCTGCCTGACTATTATGGAATTTTTCATTTTTTCTTTAGGATTTTTAATCTAATTTGAAAATTTTAATTATGAATTAGCTAAGATTTCACCTGTTCATGTATTTTGTCTCAGACCCAAACATGCAGCTTGAGTCTCTAAAAACTGAGAGTTTTCATGAACTAAAAACATTTGTATTCAGTTGTATCTTTGATCATTCTACTTTACTCTACTTTATATCAGTACCAATTATTAATAGATAATTGACATTATTCTCCTTCCTCTACTTCTGTCATCTCTTTTTCATGGTTTTCCTCTGTGTTATTTTTCTTTGCTTTTAGAGAAGCATTTCAGTTTTGTCTTCCATATCAATAATTCATATTTCTGCAGTGCAGAGTCTACATCATACAGGTGGATTTGCAGTTTTATATTTTACTATGCATTTTGGATTTTAACATTTTATCAATAAGATAAGTTTGCCTATATCTTAGCCAGCCCCTTATGTTTACACAGGTGCCTTATCATCTAACTGTTCATCTTTTATTTTGTAGAATTCATGATTTCTTGCATTTCATTTAGCAATCTCTTTATTACTTTATTCAACACATATCTGGGAGCCTCCTCAGTGTCAGACAGTGTTTAGTTGTCAGTGTTTAGTACTGTTTAGTACTGTGACTGTAATAGGAGTTTGCAGTGGTAGTGGCAGTGATATCTGCACATATTGCAGATAATTTGGCATTTATAAAAGTGGTGGGATATGCTGTCATATCCCACCTTGGGGGTTATTTAGGTTTGAGTAGTCAGGAAATATTATAGAAAAAGAAAGTTCAGAAAAATGGGAATATTATCCAGATGAAATAAGTAGTAAGGATGATGGAATTGGGGTGGGATTTGGTGGCAAGATAAAATCATATGAAAAGACCCAGAGATAAGACACCTGGTTCAACACTTTAGCTTGGCTAAATATTATGATGTAAGGACAGATGAGTAGAGAGACATGAGTGGGTAGAGCTCGGCAAGGTCCAAATCATGGGGAATATTAGTGTTACTCAAGAGGAAAGAAATACCACTGAGGATTTTAAATAGGAGCCTGGCAGGATCAAATTTGAATATTGGAAAAACCATCCTGACCATAGTGTGAAAAATGGAATAGAACAAAAAAAGCAATGGAGACTGGCAGCCCAATAGGAAGTATACTATTCCAAGGTAGAGATAATGGAGCGTTAGAAATGATTAGATGTTAGAGATAATAAGGTATTGGGAAGATGTGAATGGCTTTAGAAAGCATTAAGAAAATAGAAACTAAAAGTTTTAATGAAATGCCAAAAGAACAAGCAACTGAGGCAAAAATAAACAAGTGGGACACTTCAAACTTAAAAGTTTCTTCACAGCCAAGCAACCGGCAAAATGAAAAGGCAACCTATAGCATGAGAGAAAATATTTACAAACCACATATGATAAGGGTTTAATGTCTAAAATATAAAAGGATCTTAAGCAAATCAATTAAAAAAAAAAACCCACAAATAACCTAATTTAAAATGGGCAAAGGACCTGAATGGGTATTTCTCAGAAGATATACAATTGGTTGACAGATACATGAAAAGACACTTGACATTACTAATCATCAGAAAATGCAAATCAAAACCACAATGAGATATGGCCTCACACTTATTAGAATGGCTATTATCAAAAAGATAAGAGGGCGCCTGGGTGGCCTGGTGGGTTAAGCTGCTGCCTTCGGCTCAGGTCATGATCTCAGGGTCCTGGGATCGAGTCCCACATCGGGCTCTCTGCTTAGCAGGGAGCCTGTTTCCTCCTCTCTTTCTCTCTGCCTGCCTCTATGCCTACTTGTGATCTCTCTCTGTCAAATAAATAAATAAAATCTTTAAAAAAAAAAGATAAGAGATAACAGGTGTGGACAAAAATATAGAGAAAAAGAGACCTTTGTACATAGTTGGTAAGAATGCAAATTGGTGGAGCCACTATGGAAAGAAAACAGTATGGCATTTTCTTAAGAATTTAAAAATAGAACTGCCTGTGATTCAGCAATTCTACGTCTGGATATACATGTGAAGGGAAATGAGACAGCTGTCTTAAAGAGATGTCTATACCCCCAGGTTCATTGAAACATTATTTACAATAGCCAAGACATGGAAGGAACTTGAGTGTCCATTGATGGATTAATAAAGGAAATGATGTGTGTGTATGCACACGTGCACGCATGTGCTCACGCACATATATAAAAATATTCAGCCATAAAAAGGAACGAAATTCTATTTCAACAATATGGATGGATCTTGAGGGCAATATTCTAAGTGAAATATGTTGGAAAAAGACAAATACTGTATGATCTCCATTATACCTGGAATCTAAATAAACCAAACTCAGTACAGAGAACAAATTGGTGGTTGCCAGAAGCAAGGATGGGGTTGGGGAAAGTAGGTGAAGGAAGTAGAAAAGTAAAAACTTCCAGTTATATGAGAGAGAGAGAGAGAGAGATCTTAAAAGTTCTTATCGCAAGAAAAAAATTATAACTATGTGAGGTGTGGATGTGTTAACTAAATCTATTGTGGTAATCGCTTCACAATATATGAATATATCAAATCATTATGTTGTGCATCTTACATTTATACAGTGTTATATGTCAATTATATCTCAGTAAGGCTGGGAACAAATAAAGACCATACTGGTTATTTGTATGGAAAACATGAAAGGCAGAAGTCAAGGATGACATCAATGCTGGTGCCATTTACTAAGGAAAATAACACAGGTCATTGACTTTCTGTTTCTTATGCTCCCCTCTTAATAAGTTTCAAAATTTTTTCATGGTGTGTGTGTGTGTGTGTGTGTGTGTGTGTGTGTGGTGTTGCTTATTTATCCTTAATAGAGGCAAAATCTAGCCTAAACTGTTAAGTTATTCATTCGGGTAAAGCCTATAAAATTAGTGGGAGTAATGCAGCTGACGGACACATGAAGGTAGTTTGAAGAGGGAAGGGTCTCAGATGTTCATTTATTCTAATTACCAATAAGCAAGATGGAAACTGTTTTTTACTCCCTTCATCATCATAAATGTGGTTTGATGTTTCTTTTCAGACTTCAAGCTGGTTGATGAATACATCTCCAATTCCAAGTGACAGTGTCCATGACCATGGGTTGAATGTGACTCTTCTACACTGAAGATTATACCTTATTTCACTTCTTGATTATCTTACCTTGTACAAGAGAACTTACTCGAAAAATTTGAAGGAGTCTTCAGTTTTTCTTTGTACCATTCATATAGCTTTTTATTATTTCTCTTTCTTCTATTAACTTTATATGCCAGGCAGTAGTATACAGCTGGTTTCTCTTATACTTCTAGCTATATGGTATTACATGGAACTGTCATCTCTGAAAGGATGGAAAAAGGAGTAAAACTTGAGAGGTGGCTGGGAGGGGGCCCGGGACAAGGGGATGAGTTGTGAACGGGTGTTGCTTATTTCCAAACAAAACTTCTGTGTGCAGAGATCTTTCTTATCCTCTGGATATTTTAGGTCCATGTCTCTGAGGATGGGTCACAAAGGACAGGCAGATGAAAGTCTTTCACCTTGCTTTCCTGATTCCAACTGAGTCTCAGAATTCATCCACGTTGGAGGTGGCGAATGCTCATCTAGGATTCTTGAAACCTGTTGAGACAGGTCTCAAAACTAGCGCTCTATGTTGTATCATTGCCTCTTATAGATATTTTACCTAGAATCTTCCATATTGATTATATTATTAAAAAAGAAGTGGTGTCAAGATTTTCTGGTGGGATTGGATATAAATGAACATTCTTCGGTAGCAACAGAAATTTATTTTGGATCATATTTACATGTAATTAGAGTAAGGCAGTGTATGTGCTTGTGTGTGGGAAGGAATCATTAGGTATTCTTTTTTTCTCACTAACACGTACCACCTTTTGGTTGCAGGTTATGGGCCCATGAACCTTAGGCCTCCTTATTCATTGTATTTTTTCTCTTATTCACAATTACTACCACCTACATGATTTCCTGGGATTTCTCTATGTCTAAGAATTGTAGCCAAATAGGACATCCTTTCTTCAACAACTCTCCCTCTCCCACAAGAACTATGTATATAAGCCATTTTTGCCTTACAGATTTTACTGCTAAGGTTTAAGAAAATCAAAAGAGAAAATTGAAAATAACCATTCTAGGAATTTGAACAACGTTTTCCCTTGTTTCTGCCTTCCTTCTTGGATTGAGTATGGATATGTGCATTCCCATTGGCTGTCTATGTGAGATGATTGATTTTATTGATATTGTTCTCCCACCTTCACTCTTGTTCTCTCCTGGGGGCCTGTCTCAGTAGATGTTTTGCTGCATTGTAATGATAGGTATGAGGTAGTGTTGATCATTTACTTTCTAGAAACCTGTGGACAGTTTTCAGAGAAACTCTCAAATAGGTGACTGGTGTATGAAAACTTCCTTTGCTATATATGGATGAAATTCTCTCTCTGGTGGGAATTTTAGAGCTATTCACCCTGTATTCTTTTCCCCAGATGTAGGTTCAGATTTTTCTTTCAGAGTTATTCTGGCAATATGTTCAATGCCCATTTCTCTAAGAGTCCTTCATTATTCCCTGCCCTACCACACATACCCATACACAAACAGCTCCTAATGTCTTACTATTCTCTTATGATGCTCTCTTTGCTAGGTTTGATTCTATGGGTTTGGAAAAGGCTCTTATTTGTGTCACCTAACTCAATATTGCCAGTTATCTTAATGACTAAAGGTATATTATTGTGTACATTAAAGGATTAAATCAGCACATCTAGATGGCATAAATTCTTTATATTCCAGAGAAGCAAGAGCACTTACCAGACTCTTGGAGATAACCTTTAAGTTCTTGGAATAACTTGCCTAATCAGAATGTCTGTTTATCTGGGAGCCAGGGACTATACCAGATAGTTTATGCTAACAATGAGGTATGTGCTAGGGGCCTTAAGTCACATGATGTCAGCCTGACTGTTGCCAGTTAGCCATGCCTACATGACTCACCTGCCAGTGAAAACCCTGGATGCTCAGGTGAGCTTTTTTGGTTGGCAGTACTTCATGTTCACACTTTGCTACACATTGTTACTGAAAGAATTAAGCATAGTCCACAGGATTCCACTGGGAGAGGACAATTAATAGCTTGCACCTGATCTTTCCCAGACTCTGTTCTCTATGCCTTTTACCATTGGTGATTTTAATCTGTGTTCTTTTGCTATAATAAACTAATAATGAGTAGAGGAGCTTTGGTGAGTTCTGTGAGACCTTCTAGTGAATCATTGAAACTGAAGGTGATCTTGGGTATCCCTGAACGTATATGTTGCAAATTAATATATTTGAGATAGAAAATATTCTTTGTGGTTTCTTTTAAGAAATATTTTTTTTCCAATGGAAAGAATAAAATATCATGTTGTTATTACTGTAGTGTGAACTTCCCTACTGTGGTTGGATAAAGAAGTAAAGCATTCGTTCACTCATTCAATGCCAGGCTATGTGCTAGATGCTGAGGACATTGCAAAGAACAAACCTGAAAAGGTTCCAGCCCTCTTGAAGAAAAAATAATGTAAATAAATAAGGTAAATATGGCTGTGTTAAGTACGGTGGATGATGAATTTAATGTGATGACATGGAGAATACATGGGGAAGTTCACTTTAAGTCAGAGAAGGCTTCTCTGAGAAGACATTTTCAGTGATAACTGAGGCTTAGGATGACCTAGATATTCTAAGAGCATTGGGAACAATCAACTGCAAATGCTTTAATTTGGGAAACTACTTGCCCTGTTCTCGAAAGAAAAAGGAGGCTGGTGTAGCTGGCATGTACTGGCAGAGGGGAAAAATGGTGTGAGACAAGATTAGAGGGGGAGGCAGGAACTTGGTCAAGCAGATATTGTAGGTAAAAGTAAGAAGCTTGTAGTTTATTTTGAGAGCAATGGGCAGACATTTAAGAAATGCACTTAATTTTTAAGACTTCCCCCCATCAACCAGTTTAAAACATGTAATAACCCTTATCCTAGGAGAGTTTCTTATACCGTGCCAAGGCATTTGGGAGGGAGGACTGAGGTGTGATAAGTTCCCTCAGTGCTGGTGTCTTTTCTTTTCTTTAGAGAAGGAGAGAGGGTGGGGGTGGGGCAGAAGGAGACAGGGAGAAAGAATCCTCAGGAGGCTCCAACCCCAGTGCAGAGCCTGACCTGGGGCCCATTGATCTGGGATCCTGAGATCATGAGCTGAAATCAAGAGCCAGTTGCTTAACTGACTGAGCCATATAGGCACCCCAATGCTGGCATCTATGAGGGCATGTTTCTTTCAATCTGTTCCTGGTTATGACTCATGCAGACTGCTTCTCTTTCTTAAGACTTTATTTATTTATTTGACAAAGAGAGATAGAAGATTGAGCACAAGCAGGGGAAACAACAGGCAGAGGGAGAGGAAGAAGCAGGCTCCTCACTGAGCAGGGAGCCCCGTGTGTGGTTTGGGATCATGACCTGAGCCAAAAGTGGGTGTTTAACCAACTGAGCCATCTAGGATCCCCAAGACTGCTTCTTTTTGTCCCTCACTTCACCGTAAGGATTCTGTAGATGCCAGCTCTTCTCTTTGGAACCTTGGGGGCATGGGACATACTTGGTTGCTTGCTCTTGATGGCCTAGAGGTGAGGGGAACTTTTGGGGCTCTTCCCTATCTCCTTCTGATTAGATATGACATGCAGCCTTTTCTCCTTCTTTTTTATTCCTAGACCATGCTGGGCTCAGAAAACTGGGGCTTTGCAACTGTCCTCAGGCCCTCTTTGGAGATAGGACACAGGATTTCCTGAACATAGTTGTGTTCCCTCCTTGGATTTAGCCAGCAGGTGGCTCACTGTTTTCTCTGAGTGTCCGGACCAGAGAATCTTTATCTAGTCCAGGGCTGGGCAGTATGGTTTTTCATTTGTAAATCGTCTGTTTACAGTAAAAACTTTCTGCCCTGAAACCTTTGAAACTCAAAATGTCTTCTTATTTTATTGTAAATGAATGCCTCTGCCAAGAGTTTTGAAAACCTTATTTCCTGGATGTCATTCTTTCCCTGAGGCAATAAGCATAAAATATCCTAGCAGCTGCCCGAGTTGGGATATTACAGAAGATATGGAAAAAGCCACTTTGGTGAATGTAAAATAACGGCTAGCTTTTAATGTTAGGAATCCATCTAAACATTTCACATGTATTCACTCGCTTAATGTTCAGAATAATTCTGTGAGTGAAGTACTGTAAACATGCTTGCTTTGTAGATGAGGGGATGGAGGAGGCACAGAAAAGTCAAGTGACTTGCTGATGGTCGCAGAGGTAGGAAATGACAGGTCTGGTATTCAAACCCTGGTAATAGCGTGGTCTGATTTACATTCTTATGTCATTTCTACTGCTGAGTGAGGAGTACATTATAGAGGAGTGAGAGTAAAAGCAGGTAAGCTTTTACCTTTGTGACTATTACACAAATAGTAAACAAGTATTGGTTGTGAGTGTGCATGTATACATTGAGGCATGGCATCCTGAAGGAGAAGAATTCTTTCATAGATGGCTTGATGGAGATGGAGAAAACAGACTTGCATTAGCTCATAGTTTGATGTGGACCAACTCTAATTTCTTTCTTTCTGTCTTTCTTTCTTTCTGTCTTTCTTTCTTTCTTTCTTTCTTTCTTAAAGATTTTATTCATTTATTTGGGGGAGACAGAGAGAAAGAGAGAGAGAGTGCTCTCAAAGTTAGAGGGAGAAGCAGACTCCCCCTGAGCAGGCAGCCTGATGTGGGGCTAAACCCAGGACCCTGAGATCAGGACCTGAGCCAACAGCAGAGGCTTAAACAACTGAGCCACCTAGGTGTCCCCCAACTTTAATTTTTAATGATAGCCAGTACATACACATTTGACAAATAGGAGACCATAATTAAAAAAAAAAACAAAACCGTCTTAACTTGTTCCGATTATTAGCAAGTATTGTTTATTTTTCACAAAATTCAGAGTATCTAGAATGTTAAAATGGTTCTGTAAAAATGTTCTCTTTTTTCTTTAGTGTTGCTGTGGCACTGACTATATAGAAAACAATTGTATTTTCAGTAATTGGGGAATACTATGTGGCATCCCTAAAGAGCTTGGAATGGAGTCTTAAGTATACTTTCTGAGAGGTAAAATGAGAAACCAACACATAATGGATAAGAGAGTGAATTTATTCCTCAGGGTATATTTCCAAACCCAGCATCTGCCAGTTGTATTAAAGACAGCATATATTTATGGAAAGCATGAATGAACTAAAATCATTTTATAGAGACATAATGGCCCTCAGTCTACAAGATTTGACTATATGAAAAAACTTCTGAAGGAGAAATGTACCAATCAGAACTGTATATGTGGAAGGAGTTTGGATGTGATGGGGGACATAGCTGTTGCCTTGAAAACTCAGTACAGGAGTCAGAGAGATAAATTTTGTCAGTGTAGACTGAGATGCTTTTTAAGGGTAGACCCATGTGCTCTATATGACTTTGGAGAAGTCAAAAAGGCAACAGAAGAGGCTATCTTAGTCTAATGTCATAAAAATACTTGAATAATATAATTAACTCTCCTCTATCTGCATCTAGACTTACCAAGCATACTTTTGAATATTTGGCTATGGGTTTATTTCTTGTGGAAATGTTAGAGTTAAAAAAAAAACCCTAGATTATCAGAAAGACTCAGGTATCCAGTCCTTCTGACAACAATATGTATTATTGTATCTTAATACAGAAGGACTCTGGATTTTGTCATGGCTTTCTGAGCTTTGTGTCCATGAGTCATCCTTTACAGTATGGATCCAGGTTCCCAAGACTGATTCCTAGCTGAAAAGATGAAAATTCATGTTAAATGGATCAGGTAGTTCCAACTCGTAAGCTGACAGGGTTTTGGCACAAAATATCATACAGCGGGTGGTGGTTCAAGCAAACAGACTTAAAGAAACTACTGCCTGGATTCCAGTTGGGTTAAGAGAATGAACAGGGAATGGTGAGGTAACCACAGAGAGTAAACTAAAAAAAGCTGTCCTCACTCCTAAGGCCAAAGGACAAAGAGAGGAAATGGAGTTTATTAGATTTCAGTGAAAGCTGGAACCATTCAGGGAAGGTTACCCACCGGGAGCTGTAATCATGGAGTAAAGTGGCTGTCTTAAGAGGCTGGCTTCTAGAACAGAGGACAGGGCAGAAATACCACAGCGTCTCTCTCCTCCAGTCTGTTCATCTACTACTCATGAGTTCCACTTGCCTCAGTGAAGCTGGACAGCAAGAAAGCTTAGGAGAGAGATGCCATGTGAAAGATTCCCAGGCGGAAGAGCAGGCAGTGAAGGGCAGAAACGGATGAGGTGAGATGGGGTGGGGTGGAACGTGGTGAGGGAGGCGAGGGGAAAGTAAGCAGCACGAGCTCTGAGCCAGAGCCACCAAACTCAAGAGATAGTCCAGGTGGACAATCACCTCTTTGTTTTTACCATCAGAATTTATTTGGTTAGTTTCTCATATAATTTTGATAGGACAAATAAAATTTACTGCTTATTTGTGTACAGCTGTGATAAATCAAAAATCTTAGTTCTAATCAGTTTAGCAAGGTTCTTATTCTGAGAGCAGCTCCTGGCTCTTTTGAAGTTCCAGTATTCCAATGAATTCAAAACAGGCTAATTTTCTCCAGTATGTGTTGCTCTTTGAGGTAGTCTAGGCAGAAGGTCAAAAGGTAAAGACTTCACACTGTGCATTTGGTACAGGAACATAAACTCCCATACACAAAGATATATGTGGAATATTTAGAACAAAATACTGTGCCTTTTCCATTATAGAAATGTATTACTATTCCGTAAATGCAGTGCTGTACTTGTTTAAAAGCTGGCTGAGAGAAAATCAGCTGGCCTTTCAAGCACAGAAAACATCTTTACCTGTTTGGTTTATACGGAATGTTTGAAGGTCAGCGATAATTACACAGTATCTTTAGCATTCACCGAACTTCCACATGACTTTTGTATCCCCTTCTGAATTTTAGATAATAAAAGGATTTAGAAAAGTTTTAGATAAAGTTCACCATCAAAACTACCCCCCCCAACCAACCTTATAAATAAGAAATAAACAGAAATGATGACTCACTGGAAAGAAAGATCCAAACAAAAAACAAAAACACCACCTTTTAAATTTTAAGTATAAATGAAATAATAACTTACAGCAGTTTGAGACTAAGTGCCCTACAAGTTTGAGCATGTATATTTTAAAATACTATTTGTGATTCTTATCCATAAGTAACAGGGACTGACCCTTAAGAGAAGTTTGAATGGATATTGGGAAGTTCACAGAATTTCCACAAGAATGCTAGAGAAATAGGCTTGGGAAATAGGAATGAGGAGAGGCTAGACCTTCAGAGCCAGTGTTGTGAGGACCCTGCTGCTAACCTCCTGAAACCTGGATGCTGTAGCTTACAAGGCCTTCCAGAACACTGGTCACAGTGGTGTCCCCACTGCCACTGTTGTCATTTAGGAATGGAGTCTCCCCAGGGTATGTGGGTGGCTCATTCAGTTAAATGTCTGACTTCAGACATTTATTAAGTATCTTTTACATCCAAAGTGCTGGCGTCACATGTTAAAAATCAATATGACACCATTTCTGTTTTGAAGAGGGTTTTATTTCAGACTAGACATATGACTGGTACAAAGCAGAAGGCCTACGTACTAATAAGAGCAATTCCAAAGGATGGAAGTTTAGAAAAGGGAGGGATTTATTCTGCTGTGGGGAACGAGATGATGTTGCTTTTTGAACTAAACTTTAGGACATAATTATGATGAGAAGAAAGGAGAAATTACATATAAGATGATGGGACTGAAATTTCAAAGATAAGATGAATGTAAATGCTTGACTTATTCAGAAAACAGCAGGTGAAGCTGCAGAGAAAGAATATGGGGTTTGTGGAAGAATGTATTTGAAGGTCTAGAGAGATGGGTGGGGGCTTATATGTGATGGTAAAGAATTTGGCTTTTGGCTTACACTATCTGGAACTCTCCTGGGGCACACATTGCTCCTTGCCTGTCTCATAACAATCATACCCTTCTTCTTTGTCAGTAAAATCTCCATTTTACTACTCTATTGTGCACCCCAAGAGTTGAATGTCTATTAGTCTAAGTCAGTCACAATAATTTCTTCTCTTTCAGCAGCAATTGGTAGGCACTGGAGTGGGATAAAACCTCAGTCAATAAGATGTAATAGGATGTATCCTGGGGGCCTTCTGGAGAAGAGATCCAAGATACCATGTTGGCTTTGGACTTTGGACATTGTCTGGAAAAGTGTTGTTCAGAAAAGTGGCAATTATGTGGATCCATGAGTAGAGAAGTCTTTGTACAGAGCTCTCTATACACTGAGTTACTGAAGTAGGCCATCTTGGAACCAACCACTTGGGCGCTTAGGAGAGGCGAGGAATTTTACTTCTTACTTATGGCATTTTTCTCTTCACACTTCCTTATTTGTAGTGAAAGTACTGGAGTGATATATCTCTTCTGCAATGACCCAATACTGCATTTTCTTTGGGACATTTAGAAGTAAAGTGAATATTACATTTTTATCTGTCATTCTATGTAGAGAGCTTTATCTTATTTGTCACAATTACTTTTGTAATTAATACTTTTTTTTTCTTTAGGAACAGGTTTACTCTCTGAAGTTCTGTTAAGTACTTATTCATTTGTTATATTCAAGAGTAGAACAGATAAGTATGAAAGAGGTCCACTTATAAAAGTGTTCAAATATATTCATATGGTAGAGTGTGCTTGTATTGTTTCTGAAAGAATATTAACTTTTCTGCAGAAACATGAATATTGGTATTTTCTGCATTACATGGGAGAATGGCAGCATCTTTGTAAGCCTTCTCAATTGAAGAAAGCAAATAAACATTCAGCAAAGTTTTCATGAAAGAGATTATTCTCTTTAGTCTGGAGAGCCCTCAAAGATCTGTGCTATGGATCAGAAAACTGAACCAGGCAATAAGGGCTCCTTTGGAACCTAAATTTGCTTGTTGAGATTCTGCCAACTCAGTCTTTATTCTTTTTTCCTCACTGCTGATGATTCTTTTATTCTTCCTTTTCCTTTGTTTTGAGCAGGCATTACTGGTCTTCCCACTCAGTGCCAGATCTTCTCATCTAATCAGTGTGTTAATTTATAATTAGAGTTGCCCATTGTGACTTGAACATGCCTTCATCTGATCAGGTGAGACTGGAATTCGATTTACAAGGCACAGTCTCCTTTGCTTCCAGGGTTATTTAAAGCTAAGGGTATAGTAAACAAACTGGTGTCCGAGCTCAGAATCCAGATCTTCAGATGCAGTAATGTATTTATCCAGTCTTTAACTTCATGAATTTCTGAATGCCTAATTTTTCAACTTCCTCAAATAATGACTATTATTTGAAATACCTTATTTTAATTTCTTCATTTAAAGATAAAGACATAGGGGCTAAGTTGTATTTTGAAGCCATTATTTATGAAAGACTTCTCATAAAAAGAGCTCAAATTTTTTTAATACTCTCTTTTTCCTATTATGAACATGATTCATGTCTATTTAAACATTTGGAAAATACCGGGATAATGCAAAAAAAGAAAGTTGTTCCAAATCACATCATCCACTGTAAATTGCTCTTGATCAGTTAGGTAGCTTATCAATTTTTTCTACATGTGTGTTTATGAGTATGAATATGATGTCTCTATGTACACATGCACATATACACCTACATTTTATAGAGATAGATTCAGATTGATATTTTTTGTACTCACTGGATTTTGAGGTAATTTTTTAAAATATAATTTTAAACTTACTATAATTTGTAAGATCAGTACAAAAAGCTCTAGTACAGTCTTGAGTTGAATTCAATAATTGTTCACATTTTTCCCACGGCAATCAGAATTTTATAACTTGCTCTTTAACTTAGCAAATATGCATTTTCTGGCATTTACTAAATATGATTATATAGTGTCATTCCAATGATGATAATATGGATGAAATTGGTAATGATAGTGATTGCTGAATGCTTATTGGATACTTTGATGTGCCAGGCACTGTTCTAAGTGTTTTACATGTATTACTTTACTGAATCCTTAAATACTTCTGGAGATTATACATTATTATTACCCTTCTAGAATGGTATTAATACTTCTAGAACGTGACACATTGTTATGTTAAATAACATAAGTTAGAGCACAAGGAAATGAAGCAATACAAAATTGGTAGATGAAAAAGCAAGGAGTTAGTTGAGGAAAAACCCCAACTCTCATAACTGAGGTGCTGAGAGTAGACTATAATACTCAGTGTGTCCAAACAAGGCAGTTTCTCATTTTTAGCATAGCAAACAGTAGGAGCATTCTCATGGTATTGCCAGTTCTCCTGACCCTATCTATCTTATGGGGTGACTTGATGGCCTGGATGATAGCTGTGCACCCAGTAATTTGCAGTATATCTCAGGAACCCAGGGCTAAGGACTCAGCACCTTTTGTAGCAAGCAATAAATAACGCATCTTGAGCAGTCTCATAGTGGTCACACTGTGGTTGCCTTGACCTACTTAATTTCTCCTGTGTCTAGCTGTTGAAACAGTATCAGGTCAGAGGAGGTTAGATCTTATAGCTGGCACACTGAGCAAGGATGTGCAGTGAGACTCAGGGCCTATGACCAACTGTCTTTCCCAGCTGATTTGTAATTAGAGAAATTGGGTCTGTGTATTGATTATATTGTGATATCTTCTATATCATTTTATAAATTTACTATGGATTATTTGACTAACTCCATGGTTTGGGCCATAAAAGCTGTTTCCTTTTTTTTTTTTTAATTATTATTACCAGAGAAATAAAGCTTTGATAAATGCCTTTCACACAAATATTGGCTCACATTTCTGGTTATCCACTTTGAGTAAATTTCCTGAATTAGAATGATTGTTATCAAAGACAGCGCAGTATTCTTTTTTTCCATATTGCCAAATTGTACCCCTGAAATGTTGCATTAGTCAGTTCTTCCAGCAGCTTTACCTATAAATAATAACATTGTCTCTTCCTTTCTAGTATTTATCTTCAATACATCAGAGAGGCTTTTTTGTCTTACTGAATTGGTTAGAAAATCCAGAGCAATGTTATTGGGCATATTTATCTAAGCAAAGATCCATTTCTAATGGAAATTTTATGTTTCAAGTGATTTATTGCTTATCCAGATAACATGCCTTGTTAAAAACCAAATTTATTTGCTCACCTGTTTTGTCTCCTCTGAGGATCAGAACATTGGTGAATATATGGAGGTATTATTAAAATCAGTATTTTATAAAATGATAAAAAGAATATTCTCTATCCCATGCAACAAGAGCTAGATACAGTGGCACTGGGCTGTAAACTTGTTTAATTTATATGCTACACTTACGGAGTCTCAGCAGTGGTGCTATCATCAACTTTCATTCTTGTTTCAAAATGGAATTGCTAAAAATCACCAGACAGTGTGAACAAAGGAGTGCTTTGTTCATGTTTAATTTTCATGTTTCTTCCCGGTTCTGCTGACCATCTTCTGTGCCCCATCCTTTCCTTGTTCTGCAATACTTCAGTCTTATGTCAGTCTGCTCCAGGATGTTATGCTGCAACTACCATTTGCATAAGATTTCTTTGCCTGCATCTTTGCTCAGCATTCATATGAATTTGAGTCTTTATCACTGCCTTACCAAGGAGTTTTATTTCTTTCCAAAATACTCTGCAGAATGCTTGCTCTTGATTACTAATTCCCTGGGAACAGCTTTGCTCTCTGTGAGGCACCGAAGTTCTGACTGTCTTCTCTCATTACTCCATACTTTTGCTGCCACTGGCCTTTTGTATTTTGAACCCCCTGTGGCCAGTGGCTGCCACGAGAAGGTCAAATCTGTAATGGGACTAAAATGACTCGTGGAGTATCAACCTGAGAAGGTATTGATCAGTCCCTCCACGAGATGGCACTGATAATGTTTCTGTCTTTAGCATGTATCTTGACAAAAATTTAAAATTTTAACACTGTCAGAGATTAAATAGAATTGAATGAAAAGTATAGTTTATTTAATGTGACTTTTTAAAAAAAGATTTTATTTATTTATTTGAGAGATATAGATCACAAGCACACAGAGAGGCAGGCAGAGAGAGAGGGGGAAGCAGGCTCCCTGCTGAGCAGAGAGCTCAAAGCAGGGCTCAATCCCAGGACCCTGGGATCATGACCTGAGCCGAAGGCAGAGGCTTTAACCCACTGAGCCATCCAGTTGCCTCTTTAATGTGACTTTTGTGTTGTGACTCATCACAATGTGATATCAAATTTTACTTCTTCTGAAATACTTCTGGGACCCAAGAGAAAGCATGTTCTAATCTGAGGGAGAGGGACCCATCAGTTCATTTTATGGGGTATGGAGTCTGTTGACTGATTCCTAATTCTAGCCACCCTAGGTTCTGCCCACCAGTGCAGATGTCTTCCAGAAACACTCTGAGGGCACACTGGTAGTATCATGGCAAGGTTCTGTCCGTAGTCTGCAGAAATCTAATCTGGTTGTGTCAGCATCATTGGTAGTTCCATCCAAAACAAAAACAAAAATGAAAACAAGAACACCTTGGTGTTGGGTTTCCTATCTCGGTTTCAGTCGTTCATGTCGTATTGATCAGGTTGAGAAGTTTTGTTTTGTTTTGTTATGTTTGGTGAAGTTAACATTGTTGTAGACTTTAGTGAAATTCTTACTGATACTGTTTGGTTTTGTGGGAGCTCTGTTTGCAGTAAACCAAGCCAGAAAACTTGATGCATCATGATGCTGTCTGGGTTTGCTGGGCTGCACCGTCACAGCTGGGTTTATCATTCTTTTCTTATCAACATCCCTTCCTGGGATTATGGGACTCGGTATTTATCTGCTAATGGCCTTAGTCTTAAGGCCTAGAAGAAAAACAGTGGCCAGCAGGGCACATTTCTTTAATCTACTCAAGTGTGTCCTTTCTGAGGCATGAAATCCAGTTTAGCTTTTAATGTATTTGCTTTTGCTAGAGTATAATTTGTTGAAGCATGAGTATGGCACATAGTGGGGGAATTGTTTGAGGGGGGACCATGGATATTGATCTCATTCTAACTCTCTAGCTAATTGCACATACTACCTTTCTGAATGTTAGGATAATCTCCCCTCCCCAGTCAGAACATCAGTCTAAATTACAGATATATAGTTATTCAGATAAACTGGATGCTACGTTTTGGCAAGGAACATCATTTCTTGATCTGGATCACAGCAATATGAAGGTGTCGGCCCCATTTTCTTTTCTGTCTCTAGACAGGAAATTCTTTTCTCAAATGTGCCTCTCTTGCTGTATGTTTTACAAACTGTAATCTGCATAGTCTGATGTCTTTAAATTGACTATGACATTCTTTAAAGCCTCACTTTCGGTGGAAATATAGTTTGTCAGGGATAGCAGATGATAGCTGAATGATTTCATTACTGCCAAACAGAAACTGCTGGTTTCTTACACGTTGGTAGGGGAATCATCATTGCCCTTCAGCCTGCATGCCAATGTACCTAGTTTTGCATTATTTTTTTTAAATGTGGATTTGATAATTGTAACTTCATTTCTCATACTAATTTGTGTTGTTTTTTAAGACTATTTTGGTTGCAAATAAATGAAACCCATCTAAAACAGCTTAAATAAAAGAGAAGTTATTAAAAGTACACTGATACTTCATGGAAGCCCATGGCATGAAGCGTATTGGGTTTCAGAAGGAAAATAACGAGCCATCCTCTGTTTCAACTAGGTTGATCTTCCATCTCTGTGTGTCTGTTTCATTCATTTCCCTCTATAGTCCAGGATTTGGCCACAAGGCCCGTTTTGGCATGACATGGATGTGGGCATGGTGCCTGGGTCGCAGTCCCAGCCCACAGGTGATGTGGATCTGACTGGTCTAGCTGGGTTAATTCTGCATTCATGTCCAGTCAGCTCAGGCTGTGAAATAGGCCATATAGGACAAAGAAAACTGTGTAGCCATAAAGACCCAAGGGGGCAGAATATAGAATGGGGAATCATGGTCTTGTAGACCTCCAAAAGGTAATTGATTACGATTCCAACGGGGTACAAAGATGGATGCCATGGGGTAGCATTATATATTGTCTTAGGGGAAGAGTCTCAGAGAGGTTGTTAATTTTATCTCTATCGCTGTGTAAGCTACTCCTGGTTTCAAGGATAACTTCAAACTTTGAATTCAAAATCGCGTTATTATTTCATTTTTGTTCTCTAATATCTGCATGCTGTCCGCATGTGCTTAGCCTTAGTTTAGTATTTAAACTGATTTTTAAGCACACCTCCATTTAGCTTTGTCTCTCTGGGTTTCTTTATTTCACTTCATTCTTTCTTGGCTGGATTTTACTTGGCCAGCTGTTTTGCAAATACAGCTCATGGGTGCTGTAATCTCGGAAGCCCTGTCTACTCAGAAATGTCTCGTTTTGTGTATATATGAAGAGTAACTTGGCCAGCCATAGAATCTTTGGGTTCTATCATTTTTCCCTCAGAAGTCTGGACACTGTGCTTCACTTTCTACCTGCCTAGGGTGCTGCTGTGGAGATCTGAGACAGTCTGTTTATTTCCGTCTTACTTGGACTGTGCTTTATCTAGCTGAAGATCTATATGATTCTTTCCTTATAATGAAAGTTCAATAAATTCACCAGGGTATATCTGGGGATTGATCATTTTGTGCCAGTTTTTTCCCGAGGATATGATGTGCTCATATTTCAGGGGAGATTCTCTTGTAAAATACCTTTGATAATTTTCATTTCATGAGGTTTTTTTTTTTTTTTTTTTTCCCAAGAATAACAAATATGCATATTTAGGGTCTCCTTTCATGTCATTTTCCGGAAAAAGGCAATCTATTTTTTCTCCCAATCTTTGTTATTTTCCATATTATCCAATTGTATTCCCTCTCGCCAACCCACGATGTTGCTTCCTGGATTTCAGTCGTGCTATTTTACGTCAGTTAAAACCTGGCTTTCTTCTTGGTGAAGCTTCTGCAGTGCTTTTTCCTTTTTTCACTGAGCGCTTCCAGTTTATTCTTAATTTTTTTTTATCTTCTTGTAATTTCATCTTTGAATCTTTGTCTCTCTTCTTGTACCTTGTCCTCTTATCATTTAGTTGAGACTGGAAAAACAAAGGGAAATTTTGTGATTTCATTTCTTCGTGTACCTTTTATTTCATTATCTATTCTTAGGTTTCTTTTGGTTGCTTTTTTGAATATTATTCATGTTCAAATGGGGTCAGGCTTTTTGTCTGGTTGGTTTTGTTTTGTGTGGTGACTGAACTGATGCAATTCAATGTGTTGATTTAGAGCTTATGTCTCAAACGTGTTCTTAACCAAATTTGCTATTTACTTTGCCTTAGATGTGCATCTCCTTTCAATTTTTTTCTTTTTCTTTGTGTGTGTGAAATTGGTGGTTTATTGGTAATACTTATTAAATCCCTAGCTTTCTACTTGAAATCTGGGTGTTTCTTCTTCTTTGTATCTTCCTCTTGTTCTTCCCCTTGGACTGGACCTCCGTACTGACCACACTGAACTGATCTTTGCTGGCCCTCTTATATCCCTAAGTATTTTTACTTTGATCAGCAATGGGGTAGGCCCTGGAAGACTGTGACACTGACTTTTCTCCTTTCAAATTTTTTAAAATCAACTCTATTGAGGCATAATTCATATATAATAAAATGCACATATTTTAAGTGAGAAACAGTGAGGTGGGAGCAAAAACCTTCAATAATGAAGAAGGGTGACATGGAGGTGCATAGATTAAAAGAGTGAAGAGAAGTCGTGGGTGACTGTTGCATCAGAGGAGCTGCAGTTTAAGAGGAGAGTGGAGACATGGTTTGGAAGCAGTGATGGGGAGCAGGGAGAAGGGCTAACCCCTTCCAGGCATTCAGGTATATGGGAGATTAGACATGAAGTTGCTTGACTCCTGAGGGGTGTAGGAAAAATGGGGTTCTCAGGAGAGGGCGGCATTTCAGCTAAAATAGGATTATGAACAGTGGCCCAGGCCCCCACTGATGATAGAGCAGTCCTCATGTACACTTAGTTTTTTTTTAGCTTCTTAATTTAATATTCATCAAAGTAAAACTTGTAGATATTTTAAAAAGTAAAAAAAGCATTTTAAGACTTACAGCAGAAATAATCATCCATTTTCCTATCCTTTTTCATCCTGAGATTCTGTTTCGAAGAAGCAAGAGTTCCTTTTGCTATTTGCTTTTAAATTTTGAAATAACATGCTTCTATTGTGGGTTCATGATTTTTTTTTACTTAATGGATATTTTTCCTGACTTTTTATACAACTTCCTCTCACACACAGCCTCCCCCCCTGCCACAATTCTCCTGATGGAGTTATATGAAAATTTGGGAATTAATATACTCTGCATATTATAATGGCTATATAAGCATTGTTTGGCTGGGTATCTGGTATAGTAAAATTTCTTTTGCTTTCTTGTGGAATTGTCTAAAATTAAGTCTTATTACATCATTTTACATTTTGTTAATTTTTAATATACTGATTAACAATCCACTCGTAAACTTTCCACTATAACTAAGTCTTCCAATACACTCAATCTATAAATAATATATCAGTTTTATTCTTTTCCTGAAGGTGTCTGTCTTGGAGTCCTCTCTCCTTGTACACCAGTCAAAAACAGCATGCCCACAGCCATCCTAGAATTTTTCTGTTGCCTCTTTCCTCTATCAGATCCCCTGTGTGGTTCATCCTCCACTTTCTGTCTTCTTGGTTTACTTTCTAATTTTGGTGGTATTCACATCCTCCAGTGGTTTATTAAAAGACTGTGTATTGGATTAAAATTTTGAGATATTTGTATATTTGAAAATGTCTTTGTAATTCCCTGAAACTTGATTGATAATCTGGCTGGATATAGAACACTAGGTTGGAAATAATTTAGCCTCAGAATTTTAAAGTCTTTATTAGAGTTAAGCTTCCAAAGTGCCATTAAGAAGGTAGAAGTTAGGTGACATTTGGATTCCTAGCCTTTGCATTTAAATTTTTTTCTTCACTGCTTTTAAAAACTGATTATTTCTGGAGTTCTCAAAATTTTGACACTGCTGCTTAGGGAGGGCAGTAGTCATCTATTTCACTTGGCATTCAGTGGTCTCTTTTAGCCCAGTTTTTCATGTATTTCAGGCCTGGAAATTTGTATTATTTATTTGAGAACATTTACCCTGTAAATTTTCTTTTCTCAGGCTGGAATTCCTTTTAATTTGATGTTGAATATTGTGGACTGCCATAGATGCTCTCTCTTTAATTTCCATCACATATCTTAAAAAAACCTTTGGAGAGATTTTATCAACTTTACTGAATTAAAATTATTACTGTAATCACATTTTTAATATCTAAGTAATCTTATTTTCTGGAAGGTTTCTTTTTAAATAGCATCACTTTTAAATAGATGCTATATACATTAATTACATTGTATTTGAAATGTATCAGTTGATGCAAGATATATATATATATATAAATAAAACTATCTGTGTGTATAATATATATGTAAATTACAAAGTATATTAAATATGTACAAAATATTACAAATTATAACATACTTGAAATTTTGTTTTGATCACCACATAGTCTCTGTTGTCTCTGGTTACCTGTTTATTTTGGTAGTTACATTTAATGACACAGTCTTTCCAAAATGGGCATGTGATTCTTAGGGTTTTTTTCTTTTTAATATTTCAGGTTGAAACCCTAAAATTCTGACTACAAAATCTATGGCAAGGGCAATACTTGTTGACTACTGGATTTCACTGATCAGTCAGAGATAGGTCGTTTCATTAAGGGCTCCACAATAATCAAAATCTATTGACCTTTTCCTTTGATCCTAGTTAGTTTCTTCTAAGGGAATATCTCAATTTTAACCCTGGAGATATAAACCAAGAGATATAAACCAAGATATTCAGTGGATATTACTTACTCCTCATACATAATCTTTTGAACATTTTGCTAATTTTTCCTGATGGGTTCCAGCACCTTTCCTTAAGCTATGGCTGGTGTCTTGAGTCAAGAGGCATTCAGCTCAGTCTCACTAGAGAGTAAATGGCCAAGCTCCCTCAGCCTGAAGAATTGCTTGGCTGTTCCCAAGTGATCTATGGGGTCAACTGCATCCTATAAAGATCTTCAAACAAAACTTCTGAAACTAGACAGTATGTCTTCTTTCAGTGGTAACTCTAGTTCTTGAACTCCTGATACCTCTAAGTCTTGAGAGTTTCCAGGATCCTGAGATGTGCATTTCTAATTTCTTGGCTTTCACACTTTTGAGCTCCTAAGTAACATCTTTGTTTTGTACAGTTGGTCACTGATGAGCTATTAACTCTCTTGCTTCAAAAATGTTGTTGAATTATTTGTTTTCTGAGATATACTCTATTATTCTCATTATCTTTATATATTAGTGTCTTATTAATTTATTTATTTTAACAGTAGTAGTGTTTTAAGAGGGGATGGTAATAAATGCATATATTCAATCTATAGTGTTTTATTAGAAATTCTTATATCCACATTAAAGGCCTCAATCTTTTTTTAATGAAAAAGAACTTTTCAGGGTCTGCGTGAAGTGGATTAGAGATAGTTTTCAAGTACTTCATGTTGTGAGGATGATAGGTATAGTTAATCCTGCTGAGAATCAAGTATGTTTCCTTTAATTTTACAGTTTCAAGAATGAAACTTAGAAGCAAAGGCTTCCTTTGGTAATGAAAAACTATATATTATTAACTAAACTACTAGGAGTTTTCCCAGAATGCTGATTCAGTAAATTGTTTCCATGTTCTTGGCTTGAAATGTTGCAGGACGGAAAAAGGATATGGTACAAGCAGAATAGTATTAAATTCAGATGTGTTTATACAGAGAAAGGATTATTCCCATCAACCTTAAATTCTTAGACTACCTTTCAACTCTTTATTATTTTGTATTTTCCCCATTTTTTGGTTTATTTCTCTTTACATACTAACACTGAAGTAAACAACTGCACAACTATGTAAATAATTGATTTTTATTTTTGTATCAGCAACTGGAAGGACTTTCTAGGGTTCTGAGAGTTCTAGGTAGTTTTTCAGAAAAAGCTCAAATTTGTTGACTTTTACTTGATGCTTATCTATTAAGATTTTTGCATTGCTATTTTGCTCTCCTAAAGGTTCCTCTTTGTTTTGTTTTCGGTATGTGTATGCTTTAATGATGCTTTTAATTCCAGATTTTTTTGTTACTAAAATGTAGTTGGTAATATGTGCCATTGAAAATATTTTTTCATATTTATTTAAGAATGAGAAAAAGAAACTCCATTAAATATTTATATTAGTGAGGTGGGATACTTCAACATGTCATAATTACTTGAATATAAAAATTCTTACAGTCTATGAAATATGACAATTTATGTGAATATTAACTACCTATGTATATATAATAATTTCTGGTGTCAAACAATAAAAGAATATTATAATTTTATGTTCCCTGATAAGCAAATGATTAAGTGTTGATTATCTTGAAGTCTATAAAGGTTTTCTAAGTAATTGAAGTAATAGAATTATTATAAATTTTTTACTTTCTATTAAGAGTCAGGATTGCTACATAATGTTTTATTCTCTATTATTGATAGGATATGATTTAGGAAAAACAAACAGAAAATATTTTGATATACTCTCATGTTGCTTTTCACTTTTAAAGAAATTTCACATAAATTGTGTCATTGGCATATTTTACAGCATATATAGTTGTATCTATGCTTGAATATTTATACTTTTATATTTATTTTTCTGATTGTTTCTCTTTCTTTTTCTGCCCCCCCCCTTGACAATTGAAGCTTAAAATTTATAATTTCTTTCTCCCTTCCCTTCGAGTTACATGCAGGAAAGGCATGATTTTTCCTAAATGCATATTTCTTTTCACATGTTTTGTCAAGGGAGGTAAGAAGGAGGGGTGCATATTAGTTAATGTGATGCTTCCCCTTCTAAAATTGTATCATTTATATAATCTCTAAAACAGATTTCACCTTTGAAGCATTCCTTTTACAATAAAATATTCCCACACCTCTTCAGCTCTTTACTGTGATTAGGGAACAACCCAACCTTGGTCCTTTTAAGGACAATATTCTTCTGTAATATTTAAATGTATTTCTGATACTAACACAAATATTTTAAAGGCATACATAAAGCAATCTGAGTGCATAATCTTTATAGCATTTTGTAGATTTCTTGTCATTTTTATAGTTTTCTTCTGTATCTAATTTCATAGCACTTTTATTGTAGTAACTCATCTTTATTAAGCTTTTCCAAAAATTCAGCTTTTCATAGAAATTGTTTTCTTTAGTACTTAACATTTTTTCAATTTGTGTTATAATTAGGATAAAATGAAAAAGTGGCATAAACTTATTTGGGTGAAAACAAAACTGACTTTTGGAAACTAGTGGAAGCAGAAGATACCCCAAACAAAGTAGCGAGGCAGCTCTGAGTATTTAGTGTGCCATAGTCATTGTTTGCTATATGTTACTGAGGAAATGAAGAGCATTCGCTAATCTGATGAGTCAGTTATGTGAAGGTCAGTTAAGGGATCTACTCCTAGGGGTGCCTGGCTGACTCAGTTGGTTAAGCAACTGTCTTCAGCTCAGGTCATGATTCTGGAATCTTAGGATTGAGTCCTGCTTCGGGCGCCCTGCTCAGTAAGGAGTCTGCTTCTCCCTCTGACCTTCTCCCCTCTCTTGCTCTCTCTCTTTCATTCTCTCACATAAATAAATTAAAAAAAAATTTTTTTTGAAGCAGTCTACTGCTAGAGTAGAGCTCTGAGCTAAGAGTGAAGAAGTGACAGAACTAGAAGAAACGGTGATATGTTTTTCCCGAAGGAGGGATAATTTCTTTCATTGATATATGAATCAATAGATTTAAATCCTTGATTTATGCTTAAAAGAAGTTATGATGTATTCATACTGTGGACTACTGTTTATAAAGTAACACTATGCATCTTGAAGCCAAATTAAGTCCATGATATAGTTAAGTATGTTTGCATGTTTATGTGAGTTAGTTTAACTGATTGGGAGGGGAATTAAAGTGGGTTTGGAAGGAAATTTACTCTTTATACACTTCCAGTAAATAGTTTGTGCTTATGGTATAGTCAGTACGCTTTTATAATGCTAAAGAAAAGAAAATACAAAAAGGATGGTCTTTATGGCTCTTGGAGATTTATCTTCCCTTGTGGTATGTTTTAATTCCTTTCCCCAACCATAGCTACAACATCTCAAAAATCCTTAATATCATTTAGTTTAGATCATCCAATGGGGGCAAGGTAATGGAGAAGCTTAGAGAACAGAATTCCATACTACAAATGTCCTCTTTGGTCAAATGGAATTAATAGTACTTTCCACAAACAGTTGTTAAGAGGATTAAATGAGGAAATATATGGGAAGTGCTTGGAATTCTGTCCTGCCCATAGTAAGCACTGTATAAGTGTGCTATACTATGAACAGTGTTGTTGTTGTTGCTGTCACAATATTTAGCCAACCCCATACAGATAGAAAAGTTCTGCCTCCAATTTCATTCTTGACATATCTGGGCCTTGAGAATGGAAAGAGTGTGAACTCAGATCAGAGAGACCTGGTTGTGAAATCAGGCTTCATCTCTTACAAGTGTGCGTTTTTTTGGGCAAGCTATTTTAATTCCCTGTGCTTCAATTTTTTATTCTGTGAAATAGTTATTATAATAATTACCACCCAGAGGTTGTGATTTTAAGGGCTGCAAAGCCCTTCACCCATGGCAGGCAGCATACAGTCCTCAGTGCAGCTGTCTTCCTCCTCTCCTTCCTGCGCTCCTCCTCGCTCTCCAGTCCTCCTTGCTTTGGTCTTTGTGACTGAACTATCTTTCTTCCCTCACTTCTTTCTTTCTTTTTTCATCAAAAGGAGTCTTTATGCTCTTTCTTAGCACTTTAATTGTGTGATAAGCCCTTCACAGAGACATACCAGAGATTGCTATGGTATTTCAAGATTACAGATCTAATTGTGATATTTCTTATCAAATTTTATCATACAATTTGGGCTTCTACCTAGAGGGAATAAACATTAATAGCGATCTCAGTTTGTCTCTCTGATCTTCACAGATGCAGAATTGGAGTGCAACTTTAATTATTCATTTCTACTCTGATGGTTCCATTCATTTTTTATGATTTTTGGGAACCATTTAAGATAGCTACTTCACTTGTCCCCCCTTCTCCCACTCTCTCCTTTTGTTGTTATACCACTGACAACCTTCAAATGAGTAACATGCCTTTTTACCTTGTAAAACTGCCTAAAATTCTAGAGAATGTTCAAAGAGATTTTTTTTTTTCATCTTTCCTTTAATAAACAAACTCTCTTTGAAAAAGGTAACCTGGAAAAGGAAGTTAGGGAAAATTAGGTGCAATTGATTGAACCTCATGTTGGTATAATTTATCAATATATATATTTTTTTAAGATTTTATTTATCCATTTGACAGAGAGAGAGAGATCACAAGCAGGCAGAGAGGCAGGCAGAGAGAGAGGAGGAAGCAGGCTCCCTGCTAAGCAGAGAGCCCGATGTGGGCCTCGATCCCAGGACCCTGAGATCATGACCTGAGCTGAAGGCAGAGGCTTAACCCACTGAGCCACCCAGGTGCCCTTTATCAATACATTTAAACTGAATATTTCTACATTTTTTATTCCTGGAAATAAAGAGTCCTTTCTGTGTTTGTGTACATGGCATGTAAGACTGATAATATCATATACACAAAGTACTTGTATCTTTTATTTTGTATTTTAAGGGACTACTTTAAGTTATTTTTAAAAAAATATTTTGTTTGTCAGAGAACGAGAGCACAAGCTAGGGGGGAAGGGCAGAGGGAGAGGGAAAAGCAAGTTCCCCACTGAGCAGGGAGCCTGATGAGGACGTCAGTCCCAGGACCCCGGGATCATGACCTGAGCTGAAGGCAGATGTGAACCGAGAGCCACCCAGACATCCACTACTTTAAATTTTATGTTACATGGATCCCAGTTTTGCCTTGCTGAAGGATTATACAGTTTAGGGGGCTCTCTTTATTAAGAGGAATACAGAACTTAAAATACAAAGTTAGATGTGAATGTGAACATTCATATGGGATAAGGGAAAAAAAAGCTTAAAATTTTTTAAGGTTTTTAAATAGTTGTAGAATATTTTACAAATATTCTAGAATTCTACAACTATTTAAAATATTTCTACAAATATTTAAAATTACAGAAAATAACTCACTATATTTATTAACTACCTCACAAATCTCTATAATACTATTCCCTATAAGACTAGTTGAATGTTTTTTGAGTACATCATTATATGACAAATAATCTTGTAATATTCTCCGTAGAGACGACAGAAAGGTAATTTAGCTTTTTGCTACCATGGCTGATTAAAACTTGTTTTTCAGCATTAATAGTTGGGATGTAGTCAATATGAGATTTTACAATGGGGTCTACTTACTATTTGCAGTACTGCTTTTGGTTTGTGCAGTACAAACAGGAATTCTAATAAATTCTATTTTGAGAAATTCCTATAACATTATGTTGTGTTGATAATTATATATGCTGCATTATTGGGAATATTTATGAAGGAATAGAACTTTCATTTTTTATTGCTATCAATGAGAACTGAATCTTCTTGTTAGAATTTATATATTTGATAATTATAAGAATATTTCACATATTAGCTTCTTGTCCTATACATCTGAAACCTTTTTTTTTTTTCTGTATACTTAAAAATATTCTGTGCTGGGAGTCACAGGACACGTTCATGTCAATTATGATCTCTGGATATATACGTTGATTTCAGTGATGGCTGGTGAGTCAGCAACAACTTAACCATACATAGAAAAAACTGTGAAACATACATATAGTGGACCAAGTAAATATATCTCTAACCCAGCTTTCCCTTAGCCAGATTTTAAAATGCCCATGGGTACTCCATGGCTACCTAACTCCAGAGGGTTTGTGATGGAGAAGAAGTCAGAGAGGGAAGAGGGAGCAGTTTTCAAAACTTTAGAATAAACAGTGATTATATGACTACATTGCAAAAGAACTCCCTGAGGCCTTGCAAAAGCTTCATGTAAGTGAGGTACACTAAAATTAAGCCTCATTAGCTTCACAGTAAATCTGCCCCTGATTATAGCAACTTCTGAGTAAAAGGCTTACCCTAGAGGGGCCTGCTTTTTCCAGATCTAGATATAACTTTTTCACAAAAGTTATGAGCAAATCAAAAGACACTGAAGTTGTGACCCAAGAACTGTTTCCTGCTTCTTAGTGCACTAATTCTGTGTGGACCATTAAAAAATGAAAGACTGGGTGCATGACAGACAACAAGGAAGTTGGAGGGAAGCAAAAATATGTACTGAGCTTTAAAAAAAAAAAAAAATGGGAGGCCTATTTTAGAACGTTGAAGGTAGAAAGTTGAGTGTTGCAACATTGAAGGTAGAAAGTTGAGTGTTGCAAAGCCCAGGAATTTCCAAAAGACACCCACTGGCTGTCTAACAAGAATTCTATGATAAGTCAAAAATTGTTCACAATCTTGTTCTCAGTCTTCCTTGAAAAGGAATATGATTTTTGTCAGTCTGTCTGAGTTGAACAGATGCCAGGATGTTAACTTAGAATAACTAGGTTCTCTAGAGACTAAAGTATAATTCTGAAGGCCAAATTATTAATTTAGAGTAAAATAAAACTCCCCACAGACCTGAATTCTTCTGTTAAAGGTTTCTCTCTTTATAGACTAGCTTGAATAAGATGTCTGATGGTAAACAAAATGGCTTGGTGAGTCTGGAAGAAAAAACTGGGGGTATGTTTCAGTTCTTTCAGGCTGCTCTACCAAATCCCACAGACTGGGTTGGATGTAAACAACAAATACTTACTTTTCACAGTTTTGGAGGTGGGAAGTCCAAGGTCATGGCACTGGCAGATCCAGTGTCTGATGGATCATTAGACAGCTGTCTTCTCACTGTAACCTCACCTAGAGGAAAGGGCAAAAGGGGTTTATTATACAAGGGCACTAATCCCATTCACAGGGGCTCTGCCTTCAAGACCTCATCACCTCCTAAAGTCCCCACCTCCTAAACTGTTGCCTTGGGGCTATGGGTTTCAACATATGCATTTTGGGTGCAGGTGTGAGAGTGGTGGTAACAAACAATCCGACCATAATGGAGTGCCTGTGATCCTAAGCAAAGTTTCTCTCTTAATATGTATTGAATCACTCTCTACCATCCGCCCCCAGTCTGTTAAAGTGAAGTCTTGATTTTCTTTTCACATTGATAGATGCACATTGCACATTTGTTATGTATGACATGCTCTTTGTTAACGCATATAAATTGCCATTGTTATGAGTATAGTCCAACCCTGGCCCAAATGGGAGCTATTCCTCATCTTTCAGGTGACAGGGCATACATTTTTTCTATATATTTTAAAATTTTTACAAAAGTCATACTTGCTTATGGTTGATGAATCAGAGGGCTTACATAGTTAAGTGTAGCCCACTACTGAGTCACCACCATTCGCATTCCTGAGATTGGGACATTCCCTACATATCGTGAATAATGTGTGTAGTAGAAACTTTTGATTGTCAGTTTTTGGGTATTTTCTGTTAACAACGTGCTAAGATAGATGAAGACTTAGCCCACTTACAACTAACAAATCTTCCTTCCTTCCAATATGGCTATGTTATCATTTTGGTCCTAAAGTCTTATATTTATAACATTAAATAATATTCTTTTACCTTTGCTTTTTATTCTGCCAATTATAAGCACTAATTTTTATCCCCTACTCTATAAAGTGTAGATATTTGCATCTGTAACTCTTCCTTTCAGCACTTTCCTCTTGCAATTTCTATTTGTACTTTACCTTTTGTCAAGACTACAACAGTTGCCTACTACAGATTATATGGAAGAGAAATTTCGTTCATTAAACCCAAGACTACTAATATTTGCATTCTGTCCAAGAATTAATTGTTAGGAAAAAACATTAATCAAGAAAGAGTTTTATAAGCAATAAGCATGGTCTTTCAGAGCCTGTACCTTGCTTTGCTTAAAAACTCCAGGCAAGAAGTCCTAGAATATTGCCATGAAGTGTGGTTAAGGGCAACTACTCATGTGCACTACTTTCTTATGATCTGAATGCAGACACTAAGGCCACTCAGGTCTAGTCAACTCATCCTGTGCATGATAAACAGCCTTTCTGTGATTCTCTGTAAAATCCTCTCCCAAAGGTCCAACAAACTTCGACTTTTTTGTACACGTAGATGTCTTCATGCCTGTAGGAAACCTACACAAGCATTCAGGTTCAGATATTGCTGGTTTCTGTGATCTTGTAAATTGAGAACACTAATAATGACACTTACATTAGTATGATTCCATAATTACATTTCACTGAGAAGTGTCTCTTTTTCATTTCTGGCTCAGTGTTTTGTTTTCCAGTTGCCCTCTTCTTCGTCACTATTTGCCTCCATTACGTGATCTTTTCTTCCCTGCCCCACTTGGAGTCATGCAGCTGCCTTCAATGAGAGAGGCTGAATATAAGAATAAAAATTTTCTCCTGGATGAATCAGAAGGACTCTAAATTCAACATCTTAAAAATTGAACTCATCATCTTTAATCCAGCTTAGCTCCTTCTCTGTTCTTTCTCGAAAGACACCCAATCCTAAGGCCAGAAATCCACATGGCATCCCAGTTCTAGGCTCTTATTCTCCAGATCCTGTGTGTGGTGAAGTCATATCGGCTATGCTTTCTAGAGAACAATTGGAGGGCAGCTTCTCTGTCCTCATGCCTGCTGTCTTGGTGTGATTGGAACTGAATTCTGAATCCTCTCACTGAGGAATTCCTGCAGCAGTGCCTTAACTGCTCTCCTTGCCTCTGGTCTTAGCTCATCTTCAAGCCATTTTCTGTTCCCACTCAGCGTGATTAATCTTTCTTATACTCGGATCTGATCAAATGCATTTTCTGCTTAGAAAACTTTATTGCTTTTTCTTTGCTTACATGATAATGCCCCAGACCTCCAACAAGGTCTTTCATTACCTGGGTCTGCTTGCCTCCACAGCCTGGTATCTTACTGCACCTCTCCACACGGAACTATTCCTAAATGTCTGTTGTGCCTCCTCCCCATATATCTTTAGGCTTTTGCATATTTGATCCTGTCTCATTGGAACAAACTTTCAATTACTTTTGCTCCTGGCAAACTTGTGTGTCAGGTCTCTGTTTAGATTCTAAACCCTTTCCTGAATATCCTCATCTAGGTATTAAATGTCACCCTCCTACTTCCAAAGACAATGTCTTAACTGCTTCTCAGAATGCATATAGTATGCTGAAATTATCTCTTTACCTATACATTCTTCGTGGAAATTGTATCTAATTCCTCTTGCCTCCCTAATGCCGAGGATAGATGCCAGCATTGCCTGGCATCTATTTGCTTAGTGGTGAATGAAATCATCCGAGAACTTTGTCATAAATTCCTGATTCAAACTATTTTCAGTGGAGCAGATAACTACTTCATGTGATGGTATAATTTTGCTTTAAAAGAAATAAGTGGATTAGATGACATCTGCAAGTTGTTTTAAAAGGCTATTAGAATATTAAATGTACTGCCTTTGCATATTCCAAAGCCGACGCCATTGTAACAGCTTTTACAAAGCCCTCCTCAAGTTACTAGGGTTTACCTGTGGTTTGCAGCAATTGCCACATGGTTAAGAAAGCTACTTTTATATACACTTTAATTTTCTAACTGCATCAGCATGAGAAAAGCAATTGCTGCGTGTATTTTTAAGAGTATAAATAACAATCTCTGTGATAGATTTGCTCCATTTTAATTTCAATTCAACAACTTTTTTTTTCTCCCAGAAAGCTATTTGAAATCTTATTTTGCAATCAGTTTATTTAAAAGATACTTCCAAATGGGAAATTTGTTTCCCAATTTTTTGATTAACCTTCTTAAACTATTTGGTGGCATTCTCTCGCAGGGATTTCAAAAAATCTCTGGCCCTGTCATGTGGATATGTCACTGGGAAGCTGTGCTCCTCCGGAGGGCTGGATTTAGTGTCTAAGCTTCAGTTCACCCAAGTGTTCCATAGTGTTATATCTATTGCTAACTGAAATTTTCTTCTCTAGATATTCTGTGCTTTGTTCTGAACTTTCCCATATAGAGTTGCTCTTCAGCTTGTTTTATAATGATATATTTAGTGTCTGATGGAATTTGGGTTAGTTTAATTGTCCACTTTTTTTTTTTTAAGATTTTATTTATTTATTCGACAGACAGAGATCACAAGTAGGCAGAGAGGCAGGCAGAGAGAGAGGAGGAAGCAGGCTCTCCACTGAGCAGTGAGCCCGATGCGGGGCTTGATTCCAGGACCCTGGGATCATGACCTGAGCTGAAGGCAGAGGCTTTAACCCACTGAGACATCCAGGCATCCCTAAATTGTCCACATTTTGAAATTATTCTTTGAAAACTGTATCATCGAACTAGAAGTTGGCAGAAGGTAGAGCAATAGTCCTAATAACTGTTAAGTGCTGCTCCTTCATTTGTTATGAGATGGCCCTTGTCTGCTGGGACACCGGGCTTCCAGTTGCTTTTCTTGAGGTCCCAATTCCATGCAAGAGCCTCAAGGCTAGTGGCAGGAGAAAGCTGGGGCTGGGTATATGGGATGGTGCTTCCCCCACACTGAACCCCAAGAGCTTCACTTGAGCTTCTGGGTAAAATTTCATTAGAAAAATAAAAAAACAAAAAACTGAATAGAGCATATTGCTACAAAATATTTTGAAAACAGGTGGGATAGATAGAATCTGAGTGAGGCTTAGGGAGTAGAGATGATGCAAATCTGCCTAAAAGTGGATTTTGCTTCTGGCTATGTCCTGCATACTCGAGTACCCAATCCACTCTGTGCACAGACTGCTAACTAATCAACCCTTCTGTTATTAAACCTATGGCTCATTGCATTCAGGGTCTTCAAGGACAATTCACATTCGTAACAGATCCAGTGTTTTCCCTCTGCAATAACTACTCAGGGCATGCCTTGGAAACTTCCTCCCCACTGAGGGTTGAAGAAGCCTGGCCTTCCCATCTTGAAGAGCATCCAGAATTAAAATTTTGCCTTTTTTCTGAACATATTTTCAAGGAGGCATACTCTCCAGTTTATTCTGTTTATCTTCATAATTTAAATAATGACTAAAATTGTTAAATATTTAAAGTATGCAAGTGCATAGGAGAAATGAGTCAAGTATTGTTTATTCCTATCTTCTTCCAGTGGTGCTCATCTCTCCCTTGCCACGTGTGGAGAGCGTTGCTTGTGTTTTGTTTGACCAGAGATCCTTGCCCATCTGTTGGAGACCGCAGGAGTCTCTCTTTTGGGAAATGCTCTTTCCCTACTCCAGGGGTTCTGGAGAGAAGAATTTCTACACGACCCCCCTAAGCCTGGCCGTAGGTGACTCATATGAGCGAATAGGCTAGTCAGAATTCCCTTATGGGATTTATACTTTCTTTAGTGAGAAAGAAGTTATCTTTCTCCTGGAATTTACCGATGTGAAATGAGGTAAGCCTGAGTAGTAATTGCAGGCTGTTCTTAGCTCATATCTGCTCTGCTTTTGTCTGTGTGATAGAAGGGCTGATTTTTATACTCTCATGTTAATATTCTTGGGGTGGCAAGAAGTCTATCTCCTTGGCAGGGTGCCTTAAGCATGACTCTGCCCAGGAAACAGATAGTTTCTATAAAATAGAGGATTTCTATGTCTGAGAACTTGAAGATTTTAGTTTTTCCCTTTCAAAACACTGTCATCTTTTCCTGCTTCAGAAAAGTTTGAAATTTAAGCTAAAGTTTTGTGACAGATTGCTGCTCCCACAGCTTCTGTGGTTGAGGCAAAAGCAAACAAGCATTTAATGGTTTTCACCTTTTAACTCTTTCCTGCCTGTAATATCCTGATTAAATACATACAAATTACTTCTATATGCAAAATGTCCACTGTAAAATATAATTTCTTATAGCCTGTTTGCTTGTATTAATATCACAGGTGTACTTTATAAATATTTGCACTAAAGATAATTAAAACATTAATTTGCACCTTTCTGGTTGTGCTACCTTCATATTTCCTGTTCCATGAAAACATTATGAACCTAGCTACCTTCAGATTCAAATTCATGCCTTTTCATGCCTTTGTCAGCTAGTTTCTACCTTTCAAACCCATGTGTGTTGAATAGATTCCTCTCGGCTCCCTGAAAAGTAGAATGAGGACAATTTGTTAAGAATCACACTGACGTCATCTGCTATCCAGGTGAGCAAAGAGTTAGGATATAGGTCATCACTTTGGTCCCAGTTGTCTCTGTCTTCTTTTTATTTATCCTTAAAAGACTACAGTGGTTGAGAATGGGCATCGTTTTAACAGAATGAGTACATTTCATTACAAACAAAAATGAAACGAAGCTTTGGGTGTCTCTTTTTCTAAAGACGTAATTGAAGTATGCATATTTTTTTTTGTATTACTTCTCCAATCACTGATTACTTCTCTGCTGCTATGATGGTAGGTAACTGCTACAGAGGCATATTGGGTACATAATCTGAGATTTCTTTTCACTTCTGTGATTGCTTCCTCTTTGCTTAGGACATCCCTTTCTCATCTATCAGGCAAAGGGAGTCCAAAATCTGGAGGTAAAAATGCATATTTAAGTCATGTGTCATGTCTAAGCATTTGAGATTTAAATGTGGTATTGGAATCTAAATTTTAGATACTTTAAAATGACACATGCTTTAGACATAAAAGGTTATTTCTTTCTTACTCATAAAGATTACCCAGGATATTGTTTATGATTTGAAATAGGTGTACTACCCCCAAATAGTTATGCTCATAGTTCAGCAAATAATTAAGCTCCCAACAAAGTAAAGAAGTAACAGGTGTTCAAAAATATATCTTTAGAAGAGATCACAATGTTTAAAATTCTTAAAAAGTGTTTCCTGGTAAATTTTCCTTTTTTTTTTTTTTTTAAGGTGTCTGGTTGTCTAAGCTGCCAGGAGTAGATATTAACATTTACTTAGGTAAGAGAAAAGAAAGATATTCAGCAACACAGATATCAACTGTAGATAAAAGGAGAGACATCTCTTCAAGTAAAAGTTAGAAGATTCTCACTAATGATACAATTAGAGGACAAAGTAATGTCTTACATTTGCAGCTTAGATGGTAGAATGAAGTTGTAGTCACTGTAAGCCCAATGGTGATGTGTATTCTGAAAGAAGTCACAGGTGCTGCAGTGAAAGGTCCTGCAAAGACATTAAATACTTTTAAATATAAATTGTATAAGAACTCCCCTCCAAGGTTATGCCCTGTTTGCATTAACAAATAAGAACGCAGATGCTATTACCAGATATCCTTACCATCGCTATAGACTGCTTATTGGAAAGCCAGTGCAGACCTATGATTATCATTATGTTCACATACGTTATGTTCTAAATGTATAATTTCTTCTAGCTCCCTAGACAAATATGCATTGTGGTATTTTAGAATTACATAGTGAAAACTTCTCAAGTGTACAGAACGTGGTAAAAATGAACAAATACCATGAATATTTTTAAGGTTCAGATAAAATTTTGAATTAGGAGACAAAGACAACAGTGTTAAAGCTCTATATTCCTTTCTGAAGTAAAGACATGTATGCAGTCTAAATATATTTTAATAGGGCAAATTTAATTTAATGTTTGCATCCTGAAGGGGCAAAGAATGAAACAGAAAAGTGTCTATCTAGTCCATTAACTGCATTAAAAAAAAAAAATAACCTCTACTTATGAAATAACCTATCTAATAACTTCATGGATCATTAAAAGTACTTGAGAGACTTATTGGCAGTCTGGCTTTAAGGTTCTTTAACTTGGAATCTTTATGGGGGAGGGAATGCAGCATTCCTTTCAGTGAGTTCAAAACCATTCTTGGAATTCAAGTCATATTTTACATTTGATTTTTATTGAGACTTGGGAAAGAAAGAAAGTAAGACCACATTGTGACACTCTTGCTTTAAGAAAAAGCGATTTATGTGACAGAAAGTTTGCTTTTGATTATCCTTATTCTTATTCTTATTCTGAATCTCTGTTCCAGTTTTGGAGGCAGTGGTGGAGGAGGTGGACAATGGATCTCCATTTTCTTGTGTTAGGTGCTGAATACCTTCTCTTACCTCTTCCATCAAATACCCCCCAATCAAAACTCCCAATTCATCAGTGTCTTGAATTTAATGATTAATTTAAAAGATGACCTTCTGTGTTCTCTTTTCCATGTATAAGAATATGTGTCATTTCGGATTCTAAATGGTGAAATGTATTGATTAGGATGGAGGGTTCAGGGCCTTTATGGTTAACTGATCAAAGAAGGGATCTAGGTTTGTTTATCTTGTTATTTATTCCTGTGTCTGAAAATTAGAAGCCATTTAGCAGTCACCTCCTCAGAAGGGCTGTGTTGCTTTGCTCTAAGAGAATTGTGACTTGATTATTAGTTACTTAACTGTTACTACTACTTATTTTCTACCTCAATTGTTATATTGGTTTGACACATGGTACTCTAAAATGAACTCATACTTCCAGGAAAAATAGGGACATAAGAAGAAGCTTCTAACCACCCAGAAACTCACCAAAGTAACAAAACATAATAAAAAATAGGGATAACATCTTCATCCATTCTGAACGTAAGAAATGTGCCAGCTCTCTCCTACATGTTTGAGGTATTATTTTCTCCCACAGAACATACAGATGTCAGTAAATTGATGTAGACAATAGGCATTATCACACGTTTTCCATTTTTTTCAAAAGTCTTATTTATTTGAGAGAGAATGAAAAAGCGAGAAAGGGAGAGGCAGAGGGAAAGGGAAAGAGTCTTTTATTTAAAATTCTTTATTTAAATTCAATTTAGTTAACATATAGTGGATTATGAGTTTCAGGGGTAGAGTTCAGTGATTTATGAGTTGTATATAACATCCCGTGTTCATTCCATCAGCGCTCTCCTTGATCCCCATCACCCAGTTACCCCAACCCCCCACCTACCTTCTCTGCAGCAACTCTCTGTTTGTTTCCTAGAGTTCAGCCTCTCCTGTGGTTTGCCTCCCTCTATATTTTCTTCTTATTTTATTTTTCCTTTCCTTCCCCTATGTTCATCTGTTTCATGAATTTATAAATTCCACATGTGAATAAAATCATATGGTTTTTGTCTTTCTCTGACTGACTTATTTCGTTTAACATAATACCCTCTAGTTCCATCCATGTCATTGCAAATGGCAAGATTTCATCCTTTCTGAATTCTGAGTGATATTCAATTGTATATTTACACCACATCTTCCTTATCTATTCATCTGTCATTGGACATCTGTGCTCTTTCCATAGTTTGGGTATTGTGGGCATTGCTACTATAAACATTGGGGTGCATGTGCCCCTTCAAATCACTCTTTATATCCTTTGGGGTAAATACCCAGTGGTGCAGTTGCTGGGTCTTAGGGTAGTTCTATTTTTAACTTTTTGAGGAACTGCCATACTGTTCTCCAGAGTGGGGGGAGAGAGAGTCTTAAGCAGAATTCCACCCAACAACATGCCCACAGGCTCCATCCCATGACCCTGAGATCATGATCTGAGCTGAAGTCAAGAGTCAGACAAATAACTGACTGAGCCTCCCAGGTGCCCCACACACTTCCCTTTCTTAGGAGAACTATACAACATTGTGCAAAAATCTGAAAAAATTCTGGATAATTCATGTGAAGGATGAAGAGCTTTTGGCAATCACAACATAAGAAAAGATGTAAAATATCTGCCCAGGGCTCTCTTTTTTTCAGTAATGCTTAGCTGCAAAAGAGAAGAAAGGGATAGTCTGCAGCCATATTCCTGATTTTATGTGTGTCCGTATTCTGAAAGGTTCTTCAGGCAGGTTTCAGCATGGGGTCAGAGAGCCCTCTACTATGGAGGAGTGAAATCTAAAGGAAAGGGTGCGTTCTGAGGTGGAAGCAGGGTCTGGAGGAACTTTTTTTTTTTTAATTTTATTTATTTGGCACAGAGAGAGAAAGAGAGAGAGGGAGAGAGAGAGAGGGAGAGAGCGCAACCACAAGCAGGGGGTGTGTGAGAAGGAGAGGAAGAAGCAGGCTCCAACAGAGCAGGAAGAGCAATGCGGGGCTCCATCACAGGACTCTGGAATCATGACCTGAGCTGAAGGCAGGCAAATGACTGAGCCACTCAGGCACCCCCTGGCTGAGCTTGTTACATCATTTTAGCAGCTGTAGACCCATGGCAGTAAGAGCAGCTCTGATGGGAATATGCAGGACATGTGAACCTAGTTGCCTAGGGTGGTCTTAATTGCTGCTGAGCAACATAAAATGTTCAGGCCTAAGGCTACAGGCCTATATATGGCTAATAAATTGGGAGACAAATTATGGTAGATTCACACAATAGAATACTACACAGCAAGAAGAAAGAACAAAGTACTGCTATATTCAAAGCATGGAAAAATCTAGATGATTCATCCTGAGTGAGTCAGACACAGAAGAGCATACACTGTGTAGTTCCATCTCTTCAGAGTACAAACACAAGCAAAAGTAATGTATTTGATAGACATAAGAATAGGAGTTAACTTTGGAAGAAAGTAATGACTGGGATGTGGCAGGAAGGAGGCTTTGGGGGTAGAGATAATGTTCCATATGCATAATGGGTATAAACATTGTTTAGTCAGAATTAATTGAGGCACTCATAGTTTATTATATGCATAGACAATTTTATTATATGTATATTGCATCCTTTATTATATATATATTGCATGTTTTGCTTTAAAACCATGGCAAATCCCATTTTGTGACAAGGAAAAGAACTAACTGAAGGTATTTTAGGGAAAGGTGGAGCTTTTTACAGCTGCAGAAGGAGTTGCACTAGGATTGGGAAGTCCCGCAGAAGGTCATCTGTCTGGTACATAACCCCATCCCTCCCCCCCTCCCCATATGTTGCTTTTTCTTTCCTTTATGTGTCAGTTCTTTTTCACTGGCTCTCTCATACTGCAAATTGTGCATATTTTGGGTTTTCCACAGCTTTGGATCAATCTCATGGCATTCTTTCACCTTCAATGCCACCTTCTCACCATCCCAGTCTTCCCCCTACTACTCTGAGAATTTCCTGAGAGGTAGCTCTGGATCGCGGAAACACCCACGTGAGGTCTGCCCTTGGGAAGGTGCCCACCTGATATGGAACATGGATACTTATGTGCCAGGGGTTGAGATTTGGAAGGGTTCCCTTTGGAAGTGTGTGGGCAGGCAGGGCCAGCAGTAGCACTAAACCCCAGCGCATTCCACCTCTTTCTCTTCTCATCCCTGATATAAGTTCAAAGATGTCTCCTTCCAACCTTGTCAAGCTAGGGCTCCCCTACGTGAAAATGTTGCAGTGGCTTTCTCTGTGATGTAAGAATCCGAGTTACGTTTGCTCCTTTCTTTGTGTCCTTTTAATAGCCCAAGTTGTTACAATTTGCTTGTAATCATTTTATTACTAGAAAAAAGCAGTTTCTATTAGAAATAAAATAAAATGGATTTAAAACCGATCAAGAGGATGCATCTGGCTTTCTTAGAAGATATGGAAAATACATGAGTAGTTGGAATTTTGAGACACACGGAGTATATTTGGTATTACTGCTATACTTTAGCTGCAGAATAGTCTTTTTATCCGGTCTTGTAATTCCAGAGAATCTTTTTAAAAATTATTATTTTATTTTATTCTATTGTTTTAGTGTTCTAGGATTCATTGTTTATGCACCACAGCCAGTGCTCCATGCAATATATGCCCCCTTAATCCCCACCACCAGGCTCACCCAACCCCTCACGCCCTCCCCTCCAGAGCCCTCAGTTTGTTTCTTAGAGTCCACAGTCTCTCCTGCTTTGTCTCCCCCTCCAGTTTCCTCCAATTCACTTTTCCTTTCCTTTTCCTAATATCCTCCATGTTATTCCTCCAGAGAATCTTCTGTGGGTTGTTATAAATAAGTAGCTGGGATGCACAGTCACATGAAGAAAGTTAAGGGCCAAATGCATGGAGAAAAACTGGAAGTAGAAATAGCAAATATGTCTCAGAGCCTTAGATGCTCTCTCTGCTGGTGTTTTTAATATATCTGTAGAGAGACATAGTTAGGAGATGGCCCATGATGTTTCCTCAAACCTCTGAGAATTTGATGCTGAACTGGACCCTCCTGTGACTTAAACTCAAAGAATTAACAGAGTATGCCTCATCCACAACAAATGGTACATAGCTGCCTGTACCCCATCCTAGGGAGGGGTCATTGAGTAAGTTGTGTTTGTCAGACCACTGAAATTGATGAGAAGTAGCTCTACCAGACAGTGAGAGTAAGTCATGATGGGACTATGTGACTAACAATGCATAAATGTTGAAGGGGAACTTATTGCTAATGGTTTCTGTAGTTTGACAGACACCCACACTTGCCTCTCTTAATCATAATGTTTTGAATATAGTCAGGGAGACTGTTGTGGTGTGGATCTCTATGACATATTCCCTTTCCCGGCTTTTCCTTATCATGAAATAAGTGAAGCTTGTGTCTCATGGCAATTTTGATTATTAATCCAGATCACTGCTGCTAACTGAGCAGTAAATGTTGCAATATATGCTAGTGAATTTATTTCCCAAGACTCTTCCAGTTTTTGAATGCTCAAATATATTTGAAATTAAGCCTTTGGAAAAAATATTCAAGCAATGCTCAGTGTCAGCTCTTTAGTAATTTTTGGTAGAAAATGTGGCTTCCTTTTGCAAAGAAATCCAGTTGTTTAATTACTGTGATACTGCATCATAATAAAACTTTACTGTTGAAAAGATCTGTTCTTTCAAGAGCAGAGCATCAAAGAGAAGCACAACACAGGTACAGACTTTTGTCAAATTGGGTGAAGACACTTTCAGACAGTAGTTTTTATCATGACCAGGACATGCAAAATAAAGGACTTTTTTCTTTTATTAAAGGAAAAATTATTTTCAATTTAATTCAGTCACTCAGAAGAGATCGTGATGTTCATTAAGAAATAGCGTTTTCTCATTTTCCAATTGACTCTGTACTTATCTTTTCACCTATCTTGTAGAGATAAAGTGATAAGATGGGACAGTTCAATTGAAGCTTTGAATATAATTTAAGGAGGCAAAAGTTGCTGATATATGTGTTTTGAGAAATGTGAGGTTTAACAAAAATTATAGAGTAGTGGCTACCAATAGATAAAATGGATATGTTGCATCTTTTCTAGGAGCTCAAAGCACCTTACACATATTATGTCATTTATCTTCACAAATACAGAGAAGCAGAAAAACAAAATGGCGCCTTTGAAGTATACATCACGTGGGCCGGGGATAAAACACTTGTCATGGTAGGAAATGTTTTTTTCATGATCTGAGTTTTCAGGGACTGAAACTTTTTTGTACAAAAGTAATTTTGGGGATTTTTATAAACTGTATTTTTTAATTTACTTTGTAGAAATACAGTGTTTGGGGAATTAATAGAGCACCTAAGGTTTCTAAGACATTCACAAATTATTCTTATCCCTAATACTTATTTTGGAAGGGATGTTTCTGGATGAGTAGTAACAAAATCACAAATGTCTCCTTATTGAAATTTAAAACTGAACTATTTTGTGTATGACTTCCTTTTCCCAGTGAAAAGTATCAAATTGGGTGTGCAGTTAGAATTTTTCCATTTTCATTTTATGAACATTGCTTTGTAACATAGACCCTGAGGTCAATAACAGCTTACATATGAGTCAAACGCCATAAATAAGCTTTTATTATACCAAAAAAATAGATATATTTTACTTTTGACAGGGTAGAAAATATCCTTTCCAATTTCCTATGTTTTGGGGGCTCAGTTTATGTCCAGCTGTCACTGTTTACATCTCCTGCTATTTTTGCAATGAATAATTGCCTGAACCCTGAGAAAACAATTTCTTTTTGAAAAGAGTTAAAGTCATTCATCATAAATATGTTGTTATTTCATTTGTGAAGCTACTCTTTGATAAAAGTTTGGAAAATCCAAGCTAAATTTTGTATGTCCATTGGCTCTGTGGTCAATGTATAATGTATGGATAGTAATGGAGGATTATTACTCATTCCTTCTCCGTCTCTCTCCTTTACTGTTGTAGTCCCAGTTTCTTGTTTCATATGCTTTTCAATGTTTTCTTTCTTTTTCAACTTTCCTTACCCCAGGGTGGGGTTATTTCACGTCCCAACTTGAGTTGAAATTTTAGTGAGTCATTGGAACTTAAGGTGTTCAGAAGGAAATTGGAAGTTCAGGAAAAAAAAAAGCTCAAATAAAGGGACATTTACTAAACATGACAATGAAAACTGCATCCGCAGCTGAGTTTTAAAACTTCCCCTACATTCAGCTCTGGTTGTATTATTAGGTATAACTGCAGTACGTATAGATCCATTCTGAATATTAATGTCCTTTCCCCATTGGACAGTTCTTGAGTGTGTATGGTCCCTTAGTCTTGGCATTCATCTGATCAACCCTTAATGCATTCTGGCACAAGAGAGAACTTCCCTTCTACAGACAAGGAAACCAAAAAAAAAAAAAGGTTAGTTATATACCCAAGATGATCTCAGGAGGAGATGGGAAAAATGTATTTTCTGCTGCCTTTGCTGTCCATTTGGTGTACTAACTATTGTGCCATGGTGAGTAGAGGCCTGTTTAATGCCTGAAGTCATCAGCTCTCAAGTTGGTAGAAACAGCTGGGAATATGCAAAATCATAGGTTAGGTGTATTGAAAAAATATTTCAGTACAGAATATTATTGGTGAAAATAAACACTGAGAAGTTATTTTATTAAATTAAATTTAATTTTATTTTTCAGTGTTCCAGGATTGACTGTTTATGCACCACACCCAGTGCTCCATTCAATGCATGCCCTCCTTAATACTCACCACCAGGTTTACTCAACCCCTCATCCCTCCCCTCCAAAACCTTCAGTTTGTTTCTTAGAGTCCACAGTCTCTCATGGTTTGTCTCCCCCTTCAGTTTCCCCCAACTCACTTGTCCTCTCCAACTCCTTGTCCTCCATGTTATTCCTTTTGCTCCACAAGTGAGTGAAACCATACAATTCTCTCTGCTTGATTTATTTCACTCAGCATCATCTCTTCCAGTCCCGTCCATGTTGATACAAAGTTGGGTATTCATCTTTTCTGTTGGCTGAGTAATATTGCATTGTATATATGGACCATATCTTCATATCCATTCACCTGTTGAAGGGCATCCACAGTTTGGTGACTGTGGTCATTGCTGCTATGAACATTGGGGTACAGATGGCCCTTCTTTTCACTACATCTGTATCTTTGGGGTAAATACCCGGTACTGCAATTATAGGGTCATAGAGTAGCTTATTTTTAATTTCTTAAGGAATTTCCACACTGTTTTCCAAAGTAGCTGCATCAACTTGCATTCCCACCAACAGTGTAAGAGGGTTCCCCTTTCTCCACATCCTCTTCAACACATGTAGTTTACTGTCTTATTAATTTTGGCCATTCTAACTGGTGTAAAGTAGTATCTGAATGTGGTTTTGATTTGAATCTCCCTGATGGCTAATGATGATGAACCTTTTTTTCATGTGTCTGTTAGCCATTTTTATGTCTTCTTGGAGAAGTGTCTGTTCATGTCTTCTGCCCATTTTTTAATGTGATTTTCTGTTTTATGTGTGTTGAGTTTGAGGAGTTCTTTATAGATCTTGAGTGTCAGCCCTTTGTTTTTATTTTTTTTAAGATCCTATTTATTTATTTGATAGAAAGAGAGAGAGAGAGAGCACAAGCAGGGGAACTACAGGCAGAGGGAGAGGGAGAAGCAGGCTCCCCACCGAGCAGGGAGCCTGATGCTGGGCTGGATCCTAGGACACTTGGGATCATGACCTTAGCCGAAGCTCAGACACTTAACTGACTGAGCCACCCAGAGAAGTTCTTCTTTAGTACACTTGTGTGGTGGATTTGTCATTTATCATAATGTGCAAATATATAGTACATATTTCTTTTATTGTTTGATAAACATTTTATCTTGCAAAATATCCCCTTTGATAGCAATACATTTAAAAATAAAGGAGCATGATTAATTAAATATTAAGAGCTGACTTTTCAAATCTCAAGACAGTTGATGATTGTGTAATTTGTACATAATATCTATAAATAGTTACATTTATGGTGGAGCTTTATGGTCACATAAAAATCAGAAGACACAGGGCGCCTGGGTGACTCAGTGGGTTAAGCCACTGCCTTCGGCTCAGGTCATGATCTCAGGGTCCTGGGATCGAGTCCTGCATCGGGCTCTCTGCTCAGCAAGGAGCCTGCTTCCTCCTTTCTCTCTCTCTGCCTGCTTCTCTGCCTACTTGTGATGTCGCTCTGTCAAATAAATTAAAAAAAAAATCAGAAGACACAGATTCACTAAAAAAGCATCTGCACCTACTCAAAATGTTATAACTTATTTGAAGAGAATTGTAGAAAAAGGAAGTAATTTAACACATGCAGTTGCAAAAGGTACATTTACAAATCAGTCTGTGAAACATGACTTTTCATTTAGATTGAGCAACAGTTTTTATTTTTATTTGCTTTTTTTTATTACCAGTTTTTATGTGTGCAGCTGTTGTGTTTGTTTTCACCATCAGAGGAAGAACTTCACCAATGCTTAAGAGATGCTGGTTTTAGGGGCACCTGGGTGGCTCAGTGGGTTAGAGCCTCTGCCTTTGGCTCAGGTCATGATCCCAGGGTCTTGGGATTGAGCCCCGCATCGGGCTCTCTGCTCGGCAGGAAGCCTGCTTCCCCTTCTCTCTCTGCCTGCCTCTCTGCCTACTTGTGATCTCTGTCAGATGAATAAATAAAATCTTAAAAAAAAAAAAAAGAGATGCTGGTTTTATATCGGTGTCATTAGAATAAAAGTTATAGAAACAAATAGAAATCAAAAAGAAAATCAGTTAATTTTAACAAGAGTTAATATTTTTTTTTTCCTGAGACATGGAATCAGATATACCTGGGAGCTCACCCTGTTGAAGATGAAACACTTGACAATATTGTGATTGCTGCTGTGAATTTGGTGAAAAGTTTAACATTAAAGATAAATGTATATGTTTTTGTGGCAATGATTGGAATGTACATTTTGGTGGGCTACAGCATTAGATAAAAGTAATGTTCTTGTTAAATTAAGAAATCCATAGACGAAAATGAACTTAGAATTAGCTCATCTGAACACATAATTCATCAGTAATTATGTCTAAATAAAATATGATCATCTACTGATGAAATTAGCAGCTGTATTGACAAAACTTAAAAACAATTTACATATTAACAGAATAACTGAACTATAAAAAATATTTTAGCAAAGCAGAACATGCTTTCACTCTTGGGTCTTCATATATTATCAGATTTTAAAAATATCTGAGACTTCATAAAATACTTTATTGATGAAAGTGTCTGATAATACCATTAAACACTTTTATCAATGAGTCTTATCAATATTTATTGCATTTTGCTCAATGCTGGTTAGAAATAATCAAAATATTCAGTAAGTCTTCAACTTTTGAATATTTTTAGCCAATTTTGATTATTGAACTCTAAATGTACAAAGATGACATTGAAATCTCCTCCTAAAAAAATCCAGGGAAGAGCTCAACAAATATACAGTGAGAACCTAGACTGTATACAAGTTTTAATTTTGAAATTCGAAAATTATAGTTAGAAATCTTAAATCTTATAGTTAGAAATCTTTTGGGAAGATTCTTGATGGAACTTATATTTTCATGATAGTATGATAAGAACACTTGTTGAAGAGAGATACTTTGAATAGAGGGAGGACTACCTGTAAAAACACTTGGGCTGAGATACACTTTTTTGTTGTTGTTGTTCTCTATATTTAATTCCCTATCTTTTTTCTTTTAATTTATTTTCAGCATAACAGTATTCATTGTTTTTGCACCACACCCAGTGCTCCATGCAATCTGTGCCCTATCCAATACCCACCACCTGGTTCCCCCAACCTCCCACCCCCTACCACTTCAAAACCCTCAGATTGTTTTTCAGAATCCATAATCTCTCATGGTTTACCTTCCCTTCCAATTTCCCCCAACTCCCTTCTCCTCTCTTTTTCCCCATGTCCTCCATGCTATTTGTTATGCTCCACAAATAAGTGAAACCATATGATAATTGACTCTCTCTGCTTGACTTATTTCACTCAGCATAATCTCTTTCAGTCCTGTCTATGTTGCTACAAAAGTTGGGTATTCATCCTTTCTGATGGAGGCATAATACTCCATAGTTTATATGGACCATATCTTCCTGAGATACACATGTTAAAACACAATTTAGAGTTGAAAATATTCTTTAGCAAAATTTTCACTGAGTTTTACAGTAATGTGGCAAGTGCTTTATTTTGACTTAAAGTACTATAGAATACTGAAAGTAGTCAATTGAGGATATCAATATATGAAAACTTATTAATTATATAATTAAATTCTGATCAAGGCTGTAAGCCAAACGTATTTAAAAATTTTAATAATAAGATCCTACTTAAAAGTATATTCTTCAAAAAAATTGTTGTGACATGATATTATTACATGAGGGTTAGGAACTAATTATAATACATGAATGTGTATCAAGATCACTGGGTATGGTACATAAACAATGAATTCTGGAACACTGAAAAGAAATAAGTAAAATAAAAATAAAATAAAATAAAATATTTACCATTCTGCCAGACACCTGGGTGGCTTAGTGGATTAAGTGTGTGCCTTCAGCTCAGGTCACGATCCCTGGGTCCTGGGACCTGAGTCCTGCATCAGGCTCCTTGCTAGCTCCCTATGCTTGGGCTCTGTTTCTCTCTCTCTCTCTGACAAATAAATAAAATAAAAAAAAAGAAGTTTATGATTCTACTTATACTTGCTTATAAACAGTGTAAAGGCTATCTGGTGTTAATTCACATTGTTACACATGGATGTGTGGCATTTTATTTTTTATGAAATATTTAATTAAAAATTAGTTTTTGAGTAGAATCATTATAAACAAAGCCTGTTTTGTAGAATTAATTCTGTTAGGCCAATCACTCACTTTTTCACTAAGATCTGACACTGTATCTTGACTTTAAGATTGTTACAATAAGCTGGGACTTTTTATTGTGGTTAACTATAGGTATGTTAAAGACCTTTACTCCCTGAAAATTAATATGTGCTGTGGACACTAAAATTGTGGTTTTGTCATGGAGCTGACAAAGGAGGAGCTCGGCAGGCAGATGGATTGTTGCAGCCAAGGGAAGTATTTATGCAGAGAAGTATTTACACAGATAATGGAAGAGTTGGGAACCAAATAGGATGGTGAGGGATTAGAAATAAAAGGACACTAATACCACTGGTAATACCGTTAGCTCTAGGAAATACAGAGAAGAGATGGTGCTACCAGACCCCAGAAGCTAGGACGAGCCAGACCCATGGAGGGAATGGATCTTCAATCTGAAAAGATGCCAGTTAAAGCAGATTTGTGGGAGGCATGAGGAAAACCTCAGTTTTCCCCTTTCAACCCATCTTCCAGTGCCCTGGTCAAGGGAACAGAGGAGGAAGTGGGAATGGGTCGGAAAGCAACAAGCAAATGACCAGCACAGAGATAAACTTTGAACATAACACACTTACCCAAAGAGAAGAATGGGTCTTCTTAATGTTGACCGTGTTTGTAGTAGTAAAATATGACAAATGGATTTATGTATCTGGCAACTCCAAATAATACAGAACAATAGCAGTTTTTAAAAATAATAGTACAAAGCCAAGTATTTCATTTACAGGACTTCACTCAAAATCTAAGTATTCTAATTTTGCACGTAAATATTCTGTGTACTAATTGAAAGCAGACCATACACAGCAGTTTAGAAAGGTAAAGTAGGCTGGTGGCAAGTGTAGACAAAAACAAATCCAAAGTTGGAATATTTGCCTATCAATATGAGAAAGAGAACAGGAAAAAAAAAATACCCCATAAAATTGAGACAAAATAATTTAAAAAGTTTTTTTGGTTGTTTAATATAAAAAACAATCTATCATAGCCAACTTGAGAACCCTTGAGGGCATGCCTCTTGGGCTTGAAATCTTGCATTTATTGATATTGCTAAAGGTTGAACATGAATCACTGAGAAAAGGTTAGATTATTCACAGTATCAGCTGTTTAAATGGAAAGAATATATAAACATTGTTATATAGATCTGCAGACTCACGTGTTTATCTTTCCTAGTTGAAAAACTAATATATTTTGCATACTTTAAAGTGTCTTGATACCATATAGATAGATAGATCTCTCATTACTATGGTAAGATATGTAAAAAGATTAAATGTGAACAAGATTACTGAAAGGAAAACAAGTGAAATGTTATATAGGTTACCCTTAAACACACTTAGACACACATCCCCCCCTTCAGAATGAAGAAACCAAGAGCAACATTAAATTCATTTATTCTACAAATATTTGCTGAGTACATACTATACATCAGACATATTTTAAGTATGTTATCTTTGTTTAAAAGTGACTTCATTTCCAAAAACCGTCTCACAGGGTAACTATATAAAACTTAAAAGAGCTAGTAAAGTGTGAGTGCACTTTTAATTGCATCATTGTTTATTTTGAAATTGACATGCAACTGGTGACATGTGAATGTGACACATTTTCTTTTGCTTATTTACCGATACTGAAATACCCAGTTTATTAGGGACATGTTTATCAACTGGAATAGATTGATAATCCATTTTAAAGACAACGTCGAGGGATATTTGTTGAATGTTGCCCAACAATTCATTAAAAAAAAGAGAAAATAGTAATATTTGCATGTTATAGCCAGAGAACTACAGTGTTCATAGAAATAAGTCTTTGTGAAGCTATTTGAGGAAAGAATAGGAAAGCAGATGAGAGCCAGAGCTAGAGTTAGGTTTCTGACTCCACTGTTGCCACCAGTTTCACTACCCAAAATGATTTATAAAAGGTTTTTATGTTTAACTGCGTATTTCTGGAGAGAAAGTTCATAGCTTTCACCAATCTTAAGACCCAAATGGCAAAGTGCCATTGAGCTAGAGTGACTGCTATCTGCTCTCTTATTATTTCAGTGAAAGATGTATCACAAATTAGTGAGAAAAATACTTCCTGTGGGTTTGGTTATTCATATATCCTAATGTATTTATTAATGGTGAAAGTGTCCCCTTTGTTTCCTCAAATATACCCAGATGAGTGTTGGTGAGCAATTAGCACAATTAAAATCATTTTGATTTTTCTAATGTTATATTCACTATTGATTATAAAATTCCAAGTTAATTAATGGATCCTTTAGAAGAGGGATGTGAAAAGATGATAGTTATTCATTTTTAAAAGTTAAGTGGTGGAAAATGGAATTTCATTATTTAATAGCTTATAATTTAACCAGTGGGAGAATAAAGATATTTATCATCTCACAGATAAATATGCTATATGTCTAATTTATACCTACCCTGAGCAGTTTCACATCATTAAACATGAAAAAAGTAAATTCATGCAAAATCTTTAAAAATAACTAATATCAAACAATCTGAAATATAGTAAAGAAAAAAATTATAGAAGACAAATCTATTAAAGTCACCCTTCTCTCTTCAGCTTTCTCCCTTCTCCCTTCTCATTTCCATTTCCCATCTCCCATTTTTTTTTTTAAGATTTTATTTATTTATTTGTCAGAGAGAGAGAGGAGTGAGAGTGAGCACAAGCAGACAGAGTGGTAGGCAGAGGCAGAGGGAGAAGCAGGCTCCCTGCTGAGCAAGGAGCCCGATGTGGGACTCGATCCCAGGATGCTGGGATCCTGACCTGAGCCGAAGGCAGCCGCTTAACCAGCTGAGTCACCCAGGCGTCCCCCATCTCCCATTTTTATTACTGGGCCAGAGTCTCTGAAAAAGGTTTTCTCCCTATCCCCCATTACAAAATCCAAAGTTTTTGAACATAGTCTGACTATTGCATGCATTTCATTTGGTGCTGATATTTTATTTCTAACCAGTGATTAAGAAGTTTGCTAGTATTTCACTTTTTACTGGTATTGGTAAATATGGTGAGCTATTGTCAATGTAAGCTTGAAGACTTTAATACAGTAAAATATCACCAATTCATATTCTGTCATCTGTATAATGAAGTCAGCACTTCATGTTTTTGAATCTTGAATCTACTGACCAGCGTTGGTGAGTGGCAGATGCCCCATTTATTTCTCAGTATGTTTCCGCTTCTCACTCTTGCTTTGACTTTCGGTTCATTGTCCTGTTTCTTAATTTCTGATCTTCATCTTCATGTTGTATTTGGTCATCATGGTTTGACACTGAGCTGTCTTTTAAGAAACTTGGTTCAACTCCAATTCTTGATCACATTTCTAAAACACCTTTGCATGTCTTAAAGTCATTTTCAGTGATAAAACCTTGATGCACTGATTGCATGGTCTTATTTCTTCTATAAGTACACCCCTGAGGACTTGTATCCTACCATTAATGTGATTAAAACAGTGTGATGCAGAGTATGTATTATGAAGTTTAAATGGCACTTCTTTTAAAATAGTTATATAAATTAAGTTGAAGTACTGCTTTCAATGAAGTGAGTGAGTAGATAGAGCATAACATGATCTATTAGAGATGCAAGTAGTCATTTTTAGTAATGTATATTATTAATTCTCTATCATTGAATATTATACTTTCTGGGTACATATTTAACTTGGTACAATATAAGCATTTAATTTGGGAGTATATGATTTATCCAACTTACTTTCAAAGAGAATTTGAGGTCAAACTGAGGCATTTGAACAGGACTGGTCTTTGACTCTTAAGAAATAGCCATCTAAAATGTGTAAGATGTCAAACAATTTAGTGATATGTATGTGGCTTTCAGTTTTGAAGCAATCTATCTTTCCTAACAGGCTCTCCATTTAATGTTGTGTGAAATACCATGTAATGATTGCTACCAGTGAAGTTAAATGCCTTTATAATTAAATCTATATAGAACAGATTTCTTTGTCTTTACTAGGCAGTTTCCTGCTGTGTGTTTAAACTTGTTGCGGTTTAGAGTATTATTATGGTAAATGTAAAATATCTGAGAATTAAATGGAACTGTGTTCCGTGACGGGGCAAATATATTTTTCTCAAATAAACAGGCACTGAATTGTATTCATTTATCTAATTACATACCTTGTAATGCCCGTTACAGCATAGGAAAGAAAACACCTTTTGTTTGTGAAGTTTATGCAAAATATTATATTATGACAAGGAATATAGAACTGTTTATAATTATCTCTTTCACTGTATAATCTTTCTAAGTACTCCATGGGAAGCACGATTCATGGTGGTTGAAAGCACCGACTCAGGAGCTGGAATGACTTTAAGTTCTGATTGTTTTGTTTACTAGCAATGTGAACTTGGGTTATTTACTTATCATATTTAATCTTGTCAAAAGGGACAAACAATAGTACCTGTGGCAAGAGACAGTTGGAAATTTAAATGTGAAGATGTGTACTTAAACTGCGTAGGACAGTGTCTGGTGCCCAATAAATATGAACTACTATGATCTTTTTCTTACTAAATAGCCTCTCAGCATGAAATTATATTGATTTAAGAAACTTAATGACTATAAAATATTAAAGTTCAGCATACAAATTGGGAAGCAGATGTCCATAGAAAACATTTTCTTCAAAAATTATTTATTTATTTATTAAAAAGATTTTATTTATTCGTCAGAGAGAAAGAGCACAAGCAGGGGGAGAAGCAGGCAGAGGAAGAAGCAGGCTCCCCACCAAGGGACAAGATGTGGGACTTCTTGGGACCTTGGGATCATGATCTGAGCTGAAGGCAAATGCTTACCTGACTGAGCCATCCAGACATTCCATTAAAAATTATTTATACCATAATCTACATTATATATCATATTTCCTATCTCCTAGTGATCTGTGCCTTATTTTAAAATTACCTAAGGAAGGTGGAAGTGATTAACATGGTGTCTAAATTAAATACTGTTTGTATAGTATGAACTTAACTATTCATAGTAAAGTCCACAAAATAGTTATTTTTAGAGCCAGTGCCTTTTCTTAAAACTCCAGGTTCTGCTTCAAAACTGTAGGATAGATTCATCAACTTTAGTAGAATAATATGAATATTTGAATATATGTGAATATAGAAAATATTTGCAAAAAACAAATGAGCAAAGTTAATTTCAGTAAAAACAATTTATAAATATAAATTTATAGCTATGGATGAATACATGTGTCTAAATTTGCCATACAAAGTTAGTAGTTGATTAACATTCAAGTGCTCAAGTGTTCAAGCAACTACTAGCTAGCAGACTGTTAAAGCGTAACAGGTAGTTATCTGTAATTGGCTTTTTCTTCATTTTGTATTCTTAAATGGCACTTGGGTTTTTTTTTTTTTTTTTTTTTTTGAGATTTTACTTACTTATTTGCCAGAGAGAGAAAGCAAGCGAGTACAAGCAGGGGGAGCGTGAGGCAGAGGGAGAAGTAGGCTTCCTGCTGAGCAAGGAGCCAGGATATGGGACTTGATCCCAGAACCCTGGGACCATGACCTGAGCAGATGGCAGATGCTTAACTGACTGAGCCACCCAGGTGTCCCAGGTATTTTTTTTAATTGAAAATTAAATTTTTTAATTGAAATTGAGGTCATATTTTAGAATTCTTACCACTATAGTTCATATCTCATGAGATTTAAACTGATATTACTGTCCTAACCTTGTTATACCATTTTGAGGGAGTGAATAGAAAAGAGAAAAAGGGAGGTACCTCATATTGTCACATGGTTCCAAAGTTTTGGGGAATTAAAAGTTCAGAAGTATAAGTGAAATCATGTAGTATGTGTCTTTGTCTGAGTTATTTCATTAAGCATAATACCATCTAGGTCTATCTGTGTTATCAGAATGGCAATGGTCTCATCCTTTTTTTTATGGCTGAGTAACAGTCCTATTCACACACACACATGCATGTGCATGCACACACATATTCTTTATCCATAACATATAGTAAGTTGAATCACATACCTGAAATTAATGTAACATTGTGTGTCAACTATACTCAAAGAAAGGTCAGAAGTACAAATATAAAATATTTTAAAAGTTTGTTAAGTGATATTGGCACTTGTCAAAGAGTTGGAAGGAACAAGGGACTGGCATGCCCCTGTATGTGCTCTGACCCACTCTGCTCTTCTATTGGTTCACTGTGTATTTGTGTAAATGAAGTTAAAAGTTTTCATTTTTTTCTCTCCATAACAGTGTCCAACATTCTGAGTCTTGCATTCTCGTTAGTCCACCTAGGCAGACATCTTAAACCTAGAAAGATCAAAATCTAACTCAGCTTAGTTGTCTGAGCGTTAGGTAAACCTGTGGGCCAATATCAGCTATTTCTTCCCAGTAAATCAGAATGGAAGCAGAGAGATTGCACTTTGGCTAAGCGAAGAAGTTGGAGAAGCATTTCACAATTAACCGAGACATGAGTAACTGCGCCTTATTTTAAAATTGCCTAAGGAAGATGGAAGTGATTAATATGGTGTCTAAATGAAGTACTGTATGCATAGAAATTTGGTTAAAAAATAATGCACATTCTATTTTATCTCTGTTTACTATCTATTAGTATACATTAAAGTCTGTGTAGATCATATAATGTGAGTATTAATTGCCAGTACTGTATCAGCATAGGTCACATGTAATATGCCTCTGCTGCCTGGAAAGATCAAAATCTTACTATTTTATTGTGTCCATTGAGTTCTGTGATGCCTTGTAGTATTTTGAAAGAGCATTGGCTTTGATATTAGTTCAAACTTCAGCCCCACTGTTACCAGTGTCAGAGTACCACTAATTCCTTGCTATGGGCTTCAATTTCTTTGTTCACAAAATAGAGCTATTGAAGGATGTGTGAGGATGCAGTAATGATAGCCATTCATGTTACTTCCATGATATGGTGATTATTTCCGTGTTTTGGGTTCTTGTCCACCCATTACTTTTTACATTTGAAGCAACATCTGATGAGGCTCTTTTCTAGTCTCTTTCCATGTCAAACTGGACTTGCCAGTGATGATGGAACTGCTATTTTGAAATATCTACTTGTCTTACCTAAAAATAATATGCTCGAGAAATGAATACTAGAAAGAAAGAACTGGACTTAGGTACCAAAGACCTGAGATTGAATTATGTGCCTACGGTCTTATAAGTGAGTGACTTCTCTGGACCAGACTCTTCATTTGTAGGATACAAATAAACATCCACCTTGTTGTCTGATGTTATAAGGATCAAATCAGAGATTGTTTAAAAATGCTTCTTAAATTGTAAAGTAATCTGCAAATGTAGTCTGTCTTCTTGATTCAGCTGTTTATCATGTAATGGTTTCATTTTTGTAGAATGACTGAATATTGGTTATATATTTTACATTCTTGACATACTTTTACATAGTCTCACACAGACTTTCAAAATGGCTGACTGCAGGCAGGAGGGCAATCGGTTACCTAGCAACAGTGTTTTCCGAATGCCATCTTCAGCAACACAGCTTTTGGACACAGGTATTTGCTATGTGTCAGTTTAGTAGGTTATTTACATTCACCAAAACATCTGTGGATTTTCTGTAACTAATCAAATAAATGGGAATTCAATAACTATGACTAGGGAGCATACAGGGGTTAACAACTTTAAAAAAAATTCATTAGAAATTTGCTTTTACCTATTCATCAAGTGTAATAATTTATTTTTGAACAGAGTCTCCTTTGTTTATTGTAACTATTATTGCTTATCAATAAGCACTAATGTTTTTGAATTTCAAGAGCATCTACAAAATTGAATGTTTCTAATATATCTGACAGATTTCAGCCCTTCTAAATATATTAGCATAATAATAGTAGTAGTCAAATCAGTTTCATTTAAGCTAGCAAAAAATTACCCTTACCAGTAGACCTATAAAAAGGCCCTTGATTAATAAATTTGTTAATGTTTATTTGTTGGTTACAGAAATGAATTCAAACTGAATATAGCTAATAAAAGCCTTTAGTTTTACTAAATGTCATAGTGAATAACTCTGTTCATATATAATTTTAGTTTGTCAGGCAATGAGAGCCCTCACATAATTTCTATGATGTTTTTAATACTTGTTATTCTTAGGTTCTGTTTGAGCACATTTTTCCTCAAAGTGACTGTGTAAATCATTGGAAGTATGCGGGCATTTAGAGTAATCAAATATCTCAGTAATCAGCCTGATAATAGTCCTGACAGTTCACATTAGAGCTAATTAGGTTGTGGCTATGTTAATTGATGTAAGACTAGCTGATTGTTGCTTTGGGACTGTTTCTTGTTCTTTCTCCAAATCTTTCAAACAATTATAATATTTGTAGGGGTGCCTGGATGGCTTGGTTGGCTAAGCCACTGCCTTCGGCTCAGGTCATGATTCCAGAGTACCAGGATTGATTCCTGCATGGGGCTTCCAGCTCTGAGGGGAGTTTGCTTCTCTCTCTGACCTTCTCCCCTCTCACGCTCTCTCTCTCTCACTCTCTCTCATTCTCAAATAAATAAAAAAAAATCTTAAAAAAATATATCCATTTGTAGAATCTGATATAATACTGGAGACACTTAATAACTTGAGTTTTGGTATTTGCACTTAACATCTTATAATATGCATTAGGAAAATACATGGTTCCTTGATGCCTAAAATTGAGGATATTAACTTTTGTTTCTAAAAAGAGAAAAATAGGTAAAAACTAAAAACATCTGAAGTCCATTTCTCTTTTCTCAAACCATTATATAACTCTTAAAAAATGAAATCTTATTTATTATATATGGAATCTTGTTTTTCACACAACACTCAAAAAGCATATATGTGCAAATTATTTTTCTTGACACCTACTGTGGTATTATTCCCAGGTGCTACTTCAGAAACAGAATGGTTATAAAGAGTAGAGATTTTGGAAGTGACACAGTTGAGATTGTTTCTTTGTAAACAAATTCTTACTACTGATTGTGTACAAAGTAAAAACATTGCAACATTGCTATGTTTATGTATGGAACATAAGGCATAGAGATCTCTTTCCAATCAACAATGCTAACTATATTTACACAAGAAACTTCACTATGAAACAATATGCAGTTCAGCTAATAACAAACATTACTGTTTTCTAGAAAAATTGACAAAAGATATAACAATTTATGGCCATAACTATTTGAAAAGATGTGAAATCCTGTTGTAACCTAGGGCAATACAAACTTAAAAATTGACAAAAAATGTAGAATTCTGACAATATCAGGATTGATGAGGTTTTCTGGAAAACATCTATTATCCCACACTGCTAGTGGGGATGAGATGGATGCAGCCATTTTAGGGACTATGATCTGAACATGTGGACCCTGTGAACAGCAGTTACAATTCTAGGGTATCTGCAAATGAGATTAGCACATCTGCCCAAGGAGATACCAAGAGAGCTGAATTGAAAACAAATTAACTGGTCGTCCAAAGAGAAAAGGTAAATAAAATATGGTATATTTTTCTATGAAGAAATAATCCACCATGAACAAGATTCAGCAGAAATCATAAGCCACAGAGTTAGACTCCTACAGAGATTAGAGGGTAGCATGTTGAGAGAATAAAAGACAGAACTAGAAGTATGACCAGAAATTAATAGAATTTCTAGAAATCAAAGCAGTATATTAATGGAAACAAAGGCAACTTATTACAGAATTAAAGATATAATTAATAAAATCAAAGATAGAGCTGAAGAAATTGTTTAAAATAAAGCTAAAAGAAAGAAATGATAAAAGTGGAAGTGAGACTAGGGCACATAAATATTAGAGGCAGGCAGCCAATATATATCTAAAAGGAGATCATAAGAGGGGCTCCTGGGTGGCTCAGTCAGTTAAGCATCTGACTCTTGATTTCAGCCCAGGTCATGATCTCAGGGTTGTGAGATCAAGCCCTGTGACGGACTCTATGTTGGGCTCTTTGCTGGGCATGGACCCTGCTTAAGATTCTGCCCCTCTTTCTCCTTCTGTACCTCTCACTCACGCAAATGATTTCTCTCTCTCTCTCTAAAAAAAGAGAGAGAGATCAGAAAAGGTAGAGATCTGGCATTATGTGAAATAATAACTGATTTTTTTTCACCCAGAATTTACTAAAGACACAAATTCTCAGATTCAAAAAAGGTCCACACATCCCAAGCAGGGTAATGAGCCCATGGGAACAAAACGAAAAGTAAACACAGCAAAACAAGCTGTAGTAAGACCAAAGAATCCAGGAGACAAAGGGAAGATCTTAAAAACAACCAGAGAAAAAAATATTGATTACCTAAATATTGACCGTTACTGTCTCAACCACAGTGGAAGCTGAAAGACAATGTGATAACTTTTTCATGTGCTGAAACTAATCAGTCATAAACGTAAATTCAGAAAGACTATCTTTCAGTAAAGACATTGAAATAAACGCACTATCAGACAACAGATACTGAGAATATTCATTACCAATACCCACAAAGTTCATGTCACTAAAAGCACTTTGACATCTCAACAGGGTAAAAGAAAAATGGCCACAGAAAATAAGTCTGGGATACAAAAAGGAAATGTCAGCAAATAAAATGCAAATTGGTGAGCAAGCTGAGTAAACATTACTTAAGTAATATAAAATAATACACATATCTAGTTTGTAAGGTTTAAATCAAGCTAGACCTGAAATCCTATAAAAGAGCATATAAATTGGGAGTATAGTGATATTTGTTTAGACATTTTAATCTGCCAGTATTTTTTCTGGAAGAGGACAGAGACATTTGGTTATCACCGAACTTTATTCAGAGGTCAGTATGTCGATAAAGATATCCTGGATGGTCACTAACAGAAAATAGAATAATGGAATGTGAGAAAGCAAAAGTCAATTCAAGTAAGGCAAGAAGGTTGTGAGAGAATAAAGGAAAATGGGACAAATTGAAATAAAATTAGATGATAGAAGGGGATACAAATGTAGAAATAATCATAATCATTATAAATGATCTCCACTTTCCTAATAAAAGATACTGAGTGTCAAAAATCAATTAAGCTACTTTCTATAAGAGACACAGCTGAAACATAAGGGAGATGAAAGGCTGGCTGAACATAAAAGGAAGGAAAAACCTAAATCAAATGTAAATCAACTAAAGAAAACTGTTGTAATCATACTAATACTTTATGAATCATACTAATACTTTATAATATATTTCATAATATATTATGAAATAGATTTTAAGGCAAAAACCTTAAAAGAGAAAAAGAGGGGCACTGTATTTTTTTCAAAGATTCAGTACAGGTGAACCATGAGAGACTATGGACTCTGAAAAACAATCTGAGGGTTTTGAAGGGGCGGGGGGTGGGAGGTTGTGGTACCAGGTGGTGGGTATTGGAGAGGGCACGGATTGCATGGAGCACTGGGTGTGGTGCAAAAACAATGAATACTGTTATGCTGAAAAAAATAAATAAATTTTTAAAAAAAGAAGAAGAAGAAGATTCAGTACACCCTTGAAGGTAGTTTTAGTTTATGTATGCTCAATGATACAAGTGTAAAATCTGTAAAGCAAAAATTGACATAACTTCAAAGAGAAAGAGAAAGTACCATCATCATAGTGGGAAGTAACACACTTCTCTTACCATGAACTAGGTCAAATTAGAATATAAAACATGAAGGATTTAAAGATTATTTAAATAGCTTCATAAACAGTTTTGATCTAAGGAACACATACAGAACCATGTAGTCCAAAACTGAAGAATAAATGTGCTTTACAAATTTTGCAAAGATTTTATAAAAATTGACCAGATACTAATCTATAAAGTAATCAAAACTAATAAAAAATGTAAGTAATATACAGTCACATTGTTTGACCAAAATACAATGATAGATTGAATCATATTAAATCAATGATACACAATCATCCTTTAAAGCTATGGAAATGGAAAAATTACATACATTAGAAATCAATTACAAAAATTGTCTTAGAAATATATTTTCAAATATCTAAAAGGCATAATTCAAATAATCATGGTTAAAGGACTAATACAAAGAGAAATTAAAAAATATTTAATATCAAAAAATGAAAATTCTACTTATGAAAGCATATATAAAGGCACAACTTATAGAATTAAAGTCTTATATTAATAATATCATATTACTTTCCTGTTAGGAAAGAATGAGACTGAAAAATGGCTAAGAAACCAGTTTAAGAACTTAGGAAAGGAAGAATAGAGCAAATCCCCCACCCCCAAAATAAGGAGAAGGAATCTTAAATATAAAAAAAGAAATTAATAAATGAAAAACAAAGGTGTCCTAGAGCAAATCAACAAAGCTAAGGCTAATTCTTTTAAAAATCTAATAAAATATTTTCGGTAAGACTAATCAAAGAACAAAAGACAAAAAAGTATGACTCATGAAAAAGACATATGTATAGAAACAGCAGATATTAACAACTTGCTAAAGATAATAAGTTTGCTAGAAGCACATGAACTATGACATTGGTTAGTAGAGAAGTATTATGAAAGGTGCTAAATCATATCATATAATTTAGTTAAGTCTTTTTAATCTGCCATGATGAAGAACTTCTTGCAGGGTAAGCAGTGTGACGGGATGTTCAGGTAGATGAAAAAGTTGATCTACTGTTTTCTGTTTATTCTGGTTTTGTTTTCTGTGTATCTGTTTATTGAGGCTGAGAGGCAGTGATGCTGCCTGTGAACCTGTAAGTTAGATTATCAGATACATGATAACAGTTATTAATTTTCTTTGTAGATGAGGTACTTATTTTTATTTCTTTTGTACACTAAATTCCTAGCACTGTAGCTTATTTTTTGGTCACTTTGGATTGTCTAACTCAGCCATCATTCTGTGTTCTATTAGTTGGAAAAGTTAGAAAGCTGGAAACTACCTTGCCAACTTCCCCCTTACCCCTGCAACTAGGTTTCTTTTTGTGCATTGGTTTCTGAAATTTAGACGCATTCATGGTATTTGGAAGGCAGACATGAGATGGAGAGCATATGCCCAATGTCCTTGTCTGTACTGCTATCTGAAAGTCCTTCGAAACCTGGGGTGAATGTAAACAACATTGTCTGCATCCAGATTTCTTGAGGCTATGGTAGCAGTGATAAGGGTCCTTGCTTGCACCTCTAAACTCTGGAGCCTAGTTTCAAGTTTCATTTTTTTTCTTCTCCATATAAGTGTTCATGGTTAATATTGTGGGCTCTGATATTGTGGGTCATTTGGTGTTGTGGTGACTTTGGGACATCAATTCCATATTGTTCTGGTAGTCATTCAACAGATCTAGCCTAGAATTTGCTCCTTGGGCTCTTCCAACTATGTTTAGGTACCTAATTTCCTGACTAAACATATTCTTTCTTTGAAGCACGAGAGCTTCTATCTTGTCCTATACTTGGACTAAGACAGACTCAGATCCTGTCATGTTTTCTTCTTTATAATATAGAGAACTTTACTTCGTAGCAATAGGTTTGACAATAGACTCAGTGACAATATAAGAACTATTGATTCATTTTCTACACATGGATCCCTGAACATTAGTACTGAGATAGCTAATTATTCAGTGTCTACGAACAGCATCAACTTCAATTTGACAAATCTTTCTGTCCTTCTACATCACTTTCTAGAACACGATTTTTCTCTACCTTTCTCCCATTCAGATATGTGTAGTATAGGGAAAACCTCCTGCCTGAGAAAAACAGTCAGTTTTGATACATATTACTGTGGTTGACGAAATACAGAACTAAGAACATTTTTTGTCTGTGAATATTTCTCAGTGGAACCCTAACTAATTATTTTTTAAAGAATCACTGGATCTGATTAAACAATAGTTCTTCATGTTCATATATGATATGATTACCAAATTATTTATTTATTTATTCATGATTCCAATGAGCCATCCATTCATTAACAAGAAACAGGTTTTATCCTGATGGATACTTGAACATATCAACAGACTCTTGACCTAACCCATGTATTGCTGGAAAGAATTGGTGGGTGACAGGTGACCATTTATCAAAATCTATATACCTGCCATTTGGTTTTGCTTCAGTAATCCCAGGGTCTTCATTTTTAGAAGGCTGGTATAATATAACCCCAGAGGTTTTGAGCAGAGTCAAGTCCTAGGGCATAGCACTTGCTATCAGTCCCTGGTCAGAAGACATATTTTGCTCTCATATTTTTTTTTAATATTGATTTCAGCTAAGTAGGATGAGAATTAAGTTTTACTAGTTTATCCAGTATCTTCCAGTTTAATATGTTTTAAATTTAATCCAATTTCATGTAGAAAAAGTCTATAAATAACTTTTCACCTTGTAAACAAATTTATGTAGATCTCTGAGCTGGTTGTAGATAATCTTTGAATTAATGACAAACATATGGTGCTATTTCTCCCCTGGCTGTAATATATGGGTTCAAGAATCAAGGAGAGTGAACATAAAGGATTGAAATATCAAATTGGACTTAAACACTAATCAGAGATCTTACCCAGTAACATGCTTTACTGATAATTTTAAGGGTATAAGCAATCAAAACTCACAAGTGTTGCAGAAGTTTGTTTTAGCCTGTGTGGTTTCTCCAGGTCATTCTTTCTAGCATTAGGTATACTCTTTCTGGCCTAGAGAAGTAGATGATGTTTCCAATGAGGTTAGCAGTTCATTATAACACAGCAGAGAGGGTTTCGGGTATGTAATATCTCCATTTTCCTCTGCACATTGTAGTAAAGCTTGTGTCGTTTTCAGCCAATCCATGACTCATGAGTTCATAACGTGGTGTACCATAAACAATTCTAAACCAGACATAAGGGTATCCTGGTAAAAATATCCCTCAGATAAAGATTCTCTTCCTAGCCAATATCATAACTTATTTACTAGGAGAACCAGAAATCAGGTTGTTTGTAATTGCCTCTCTGTCTTTCCCCCAAGGTATTCCCCTTTGATTCCTGTAATCAACAGAGAAATTGATCAAAAGTGAACTGCTTTACTCCTTCCCCAGGGTGAAAATGGGAGTGACTCCTTTTACTATTACAATTAATAACCTACTTATGGAACTTTTATTGCATCCCCGCAACTTCTAACTTTGCTAATTTAGAGATCGCAGTTTCCACGATTAAAAACAAAACAAAACAAAAAACAACAAAAAAAGCCTTCCAACAGGAATATACAATGATTCCATTTAAATTTAAGTTGGGACTGATACCTGACTACTTTAGGGAATTACAATATTGGCTGAGGTGTTTGGTGCAAGTTACCAGGGTAAATCATGTACCCAGTTGCTACACAACTGGATAGGGAGGAAAATGTCTGGAACCCAGGGAATCCTCTGGGGTGCCATATACACTAATAAAAATCAATGAGGGGGATGCCTGGGTGACTTAGTTAGTTAAGCATCTGACTCTTGGTTTTGGCTTAGATCTTGATCCCTTGGATCCAGCCCTGCATCCAGCTCCTCACTCAGTGGGGAATTTACTTTAAGACTCCCTCTCTCTGCCTCCTCTCCCTCCCTCTTTCTCTCTCTCTCTCTCTCAAAAATAAATAAATATTTTAAAAAAATCAGTTGAAAAATACAGTAACCTCAAATGACTACAAGGTTTCAGACCCTTTAGGGATGGCCAGGTAAAGAATTCCAACTAACCAAAGTGTTGGCTTACTGCCAAGGAAATGTAGAATGTGTCATGGAAGAAAGAAGTTACATCAACCACAGCTTTATGGCTAGTTACAGAAATGAGATTGCTACAGCTATACTTATTGCCTGTCTTTTTCATTCTGTGGGATACATATAAACTAACTTGTTCCTCTCTTCTTGTATCTTGTAACTTTACATGAGGATTATTGTTTATGGCTAACTTTCCAATTTATTTTTTAGGTTACTGAATATGCAATCCTTATCAAAATTCCAATGGCATTTTTTTTTTCCTCTCAGAAAAAACAATCCAAAACCTCATGTGGAACCACGAAAGATCTCTAATAGCCCAAACAACTTTTAGCAAGAACAAAGCTGGAAGAATAGATCTAATTTCAAATTATATGACAAAGCTGTAATAATCAAAACAATGTGATAATGGCATAAAAACAGACATGTAAACCAATGTAGTATTATACTACATCAAACAAGAAAGCTTCTGGGGGCGCCTGGGTGGCTCAGTGGGTTAAGCCGCTGCCTTCGGCTCAGATCATGATCTTAGGGTCCTGGGATTGAGTCCCGCATCGTGCTCTCTGCTCAGCGGGGAGCCTGCTTCCCTCTCTCTCTGCCTGCCTCTCCGACTCTTGTGATTTCTCTCTGTCAAATAAATAAATAAAATGTAAAAAAAAAAAAAAAAAAAAGAAAGCTTCTGCACAGGTAAGGAAACAGGAAAATGAAAAGACATCCTAAAGAATGGTAGTAAATATTAGCAAACTTTATCTCTAAGAGGTTAATATCCTAAATATATAACCCAATTAAAAATAGGTAAAGGATCTGAATAGACATTTCTCAGAAGGAGACATACAAATGGTCAACAGTTGTATAGAAAGGTATTCAGCATCACTAATTGTCATGAAAATGCAAATCAAAACCACAGTGAGCTATCACTATACCTGTTAGAATGACTATAATAAAGAGATATCAAGTGTCGGTGAGCATGTGGGAAGAAGGGAATTCGTGTGTGCTCTTGGTGGGAATGCGAAGTGGTGGAGCCATTGTGGAAACAGCATGGAAGTTCCCCAAAACAGAAAAAAATAGAACTACCATGTGATCCAGCAGTCACACTTCTAGATATATATGCAAAGGACATTATATCAGTCCTGATGTCTTGACTTTCTTACTTTAATTTACAAGTTATACAGTGGGTACTTCTAATCTAAAGACTCATATACAATTTCAATTCTAGGATTTATTTTGTATTATTTTGTTGAAAATTTGTCCCTTCAGTATCCTAATTCTGACATTATTACTTTGGTGTCGGACTCCTCAGTTTGGCCTGTTCATCTTTGGAAAATCCTTTTTTTCCCCCTTGTGTTTTCCATTTCTTCATCTTTCTTAATGTTATATTTTAACATTTAAATTAAATTTTTATTTGGCAGTACAGTAATATTTCTGTTTCTTTGAGTTGCTTCTTGTTTTCTTAAATACTTCCAACATCTTTTTTTTTTTTTTTTTAGATTTTTTTCTTTATTTATCTGACAGAGATCACAAGTAGGCAGAGAGGCAGGCAGAGAGAGAGGAGGAAGCAGGCTACCTGCAGAGCAGAAAGCCCGATGCGGGACTCGATCCCAGGACCCTGGGATCATGACCCGAGACGAAGGCAGAGGCCCAACCCATTGAGCCACCCAGGTGCCCCAATACTTCCAACATCTTATCTTTGTTTTTGTGTATATGTCCTAGAATTTCTCTAAGAGACTGTGAGACCTTTTTATTTTATTTTTTTAGTTTTTTTTTTTTAAAGATTTTATTTATGTATTTGACAGAGAGAAATCACAAGTAGGCAGAGAGGCAGGCAGAGAGAGAGGAGGAAGCAGGCTCCCTGCTGAGCAGAGAGCCCGATGCAGGGCTTGATCCCAGGACCCTGAGATCATGACCTGAGCCGAAGGCAGCGGCTTAACCACTGAGCCACCCAGGCGCCCCTGTGAGACCTTTTTAAATAGTTATTTCCTATTCCCTGGATTGTCATTATTGGATTGCTATTTTTTTGATATGTTTGTTTTATTTTAATCTTTTTCATTTATAGATGACTTATCTTTAGTGTTTGATATTTATTGCTTGTGCATTTTTAATTCAAAGTGATTTTACTAGAGATACTGTCAGCTATCTGTCTCCTACAGGCTTTCCTTTGAGACAAGTTGCTGAGAGGCTGGTCTGGAAAAATCTCAAATTTTAGTTTGTGGGCATTTGCTAAGGCAAAAAGCATTATTTTCCTACTCAGTTTCTTTCTTTTTAGAAATAAACACATTGTTTGGTTTTTTGCTAAGGGGATAAACACTTGTCTGCTAGGGATTCTGCACACTGAGATGGAAAGTTCTGTTACTCCATATTCATTTTTCAAGTATTGTGATGTTCATACTTGCATTCTTTTACACTGGTGCCTCAAAATATTAAGCCCTCTCAGATTCTTTCCTAGTCAGATCAATTTTTCTTTGCTTGTATTCTAGGAAGTAAATTCTTATATATCAATCACCACTTTTCTGTATGTTCTCTGTCTCACAGAAATTTGAAATTATCTTGCAAATATATCTTTCCCGCCATACTACTTTACTTCACATTCCTGTAGTGTCTCTTCTTAACTAGTACAACCATGGTCCCATCACCTTCAGCTTATTTCCAGTTCATTCAGAACTTCCCTTCTTCACTAGGGCTTTCCATTTAAATACCAAATACAATTTTGTCACTACACTGCCTAAAATCCTCTCTTATCTCTCCATTGAACAGAGAATTAAATCTAAATTCTAATTCAGCCCATGAGGTCCTTAAAAATCTTCCCCAAACAGTCTTGAGTATAATTTTAATAGTTGACTTCATTTATTTGACTATATTTTTGCCCTGTCTTTGCTAGAGAATATGCTTGTAAGTGAAGGGCCAGGTTTTATTTTTTGTGTATGTTTATGCCAAAAGAAGTCTGGCCACAAGCTCTTATTTTATTAATTCATTCATTTTATTTTTGAAATGTATGTATCAAGTATTTTTCTAGGTTGTGAGTACACAATCTTGACTAAGATAAAATTGCTATTCTCATAAAAAACGGTGAGAGATACCAAATACATGTGAAAAACTACATTCTTTCACCTTTTACCCATCCATGTCCTAACACAGGACTTCGCGCCATTTTTATAAAACATAGAGGATATTCAGAATTCTGTTGCTTTTACAATCTATTCCTGTCATGTAAGACTCCAAGATTCAAAATTATGTGCTGCCTTGACATCTGGTAGTCAGGTGGGTCTCTAATGACCTAACTGTGAAGTTTCCCTCCTTATTCTGTTCCCACAGATAAGGTGCTCTAGCCAATTTATCAAGGGACATTTATCAAGGAACTGGACCAAAAAAAAAAAAAAAGAAAAAAAGAAAAGGAACTGGACATAGTTTTCTTTATCCCTGAGCATCAGATTTATGGAATTATCCAAACAAGCCAATGATACTGTCCGGGGGAATCCCTGGGGACTACCTCACCTTCTTGATACATAAAGCCTGCCTCCCAGGTGTTCACTCTGTTCCTGAGTGCAATATCTGTGTGGCCCTCTGTGACACAGTGTCTCCCTGGCTGTGAGTACAGGTGGCTAATAACTCCTGTTGATCTTAGTTGTCCAGTATTGCATGTCATGCGTTCAGCCATTCCTATAATCCTAGAGTAAGAATACCTTCTTTACCATTGCGATGGATAGAAGGTGATTAAAACAATTACTCTGCTTATGAATCTGTGCCTTTTTCTCTCTTCTTCATAGCTGACAAAGAATCCATTCTAAAGTGTCTTCTTTTGAGAAGATTTACTAGCTTTTTCAGGAAGAGTTTCTCCATTCTCTTCCCTCTTGCTCAACTTTATTCAATCTCCTTATACCATGGCAAGAATGTTTCTGTTTATGTGTAGTTTCTCTTCTTCCACATGGTGAGCATCTCAAAGAAAAATTAAATCTCTCTCTTTGTATCCCCAGTAAACTATGTGCTCAAAGTTTTTTATGAGGGAAATCAACGTATTCAAATATGAGTTCTTTTAGATTGTGACTCAGCAGCCATTCAGAATAATTGCACTAGGCCAGCCATTCATTATTTAAATCCTATGATTTGGTTAAAATTAGTAAACTAATGTTGCAAACCATGGCTAGGAAGAATTAATTTGATTCCTCAAAAAACTTATATATATATAATAAAATTTATATATATATAAATTTATATATATAATTTATATATATTTATTTTATATATATAATAAATACACAATAGTATGATTGAAGTCATAACGTGATCTTATATTAAGTTGCATACTGTTTTGGAGATTCCATTTTTTATAATAGCATATTGATGTAACTAAATGTTTAAAAATTCAATAGAAAAACACAGATCAACTAGGAAAGTCTGTGTTCTAAAATATGTTTCAAAAAAGTAAATAGTTCTTGAGAGGTCTAGTACATTCAGGCAATATAATTATACAGAAATTGCTGAAAAGCTATTTGAAGTTAAGAGTGGAAATCTCTGTTCCATTCAGATTGCTTTATTAAATGAAAATAATAGAAAGTCATTGGAACTTTCCATCATCATTTCTTACCATTTTATTAAATCCCTAATGAACAATGGAAGGCAGAATAGAAAAAGTGGCACATTGTTAAACTCTTGCACCAAATGATGGAGAGAAAGTCTGGAAATTAGTGTCCTGACAGATTTCTCCAAGTCGGCAAACAACCTAACTTGCTAATGGAAGGAGTAAACTGTCTCTGTCATTAGTATGAGCCATGAGTTGGTTGTGTTCTTTTATGAGTAGGGAAAAAGAGTAGAATAGACAGAAATGAAAAGGAAAAGAGAGTGAGTAATAGGAGAATGCCCCTCTGGGTTTCAGTAAAACAAGCACAACATTCTGCAGCATGCTTAATTCTAGATTATGACGAGAGAAGACCCGTATGGATGTTTCACACAGGAATCATTTTTAAATGAAAGGCATATGTTACAGAATGACATTTCATAGTGATGTATCAATTCATAGACCAAATCTATTGGACTTTGTAATGTCTAACTGCATTAATTACCCACTACAATGTAATAAACCACCTCAAAACTTAGTGGCTTAAATTAGCAATCATTTATTTAGCTCCTGACTGTCCTAGATGGGCTCAGCTGGGCAGTTTTTTTTCCTTGGCTGGGCTCCCTCATGCATCTCTAGGTGAGCCACTTTGCTGATGTTGGCTGGGCTTTCTCATATGTCTAGGGCCTTGGTTAGGAAAACTGGGTTGACCCAGCTGTGGTTTACCCAGGCAGTTTCTTGTCATCAGACTGGCTCAGGTGTCTTCCTATGGTGGCTGAGCAGAGTTCTAACATAAAAGGAAGCATGCAGACCTCCTATGGAGGTCTATTTGTGGAACTGGTAAAATTATTACTTTTGCATCTTTTTATTTACCAAACCAAGACAAAAATTCAGCTCAGATTCAAGGGGTAGAGAGTTAAAAGCCTCAAAGGATGTAGATATGGAGAATGAAGAGTATGGTCATGTTATAACCTATCACATAAATGTACAGCAAATGGAGACCATTGAGAGCAAAGTTCTGGAAATAATGATGATAGAGATCAAATATCTTAAAGTCAGAATTTCTTCCAGAATTTCTTCCAAACCCTTTTGAGAAACAGTCAATACAATAAAAACAGTGTTTTTCATAAGTTTGTTTTCAGGTTTTGAGTATTTATTTTAGGTTTTTATTTCCATGGACTAGTTCTCAAAATTTTGATGAATTTAACATGAAACCAGTGGATTTTGTTAAAAAATATACATATAAGCTAATTTACAAAGGAATATAAATTTAGTTGTGTGTTCTTAGGACTCAGGTTCCTGGTCCTGAATTGATGATATTCTAGCTACAAGTGAATTGTTTGGCTACCAATCCAGATGCAATTCATTTCAGATTAATGCATTTGAATGTAAAGAGTGTACTGACAAATTTGATATTTCATTAATTTTATTTTTAGATGTAATATTTTAAAAATCTAGTTAACAACAATTTTAAAAAGCCATGATTGCTGTTTTTAGTTAAGGTTTTTCTTAGAGAATAAAATTCTAGAATCAGCCCAGTGATTGATAAGTGGTAATTTTTAATGTTTTTTTTACCAAAGCTAAATAGTAGTAGCCCTATAAAAGTAGGGCTACAGGACTTCCCTTCCCCATATCTACAGAATTTCCATGTACATAATGAGTGATTAGAATTGACTAAATTGATTACAAAACACAGACAAGGTAAAATTTCTACTGTATTTCCCAGAACATCATTCTCAGCTTCCATCAGATAAAGACTAATTACAGGAACAGAAAAGTGAGGTATGCATGTATTACATTTCCTAACTTATTAGTAGCTGACTCAGAAAGCTAAGAATTATAATGCCAATCCAAAGTTATCCAATTCAGATGACTCATATTCATAATTACCATGAATATTTATTATTGATAATCCATTTTCATATATTAGAAACCAGGCAAATCAGTGTTAAAATGGATTCACACAGAGTTCAGAATATTTTTTATAAAAATAAGGAGACACTTGAGGTGCATGGGTAGCTCAGTTGGTTAACCGTCCAAAACCTGATTTCGACTCAGTTCATGATCTCAGAGTCTTGAGATCCGACCCTGCATCAGACCCCACACTCAGCCCAGAGTGTGTTTGAGATTCTCTCTCTCTCTCCCTCGGTCCCTCCCCCTGCTCATGTGCTCCCTCCCCCCCACCTCTAAATACAAAAAAGTCTTTAATTGAAAAAAAGAGAGTGAGACTTCCACATAAATTGCTGATAGGAAGGTACTGGTGTTATTTTTTTTAATGTAATTCTGCCCTGAAGAAACAGAGGAGATGGAATAACACAATTGCCTTTCCATAATCAAAATTATAAACTATGTCATTGCTAAAAATTATCTTTGACTTTATATGCCACCTGGGTACCAAATAGCAGGTAAGGTCTTATGATGAATAAGAGGAAAGAATTTTGCTTAACCTTTAGCTGGATTCAGTGAAATACATAAAGCATAAGACTTTTTTTTTTCTCTCATCTTGATTCAAACCCTAAAAAAGAAAAAAAATACTTAGAGAATAACTGAGTTGAAATGTAGTCCATATCAAAAGATATTTCAATTGTCTGCAGCTTGGTCGCTATTGACACAATCAACCACATTCACCATGGGCTATTGCCTTTGGAGAGTGAGTTAGAAAGCAGTATGGAAGCTTTTCATTTTACTGCCAGTTCAACCACAGCTATTAGAATCTAACTTTCAATAGCACTAAAATGTTCTCTCATGGATTTCATTAAAAAAAAAATAAAGCACTAATCTGAAAACTTGCCTGTATTAGGGCCTTGATCTGAATGAACATGCTCAACTAAGTAAATTTATTTGCCAAGTCCACATACTCATAGATTTTATTATCATTTTAAGTTTGGTTGTTCAGTGAAGCAAAATTAAAAAAAGTGTTTTTCTTAAGAATCAATTAAAAGCCTCTTTAGCTATTCTGATGCACAAAATATTAAACCATTAAATTATTTTCAAAATTTGTTCCAAGTGTCAATTTTTCATCATCTAAAATAGAGCCAGAACATTTTGAGATTGTTTTCTGCTAACATACTAACAGATGGATATTAGAATTACTATTCAGAACCATTAGTTCACAGTATCTGCATTGTATGCATGACATGCAAAGTGTCTTGTTAAACTGTTTATGAAAAACATAGTGTCTTTCCAAGTCAAATTTGCATTTGGGTGGAAAGGCTAAACAGTTTTTTTCTTTATGCTTCCTTAAGGTCATAAAATATATGAAAATATTATGTAACTTAAACATTAAAGTTACAAATAATCTAACAAGAGGCAGAGACATTTTCTATTTTAATTATGAAATTGTAATATTCATATAATATTTTCTATATTTTAAATGACTAAATTTCAGTGCAATCTGTTATGTTTATTTAGTTAAGTTTTTAGAGACTTCTTACACACGGTAATTATGCAAGTTAGTGTAAAATTGCTTTGAGAGCTGACCACTAGCACTGTTCACATTAGGTTGTCATGTAATGGATGCTGAATGATTTGCTCTTTTGAGTGTTTTACCTTTGATGCATATCTTCCTTATCAGTTATTGGTATAAGACTGGTCTCTTTCTCCCTGCTCAGCGGGAGCCTGCTTTCCCCCTCTCTCTGCCTGCCTCTCTACTTGTGATCTCTCTCTCTCTGTCAAATAAATAAATAAAATATTTTTTAAAAAAGAGTGGCCACTTTAAAGCAAGGAAAAAAAAGCCATTAAATTTAATTTTTTAAATTAAAAAATAACTTTATACTATAGTCATTATGATAATAAATAATACCTGGTCACCAACTAGTACTACTCCTTACACATCCTTCCAGAAGCAAGCATCTTCTATCCTGTTAGATGTTTCCTTGCTATTTACCATTATAGCTGTAAGCAATAGTCCTATACTACTACTATCTCATTCTCAATTTTTTCAATTGAATAATCAATTTTAGTATCTATTTTTTATTTTATATCACATGAGTATTTTAGCTCATGCCTCCTCTTCATCTAACCATATCATTTCAATATAATTATACAAACCATAGATAAAACCATATTTAGTGTCACTGTTTTAACAGTTTAAATATCATTTATTTTTGTTCCAAATAGTATCTATGATTTTATTTTCTTCCTTATGTGATACTTTTATTAATTACCTCATTATTTTATTAGAATAACCATTTGCACATCTTCTCTGTAAATTATTTCCTAATATAATTTTCCATTTGGGCAAGTCTATTAAATGACTTATCAGTTCAGTTACTTCTTTCTGAAGGCATATCTCTGGAACTCTCTGACCTCTTCTTCCAGCCTAAAGGGTTTCCTTTTTTGGCAGTTATCTTGGGAATTTTTGCCACTTTGTTCCTGTGTTAGTTTTTCTCATTCCTGGTTTACTTCTTTCCTAGTGCACATGTTTTTCTTGTAGTTTACTGACAAAAAGCCCATGGGAGATAAATATATGAGGATTTACATACTGAAAAACATCTTTACTTACTTAACTGGAAATTTATTTATTTTTTAAAATTGTATTTATTTATATGAGAGAGCAAGAGAGATTACAGAGGGAGAGGGAGAAGCAGACCTGATGCTGAGTAGAGAGCCCGATGCAGGCCTCCATCCCAGGATCCTGAGATCATGACCTGAGCCAAAGGCGGAAGCTTAACCAACTGAGCCACCCATGTGCCCCTCACTGGTAGTTTAAATGGGGGAAGAGATCTGTATTGAATCTCATTTTCACTCAGGATTTTGAAAGCATAACTTTGTCTTTTTCTACCTTCTCGTGTTGCTTTTGAAAACTCTGATGAGATTGGTATTTTTTTACCTTTTGTATATGACACTGCGTCTCTGTTGGGAAGCTTTTAGGGTTTATTATTATTATTTGAAATTTTTAACAGTATGTCTCAGTAGAGGGTTTTTTTGTTTTTTTGTTTGTTTTTTAGTTTAATTTTCTAAAAATTGTTTGGGCCTTTGCATAGGCATTTTCTTAGAACTTTGAAGTTCTTCAGTCTGGAAAACATTAGTTTCTTGTTTTTTTAATGGCCCCTTCCTTTCTATTTTGGTTTCAGAAATTCCTGTTGGTTTAATGGTTATATTCTATATTAATGCTGTCTTTCTTCCTATTTTTTTGTCTTGCTCTCCCCTCTGTCTTTGAAGGATTTCTTCTATTTTATATTCCAGATCCTCCATTGAATTTTTATCACACTTTTTAGTTATTATAGCCTTTGATATTTGTTTTCTTTGTTTTTTGTTTGTTTTAAAGAGGGAAGAGAGAGAGAGAATAGGGAAGAGGCAGAGGAAGAGAGAAAGACTTTCATCATGACATGAACTGAAACCAGGAGTCGGACACTTAACCTAATGAGCCACCCATGTGCCCCTGAATGTATTTTTTTTAAATAACAATCTGTACTTTCTGTACTTCTGTTGGGTCACAATGCTTTTTCTTTCATTCTGTTGTCTCTTGTGAGTTTCTTCTCTCTCTCTCTCTTTCTTTTTCCTTCCCTGTCTCCATATACCCTCCCCCAACCCTTCCTTCTCTGCTTTCTCTGTAATAGCTTTTCCCAAACATCTGGAAATCTTGGCCACTAGCTGTACTTTAGAACTAAGCCATTAGAAGCTTTTGGCAAACTGTGTGCCCTGGCAGGGCTTGGAGACTGGAATATAAAATAGAAGAAATCTTTCGAACACTAAAAGCAGAACTTTCTTTTGGTGAAGGATCACAGTTTTCTATTGGAAAGCCCTGGCTGTTATTATCTGTAGGTGTTTCCCTAGAGGGTTTAGGTTTTCAGACCAGAAACTTCAAGTCTCTTGCTTGAGGTGGAGTTAAAGTATAGGTAGGAAAGTGAACATAGTATAAACATGATTGTTGGCATTCTGGAACTGGGAGGGGAAAGGTGGCAGGCCATACATTTCATTTTTCTTTCTTTTCTTTTTATTTTTCCTTTTTTTTGGTTTTCATTTTTTTAATGGGTTTCACTCCGCACATGCTGCCAAATGAATGTCTTATGGGGTAGCCTCCATTGCCTCCCCAGACATTTCATTTTTACAAAAGCTTTCATTTAGTGCCTGTAGTTTCATTATGCCCTCCTTTCTGTTTCCTAGTTCAGATCCAGAGACTAAATCTCAGTCTACCTTGGAGGTTGCTGAATCTCAGTCTACTTTGGAAGTTGGTTTGTTTATATGGGGGAGGAGGGCCCAGAGTTTCCTTCACTGACATCTTGCTGTTGTCTTCTCCTATCTTTCTTCTTAAGAAAATACTATTTAATAATATAACAAGGTGGGGCACCTGGGTGGCTCAGTGGGTTAAAGCCTCTGCCTTCGGATCATCTTTCATGATCCCAGGGTCCTGGGATGGAGCCCCACATCGGGCTCTCTGCTCAGCAGGGAGCCTGCTTCCTCCTCTCTCTCTGTGCCTGTCTCTCTGCCTACTTGTGACTCTGTCTGTCAAATAAATAAATAAAATCTTTAAAAAAATAATAAGGTAATTGACTTCAGGGTGTGTAGTCACAATAACCATATTGTGAGTTAGGGCAAGTTAGTTAAACTCAGTGTGCCTATCTTTGTCCTTAAAATGGCAATGAAAATGTAAGTTTTTCTAAGGACTTAACATATTAATATATTTAAGAATAGCGACTTAAATAATAAGTATTACTATTGGTTTCACAGATAATAAAGTATTGGTGTAGACTGAGTCTGGGAATTGCATTATCGTCTTGTTTTAAGCAAAAATATTTTTTTATAGAAAAGTAATGCAAGAGACTCTTAACCATAAGGCAAACTGTGGGTTGCTGGAGGGGAGAGAGGGGGGAAGAATAGGGTAACTGGGTAATGGACATTAAGGTGGGCACATGATGTAATGAGCACTGAGTGTTACATACAACTGATGAATCACTGACCTCTGATTCTGAAACCAATAATACATTATAAATTAATTAGTTAAATATAAATAAAGAGTAAAAAAGAAGAAAAGTAATGTGAGTACCTTTGTTAAGTGGTAGTACATGACAACATAATTCCAGATATTCTTCATGATAAAATTAAATAGCTTATGGTGTATGGACTGAGTAATTTACTAGTAGTATGGCTTGGTACTAAAATCCTGTTTGTGTAATGCCAATATTACTTGAGTTATATATTCTAGAGAATATTTTTATTTCAAGTAAAATAACTAACCAGATACACACATACATGTGCGTGTGTGTGTTTATGTATAAGTAAAACAAAGTTATTGATAAACATACATTTTGGAGGAATCTACATTAATTTTCATCTCAGAGTCTAACCAGGAGCTAACTCTTACTATGTAATCCTATCTAAAATTCCTCTTCTTCAGTCCATCAGGTGAATAATATGAAGAGAGCACTGAACTGGCAACGAAAACCCCAAGGACCCATATTCGCAGCCAATGTTTTGTGGAGCAAATCAGATAAAGTGGCACTTACTGCTTCCACTCCTCACCATTTTTTTTTTTTTAAGATTTTATTTATTCATTTGACACAGAGAGAGATCACAAGTAGGCAGAGAGGCAGGCAGAAAGCAGACTCCCTGTTAAGCAGAGAGCCTGATGCGGGGCGCCATCCCAGGACCCTGGAATCATGACCTGAGCTTAAGGCAGAGGCTTTAACCCACTGAGCCACCCAGGTGCCCCTCCTCCCCATTTTTTTAAACCTAGTCCTTTCTGATCCTAGTTCCTTCATTCCACTGAAACAATCTTCATCAAGACCACCTCTGGTCTCCATTTTACCACTGCTCAACTATCAGTCCTTGTCTTAGTCAGCCTTTCACAGCTTTATCACTTGACCTTGCCCTTCTTGAAACACGGGCATCTCCAGGGCTCTAAGATACCACCCTCGGTGGGCCTCATCCTATCCCACTGCCACTCATTGCCTTAGTCCCCTTTGCTCGTTTCTCCTTCTTTGTCCTCTTTGGTTCCCAGGTCCTCCTCTCTAACCGAATGCTCTTCTTCTCTCATCTTACGCAGTCCTGGGTGGCTTAAGGTATCTTTTATGTGTTGATGCATATGACAAATCTTGAACTCAAATTCTATTTGAAATATTTACCAGATATATAATTGGGATATCAATATTAAATACATCCAAAATAGAACTTTTGATTTCTTATGCACACTTCCAGCCCTCAGTCTTCACTGTCTCCATAATGGTAACATCTGTCACCAAGTGACTTAGGTCAAACACTTAGGAGGCATTGTTGGGTTCTCTGTTTTCCTCACATTCATATCTCTTTTGTCGTCAAAAGAGACGTCCAAAATCTGATCACTTCTTTCTACTGTTCTATACCCACCAGGCCTTTTATCTTTTTTTGTATGCTTCTATTATGAATTCTCCAACCAACCTTCATAATGTTTCTGTAATAACCAAATCATTGCATATTACTGATCAGGTCATATGGCTCATCTGCTTAACATCTTATTATATAATAGGATTAGAATAAAGTAACATATGATTAATATGGTCTACAGGGCTCTGCCTGATTTGGACACTATGCATTGCTCACTTTTACTTCCAGGTGAATCATCTTTCTTTCTACTTTTAGATATGCCAAACTTATAACCCATTTTATTTGCATTTCCCTTCACTTGGAAACTTCTTCTCCCAAATCTTTACATTATTGGCTCTGTCTTTTCATTCACTTCTCAGCTCACACGCCATCTCTGCAGTGGTCTGGTCTAAATAAAGAGCTTCATTCTCACCTTTGTTGTCTAATCCTTCTGTTTTATTTCTTCATGGCACCTATCATTATCTCTGATGACTGCAAAAAGCAAACTCTCCACTAAAATATAAGGTGGAGAGGCAAGAATTTGACTGGTCTTTTTCTGCAGTGAAAGCCTAGAACAGTGTCTTGCAAGTATAGATGTTTGATAAGTATCAGATGACTGAATGAATAAATTGGTTAACTGATGAAAAGTCAGTTATTGAAGAATTTACTTTAATTACAAATAGAAATTAGTAATAAAGAACCTGAATCAAAAAGTAAGATCACAATGCCCACACCGCACTGAGAAAGAAATCTTCAGAGTTAGAGAATTTGGGGTAGAACAGGCTATCCCTTTACTCTGAATTGGGAAAAATTATCAGTAATAACTTAGTAAAGAGCTGCTGAAACTTGGTATTAGAATCCCTGTGTTATTTGTTGCATATAGTTTGAAAAATATGTAAATCTTACTACACTGGCAAAATAAATCATTCCTAACAATTAACTTTACCATCTTCAAGGACTCTGCATTTAGAAAGTCTTATTCTCAAGGATTTTAAAATGAAGATCCTGTATTTGGTAGATCCTATCTGTATGCACAAAGCCAGTAAACAATGTTTACAGTATTATGTCATTATAAGTTTTCTTTCTGAGAGATTCTCCTATGGTACACATGAATCTTAAATGATCTTTGACAGAACAAATATGATTGTAACATTAACATCAGTTTCAGTTGGCACCCCTCCCCCAGCCAGTAATAGAGAGGGAGATATAAAAGATATATATATATATATATATATATATATATATATATATATTCTGGTCTACTTGTAAGTAGTAAACTACTTCTTCATTATTAAAAAAAAAAAAAAAGCCTTTGTATGGACATTGGGGAGGGTATGTGCTATGGTGAGTGCTGTGAAGTATGTAAACCTGGCAATTCACAGCCCTATACCCCTGGGGCTAATAATCCATTATATGTTAAAAAAAAATAAAAAATTTAAAGAAAAGCCTTTAAATAGTCAAAATAGGTATAGTGTGGACCCAGAGATGCTATCAATAAGAGAGGAATGTTTAGTCCAACAGCCTTTGAAGATAAATTTAAAAAATTAAATAGATGTATTTAGAGGGGAAGTAACTTACTGAGAGGAGGGTTGGGTTTTCCAGCAAGGCACACTTTGATAGAACACATTTTCTTCACGTGTGCGATATAGTTACTTAAGTGGTAGAAAAAAGTAATACAGCAAATTTGGATGTGAGTAATAATTTGACAGTTTTTTAAATTATATCTTGTGGAAAAATATGTGTGGAAACTAATAATAAATTTTGTGAATTCTTAATCAGTGCAACAGTTATACCTGAAAGGTCCTACTAATTATATCATTGATAGCCTGCAGGAAATAGGTCTCTGGTGGCATCTCAGTATGCTGTTGAGTTTGATATTATTATTACTGATTTGAATGTTAACATAGAAGTAATTCTTGATAAATTTGCAGAAAGCATGAAGATGGGAGTTATTAAAAAATGTCTTGCATGACAGAATCAGCATCTGAAATGATTTCTATATGCTGCAAAGCTCTTCTTCATCTAACAAGATGAAATTTATTTGGAACAAACTGAATGAAGTACTACATTTAACTTTTTAAAATGTAATACTCATATTTAGGATAGGAAAACATAATTTTACTTCATTTTATATGGAATAATCTTGTATACAAAATACACATGAATCAACAGTTTAATCATTTTTAAAGCACCTATTATTTGCCTACTTTTTCTTAAAAGAGATTTTATTTATTTATCTATTTGAAAGAGAGAGAGTGTGCAAGTGAGGAGAGGAGCAGAAGCAGGGAGAGAGGAAGAGGGAAAAGATCCCAACCAGGGGTTTGATCTCATGACCCTGAGATCATGACCTGAGCCAAAATTAAGAGCTGCCCAACTGACTGAGCTACCCAGGTGCCACCCCTCTTTTTCTTTTACAGATTTACCTTTAGGTTAATTTTATTTTCACTTTGCTGGCTAGATTATCCCTGATATATTGCATTCAGTACTAGGTACTCACTCTAAACTGGGCATTCAGAATTAGGAGTCCATAGAATGGGGAAGATACTGACAACTTCAATTTATGAAAAAAATGGTGGAAAGATCTGAGAGAGGTTGGCCTGGAAAGAAGATGACTTAGGAGAGTCAACAGTTCTATAATGGGATGGAGGGGATGTCTGGTTGGCTCAGTTGGTTGAGCATGTGCCTTTGGAGAGCCTGCTTCTCCCTCTCCCTCTGCTTGTATTCTTTCTCTGACAAATAAAAAAAATAAAACCTTTAAAAAATAATTAAATTAAATTAAATGGGGTGGAGGTAAATTGGATTTGTGGCCAAAGAGCAAAGAGACCAATGCGTAGAAGTTATGTGGAAATGGCTTTTAGTTCAAGGTAGGAGTAACTGTTCCAACTATAAGAACTACCTGAGAAATAGGATGTGTGCCATGTTGAGTTTCAAGCATAGAGAAATGTTCTGATAGAGGTAGGATGACCAATTGTTATAAATGTTGAGGAAAGGATTCATGCACAGGTTTAATTTGTTTTCCAATGCTCATATTCACTTAATCTATCTTAATTTTTAAGATTGTTTTTGACAAAAATTCTATACTTCTCTTGTACTGAGGACATATAAATGCTCAGATAATGGACTTACAATTTTTTAAATTACTATTTTTGAATGCTGTTTTCATCTTCCTTTTATGTTTATATAATTTGAACTTCAAAAATTCCTAGTAGTGATTTATAATAACCTGAAGATTTTTTCTTTTTCTACTCATTTACACATTAGACATCATTTTTTATATTCTTCAATAGAAAATGTAAATTTTGGAAAGAAGTTTTTTACTTGTATTCCTGTGGAAATTCTATGATATGTCAGTTCCTTTCTTGCCTTTCTTCTGTGTGAAAAATTCTATAGAATATAGATATTGTATTAGGCTTGTCACTTATAATTATTTTTTAATTAATTAATTAATTATTAAGTGTTAGTTAGAGAAGCAGAGGAATAAAAGGAGAGGGACAGAGAGAGAATCCCAAGCAGGCTCCATGCCCCGGGCAGAGCCCAATGCAGAGCCCAATGCAGTGCTGGGGGACTCAGTCTCACAACCCTGAGATCATGACCTGAGTTGAAACCAAGAGTGAGATGCTTAATCCAGGCACCCCTGTTATAATTATTTTAGCATGCATAGAACTTTATTTCTTTGTTGGATGGGATAAACAAATGCAGTTTCCTTAGCACGATCAGACATATGAACAAGTCTTTTCCTCATCTCCTTGTCAGATCTCTTTAAGCTGGATCCATGTGTAGGCTTTGGGAGTCCAGAAATCTCTTTATTCATGAAATTAGATGCAAAATAGTGTATATGCAATCATGTAGTTTTCTGGGGGAGATGTTCCATATTATTTATACTTTCTCAAATAATCCCTAAAGTGAAGACAACTATTGCTCTGGATAAATTTACTAGCTCTAGACTATAACTTACTTTTCTTTAAAAAAAAAAAAAAGTGGAATTCTGAAGTTAAACTTTTTTCTATGATAGAATCTTTCCACTGTTGTTAAAAATAAAACTTAAGTTCACAGAAATTTTTTGCAAATTCTCTCGCTGCTTAAAAAATTACATTAAGGATATTTGTTTCATTTTAAAAGTAATCACTGTGAATTAAAGATATAATGTTTAGTTAGTGTGTGGAGAATTCCACCCCTCCACCCTGCCCCGAATAGGCATGACCTAGGTTTTCTGAAGTTGTGTATATTCTTTGAGCCTAGCTGCCTTTAATATCTCACCACCTTTATTAAGTTAGATATTTTGTCTTTAATGAGGGAGACACTTTGGCCTCCATGAAACTTTTAAAAATGTTTATTTATTTAATTATTTTAGAGAGAAAGAGTGTTCAAGCAGGGGAGAGGCAAAGGGAGAGGAAGAATCCTCAAGCAGGCTCCCTGATGAGCTCAGAGACCCAAACAGGGTTGCACCCCAGGACCCTGAGGTCATTACCTGAGCCAAAATCAAGAGTTGAACAACTGATCTACCCAGGTGCTCCCCACCCCAACCCTTGCCATGAACTTTGTTTTTAAATTTATCCTTCGAAAATCTGAGGGCACTGATTTATTTATGACTAAATTAAACTCTAAAAACACAAACTCACAATTGTTTTACTCAAGGGCAGATGATAATTTTTATCAACTACTCCCCAAATACTTCTGTTAGCAATAGGTAGTTATTGTGAATTACAACTTAAATTCTTCTGCCTTCTACTATTAGGAGTTACAGTAACAATGAAATTATCTGGCACAAACTTAGTGCTCACTGAGTAAATAATTGAATAAAATTCATGCATTTGAGGAAAGTACATTCTCTTTCCATGTCATTAGGAAGCTTTTTAATTACTGTTAAGCAGTGAGAAAAATCTCAAATAACCTAGACTTGCATTTAAAGGGGCTAGAAAAAAAGGAACAAACAAAACCTAAAATCAGCAGAAGAAAGGAAACAATAAGGATTAGAGCAAAAATAAATGATATAGAACTCCCCCCCAAAAAACCCTACCAACCCCCCAAAAAACAATAGAACAGATCAATGAAGCTTTCTTTGAAAAAAATAAAAAAAATAAAAATCTCTAACCAGACTTACCAAGAAGAAAAGAGGACTTGAATAAATAAAACCACAAATAAGACAGGAGAAATAACCAACACCATAGAAATACCTTTTAACCAATTAAATAGAGCTCTTACCTGTTCCGGTGTACACTTCTAGTAACTTAGGGAGTTGCTTCCTCTTTCCTCCTGAGTTTTGAGGGAAAGAGGAGGTATGCAAAGGCCAAACCACCAATAGGAACCAAACAACGAGATGGGACAGAGATTTATTTCACTCTCTCAGGCCCTAGGCTAGTCTCATTCTACCAGGCAGGGCTACCCAAGCCCCTGAATGGCTGGGTTGGTTGGTTTTCTGTCACCTGGTTATGTCTGAACTCAATTCAAATGAGTATTCAATTCCCTCAGAGTATTTTAATGGTTATGCTGACCTGTCCGGACTTTGTGAGAAACCCTAGTTTACCTCTCAAACTTGCCTGCTAAACCTATGTAATTTATCCCAAGAGAATTTTTTTTTTTCAAAATTTTACTTGTTCATTTGAGAGAGAGAGAGAGAGAGAATGAGTCGGGGGGAGGAGCAGAGGGACAAGAGGCTCCCTGAATGGGAGCCCTATGCAGGGCTTGATCCCAGGACTCTGAGATTATGATATGAGCTGAAGGCAGATGCTTAACTGACTGAGCCATCTAGATGCCCCCCTAAGAGAAATCTTCTTTATGAAAGTAATCCAAGTAGCTGCTGGATTTCAGATGAGGTCACATACCAGGCTGGCAGTCACAAGCGCCAAGAAGGGAGAACCCCATTAAAGAATCCATTCCCGGCCCTAGGACCTACACCAGGTGATTGGTGTGCAGAACCTCAGAAGGACAAGGGTCCCATCTGGGTCATCAGATTTTGTAACCAAAGTAAAGTGAGTTTGCTCTGTGGCGAGTTATAGATAGGAACTATACCGGATGGAGTTGTCATACAAGGGATCTCACATTAAGAAGATCATGGGGAATAACTTCCAAAGCTCTGACCCCCAAGCAGGAGTGAGTGGGGTTTGTTTGTTTGTTTGTTAAGGTCAAGATGAACACTGAGAAATGGGAGCTTTGTCATCGTATATAGAGACAAACATAAAAAGCTGTGCATGTGCCATATGGAAACGTGTCTGTATGTTATGTTATGTTAATGAAGCTTGTGCTCCCCATTGGGTGGTATTGTAGCATTATAATAAGGCAGAGGTAACTGTCTGTAACTCCATGATCCGTCTGTGCAGTTGTGACTCAGGCCAAGCTCAAACTGGTCTAGAAAGTCTGAGATGGCTGGAGTCCTTCACTAGGGCAGTCATTGCTCGTGTGGCAATTTCCTATTTCTGTCTACAGATATTATGTGTGTGGGGTCTTTTGCTTGACTTTAAAGATAAACAGGATAGAAAAGCTTGAGGAAAATGTGGGACAAAGGTAGGTGGTTAGACACAGGTAGGCAGTTAAGGTCAGGTCTTAGGATCAATCATGCAGGGTCTTCTGGTGACCAAAGGTCAGGGAGGAAGCCAGATCTTAAATTGTTCTACGGATAGCTCTCCCTAAATGAAAATAATTTGAGGAACCTAGGTTTATTCTCTTGCTGTCCCAGGGAACACTTCCTGTCCAATACTCATCATGCTTTTACATACTCTAAGGATTCTTCTTCAACTCCAGTGTCAGTCATCACATTTGCAGTGAGGGCCAACAACCTGCCCTGGAGTGTGAGGGTTTCCATGATCTGAGTGAGTTTCCATTGCTTTTGCGGTCCTGGGGAAATCTTTGCATGTTTCTGAGGATCCCTGTGTTAAGCCATTTCTAAATTCTATTTTGCTTCATGTCTGAAGTGTGTGAGGGAGGTGGTGGGAATATTAGGGTTTGGTGCAGAAATCTCCGGGACACTGGAAACAGATGTCACATGTTTTTTTGCTTTATGATTTCCAATCTTACGGAGGCTTCAAACAGAAATCAGAAAATTGAGTCTCAGTCATTTCATTGCAACACAAATCATCTCATTAAACTGAAAAAAAAAATCTAATTAATTATTTCACTTTAAAATATCCTTTTTCTTTGCATGAATTAACACTAAAAACATCAGTTCTATGTGTTACAATTTCTCAATAATTAATTAATTTGTTTACATCCTAGAATTCCTACATAAAGTAATGCCATAAGAGAATAAAAATGTTTAGAACTTAGACTCTTATCATATAATAGTCAGTTGGTACCTACTTATTAATAACTATAATTTCATAATTTTGTCCTGTTTAATCTTAAGTTCCTGAGCCTGTGTCTTATATGTTTTCAGTTTCTGATTAGATTTTTACAAAAGTCATCTGTGGTTTTTTAGATTCATAAGTTCTGATATGACATCCCTGAATGATGATATCATTTATAAGAGTTGAGTTAGATAATTAGTAAAATCCCCATATTTGTTTAAATGTTTTGTTCAGGGATACCTGAGTGGCTCAGTTGGTTAAGCATCTGCCTTCAACTCAGATCATGATCCCAGGGTGCTGGGGTCAAGTCTCACATTGGGCTTCTTGCTCAGCTTGGAGCCTGCTCCTCCCTCTGCCTGCAGCTCCCCCTGCTTGTGCTCACTCTCTCTCTCCTTCTGGTAAATAAATAAAATCTTCTAAAAAATAGAAAAATAAAATATTTTGTTCATAAATATAATTTTACTTAAAGCAAATGCAATTGTTACACTTTCATCTCTTTCTTCAGAATTTATCTGAATTTAATCCCAAATATTTATTTTGTATATAATGATCTCAGCATAGTTTACAACTTATATGTTGTTTATTTAGAAATGAAGTATTTTGTTTTCTGGCTTGCTTCTAAAAAATGGATGATAGTCTTTACATTCTGTGTAAGAGGAGGAGGAATGTATTAGCATAATACATTTCTCTAATATCTTAAGAGCTTATTAATAATTTTTTATTAGAGTATTTTATGATTGATTGTAATGAATATTCTTCACAATTTTATTGCCATATAAGACATGCCAATGATTCAGAATGCTTGCTTTTCATAGGTGCACTGTCACAGTTCAAAATTATAGTTATATAGAAGGACTCTTTTTTAATAATACATTTATTTTTATGTATACTTTTTTGAGTTAAATTATCTCTTATTCTTTTCCTGCAATGCCATAATAATGTGGTTCCTTTTTCTTGGGACTTTCCACAATATTAGTTAGTTATGTTTTTACCTATGTATTATGTTTTAGATGACAGTTCTCTACTGACTATATTTTGGGATAATGTAGGGTTTAGCTCAAATATGAATCAGCTATATGTCTTTGCCAATAAAATTATGTATGTATTTGCCTGTATAAAAATCACTCATATGTATAGAATGATTGAATCACTGAACTGTACACATATAGCTAATATAACACTCTATGTTAACTATACTGGAATTAAAATTTTAAAAATAAAAAAATTGTGATAAGCATTGGGTGATGTATGGAAGTGTTGAATCACTATATTGCACAACTGAAACTAATATTACACTGTATGTTAACTAACTGGAATTTAAGTAAAAACTTGAAAAAAAGTGAAAAAATTAAAAAAAAAATAAAAAATATTACCCATACATTACAAAAGAAACCATTTAACCACTTAATATTAAAAGACATATAATTATTTTCTAAAATATTCTTGGCATGTAGCAACATGTTAGATGAATCTGGTTGAAATTCATAATTGAAATGACCAGTTTCCCTTTATTGAGTGCTAATAATGCTACATATTTTGCCCCTTAAAAACTGCATCCTCTTCATTCTTCACTGTAGTCATCGTTCATTATAAAGATGGTCTCGACCTAAATAGTTAAAGATAATGAGCTATTTATGCCTTCAGTTTGAATGAATTTCGCACAGTAACATCACATTTGCAAAAACTATAATATTCTTTATTGTTCCACATCTAGACTAAAAGTTTAACATATAAACTTTTGTTTTTGCTTCATAGAGGAAAATTTAAGCTTGCCAAGTTAAGGCCAGTCAATGGCTTTTGGTTGAAAACATAGTGTCCTTTAGGTCAGTTCAGGATTCCCCTTCCCGTCTTCCCTTCCTTCCTCCCTTCCTTTCTCTCTCTTCACTGCCCTTCTAGGTAGTGCAGGAATCTGGGAAGCTTATGTGACTTTTCTGCTCTGGGAGCCTTTAAATTATTTGTTATGCTGTAAAATTGTTACATGTAAAATATTCTTTTTTTTATTAAATTTTTTTATTTTTTGTAAACATATATTTTTATCCCCAGGGGTACAGATCTGTGAATCACCAGGTTTACATACTTCACAGCACTCACCAAAGCACATACCCTCCCCAATGTCCATAATCCCACCCCCTTCTCCCAAACCCTCTCCCCCCAGCAATCCTCAGTTTGTTTTGTGAGATTAAGAGTCACTTATGGTTTGTATCCCTCCCAATCCCATCTTGTTTCATTGATTCTTCTCCTACCCACTTAAGCCCCCATGTTGCATCACAACTTCTTCATGTAAAATATTCTTATCATGACTGCCAAGATTTGGATTTTCCTTGTTCAGCATCCACACTCAAGTCTTAAGTTTATTGTGACTTGCTTAAAAACTTTCAAGAGCTTTTCTGTTGCTCTTGGAACAAAGATGAATTTTTCTGACAGAAGGCCTACTATGTAAACAACATGGTGCCAAAATGTTTAAAGTGAATGAAAATTATTTTTCGTAAAAAATACAGGTCATGGTTAATTTTATGCGTCAACTTGTCTGAATAATGGGGTGCTTAGATATTTGGCTAAACATTTCTAGGTGTGCCTGTGAGTATGGTTCTGGATAAAATTAACATTTAAATCAGTGGATTCAATAAAGTGGTTTACCCTTCCTAATGTGGATGGGCAACATAATCCTTTGAGGGCCTCAATAGAACAAAAAGCCTGAAGGAAGAATTTGACCCTTCCTGCCTGATTGCTTTGAGTTAGGAAGTCCCTCTTCTGTTCTGTAGAAGACGCGGCAGAAATATTGGCTCAATATTGGCTCAAGAGCAAATTCTTGTATCTTAATGAGTTGATTTGCTAGGACTTTTGTTTTGTCATGCTTATTTTAGATCTCCATTCCTGTTGCATCCTTCTATAGATTCTGTATATGTAGATTATGACACATATATGCCAAATTTAACATATTCATTTCCTTTGTAGGCAATGTACCTTGTGCCTGTCCCTAACTTCCCATGGCCACAATCAATACTGAGATGTACGTCTTCACACATGTTTGCTAGGGATCATGTGGGAATTTCCATAGGACTTATTCCAGGAATGAAATTACTGGATTTGTATAATATGTATATCGACTCTAGTTAGTGGAGCCAAATTGCTCTGGAGATTGGCTGCAACAATCTATGCCCTCATTCGTGATAGTTTTTACTTCACCATGCATCAGTTTTTTGTTTTGTTTTGTTTTTGTCCCATTTGATGTTAATGCACTTTATATATTTTGCCGACATGATTGAAGTAAAATGATATCTCGCTGATGTTTTAGAGACATGGTGGTTCTTTCTTTCCCACATTCTAAGTCATATTTCTTTCATTCATGACATGTCTTACCCAAATATATGACTAGAAATTAAAATGTCAAGCACTAACAATAAATCCATATCATTTAAATGATTTTTAAGGGTTGTACCAAAAATAGTAAGAAAAAAACAATTAAATGGTCAAATCATTAGATAAACTCAACAGTCATGTGCAAATACATCTAACCAAACCCTTTATCTAATCTTAGGACCAATGGTTTGAATCAAGTATTAAATGAAGCAAAGCATGTCCTTTCTATAATGGGAGTTTCTTGTTTGACTTTTTCATGAGAAATCACATCACACTGTACTTAACTGACTCTGACAGGAGTCAGTTTAAATATAGTGCATGTGAGGAAACAAATGTAGCAAAAAGGCAAACAATGCAAACAGTCATATCAAGATCACTGTTTTCACAAAAGCAGCAGGAGAGTTCATTAATTGGAGCATATACAAAATCAGGCCTTGAATTTTCTAGCCGTGAAAACAAAACATGCCATATGTCAATGCCATGCTGGGCGAAATCTTCATTTTCTTTTATCCAGTAATCCCAATGATAGATTAAGTGATTCTCAAGCAATAAACAAGACTTAGAAGTTATATGAGTTAGAAAGTCAGTGGAAATTAGAGTACAGTTAAGTAGTTGCAGTTAGAATACCAGTTAAATGGTTAATAGTTGTTCTCTCTAAAGGAAAACAACAGGTGAAATAGAAAGTCTTAGATTTTCTACACGAAGATCTCTAAATTTCAGTGTTGCAGGGAACTTTGGGAAATTTTGATACACTATCTTAATTCTAAGAAAAAATTGAGACCCAGGAAGGGTAAGTGAGTGAATCAAAGGTAACAGGGTACAACCGGTCCCTTTGGAGTTTCGTGGTTATGATGAGTCTTTTTTTTAGTGGCAGGCAAAATGGTGTGATAAAATGCTTTGGATACTGGAAGGCTTGGGATTGAAACCTGGCTAGCTTACTAACTGGTCATATGCCTTGGAAAAGTTATTTAATAGCCCTCTCTATATCCACAAACTGGAGGTAACAATACTTAATCTGATAGTGTTATTGTAAATAGAATTAGGCGTAATTTTATCGAGGCTCTAATACAAAATAGGCTTTGAACCAATGTTAACTATTATAGGTTATTGTAGATTTATTAAAAAGAGCCCTTTTCCCCTTACAGACTTTAGTTATTTCTGTGGATTCACTATCCTTGAGTTTTATCAAATTAGATCAATATATTCTTTTTTTATGTTGTCCTTTGAATTTTGATATGAGTTTGTTTTGATCCAATAGTACTTTTATTATTGATCATGTTTTTCTGCCAAGTGCTTTGCATCAAATTATATCAGTGGTGTGCTAATGCTTATAATTTTTTAAAGGGGAAAGAGAGAAAACTGTAGATCTTTGCTCTCTAGGCAATTTTTTATGCATCATTTCAGACCTAAGAATGGAATCAGGAATTTGCATGCTATTATTGTGAGTGGAAATAATGCCACCATTTTGGCAGATTGAGAATGGATGGTTTTTTCAGGAAATAAACTATAAATATAAGAAAAACATGATTATTAAATGCTAGAAAATAACTTTACTGTTGGTAAAGTAGATAAAAAGGGTTTTTAACTGAAGATGGATTTAAAGAACCCAGTGATACTACTGAATTTTGAAAATATTTATGATGATTATGAAAAAGGCCAAAAATAGTTGAAAAGCAGATAAAATAAGGAAAATGGTAAAAAAAAAAAAAACCCACAAATGAGCAATTACAAAATATAATGTCCATATAGAGTGGCAGTAGGAACTTTAAAGTGAAATAAAATGATGGGGGCGTTTTATTGTTGTTTAAATCTTTTAAGTTTGTTGATTAAAGATAGTATTAGTTTTATAATTTAATAAAGAAGGACTTGGCTAAAGAAGATTTTATAAAAGTATAAATCATTGAGCTAATAAAAATAGCTAAATTTCAAAATGTCCAGATACATACAATAGTTTCTGACTCCCAATGGAAATTTAATATTGTCATTAGGAAATGGACATGTAAGTACTTAGCTTGCCTGTCCATATACAAAATACATCAGAAGCACTTAAAGAGGTGAATCTGTAGGCATAGTCCAGAGCTTCTGATTTATTAGACTGGGACAAGACCTGAAAATCCCTCCTAAACACATTTCTTTAGACAATTTGCACCCAGGTCTCAGAGATATTATAACATGTTAATGTTAATATATCAAAAATATCAAGACAAATGATTATTAACCTTCAGTTATGTAGAAAGAATTGTTGTAGGCTCTTAGAAAAAAATGGATGATCATTTCACAGATCCTGTTCTCAAGAACTTACTCTATTAGAAAAGAGTTGCCTTAAAAGTGCCATAAGGATGTAACACACATCACACTTCATTAGCTAAATTGAAGAGCAGATTATTTTCTCTTCTGAATCCTTAATAGGATTGATGGGAGGTAGGCCATTCCAGGTATATAATGTGAGCACTATCAATAAAATCTGACTGAAGATAGAGTTAGGGTGGATTTGAGGAAAGGAGAATGATATGAAATTGATGGCCAAATATTTATCTATTCAATAAATATTTATGGAGAATAAATCTGGTGAAAAACAAGGCTTGGAATAAAGTAGTTGTAGTGTGAGTGGACAGAAATGAGTAGAATCAACTGCTACACAACTAGAATAGAAAGTTTAATTGTAGGCTAGAACTCAATGATTAATTGTGTTTAGGCAGATGTGAATGAGGGAAAAGAATAAAGAATCACTTGAGTGTTCAGCTGTGAGCCACTGCTTGTGTTCTAATAACAGTTCCTGGGTTTGGGACGTCCCCTATTTTCATATTTGATCTCACTTTAACTTTGCAACAGTACAGTAAAGTGGTATTATAGCCCCTTTCTTGATATCAGTACTGTAGACCACTGGGTTGAAATGCTAAGAGACATTATATCATATTATATTATATAGATTATATCAATAGCTAGATAAGGGGCCTTTTCCATCCTCCTTACCATCAGAGGACCACATTCTATTTCCTCCTATTAAAGAATTCAAGGACCATAGGATATGCTGATTGGCATTCCACTAGTGCTAGTTGGAAATGACTATTTATAGTGGGAATTTCAATTTATATTCAAAATAAGAGTACTTTAAAATTATAGTTGCTTTAGGTAAAACACTGAATTTGGTAAACAGTCCTCTTGTTTGAGATCTACTGTAATTTTGTTTAACATTGAGCTTGATACTTCATTAAAATTGTTTAGTCTACTCAGTTCAGCTGCATACTTATGGACAAAAGTACTTATTTAAAGATAATATCCTCCTAAGCTACTTATTATCATGAGTTAGGAAAATAAAGTTTTCTTAGAAGGTGCAAATCAAAAGTGTTTTCTCCTAATTTTCGCTCAGAATAGGGGACAGGTTTTTGTTTTATTTACTTATTTATTTAAATTTTATTTTATTATGTTATATGTCACCATACAGTACCTCATTAGTTCTTGATGTAGTGTTCCATGATTCATTGTTTGTGTATAACACCCCTGCTCCATGCAATACGGGCTAACCCATCTGCCCACCCCCCTAAAACCCTCAGTTTGTTTCCCATAGTCCTTAGTTTCTCATGGTCCATCTCTCCCCCTGAATCCCCCCCCTTCATTTTTATCTTCCTTTTCCTAATGTCCTCCATGTTATTCCTAATGTTCCACATAGAAGTGAAGCCATATGATAATTTCTTTCTCTGCTTGACTTATTTCACTTAGCATAATCCCCTCCAGTTCCATCCATGTCGATATAAATGGTGGGTATTCATCCTTTCTAATGGATGAGTAACATTCCATTGTATATATGGGCCACATCTTCTTTATCCATTCCTATGTTGAAAGGCATCTTGTCTCCTTCCACAGCTTGGGTATTGTGGACATGTGCCACTTTGGATCACTACATTTGTATCTTTGGGTTAAATACCCAGTAGTGCAATTGCTGGGTCATAGGGTAACTCTATTTTTAACTTTTTGAGGAACCTCCATACTATTTTTCAAAGTGGCCATATCAACATGAATTCCCACCAATGGTATAAGAAGGTTCCCCTTTCTCCACATCCTCTCCAACATTTGTTGTTTCATACCTTGTCAATTTTTGCCATTCTAACTGGTGTAAGGTGGTATCTCAGTGTGGTTTTGATTTGAATTTCTCTGATGGCTAATGACATTAAACATTTTTCCATGTGTCTCTTGACCATTCATATTCTTCTTTAGAGAAGTATCTATTCATGTCTTCTGCCCATTTTTGACTTGGTTATTTGCTTTTTGAGTGTTGAGTTTGAGAAGTTCTTTATAGATCTTGGATATCAGCCCTTTGTCTGTAGTGGCATTTGCAAATATTTTCTCCCATTCCATGGGTTGCCTCTTTGTTTTGTTGACTGTTTCCTTTGGTCTACAAAAACTTTTTATTTTGATGAAGTCCCCAAAATTTATTTTCACTTTTGTTTCCCTTGACTTTGGAGATGTGTCTTGAAAGAAGTTGCTGCGGCTGATGTCAAAGAGGTGACTACCTATGTTCTCCTCTAGGCTTTTGATGGATTCCTGTCTCACCCTGAGGCCTTTCATCCACTTTGAGTTTATCTTTATGTATGGTGTAAGAGAATGGTCGAGTTTCATTCTTCTGTATATAGCAGTCCAATTTTCCCAGAACCATTTATTGAAGAGACCATTTTTTCCATTAATATTTTTTCCTGCTTTTTTGAAGATTATTGGGCCACAGAGTTGAGGGTCCATATCTGGGCTTTCTATTAGGTTCCATTAGTCTATGTCTCTGTTTTTGTGCCAGTACCATGCTGTCTTGGCTTTGTAACATAGCTTGAAATCAGGCAACGTGATGCCCCCAACTTTGTTTTTCTTTTTCAACACTTTGATGATTCAGGGTCTTTTCTGGTTCCATACAAATTTTAGGATTGTTTGTTCCGGCACTTTGAAAAATGCGGATGGTATTTTAATCGGGATGGCATTGAAAGTATAGATTGCTTTCAGTAGTATAGACATTTTAATGATGTTTATTCTTCTGATCCATGAGCATGGAATGTTTTTCCATCTTTTTGTGTCTTCTTCAATTTCTTTCATAAGTGTTCTGTAGTTTCTAGAGTATTGATCCTTTACCTCTTTGGTTAGTTTTATTCCAAGTGTCTTATGGTTTTTGGTGCTATTATAAATGGAATTGATTCTCTAATTTCTCTTTCTACAGTTACATTGTTAGTGTATAGGAAATCAGCTGATTTCTGAGCATTGATTTTGTATCCTGTCATATTACTGAATTGCTGTATGAGTTTTTTCTAGTAATTTGAGGGTGGAGTCTTTTGGGTTTTCCACACAAAGTATCATGTCATCTGTGAAGAGAGTTTGACTTCTTCTTTGCCAGTTTGAATACCGTTTGTTTGTTTGTTTGTTTATTTATTTTGTCTGATTGCTGATGCTAGGATGTCTAGTACTCTGTTGAATAGTGGTGGCAAGAGTAGGCATCCTTTTCGTGTTCCAGATCTTAAGGGAAAGGCTCTCAGCTTTTCCCCTTTGAGAATTATATTTGCTGTGGGCTTTTCATAGATGGTTTTTATGAAATTGAGGAATATTCCCTCTATCCCTACACTCTGAAGAATTTTAATCAGGAAAGAATGCTGTATTTTGTCAAATGCTTTTTCTGCATCAGTTGAGAGGATCATATGGTTCTTGTATCTTCTCTTATTTATATGTTCTATCTCATTGATTGATTTGTGAACATTGAACCACCCTTGCATCCCAGGAATAAATCCTTCCTGGTGGTGATGGATAAGTCTTTTAATGTGCTGTTGGATCCTATTGGCTAGGATCTTGTTGAGAATCTTGGCATCCATATTCATCAGGGTTATTGGTCTGAAATTCTCCTTTTTGATGGGGTGTTTGCCTGGTACTGGGATCAAGGTAATGCTGGCCTCATAGAATGAGTTTGGAAGTTTTCCTTCTGTTTCGGTTTTTTGAAACAGCTTTAGGAGAACAAATGTTATTTCTTCTTTGAATATTTGGGAGAATTCCCCTGGGAATCCATCAGACCCTGGACTCTAGTTTTTTGGGAGATTTTTGATCACTGCTTCAATCTGGTCTATTCAGATTATCAATTTCTTCCTGTTTTACTTTATAGGTTTCCAGGAAGTCATCCATTTCTCCAGGTTGCTTAATTTATTGGCATATAGTTGTTGATAATAATTTCTAATAATTGTCTCTGTTTCCTTGGTGTTAGTTGTGATCTCTAGGAGTGAGATTTTTAAATATAATTCTAAGAACTTAATGTCCTTCTCAATTTTTAAAAATTTTCCAATTATGTGTGCTTTTTACAACAAAATATTAATATTGGGGGACAGAGTAAAATCATCAAATTAAAGAATACTATGAACAAAAGTGATGTTCTATAATAGGTTCTGCTATTTTGTTCTTCATTATAACTTACATAGGGCATTACACATTTTGAAAAATTATTTTATTAGCATTTCAAAAGAAAAATGGAACATTATTAAAGGTAATATCCAATTCAAACCTTAATGATCAATTTATTGGAAGTTAAGTAGTACAGCCACAGGATGAATACATTTGTAATTACAGTAGTACTAAATCAGGATATCATGCCAGGATTTGGTTCCCTAGCAGAGTTCGGTGCCATGTATATTTGCCCCCCTAATATACCTAATATTAACTTTTAGTTGAAGAAGTAAAGTCTTATCATAGTCTAGTTTAAGCCTGTACTTATCAGTGATAAAATGTGAGGGATTTAAATTTTGTTGTCTAGTGCTCCTGGGACGTGTGAGAGGTTTATGAATACGGCCACATTTTATTCTCACCCAAATATCCTGTCAGCCCCAAATTCAGCTAAATTCAAAGGTGATTAGAGGCATGGTTATGAATCTCAGAGTACTTTGAGGCCATAAAAAGAAGGATTAGGAAAATTTAGAGATACTGTGAATATAAAGGCCTGATCTGTGAACAGCCTTGAGCTCAGTAATGGTGTGGTTGCAGTTTTTATCAAGTTTGTAGAGAACAAACTGCTATTATTTATTTGATTTATGTTCAATTCCACACCAATAGATAGATTAGAAGTGTCTTGTCTGAGATAAAACTCTATCCATATCAGATTTATATGAAAATAATGACATATACTTTTGTGCACATACATAGATAGTTCACAATTAAGATTAGAATACCAATATTAGAATACCAATTAGTATCTCCATAGTATTAATATTATCAACATATTTTCTTTAGGATTAGTATTGATATGTAGAGATTGAGACAAAAACATGTGTTTGGTCTTTGAAGGTTTATTTGCTTCTGTTGCTCAGTATCCCACAGTGAATGACGGCAATTGTCGGGAGAGTGCAACCCTGGAGAGTATGCTGGGGCTGGATTAGGCTTCAGGCCTCCAATTAAAACTCTCCGGTAATGATTCAGTGAATTTCTATAGGAATAAAAGGCACACTGCCAGTAACAGAACAAAGTGATTTTTCATTACAGAACAAAGGAAAAGAAAGTGAAATCTAAGTGCAACCAGAAAATACTCACTGACTCATATTGAACTCGGGCTGTTTGCAGCTGTGTTTTGAGTCCTCCAGACCCATCTATAGCACCAAGTTAATACTGGCACTGAGAATTAGAGGAATCCAGGTCTCTAGGGGCTCAACTATATTGTGGTCTTCCTAACAGCTCTTTTCTTACAGAGAAGTAGATTGAATCATCTCTCCTGTGAAGTAAAACTTACTGCTTTTTTCCACACTCATCACCATTTTGATAGCTTCTGAGCAGCATCTGGTTGGCCTCTGAGCTTAGTACATGCCTTAGTTTCTGCTCTTTTTTGGCCTAGTCATCTCCTCTGTGGCTGTTGGGTCTGCTCACAAATACTCCAGTTTCCCTCTTCTTTTAGGAACATGGTAGGATTGTACTTCACCACTTTTTTTTTTTTTAATTTATCAACTTTTTACATCTTTCAAAAAAGTTTGAGTGTAAGGTGACACACAATGTTACATTAGTTTCAGGTGTGCAACTTAGTTATTTGACAAATTCATATATTATGCTGTGTTCACCGCAAGTGTAGCTACCATCTGTCCCATTTTATTGCTAATACAGTGTCATTGACTGTGTTCCTTATCCTGTGCCTTTTATTTCTGTGACTTATTCATTCCATAGCTGGAAACCTCTATCTCCTCCTTCACCCATTTTGCCCAACCACTGACTCCCTCCCCTCTGACAACCATCAGTTTGTTCTCTGTATATATAGGTCTGATTCTGTTTTGTGTCTGTCTATTCATTTTGTTGTTGTTGTTGTTAAGATTCCACTTATGAGTGGATTCATGTGGTACTTGTCATTCTTAGTCTGACTTACTTCACTTACCATAACACTCTCTAGGTCCAGCCATAGTGTCTCAAATGGCATGATTATACACACACACACACACACACACACACACACCCCATATCTTCCTTATGGACACTTAGGTTACTTCTGTATCTTGGTTGTTGTAAATAATGCTGCAATAAACATAGTGGTATTTCTTTTCAAATTAGTGTTTTTGCTTTCTTTGAGTAAATACCTAATAGTGGAATTATTTGATTTCAGATGGTATTTCTATTTTTAATTTTGGGGGAACCTTCATAATGTTTTCCACAGTAGCTGTACAAATTTACATTCCCACCAACAGTGTATGGGGATTTCTTTATCTCCACATTCTCACCAATAGTTATTTTGATTTCAACATTCTATCTGGTGTAGGGTGATGTCTCATTATGGTTTTTATTTGCATTTTCCCTGCTTATTGGTAACATTGAGCATCTTTCATGTGTCTGTTGGCCATCTGGAAAAATGTCTATTCAGGTCCTCAGCCCATTTTTTAATCTTTTATTATGTATTTATGTATTCATTTATTTATTTTTTAGTGTTGAGTTATAAGTTTATATATTTTGGGTATTTATATTTGGGTATTAGATATTTGCAAATATCTCCTTCCATTCACTTGGTTGTCTTTTTATTTTGCTGATGGTTACCATTGCCTTGCAGAAGCTTTTTATTTTGATGTAATCCCAGTAGTTTATTTTATTTATTTATTTTTAAAGATTTTATTTATTTATTTGACAGAGAGAGATCACAAGTAGATGGAGAGGCAGGCAGAGAGAGAGAGAGAGAGAAAGAGAGAGGGAAGCAGCCCCCCTGCCTAGCAGAGAGCCCGATGTGGGACTTGATCCCAGGACCCTGAGATCATGACCTGAGCCGAAGGCAGAGGCTTAACCCACTGAGCCACCCAGGCGCCGCCCAGTAGTTTATTTTTGCTTTTTATTCCCTTACCTTCAGAGACATATCTAGAAAGAAGTTGCTACAGCTGATGTCAGAGAAATCACTGCTTATGTTCTTCTCTAGGACTTTTATAGTTTCAGGTCTCACCTTCAGGTCTTTGATTCATTTTGAGTTTATTTTTCTGTATGGTGTAAGAAAGTTGTCCAGCTTCATTATTTTGCATGTAGCTGTCCACTTTACCCAGCACCATTTGTTGAAGAGACAGTCTATTTCCCATTGCATATTCTTGACCCTTTTGTCATGGATTAATTCACTGTATAATTGTGGGCTTATTTCTGAGTACTCTGTTCTGTTCTGTTTTGTTCATCTTTGTCTGTTTTTGTACCAGTACCATACTATTTTGATTGCTATAACTTTGTAGTATACCTTAAAATCTGTTATTGCAGTACCTCAGCTTTGCTCTTTTTTCTCAGGATTGCTTTAGCTATTTGGGGTCTTCTGTGGTTCCACACAAATTTTAGTTTTATTTATTTCAGTTTTTTCACCACTTATTTTGGATTAGGCATGGTCATTTAATTGCCTTAGCCATTGAAATGCAGAGCAGAATTGTCATGTGCTCTGTCAAGTGGAAGCTTTAAGAGTTAGTGTGTGATTTGCCACACTAATTTTTTCTGCTTCAGAGATAATGAAAGTACATGTTGATATAAAGCCTATGTCAGCTTGGGTCTTTGAAAAAAATACAATGAGTAGAGCCCTCTTACAGATCTATATTGAATATGAAGAATTATGGCACCAAAAATTAGGGATTGTTTGTTACTGCAGCATAACTTAGCTTTTCCTGGTTAAGTTTACACTTACAGCTTGACAGTTTTAATTCAACTTGATTGTTTCACCAGTGAAAACCAGTGAATGACTGCAAGTTAGTTTTTAGAAGACCATTTTTATTTTTAATCTGGAATACAGACAATACATAACTACATGATAGAAACTCACTTTCTTTTGAAATTAAAAAAAAAATTTACCATGCATATTGCAAGGTCCAGTTGTCTAAATAATACAAATGATATCTTCACAGTAGCTATATTTTTGTAACAGTAGTGAAAATAACAATTAAGACAAATGAAGTTATTTAAACCACAAAGTATGCAGACAAAAATATATAACAGCATATCAAATAGTCTCTGATGAATCCTTCTTTCTTCTTAAAACCATTGTATTAGCTCCAAACTTCCTATTGCCTAAAATAAACACAAGGACAAGCTTAAAATCTGAAATATATTTTTCACCAAACATATATTTTTCACTTAAGGGTTCAAGTTTATTTCTTTAAATTGATGTTGGAGCCTGTTTTTAGAGTAGGACAATATATAGGTACAACTGCTGCCATGAGAACTATAAAATCAGAACATGAACTTGATATTGATCATTTGAATTTTTTGTCTTTTCATTTCCATTTTTTCACTTCAAATTTTTCCTTTGTCTTTGCAGTATGTAGCCCAAGATTTAAGGAATAGATGTCTTGAGTAAAATTTTGCCTTACAGAATGTTTGACCTTTGGTATCTCTGACTCATTTCTTTGCCATTTTGCTCTTTTGCTTATCAACACCTTTCCTTTCCTCCATGATTTTCACACATCGTGTGAACGCAGTCACAGGTTCAACTCTTGGGTCTAATACCAGTAATTTACACCTTCGCTCAAATTGAAGTCAGTGGTTTTTCTATTCTGAGAGGTACATGCATTTCAAATGTGTCTGTGATGGTAGGAGGGCCCACATAGCCTCTAGGGAAAAAAAATTTTTTTGACTTCAGCTGGGAGAGGAATTTTAGGGAAGAAGGAGTGTTTTCTAACACCTCTCCAATAATACTCTGTGGTGGAAACTTTTCAGCCAGCAGCTAAGGGCAGCCAGGCTTTGAGGTTTAGACAAAACAAGAGAGGGAATCAGTCTACTTGTGCTTGCATAAATCATTTTATTTGTATTCAACTGTGTCTCAGCTGACTTTCTAACCTCTTAGAAAACAACATTTTAGATTCTTTGTGCCACACAGCATCTCTGTGTGAAATTTATGGTAATTCAAACAGAAACTCCCTCTGGCTTCACATGACTGAACATTTGATTAAAATTATAGAAACCTAACTATCAGGCAACTCCTTCTAGCTCCATATGGAACATCTGCTGAAGTAAGCCTTTAGAAGTCAGACAGAATTGAAATGTCATGCTCTAGGGGAAACACAACACAAAATTAAATGATGGACATGAAGGGGAGCACTCATAAGGTGGGCTACATGTAAGCCTATTAGTTACTGCCTCAAATGTGGGAGCTTCAGGGAATAGTAGAAGGGCATGGGGTGTGGATTTGTTTGCTTGTTTGCATTAGGCTAATGGAGTGTAGTACTATGTGAGTCTAAGTGCAATAAAATTGCATGTAACATAAAAGCTTTTAAATAACTAATATAGGTATACTATAGTTCAATTTTTCTCACACAGAATTCCATTTTTAAATTTGTTTAAAGGTTAAAATAGTAAATACATTTCAGAAAGTCAGAAGAGTAAAAGATTATTATACTAAAAAAAAACTCTGACATAAAAATTTTTAGAATTCAGGAAAAGGCAGTTATTTGACTTAATTTAATGTTAAAGAACTGAGGCTTTTAAAGACAGTATAATTAGAGATACTTGGCAACAGAAATATGAAATAGTCTTGCTGAATTTGTAATAAATCTATAAAGATATGACTGATGGTGATAATTAGAGTGAAAATAAATATTTCCAAAGAGGTGGTTTTTGTATTACTTAAGAGAGCTTGAATTTCTTTTTTCTCAAAACTAAACAAATGGTATGTTAAGTGCATTGAAATCATAAAATGATTGTTACTGGTACTTTCCTATTTTTATAGAAAAATGTTACTGATACCATTTTAGAATAATACCAGTATTTATATATACCAACATTGGTTATAGCTGAATACACTGTAGGTAGACCATAGGTCAAATTAATAATTATTGACTGTGTCTTCCTCTCTGTGGATTAATGAGACAGTCATTATAAATACAATAAGGTTTGGCATTAAGAATATTGTTACTGCCCATTTCCCAAAATAACCACTAGTGTTAGATTTCAAACATGCAAAATTAGGTAAATAATACCTTTAACGACTATTTAATTTAGTTTTTACTACTGAAATATTCCTATTTTTGGCTTTGTCTATTCAATATGAATACTGTATATAGGATCAAAAGCCATCAATGCTTGGTACTTGACAGAAAAATGGAAAGTATAACTCGACAGGGTGCCCTGGTGGTTCCGTTACCTTCTGCTCAGGTCATGATCTCAGGATCCTGGGATCCAGCCCTGAATCCCTCTCCCTGCTCAGCAGGAAGTCTGCTTCTCCCTCTGCCTCCGTCCCTCTGCCCTCAATGGTACTTGCTCTTCATCTCCTTCTCAAATAAATAAATAAATAAATAAATCCTTAAAAAACTAGAACTTGAAAGTCTGAAGTGTGGCATAGCAAAGAGCTATGAAAGAAAAAAAAAATCTGAAGAATTCTGTTTTATGTTGTGTTGCAGTTGTACTAGTTCTTGAAATTCACATGGTTTGTTAATTTTGGCAAGAGATACAAACATGAATAAAGATTTAAGAGGCTATAGAGATGTTGGCAATTCACTGGTCAATAGAAATATGTTTCCATAAACACCTACATCAGAAAGACTTATTTCAAATATATACCTTAATAAAAATATACATCTTCATGCATAAATTTATATGTTCACTCACAGGACTTCTCAGAGATTTGGGCAAGGATTAGAATTAACCAATGGAAGAGGACAGGAGCCTGTCCTCTATGGCTAGAAAACCATGGTGCTTGAGTCACTGGATGTAAACTAGTTAATCCTTTTTGTCCTTACTGATAAAGCTTTAGGACCACAATGTTATTTTTTAAGAAGCACTTACAGCTAACATTTTATTTTATTTTATTTTATTTTTAAAGATTTTATCTGTTTATTTGACAGACAGAGATTATAGGTAGGCAGAGAGGCAGGCAGAGAGAGAAGGGGAAGCAGGCTCCCCGCTGAGCAGAGAGACCGATGCAGGGCTCTATCCCAGGACCCTGGGATAATGACCCTGGGATAATGACCTTAACCCACTGAGCCACCCAGGGGCCCCTCAGCTAACATTTTAGAATAATTTTTGAATCTAGGTTAGGTACAAAAATGGGTTCTTGGGAACTCTTTTTTCTTCAACTTCAATAAAAACCTAAATACTATTATTGCCTATGGAGAACCAAATAGAAATAGGTAAACTGATTCAAGGTCCAGGAAAAGATGAGGGAAATTAAAACATCAACCTATGTGCTATTGAAGTGGGAGCGAAAACATTTAACATTGTATCAAAGTAGAGTGGAGTTTCTAAAGGAAAATACAAATAGAGTCAGAAATAATAGAACCGTAAGCCTATCCATGAAAGATTATTTAAGAAAAATACCCAGCTTTTGTAGCAACATGGACAGGACTGGAAGAGATTATGCTGAGTGAAATAAGTCAAGCAGAGAGAGTCAATTATCATATGGTTTCACTTATTTGTGGAGCATAACAAACAGCATGGAGGACAAGGGGAGATGGAGAGAAGGGAGTTGAGGGAAATTGGAAGGGGAGATGAACCATAAGATACTATGGACTCTGAAAAATAATCTGAGGGTTTTGAAGGGGCAGGGGGTGGGAGGTTGGGGGAACCAGGTGGTGGGTATTGGAGAGGGCACGGATTGCATGGAGCACTGGGTGTGGTGCAAAAACAATGAATACTGTTTTGCTGAAAAGAAATAAAAAATTTAAAAAAAAAGAAAAAAGAAAAAAACCTCAGAGATTCAGTAAGAGAAAAATGTTGAGACTGTAATTGCCGCCCATGTAGTTAATTACACTAAGCTAAGGTAGCATTCTATGTGGAATTAAAATCAAAACCAGACAGGGGCTCAGCTTCCAAAAAGCTTACAGAATAAAGAAGTAGAAAAGCATAATAAAATCAAAAGTACAATAAATATGTTTGTATTTTGGCTTCTTAGTGATCCTGAGAGATGCAAATTTCTTTTGCCTGGAACATTTCCTCTATAAAATAATTTCTGTAGTTATTAGGAATGAGATATAATAAGCACTTGTCATTAAAATATATCACAAATCAGATCCATCAGTTTGAGCTAAATTGTACTTCACTTGGAATTTATAAGTATGTGTTATAAAGTGTTACCCTTTATTTCTATAAAATGAAAAGCAGATAAAATTCGGAAGATTTAACATACTTATTACCTTTTGACTTGGTTGATTCTGTAATGAAGTTAATGAGCCTAGGAATTAATAGGATGTTAGAGAAGGTTCTAAAATGAATTCTGGGAGACTTACTCCAAATCACTGATCATGGTTTAACAAGCAGTTCTTTAATAGATAGAAACCAAACAAATGAAACACTGAAGTTGATGACTCTGTAATTTACATAAGCTATTCACCAGTACTACACTTATATTTTGCATTCAATGATGTTGCTAATTACTTCAGTGTGAAAACAGCTCACTGCCACTAACTTTTTAAAGAAAGATAATACAGTCCAGGGTGCCGGGGAGGCTCATTTGTTTAAGTGTCCAACTCTTGATTTTGGATCAGGTCACCATCTCAGGGTCATGAGATGGAGCCACGAGTTGGGGTCTAAGCTTAGTGTGGAGTGAATCCCTCTCCCTCTGCCCCTCTCCCTTACTGTCTCTCTCTCCTTCTTAAATAAATAAATAAATACCATCTTTTAAAATTGAAGAAAAATACATTCTAATAATATATTCCTATATGAAATTTAACATGGTTGCAATCATGTCTCAACTCAGAATTTTTGGAGAATATGCAAATCAACATAAATCACTGGATTAGGTACCATATTTGAAAGATGGTGCATTTTTACCCTGTCATTTGTAAAATTGTTACTCGGATACACACCTCACTAAATTTTATTTGGAGTTGAAAAAAGGTATAAATATATAAGCTGATGGGAACCCTGTCCCTTTCGATACTGTTTGATGTTGCTGTACTCATATATCTAACTGCATTTTATATACTGAAGAGTTACCTCATGAGACATGCTAGTGGCAGCAATTGAAAACCACGTTTGCATCTTTCTCCTAACATAGCAATGCAGATGGACTAGAAGAGGATGATTCAACTACATGATTCATTACTTGTATTTACATGACTGGAGTCAACAAAATGAATACCATATTGTTGGTGCCCAAGACACTCAAATATTTGGGTTTGTATGTATATATTTACATAAAGCAACAACAAAATCTTTCATCCTTTATTTTCTCTCTTTACCCAAATTAATGACCCATAAATCTTCTATGGCTGCCTCATCTAAAACCCTGTGATGGTTGTACTTCTGATTTTTTGCACTAAAATATAATTATAACAAGGTGAACTAGATGTTTTATTTATGCCTAAAGTCATTAGTGATTTTGGTGTTAAGTCAACAGATTTTTTTCGAATGGGACCATTCTGGGTTTCTTGATATTTTTGTCAAAATGGGCTTTTCTCATGTTCTTTCTCTCTTTTGATTTTCTTTTGATTTATTGTTGCCTCCTTTTTCACAACAATTACTTTGGCTTGCTTCCTTCCTCTTTTTTTTTCTTTTTAGGGATTTCATTTTTAAGTAATTTCCACACCCAACATGGGGCTCGAACTTACAACCCCAAGATCAAGAGTCATATCTTCTACAATCTGAGCCAGACAGCTACCCCTGTTCCCTCTTAAGGAGATGAAAAGCTCAGAGGGACTTGTGTCTTTTCCAAACTTTGTGTACTTTCCTTCATTTGCCTATTTCTCTGTTTCTGTGGATATGTAAACTTTATACTTTCTAACAAGTTATTTTGGATAATTTTTCTCCTTCAATACTGTATTAGTTATATATTACTGTATAACAAATCTCCCCTAAATTTAGCAGCTTATAACAAAAATGGATGTATATTATCTCACATTGCTTCTATGGATTTGGAATTTGGAAACAGTTTAGCTTAGTGGTTCTGACTGGGAATCTCTCATGTGTTCCAGGAAAGATATGACCAAAGGTTTGACAGAGGATGAAGGATCAACCTTTGTAATAGGGTTCCTGGAGACCAGAACCAGTAAGATATAAAAGGAGATTTATTATGAGAAATTGGCTCTCATGCTTGTGGGGGCAGAGAAGCCCTATCGTTGGCTGTGTGTAAGCAGGAGCCTGACAAAATTCAGTCTCAGTTCTATGGCCTGAGAATCGGGAGAGCTGATGATGTAAATCCCAGTTGAAAGGCAGAAAAAGTTGGAACCAGATTTCCAAGCTTAAGTTTAGTAAGGCAGAAAAGGGCAAATTTCTCCTTCTTCTGCTATCTTGTTCTATTTAGTACCTCAACAGATTGGATGATGCCCATCCACATTGGTGAGGGCACTCTAATTTGGTGAGGACAGTCTAATTTACTGAGTCCACCAATTCAAATGCTAATCTCATCCAGAAACAACCACACAGACACATTCAGACGTAATGCTTAACTAGGTATCTCAGAATCTTCTGATCCAGCCTACTTGACACATAAAATTAACTATCAGCCACTTCCAAGGTGGCTCAGTCCTGTTCCTGGCAAATTAGTTCTGGTTGTTGCCAGGAAGCTTCAGTTCCTTGCAATGAGTTCCTCTTCAGAGGGCTGAATTCCTCATGCTATGTCAGCTCATTTCTCCAGGTGCGTGATCCAAGAGAAAGCAAGACAAAACCGTAATGTCTTTTATGACTTAGCCTCAGAAATTATACTACTGGTTATCCAGTTCACTCCTATTCACTGTAGGGGACCACATGAGGTATGAATACCAAAAAGCAAGAGTCATCAAGTGCCCTCTTGAGGGCTAGTTGCCACAAACAGATAAAATGTATGATCTTTTTTCTCATATCATTTGAAATTTCTCAGGGTAACTTTTATTCAACACTCACTTTCCTTTTATATGTCTTTCTAAATTTTATGTCCCTATAAAAACGAATTCATGGCTTCAATTTATAATCTTGCAATTAACTGAACATTCAGTGTTGTCACGTAATTTGGGTTTTTCAACATAAAACATTTTTATAGACAATGGGATAAATTCATGTTTGCATACCATTGCTTTTTAACACAACTTTTGTTACCTATTCCTGTCCATCATCATGGACTACTCTCAGAATTTCAGTGTGTTCCAATATTTTGCCCTGTAGCTGCTCAGCTTTTTCCCACTTGCTCATTAGGCGTCCTTCCCATTATTATTATTATTGTTATTATTATTATCATCACAGTGTGCTCTGGAAGCATGCTTTAACAAAAAAGAACCCCCATTCAGCTTGCTTTTTCATGGCCCAGTCAACTATTATTCAAGGAGTTCTGGTTCCTTTTAGTAGAGAATAGCATAAAAGGCCAAAAGATGCGAGCCTGAGGGAGCACATTTGATTGCTTCACAGGAGTCCTGAAGGTAGGCAAGTTGTTCTGTTTGATGTTTAGGTTTTCTGTTTTTTGAAATTTTAGATTCTGTGATTATGTCAAAAACAATTACAATCTTCCACTTAAAAAATGGTTTCTTACTGAACACGAACTCTAGAGTGTATTTGGGTTTGATTCCACATGTAAGAAGTGGAAAGAGAGGACGCAGAAATCAAGAGAATAAAATTAAATGGCATGTACAGATCGGAGAGATAAAGAGCTAAGGGGAGAGCTAGCTCATAACCCCTAGTGTCTCACCTGAAACTTAGAACTTTTTTGTATGAGAATAATTCCATCATGTATTAGGTAAGAGGAATTCAGAACTCTATGTTTTTCTTTTTGAAGCTACATATTTTAGAGCATTCCCCCATTTTCTATCAACATAGCCATCGTAAGTGTCGTGAGTCATCTCTGGGTACTTCCCCCAAAACTGTGAGGCTTAGTAGTTGGGAGCTCTGGCTTTGAAGCCAGCTCTAAACTAACTCCATCTACTTGAACTTCTTCATCTGTGAAATAGAGGTAAAAATAACAATCTCATGGTATTTTCTTTCTTTCTTTTTAAATTTTTTTTTTTTCAAGATTTTAGTTATTTGACAGACAGAGTTCACAAGGAGGCAGAGAGGCAGGTTGGGTGGGGTGGGGGCTGCAGGCTCCCTGCTGAGCAGATATCCTGATGCAGGGCTCGAAATCAGGACTCTGAGATCATGACCTTAGCTAAAGGCAGAGGCTTAACCCACTGAGCCACTCAGGTGCCCTGATCTCATGGTATTTTTAACACGAGGATACTGTGAAAGAAATTCAGCTAATGTGGTAAGAGTGAATGGATGGTAATTGTATGCATTATAGTTTGTATATGTCACATAATTGAGGAATTAGTATAGTGCCTAGAACACAATACATGCTGGTTTAATGCCAGCTTCTTCTTGATCCAATATCACTTTTTTTTTTTTTAATTTCAAGAAACTTTTTGATTGTCCTTTTTACCCCCAACAAAATCCTTTCAACAATCTATGCCTTCACATTGTAGACAGGAAGTACACTGCTGCAGTGTTCTAAAATAGAGCTTAACAAAATTACTTGGTTGAGAAGGCAAGGTGACTGACTAGGAAGGGAATTAGTTTTGGACCATATTTTCAAATTGTATGATTTTTGGCTGATTATTAAACCTTTGTAAGATTCAGTTTGCTGAAAAAAATGGGACAGAAGAAAATGTGATACTATGGATTAAATTAGTAACTGTTACTTTATAGTAATAATTATTGTTATGTTTTGAAAGAATGGCCACATCTCAGTGTAACTACTTCTCCATTTCACGAAAACTACCAGAAAATATAACCCTCTCCCCAGCCGCAAAAGCAAGAAATCCATGTCTTATTTATTTGTGGTGATTTTTTCTGTTCAGTGATACTTGCTTTGAAGTGAAAGTCTTAGTTTTGTGTCTCATCTGATTTAGTTTAATTTTCTAAAAAGATTTATTTATTTGAGAGAGAGAGAAAAAAAAAAAACATGAACATGTGCTTGTGCTTGGGGCGGGGGTGCAGAGGGAGAATCTCAAGCAGAGGCCCCGCTGTGCATGGAGCCCGACTCCAACTCTGGGCTTGATCTCGTCACCATGAGATCACCACCTGAGGCAAAACCAAGGTGACATTTAACCGCTGAGCCACCCAGGTACCCCAATTTTATATTAAATAAGAAAGCTAACTTACATATCACAGACCTTAGATTTCATTAATACTTATCTATAAGACAAATAATGTATTGTTTTGGTTTAGGAATTGAAAGACTCGAATGACTGTCCCACAAATACAGAGGCTGATCATCTTACGCAAGGATGACTGGAGATGTTGTTTAAGCACATCTCTATGCTACCATTCATCATTCCATTTGGCCCAAATGCCCCAAATCTAGGCCATGTTCAGAATAGCCCAGGGTAAAAGTTGTGTTACTTGAAAGAGGATCTAGTAGGACACACTCAATTTACAGACAATGAAACAAGGCCAGGAATTCATGTCATATCAGTTCCATGGTGAATTTTTTAGAATAACCTATTTTTAGTCTTGTGGGGGTTTTTTTTTGGCTTTGCTATATGATCTGCCTATTGACTAGATTCAAGCCCTTTCTCATGAACAAGTTTTGCTAAAGGAGGAAATGTTAGGAAAAAAATGAGAAAAAGACAGCATCAATAAATGGTGTCTTATAAAAAACACTTTTCTCCCTATTTTCAGAAGATCTTTAACTTTATCAATTATTTCAAAGTTTGCCTTCTGCTAATGTTAGGACTTAAAGAGAAAGAAGAAAAAGAATGGCTTTTTCTTTTTATTTATTTATTTATTTGGCTTTTTTTTTTGGCTTATTTATTCTTAGAAAAATAATTGTCAGGACACCTGGGTCACTCAGTCAGTTAAGTGTCTGATTTCAGCTCAGGTCACGATCTCAGGATCCTGAGATTGAGCCCTGCATTGGGCTCCTCACTCAGTGAGGAGACTGGTTGACCCTCTGCACCTCTGCCCCCAACCCCCACTCATACTCTCTTTCCCGCTCTCTCTCAAATGAATAAAAAACTTAAAAAAAAAAAAGTGTCAACAGGGTGTGATATGGGAGTGAATACTGGAAGATGTTGATTAGAGAAGAACATGTTAAGAGTAAGAACAGCTTCTGTAATTTTACTATGGGGAGTATTTCCAAACATTGGAATCTTACAGTCTTTATGTTTTAGTCAAGATGATGATTAGCCAGTAGAGGAAAACTAATTTTATTCTTGGAATAGTTTTGCGCAGTTAGGAGTGTAATGGGTTTTACACCTTCCCCTAAGCATTAGACATTATTTACTGAGAGAAACAGAATGGAAGGTAGATATACCACTGATTTTTCAAAGTTTAATAGTTCTTTTATTGTTATGGCAATCAGATCATGGTACACATGCAGGTTCAAAACAACTATAAAGTTACTTTGGTTTCCATGTCTCTTGCGTTAGGGAGATAAAGGAAAAGGTGAAATGAGAAATACATGAATGTAACAGTCTGTAGAACTTTGTGACCTATATTTAAGGACCCGAAATTATATCAGAACTGCTTTGTGGATGACATAAATGAAATGAAGGTTATGAAAATTTTCTAGATAAAAGTAAAAAATAGTACAAAATTGATTATGAAGTGACAGTAGAAATACAGGGGAAGATCTGTTAGAAGAAAATTTGCAGTTAAATTGAAAGATATATGTTCTGTTAAGAGGCACAAAAATCCCAAGCATTTTAAAATATTATGAGATCAAAATGAGATGAGATCATGAAACATGGAAACAAGGAAGCTCAAAAGTTCCAATACTGTTACTTAAAACAAGTGCTTAAAAGGCCTACAGAGCATTTTGCACATAGTCAGCAACTGTTATCACTTACTGAGTGAATGAATGAACCACTAAGATGCACTTCAAAACTGCACTCCAGTTTTGGAAAATCTTAAAAAGAATAAATGTACAATTTATTGAATTTCTGTAGTGTATCTTTGAATGTGCTAAATATGTTATGTGTGTTATCCTTACAACAGTTGCATGAGGTAAGATTTATTACACCAGTTAACAGATGCACAAACTGGGACTTAGACATGACTTGCCCCAAGTCACCCAGATAAGAAATGACAAAGCCAGGATTTGAGCCTGTGTGCCTAGCCTACATGAGTCCAAACCTTGAGCTCTAACCTTTCCTGCTGCATGCATCTCTATATTCAAGCAAAAAGAAGAGACGATAGTTATATTTAAACTATCTGAGAGCTTACAGCCAGTATTCATAAGTTCTTTTTAAAAAGATTTTATTTATTTGTCAGAGAGAGAGCACTAACAGGGGGAGCAGCAGGCAGAGGGAGATGCAAGCTCCTGGCTGAGCAAGGAGCCCAATGCAGGACTTCGACCTAACTTTGACCCTAGAATTATGACCTGAGCAGAAGGCAGACACTTAAGCAACTGAGCCAGGGCCATTTATCACTGCCTAGGAAGAGTTTTTTAGGAGGTAAAGTCTTTTTCAGTTTCTCTAGGTAGTGAGCACTTTTGGAACTAGTAAGAATCAGAGAAAATGGTCTATTTTTTATATACTTTGTTCAGACTTATTTAACAATGAAAACTCTTTTAGCTACACTGTTACGAATAAGAACCACCCATCCTCCTACCCTTTTACTTACTCCCTATTTCCTCTCTCTGCTTTGTTTTTCTCCATAGCACCTGTCATCTCATGCAGCCTAATTTACTTTTTTTGCTAGTTGTCTTTTATCCCCCAGGGTTCTCTAGAATGCTGCTATATCATCAATGTCTGGCACATAAAAAGTGCACAGTAAATATTTGTTCAATCAGTAAGTGAACTAACGTGGAGGTCTATTTCCTTGGTAAATTTTTGATAATAATAGTGTAGGTAGCTGTTCTTTGCCAAATCTTTTCATTCCTCCAAAAGAGTATTTTGATTGCAAATTTCCATAGAGCAGGAGCTTATATTCCATTATTTTTAATGGGAAAATCGTAATGGGTTCCAAGCCCCTCACAAAACTTCAACAAACTATAATTGAAACACTCTTAAATACCTCAGTAATAGTCCACAAATGACTTCTGGGTAACATAAAGCATTTAAGATACAAAATGGTTAATTATTTAATAAATAATGAAGTCACTCGTAAGTATGCTTCTCAGCAGTATACAAGGTTAGTGTGAGATACAAAATGGTTAATTATGTAATAAATAATGAAGTCGCTGGTAAGTATGCTTCTCAGCAGTATACAAGGTTAGTGTGAATTTTCTTTTTATACTGCAAGGAGCTGGTACTCCAATGTGACTAAACAATGAGACAATATGTTAAATATGAGAAAGAGACTAACTGAATTTCACCCTGTTGGTAGTGCCCTCAGGCACCTGACTGAAGCCAACAGGAATCCATATCAGCACGGGGGTAAAGAAGAGTAACAGATTTAAACAATTTTAATGCACCATAATCTCATCAGGAGGATAGAAGTGATAGAACTGCAATATGATCAAAGGTCTCTTATAAAGAAAAGTACCGAATTTAGATGGTTTTGCTGAGATGTACATATTCTTTTGTTTAGGGACCTTTTGATTTTGACAAAGTAAATTTCTGTTAAAATTTTTTGCATCATTACAGTGAGTGAATAGTGAGATTTTGAATAGCCAGAGCTAATGGTACATAGGTTGTAAGTGTATTAAAAATCCTCAAAATAGTTTCATAGAGAACTAAATGTAAAGGACCTAATTTTATTTATTAATTATTCACATATAGTAATAAATACTAAGTTTTAAAGAAGTGGAAAGATAGGTAAAATTGGTGTCAGTAAACTCATCATAAATTAATGATATGCATATTTTTTGCTTGCAAACTTTCTCTTTCCTGCCTATCATCTATATTTTTGATTCCATATTCTTACATTTTACCCATTTGTTGAAAATGAACTAAGAGGGAGACCCCCCAAACTGGCATATCAAAGTGTCATTCTAATCAACCAAGAGCAAGCAAGGCGCTGTCTAGCAGCTGCGGTGGTGACCATTATTCCTTGCAGCTAAGGCTCTTACGTCATATTGATTTGCCTGGTGCCCAAAATAGTTTTCCAAACGTGTTACCCCAGGGACTGAAAATGGGTTAGATTGCTAGTGCCTGGTTTTAAAACCTGGAGAAGGATGGGTATCCTGTTTTGTCTATCTCAATTCCCTCTGCATTATTTCAGAGCCTGTTCTATCTGTAACAGCTTTGTATATTCAGTATTGCACTTACGGAAACACATACCTCATTTGAAATTAAGCAAATATTGATACTGTATCACAGATCAAAAATGTGGCTGGCAAGCTGTTCTCGGTTGTATGGAATCTGTTCTTCCTACTGCAGCACCACTTGTGCTATCTAGCCCAGTTGATAAAGACAAAGTAAGAGGAAGACATGGGAGTCTCCTATGTTCCCTTATGGTAGACTTTTATTTTTATTTTAGCAAACCTCAAGCAAGCAAAATGTACAAAGGAATTTTTCTGGTTAAACCATTAAGTAGTTTTTTCCCCTTTGAATGGGAAATCTCTGTGGCACTCTGCATATAATTTAGTAAAGGGTACCTTGTTAGCCTAAAAAACTAATGTAAAGAAGCAGACCAGTTGGTCTCATCCTCTCTGTTGCCAGTGGTTTTAAAAAAAAATACTGTTTCAATTAAATTAGTTAATAAAACTAGAAAAAATCAGAATTTGTATTCATATTATCTGAACTGGTATCTGAAATGTCATAAACGTAGCTCTAATTTTTAGGTCTAGTTTTTTTAATTGCTTTGTGTAATTTTGGGCCTAAAAAATATATTTTGGGTTTTTGGTTAAACAGTACTTGCCCTAGACCTGAGAAACAAAAGATGAGCACAGTTTCAAAGAGCAGGAGCAAACTGACCAATAAAATGCTAAAATGCTAAGAAACTGATGAAATTGGGGGAAATACAAGGTACCACTATGGAAAAACTCAAGTAACTTGTTTTTACTGGTAGTCAATTAATGGGTGGGTAGTTTAACTATATCTCTTTTTTTTTTTAATTTTTTATTTTTTATAAACATATATTTTTATCCCCAGGGGTACAGGTCTGTGAATCACCAGGTTTACACACTTCACAGCACTCACCAAAGCACATACCCTCCCCAATGTCCATAATCCCACCCCCTTCTCCCAAACCCCCTCCCCCCAGCAACCCTCAGTTTGTTTTGTGAGATTAAGAGTCACTTATGGTTTGTCTCCCTCCCAATCCCATCTTGTTTCATTGATTCTTCTCCTACCCACTTAAGCCCCCATGTTGCATCACCACTTCCTCATATCAGGGAGATCATATAATAGTTGTCTTTCTCTGCTTGACTTATTTCGCTAAGCATGATATGCTCTAGTTCCATCCATGTTGTCACAAATGGCAAGATTTCATTTCTTTTGATGGCTGCATAGTATTCCATTGTGTATATATACCACATCTTCTTGATCCATTCATCTGTTGATGGACATCTAGGTTCTTTCCATAGTTTGGCTATTGTGGACATTGCTGCTATAAACTATATCTCTTCATTAATTCATTTCTTTCACATTTATTGAGAATTTTAAAATTTTCACACACTTCATTGGCAAAACTAGATTTGCTTCATAACATAAGAAAAGTTACATAGAAAATTTTTAAGGAAAACACCAAATATTAAGATCAATCTATGTTACCATGCAAGGGAGTGATGGATTACAAATTGGGCAATTCTCAGTAGTTGCAAAAAGAGTAGGGAGATGGAAGACTATGGAGCTCTCCTCTCATGTAAACAATATATCTTCAGTCTTATTTAACAGAGTGTAAAGCACTGAGAGTGCATTGAAAAAGTCTAAGAATTGACATGTCAATGTAAAAAAAAAAAAAAAGGATAATCCAGAATTAGAGTACTTTTTCTAGATGCTTTCTCTCTCTCTCTCTCTAATGTGCATTTTGAGATTTCTTTTCTTGCTGTTAACTTCTAAACTAATTATATTATGGTCATAAAGTATGTATGATATCTGTTCTCTGATAAAAAGACTTACTTTTTTATAAAAGCAGCATATTAGAAATAATAAAATAAAGAACTATATGCTGGTGAAAACATACTTGTCAAAACTTAAGGGATGCCCTAAGTTTTGAAAGTTCCCTAAGACAGTCAGAGCTGTAAATATTTATGTTAGTAAAAAAAAGCTGCTAGTGAAGATCTGTTTCCAACATAACAACATAGCAAGAGAAAAATATAGTAAGGCCAAATATTAAAAGGAAGGAGATTAAAAAAAAAAGAAATCAACAGAATAGAAACAAGATGTAAAAGAGATGTTTAACAAAGCCAACAAAGTTGATGATTTTTTGAAAAACAATATAACCTTATATTTAGCCACTTTGATAAATATTCCTATTATTTCTAACAATTTGTAAAGTTTTAGATTTTCTATGTCATTAATGTCATGTATAGTTAGTTATCCTCCTTCCATAACCACACATTTCCAAATTCTTAATGTTCTGCCTGGAACTTCGCTACAATACAGAATTTAAGTGGAATTCACTGTATTATTCCATATGTAAGTAAAAAAAAATCATACAAAACAAATTAATATAAAACACTAATTAATTTAGAAGATCTAAAGAAACTCTACAATTTACTAGAAAAATAGGAATATTTATCAAAGTGGCTGAATAGAGGAGATATATATTTGGTTGAATCATATTAAATTTGCCATTATTTGATCATTTGACATATAAAAGATGGAATTTTTTAAAAAATTATTTAAATTTAATTTAGTTAACATATAGTGTATTATTAGTTTCAGGGGTAGAATTTAATGACTCATAAGTTGTATATAACACCCAGTACTCATTACATCATGTGCCCTCCTTAATGTCCATCACCCAGTTGCGCCATCCCCCCACTGATCTCCCCTCCAGCAACCTTCAGTTTGTTTCCTATAGTTAAGAGTCTCTCATGGTTTGTCCCCTTCCGATTTTATCATATTTTATTTTCCAAAAAGTTGAATTTTTTATGGTTCAACCTAATACACTCTGTTATATCCCTAAATATTGAAAGCAAGTAGCAAGAAAATGTCTTCTCTTTGACAGTATTTATGGTAGTCATGAAGAATATCAAATATCTAAAAATATATCTGATAAATGTTGTATAAGACTTCCACATAGAAAATATGTGAAATTCCTAATAAATAGTAAAGGATGACTAAATAAGTGTGAGTTTATATTGTGATCACAAATTCATTGAAAGAGTGTGTTCTCCATCCTATGTATAAAATTTCCTTGCATGAAGTCATATTATTTCAGTGAAAGAATATATTCACCACACTGTGTTATATTTAATGCACTTTGTAAAGGTACATCTATCAGATATATTTCTAAGAGTGCTAGTTGATATGTGAATAAATAGAGTAGTATTTGATTGAAAGTATATGTTTGCTGCATTATGCTGCTTTCAGTACTCTGTAAACTATGTTTGACTTATTTAAAACTCTAACAAGATATATAGATATAATTTGTGAATTTGAAATTAAAAAATAGTATATTGAAAACAAAAAGAAAAAGAAAAATTAGGGAGAATTAATAGTGTAAATTTGTCAATTCTCCTCAATTGATCTATGCAGCTTGATTGGCATTTAATGCAATGCCAACAAAAGGGTTATGAATAAAAAAAGAAATGCAAACCCACTTACTCTTATGGAGGAGTAAACATTCAAGAATAGGCATAACATTTATGAGGAACTATAGGGAGCAGAGAATTGTTCTACGAAGTATCAGGACTTAGGAAATTACAGTGATTGAAGTAGTATGGTACTGATCCAGAGAAGGGGCAGCGAAAGAGAATTGGTCAAATGAAATATACCCATGCATTTATAAAACTTTGGTATGTCACAGAAATAGCATTTTAGATTATAGGAGAAAAAAGAATTAATTGATAATGGAATAGAAAAATGATATTTATTTTTTACTTTTTGATAAATGAGTATATTTAAAAATATGAAATAAAAAGATGGAACTGGATTTCTACATGAAACAGCATATAAAAATAAATTCTAGATGGATTAAATACTTAAATATAAAAATCAAACCTTAAAAATAAAGGTAAATATTTTCTTAAACAAAACACAAAAAACATGTCTCTAAAAGAAAATACTAATAAATGTGACAATGTTGAAAGTAAGAACACTTGTTTTTCAGGAAACAGATGTGTGTTACTTAATAGATGATATCAATAGAAAAATATATTCTTCCTATGTACAACAAACAATATTTTAGTATCAAGAATATTTAAAGAACTCTTGCCAACCAAGAAACAAAGCACAAACAACCTGATAGAATAGGTAAGATACCTTCAAAAACATTTAATGTAAGAGGAAACACATTTAGCTAGCAAATATATCAAGAGCTATTCCACATTTTTAGTAATCAGTGAAATGTAAAGCAAGACTATATTAAGATAGACTTTTGCACTCATTTGATTGGCAAGAATTATAAAAATTTGACAATATCAAGAGAATGCATATACATCAGTTCTCTTAAATCTTGTTGCTGGAAGGTTTAAATTTTGCAATGAATTTTGCTAATGGTATGATATTATCTCTTAAAATTGAATGCTCACATATCCTGTGACACCCAAGAATTTGTAGGCATATGTTCAAGAGAAAAACTTGTAAATATACTATAGAAGACCTATGCAAGAATGTTCATAATTGTACATTTTATGTAATAAGAACCTGGAACTGATTCAGATGCCCAGCAAAGGGAGAGGAGATGGGTGAGCTTTTTACATAGTGTGGTATGGTACCTTGACACAATGAGCAATTGTTAAGCAGACAAAATGAGTGAATTACAATGGCATATAACCATATTACTGCATGATATCATATTGTATGGAGCACCCCCCGAATAACAAATGATAATCTTTTTTTATAAAATTAATTTTAAAATAACTAAAATTTCAAAAACACTTTTCAGGGATGAATATAATTACAATCAAATATAGAGGGATAGGGTAGTAAATGATGGGCATAGGACTCTGGATGGTTGTAATCAATCCCAGAAGGGGGAAGGAGGTAACTAAGAAAGGTGGACACATTGGTAGATACAGGTTATTGTCAGTGTGCTCACTTATAAAAAAAAGTAGTTGATTAGTGCTTATTATATTAATCAAAAGTAAAAAATTGAAAAGAAAAAATTCAGAATGGGACCACCCAGGTACCAATAATGTGATCATACCACCATCAAGGAAAATAATCCAATTCTGTGCACCTGAGTTCAAAGAATTTTTTTGAAAATTAATGTAAGTCATTTTCTAGAGAAAAACACTAAAACATTGTAAAGCATATCCCTATACTTTCAAGTAATTGAGTAACTCCATGGAGTAATATTACACTAGGAAAATTGTTGCTTGATTTCATAAGTGTTCAAACTGCTTATGATTAATTGATTAAGTGAAAAATCACGTAAGAATGATAATGATTATCAAATTCCGTAACACCTAATCTATGCACTGATTAATCCCTGGAAACAGAATTGCAGGTGTGATAAATGGTCTTTGCCAAGCAGAATTTCTTGTCTTTATTAATCTTGTTTGTCTTATTTACACAGCGGCACTGTCAGTGTAGGGTGAACAATGAGCATAAAATAAAAATTACTTAAGTCATCATTGTAAAACTGAGCAGATTGAACCACTTTTATTTTTATAAGTGAAAAGTCTTTAACCACTTTTGCTTAGAATTCAGTTTTTGCTTTGGATATGAAGATGCTTAATTGAGAGGCCCTTTTGAAAAATTGATAAGATCATTTGACTTCAGAACCTTGAAAACTTGTTTGTTCAAAATTATGAGTTGATTCTGTTGAAGGGACATTTTGCCAGCAATTAATCTTCATCCTGAAGTGCTTTAATTTCTAAGGTCACCCAAAGGCAGGTAAGGGGCACAAAAGTAAAAGAAATATATATGTATATGTAAGCAGTCCAAAGGAAAGATGTACTTCTCCATAAAGCCTAGCAAGATTTTGCAGATACAGTGGAATCTCAATTCATATTTAGAAAGGAAAGCTTTTTCTAACTGGAACATAATCTTCAATGATATATTTCAGTGATACATTTCACATTATAACATACTTAATATTCTTATACACTTTAGTCAATTTCATAGATCCCACATCATCTCAGACTTCATCAGGTCAGAGTAAATTCTTTCCTCTTTATTCACATAAATAAATGTATGTGCTTTCTCAGAACAAAGAAATGAAAGGTATCCAAAGTCAAATCTTGTCTGCATCTGTTGGAAGACAGAACATTACACCTCTGAAACTACAGTATTCCAGGTTATACGATTCTCATCATAGTTTCAAACAATGCCAATCAAGATCAGATGTCATGTGTCATCTATTTTTATCTCTTTCAGAAGACACTTTAAGAAAGGACTGTCATCCAACATAAGGATAGTAATCAAAATAGAAGTGTCAATAACAATAAATCGTGCTCGTTTCAGTTATACAGCAATACCTTGCACATAATATGCAGTTTCTCTTTGTGTAACCTAGTGGAATCTTCACAATAATCTCATGAAGTAGGTTCCATTCTTTTTTGTTTTTAGAGATTTTATTTATTTATTTATTTATTTGAGAGTGAGTGTGGGTGCCTGAACAAAGTGGGGGGTGTGGTGGGGAGAGGGAGAGGGAGAAGCAGACTCCCCACTGATCAGAGAGCCCACCGGATCCCAGGACCCTGGGATCATGACCTGAGCCAAAGGCAAATGCTTATCTGACTGAACCAACCATGCACCCTTTGTAGGTTCCATTCTTATCAACATTTAAAATATGAGAATCCTGAAGATCAGAGAGCCTAGGTAAAGTTGTAACATGAGTAAGTGCTGAAGTTGGGCCAGTTTTCCCCATCTAGGTTACATGCTCTTACCCTTTCTCCTTATGCTGTCTTATAGGTGCTCAAGTTCAGCCCTGACTCTGAGACTAAGGCTCTCTGTTGGTAAATGAATTTATGATAACCCATGTCTCCCCTTTTGTTCAGCCTTGACAGACTGTTCCAAGTATGATGAACTAAAATAGAAGTTGTATCTAAAGGGGCAACAGTGGCTCTGTGTTTAAGAGGTGTACTGATCAGGATTCATACTCTGAGGCAGCAGTTTATATCTGGCTTCCAGGGCTTTTACAATGACAATATTAAAGGACACAATTGTTAGTACTAAAGGATAACAATTGTTGGTACTATTACTAAAGAAATAATTTACCAGTTTAGGTGTGACAGACAAGTAAGTAGAAAGAGTAAAAAGTGATGAAATTCAGATGATCTAATTTTGATGTCCTTCAGAATTTTCTCAAGACAAAGGTTAATATAAAATAATGCTCAAATAGTGCTCTTGTTGTAACAAATATATCACCCATGATAGTGCTCTGGCATATGATATGGTAGGTCCCTAATAAATGCTTGTTGGACAAATGGTCAATAATTATTAACTTAGGAAAATTATTAATATATTCAGAATACTGAAACATTAAGTAGGACATAAAAAATGATTTATAAAATACTAAAATATTGAGAAGTGAGAATGTTTGCTATACATTCTGTCTTTAGAGATGGTGTTTCAAGTAACTGAACTGTTGAAATGCATTTCTAGTTGGTGATTATTAATATCATAAATAGCACTCATGAAACATGATGTAATAACTAATATCTATTTACTATAATATTAGTTATTCAGGAATTCAAGAATTCAAATGGTAGAATTCAAGAATTCAAAAGGTAGATTTTCATTGATATAAATTAGTAAGTAATATGCAATTATCTACTAATTATATTATTGTTGTTTTTCTGACACCTGTATTCATGCAAATATTAACTATTAAAATTTAGCATCATATTCCTGTGTGTTATTTTAAATGCAAACTTCAAGAGTGCCAGAAAGAAAATAATGAAAAGTACCATAATCAGAGTAAAAGATGAAAGGTGAAAAGGAAATAATTTACATCATAGAAAAATTTGAGGGAAAAACAGAGAATGACAGGGAAAAAAGAAAAATGATTCAGTTTTAGTAAAATAAGCTTAAAAATATCAAGCATACCTGATAGGTTACACAAAAAACTGAAAGGCAAAAAAATTTCAAAGAATCCATTAAACGAAATTGTTTTTTCAAATCCAACTACGACTATGTAATTTGACTATTAAATTACATTCTTTTTGAAAGTTACTGATCTCAAGTAAGAAATTCTGCCTTTTCAAAAGGTAGGAAGTTTTGGAAATGACTATTATATGAATATTTCAAATGGAAAAAAGAGAATCTATTTACTTCATTCTGTTTTAAAGGATTTTGCATTTTGTCTGTATTTCACTCTTTGGAGGTAGAAAAAGATGTATCCAAGAGTGGCAAGTTTTTCTTGTATTTCAAATAATCATGAAGAAAGAAATGCATATTAAAAATTTTAAATATTCAGAATTGCAGTCTGATTTTAAAAATCTATAATTATAAGTGCTGCAGAACAGAAACTATATATAAATGAGAAAAAATAATGCCATGTGGCGGTTGAACGCATGATCAGTTTTTAGTGATGCAATTTCTAACATCGTGGATTGGCCAAGGAGCTTTATGAGCATGATGATGGGAACTTTTTCATTTGGCAGGAGCTGTAGCAAAATTTGAATATTATGGCAAACATTTATGCAGAATATAGACACTGCCACCAAAAACTGGTACATATTATCTCGGGTATAAAAAACAACTGAATAATTGAGACAATAATGGATATCATTAAGAAAGTAATTTTGAATAAATTTAGAATTGATATTACTTCATTGCTATATATATAAAACTCATTGCATATGAATTTTAAAATTTAACTCATGTTGAATTGAGAATTAGTGTTTGATTTGAAAATTTCCACAGTGCATATTTTCCATATGGGAATATTTTTATGGGGGGTTGCCCAGTAAATGACAAAAGTGGAGAAGGAATACAGACATTTTCAGTAGACTCTTATAAAATCAGACTCTAGCCAAAAATAATCTAAGGAACAAAGTAAAACCCATGCAGGGAAAAATAACAGATTACAGCTGAAGATAAAGAAAACAAAACAAAACACCTGGGGCATTTTATATTGTTCATTCTATGAAAGTTTAAATTTCTTAGTCAAGAATGTAGCTATAATATCTTTTGACACCATCGTTTTGCTGTTATTGCAGTTCTTCAAGAACTATACAACTACTTTTTGCTTTAAAAAACCATTGTGGTAGGGACGCCTGGGTGGCTCAGTGGGTTAAGCCACTGCCTTCGGCTCAGGTCATGATCTCAGGGTCCTGGGATCCAGCCCCGTATCGAGCCCCGCATCAGGCTCTCCGCTCAGCAGGGAGCCTGCTTCCTCCTCTCTCTCTGCCTGCCTCTCTGCCTGCTTGTCATCTCTCTCTGTCAAATAAATAAATAAAATCTTAAAAAAAAATCATTGTCGTATATTGAAAGCATATTTACCAGATATAAATTTTAAACTGACAACAGATAATTTTTTCCCTTTGGTTGATACTCTTTCTTAAAAGTACTCTCAAATGTTAAGAAATGATTTCTAAACATGATATTTGACTTATTACTTTTAACCATGCTTTTAAATTTTATACTGCATTAATAGCTTCTGATATATTAGTTAAAAAAGGTTAACATTCTGCTACGTCTTGCTAGCTAAAGTTTGGATTTTTCTTTCTTTTTTTTTTTTAACTTTGGCAAGTTTTGTAATATTTACAAAATGCTACGTCACCATAAAGTTGTTTGGTTTTAATTTTAAATTTAAATTGCTTAAAAATTTACTATCTCTTAAAAAAATTTACTATCTCTTTTAAATAGCTCAAGTACCATAGAGGTTATCTTGCTTAATCTTTTAATTCACTGGATTTTAGCTCTAACATGTTGAAAATATCCATAATAGGTTGAATAATGGTCCTTCTAAGAGATCTACATCTTAATTCCTAGAATCTGTATGTGTTATGGTCTTTCGTACTGCTGTAACAAAATACCACAGATTGGGTGGCTTATAAACAGTGGAATTCCCCCTCCCCAAACCCCCAACACTTCTGGAGACTAGGAAGTCTAAGATTAAGGCACTGGCAGATTAAATGTCTGGTGAGAGTCTGCTTCTTGTTTAATAGAGGATTGTCTTCCACCTCACATGGTGGAAAGGGAGAGGTAGCTCTCTGGGACCTTCTGCCCTCATGATTTAAGTACCTCCCAAAGTCCTCATTTCCAAATACCATCTCATCATCACATCAGGGATTAAGTTTCAACATATTTTGGGGGGATACAAACATTCAATCTATAGCAGTATGTTACCTTACATAATAAAAGGAATTTTGCACATGTGATTAAATCAGATATTTTGAAAATTGATTATGCTGGATTAAATGAGTCTAATATAATCACAAGTGCCCTTACAAGAGGGAGGCAGTAGAGTTACAGGGAGGGAGAATAGATTCTCCCCCAGAATTTCCAAAAGGAACATTCCCGCTAACACCTCCGTTTTAAACCCATAAAAGCAAATTTGTATTTCTGGCCTGCAACACTGTAGGAGAATACATTTTTATTGTTTAAAGTCACTAGTTTGTGATAATTTGTTACAGTATCATTTGCTACAATGAATAATATAATTGAAGAAGCTGTTGGCATCTCTGATTGCTTATAATATTAGTAGGTCATAATTAATGTTCTAACAATTTTGAAGACATTTTTAAAAAAATTATCTTACAAGTAGATGTTAATTTGGAGAATCCTGAAGAAAGCCTGATTTATTCTCCTCTCTTTTTGGTGGGCATACTCAAAATATTTCTTCTTTATTTTTGAAGTTTAGTAGCTGATCCAGAATGTTTGCAATTTCAGTCATTTAGTCATTTTCTCTGTTTTTCCTGAAACATCATATGCTACTTTAATATACAGATTTAGTTATTCCTAGATATCATCAAAGTATTTCTTCATATTGGAGTACAATTAATGTTTTGTTTGTTGGACTTTCTATCTTAGGGATAAATTATCCTTATGTTGTATTATCTTTGTTCTCTTTATCTTTTATGGTTTCCCTCTCTATTTACTATGGTTGTCAGAAGCCTCTATTCTTTGTCATTAATTTGATTTTCAGGTCTTCCTTGCTAAAGCTATCTTAGGCTGGGAATGATATCATGCTGGTATTTACTTGTATCCTTATTTTTTGCAATCACATACCTTTGTTTCATTTTCTTTGTTTTTGTGTTCATCTAGTCTGCATTCTTTATTTTTAGTATGCAATCTTTCTTTTATTTTTTACCTGTTGTTTTATTGCATAGTTGTCCTGTTATGGTCTAAATACTGTACTTAAATCAACAGGGCCATCTCTGTCCAAATATCATTTTTTTTTTCTCTTAGTTTCGAATGTATTCTATCTCATGAGGACTTGGAAAGAGGACTGGCAAGAAGAAGTCAGTGGAAGCTCTGTGCAGCCCATGGAGAACACTGGTTCTCATCTGATGCTTGTTAAATTGACTGCAATAGGGTTTATGCCACCTTCTTGAAGCTGTTTCCCATGGGGAGATAACCGAGGATTTAAGTACTTTACTCCAGTGTTCAGTTTTACCATTATATTTGTTTTTCCCTAGTAACAATTGCTCTCTCCCCCATTTTTGCTTCAGATTTTGGGATATTAGTAAAAATCCATCAGATAGTTTGGCTCGTTTTGAGGAACGGATTTAATTAAAAATTACATCTATCACTGTTTTTTTTTTTTAATTTTTAGATATTAGTATGGGCATTCAGTTTTTGTTCAGATTTTGGGATTTAGTGAAAATCTTTAGAACTGGTTGACTTTTATCAGGAGTAGGAATGGGCTAAGAGTTTTACTGCCCTTTTTTTCCTGTGTTTTGACTAGATGTGTACCACATTATGTTGTAGCTCTCACTATGGTTTTTGATGGTACTATTTTTCTTGCTTTTAAAAAAATTTAGTTGACAGAGGAAGATTCTGTGATATAGCTTTGTTTCCTCATTATTATCTAGAAATATTACCTAGAAATCCCCCCCCTTTTTTTTAAAAAAAATTAATGTGTCTCTATTCTCTCCTTCCAACTGGACCAAAAAAAAAAAAAAAAAGAGGAGAGAGAAAATCCTATGGCTATCTTATACATCACTATTCTTTGCCTTGTGCTATTTTTAAAGTTTGCACTCTCAAATATATACTATAAAATATGAAATCTATACCTTCAGTAAGTTATATAACTTTCAGTAAACATACATTAAGTATTTATTGTACAAATTATACTGTATTTAGTCTAGATATGCTGAAAATAAAAATTAAACTGTTTTCACTGGTATTATGGTCAAAGGACTCAGGAATCAACAATCATGCAACAGGCCACAGTTATACATCCCAGTGAGGTTGCTGAGGAAGCTAAACTTAAAGTATTAATGGCTTAGGCATATATAATAATACTGGTAAGTGGCTTGTGTTCCAAACTCCAGTAGCAAGAACTCTTTTATTTTCTTTATATATATATATATATATATGTATTTAATTTGACAGACAGAGATCACAAGCAGGCAGAGAGGCAGGCAGAGAGAGAGGAGGAAGCAGGCTCCCCGCTGAGCAGAGAGCCCGAAGTGGGGCTCGATCCCAGGACCCTGGGATCAGGACCTAAGCTGATGGCAGAGGCTTTAACCCACTGAACCACCCAGGTGCCCCCCAAGAACTCTTTTCAAAAGACCTGACAGGTATATACCAAGCTAAAAGTCTAGCTGCTCTTCTCCCCTCCGCAATACAATGAAGAAAAACATTAAAGATTACCCCTCCAGAAGCTACTCCATCCCTCTGCCTCCTGCCCTAAGTCACAGCTGAGGCTCAACTCCTAGCACTTAGAGCCAGCTTTGTAAAAAGAGGGAAGAGATACTGTCTGCAAGGTCTGCCACAACCTATTTCAAGACCAAAACACTGGGGTAGTTCTGCCCCAGGCTAGTAAGTGGAGGCAGGCGAACAAGCTGACTCTGTTCACTCCTTCTCACTGCTCTGGCCTAATAGAAGTACTATTCAGAAAGGACAAGTATGGTTTTTACCTGTCATTGCCTGTGACTTGACCATTAATTAAGCATCCCCTCCACATTCTGGAATCCAGCCAGGTAAGCCTGTTGTGTAGCTCCAGCACCATTAGGTAGGTTTTTAGGAACAGATGGGTGGTGGTATGTTTTCCAAACTACAAATCAGTATATATGACATAACAAAAGATTTGTATGCTTCTTTTTTGGTTTAAGTAGCAGTTTAGAAGATAAAGGGGCTAAAATATTGGACTATTTGTATCATGGCAATGGCTTATTGGGATAGAAGAAAAGAAAATCTGAAATGTGTATGCTTTTGGAAAAATCTGATAATTAGAGTAATTAAAGGTGGCTGAGGTGAATGGAAGATACACAGCCATTGTTTTATATGAATTTTAAACTTAATTCAGAAAGTAACAAATTATAAAACATCTGGGGTGTTGATTCAAAATAAAATATGCAAAATGTTGAATAATTTAGAGTCCCAAAGTCAAAATAAGGAGTGACAGCCCTGATGATGGCATCACTCAGTGATAAATTTGTGGGGGAAAAAACAGTGTTGCACTTGAGATAGAAGGATTTGGGAAGATAAGGATTTGTGACATGGAGAATAAGGAATGAAGAGTTTGGATTCGAAGATTAGAAAGGGACATGAAGAAGTTGAAAGTATACTGGTTTATAGAAATCTGAGTTCCAAGCACTGGAGTGTTGAGGGGTAAAGTGGCTCAGACAGGTGAGGTGAGTGGACAGAAGAACCTCAGAGGCCCGGCTTCAATCTCAGCTTTCCACAGGAACATAGTATTAGATGATTGCTATTGTATATCAATTGCTAAAATATACCACAGCATTAACCAATCAAGCTATTCCATTGATAGGTCAAAAGAAAAGTAATTATTATACATCCGATCTTCAATATATATTTCCACCATTAATAATTACTACTTACTTTGAAGACAGAAAATGATAGTTTGCCACTTTTCTCGATAGAAGATAAAAGGAGTAAAATTATAACAGAACTGAGTTAAAAGCATAAAGCATCAGCTTTTTGACTATGTGGTAAACTAAAATGGAACATATGGGATGTGAAAACCTAAGTTCAATGCAAGCCCACTGATACTGAACAGATGAAACATATGTGTTATGGCTGCAAACTCCCTTTTCCTGGCTCATCCAGATCAGCATGGATTGAAAGATTGTTTGGTTCTATTTGAAATATCTATCGGAGCCAGGTAGATAAACCAATGGGAGACTCAGGCGGAGTGCAGAATGAGAGGGAGGGATGGAAGCTGGAGAGAGGATTGTGTGGTGCTGCCAGAAGGGATTCAATTCGTTTTTATAAAAACGCTGTGTCTGTCCGAGAAAACTTGTGCAAAAGCCAAATGCAAATGGTGGGCAGCCAGTTTGCTCTCTCTGCCTTAATTCAAAACTTGATCTTTAAAAATCATACAAATTACCTGTGGTCTAATAAAAATATTGCAAAAAAGCAATATTAGCTAACTAAAGTCCATGAGCCAATTGAAAACTTTTTTTTTTTCTTTTTAATCAACAAGGTGGAACATCAGTGCTCTATGAAATCAATATAAAAGCAAACAATCCCATTCTTTTAGGCTGTGTTCAGAAGATCCGAGCTGCAGCTACCTTAGCGCCCCCCCGCCCCCGCACTCCTGCTGCCCTGCCCTCCTGGCTCTCTCTGGGTTCGATCTCCCTCCTGGCTCCGGAAACCAGAGAGAAATCAGAGAGTGGAGGTTAATCGGCTTGCGAGACCGTGTAGAGGTTAAGTAAGGACATTGGAATGATGGAATCCACAGAGAAAAGCTGGGCCAATTTTTACATTGGCTACATATGTACAATACTACATACTACACACTACATACTACATATGTAGTATGTATTGCATTCTTACAATAGAGTAATACCCATAGAAATACACCCCCTCATCGCTGCTCCTTTCAAATACCATTTCGTCGTGTTTCTTTTTCTTTCTTTCCTTCTTTCTTTCTCTTTTTTTAGCCTTTTCTTATCTTTTTCCTTTCCTTTCCTTTTCTTTCTTTCCCCTTTTCTTTTCTTTTTCTTGCTTGCTTGCTTGAGGTTGATAGCTTCTTATCACTTGGTAATTGACTTTGAGTGCCTAGTGGATTTAGTTTTTGTTTAAATTGTGCCTGCCCAGAGAAAGCAGAGAAAGCAATGAAAAAGAAATGAGAAAACAGACAGATAAGATGGAGGCAGAGAGAAGCTGCTGCCCCCGAAGTTATACTGTTGACCTGTGAATAACAGCAGGGGTTGAAGTACACTCGAAAATTCACATATAACTTTGGACTCCCCGAGTACTTAACTACTAATAGTCTACTGTTGACCAGAAACCTTAACAATAACCTAGTCAGTTAACAGGTATTTTGTGTGTTCTATGTAGTATGTGCTGCATTCTTACAATAGAGTAATGCCCATAGAAAATACAATTGAGTAATACCCATAGAAAAAATGGTATTAAGAAAGTCATAAGGAAGAGGAAATAATACCTGCAGTACTGGACTATATAAAAAAATCTGTGTGTACATGGACACATGTAATTCAAGGGCCATCTGCAATTACCTAAGAGAAGAGAGGGAGATGAAAGGCCTGGTACCTTATACCTATGACATGAGAGATAGGGATCAGGCATATGGGCATGTGGGTAAGAATTGTTTATTGCTGATTGCCTCCCACTTCAACCAGGCATAATGGCAAGAAAGTGCTCGTTGTCATTTATAACCACTCACCAGTTATGATCTTGGCTTAATATTGTTTTCCTTAAATTACAGCTTTTTTTTTAAATCATAGTTTTCAAGTACCAATGAAAAAAACAGCCGTATTTTTGTAAAGTATTTGGTTTTAAATTTCTACTTTATGGAATTAGAAAGATGATGTACAAGATGAGATAATCTCCGAATTGGCCTAAATTTCATATGTGGAAGGGGAAAAACCCATGAGATGCATATATAAATTTTAAATAGAGATAGTTTTATTTTTCAACTATTACAGGAAAAGCTTTGAGCTACAGATTAAAAAACCAATTCATTAATTAAGACAATCAGCTTCTTAGTTAAGGAAAATAAAGTAGTTTGAAAGTCAGACTTAAACCTTAGTTGATTCCTTTTTCTAGTTTGTAAAACTATCTCCTGTCGTAAAGGTAGGAAAAAGTTATTTTTCCTTTTTATAAAGCCAATCAACTAACACAGTTGGACAGCCTGGTTGCCAGGTGAATTTAGGATGAACCTATGTATAATAAATGGTGCTTTCAAAGCCTCTTAGTTGAGGACCAGTCTTTTATCTTGAGGGCATGTATGACATGAGATGTATCTCCTTGGCTATAGAAAAGGATGAGATTTCTTTCCATCTTTGCAATCTCTTAGAAGATTGCCTATGATGTATGCTTTATTCTGGTTTAATGTTTCTGTGGTAATAAAAATGTTTCCTTTTTCTATAAACTTTGTGGAGAAAATTTCTGAGTTGGTAGAAGATTTTGCTTTTAATTATATTGCCCCAACAACTTCAATAATACAAAACATATTTTCAGAGCATGTTTTACTTCATCTGATATCATATACTTGGAGCAAAGGTGGAAACTGGCAGCCTGCTTAAAATAGATCACTGTGTTTTCTTACAATTGGTTGTTCATTAAGAGGAAGCATTATGACTTTTAGTATCCTCAATTTTATAAATGCCTTTTTATAGTATTTCTGCTTGCTTTTTATAAAGTGAATATGGAATAGTCTTCTTTGGTTACAGAAGATTTCTGTATTGACAAAAAATTAGTCTGAAAATATGACTATATATGATTAAAAACAGATCACCAGAATGTATTTATTAGGTGAATATTCAATTATAGGAGCTTACTTTTATGGTAATAGGCTGTTTTTTTAATGGAAATTATATATATATATGTCTTTACATATATATGTATTTATATATATATATCTTATCTTTTCATATATATGTATATGTCTTTTCTCATTTCATTATGTTTTCTTTTTGTTCTTTCACACTCTTTCTGTTTCCCTTCTCTTGAGTGCTTTCACAATAACAGGTTTATAAAGTAACAGCCACCCTCTCCCTCTGTCAATACTCCCCTAACTTACTGTCTGAAATAGATTACATCAGTGCCAAGCTGGTAAATAAGAAGTAAAGCTTAGTGACCTCTACAAAATCAGAGAGTGTATTCTGATTAAAAGATTGTGCTTTCCTCCTTTACAAAGACTAGCAAAAATCTAGATTCCCTTAATGGCAAATATACATGATAATACTGCTCAGGTAAAGAAAAATAGGTTTGAGTAAAATTTGCAGTCTGAAAATTTATTTTGTGGTGCTATTTTAAGAATGTGTTTTAGATGAGGCAATGTTTTAAGTATATATCTACATAGTTCTACATAGTATATATCTACATAAGAGATGAATAAATTTAAAAAAAAAACCTAAAATTGTGTTGCTTTTCTTTCATTTTTGGATATGTTCATTTGAGAATCCTATCTGGGTCTATAATATTAGTGTATTGAGTCAATCACTCTCTCTGTGTGTTTTCTTTTTTCCCCTAAAAAAATGTATCTTGTAGCTAATTATTAGATTGGGGAGTGTTTCATTCAATGCACATATCATCCTTTTAATGCTATCTAACCCAAACATTCACAGAGGCAGAGGAAGAGACCTGTCATAGACTAGGCACCCACCTTACCTTTTTCCAAAATTCACAAAAGAAATGTGGTCACCTTCTGCCTGATCTCCCTGTTTTTACTTTGCTCTCCTATTTTCAGGATAGCATTGAGATGTTAAAAGGGAAGTGAGATCATGTTCATTAGTCCACTCAAACTCCCTTTCTCACTGGCATAAAAGCCAGTGTTCTTCCTGAAAGATTCTGTGATCTGCTCCCCCTACTACCTCTATTACCTCATCTTCTGTATCTGTCCCCCTCTGTCTCTCCTCTCTGGCCACGCAGGCCTCCCTGTTGTCCTCCAGCATAATGCACTTGTTCTCCGTGCCCTGTCCGGAGCCAACTGGATGACTCACTCCTTCACCTCATTCCCATCTTCCCTTAAATGTCACTTTTAATGGCCACTTTAATTTAAAAAGACAAGTCTTTTCCCCCCAAAGTCTGGATCCTGATCCCTACACTTCTTTGCTGCTTTTATTTTTATGTTTAACATTTTCCACCGTGTATGTACTAGATATATCGCTTTTTTTTCTTGGTCATGATTCATGTCCTCCCAACAGAATATAAATCTTTGAAGTCAAGTATTTTTATCTGTATTGTTTGCTGCTGTACCCTGAGTGCCTAGGGCAGTGCCTGACATACAGTAGAGATGTATTTACATATTAAATGTACTAGTATGAATCTGTATATTTTATTCAAAGAAATGCATTCAGGGACAATAAGCATTGACTCAAAGGCACCATGCACAATTACTAATTGACTGAAACCAGGTTAAGGTAAATGAACAAAGTCAAATGTTACTTTATATACAATAATAACTCCAAAGGTGGCATACCCATCCTCAACTGAAGCTTCCTTGGGGTACTCCTGGCATTGTAACATGCATACTTACTCAATAACATTTAGTGAGTCTATATTATGTTTCAAGTCCTGTTCAAGATGCCAGCACTGAGCAATGAACTCAATAGGCTAGGATCCTGATTGTTTGAAACTTGTCTTCTAGTAGAAGGAGACAATAAGTCACTAAGGGCAAATGCTGTCAAACACAATGGTATCATATTGAGTGTTGTTATGAAATAGAAGAGGAGCTTTCTGTAAAATTTGGTGCCCAGGGAAGAATTTATTTTGGGGAAGGAAAACATCATCCAAGATCTGAATGAGAAGAATAAGGCAGTCTACAAAGATCTGGAGAATATTTTTGAAGACCAAGGAAATAGCCAGTGTCAAGGTTTGTGGTTGGAAAGAGCATGATATGTTGGAGTAACTGAAAAAGGTCAGAATAAATGAAATTTAATAAAAAGGGACATTATATGAGATAAGCTCCAGGAGACAAGCTAGTTCATATTTAGTCTTATAAGCCAGAATAAGGAAGCATTGATTTTTTTTTTTTTTAGCATGAGAATGAACTGATATATTGATATGATTTACTCAACACAGTTTACCCTAGTTGTTTCCTGTCATGGTATCTAGAGGCTAGGAGAAGAAGGAGACCAGTGCAGTGGTCCAATATAAAAATTATGGATCCTAAAAGTGGGTTGCAACAGTGAAGATGGAGAAAAGTAGGTGGATTTGGGAAATGATCTGGAATTTGAGTCAACAGAAACTATTAATGGGTGAAGGCAGTAAGTACCAAGGAAAATTTCAAAGTCAGTACTCCTGGATGGTGTTGCTAAGAGGCAATAAGCAGAGAAGACTTTCAGGGGAAAGACCCAAGAGTTCTGTTTTGAGCATGTGCATATTGCAATGCATGTGTTAGTCAAGAGGACATGTTGGGATGGCAGGTGAATATGTGAACAAGAGCTAATTATACAATTGGAGAATAACCATCATATAAATAAAACTTATAGGAAGAAGTCACTTACATGTTGCCCTTAACAGATTGAGCCAGTATGTGGTGATTGAGTAGTGAAGAAGCCATCTAAGTTTCCTGGGAAGGAACGGCTAGTGAGGGGGAATGAAAACTTGCAGGGTGTGACATTAGAGAAGACAGGGAGGGAGCTTTTCAGTCTGCTGGATGTTTGAGAGTGGTCCTCTGACATGAAGACAGAGTGGTGATTACTAAATTTGGCAACACAGAGGAAATTGTCTGACCAGAAAGGCGACACTGAAGTGCTGGGGCAGAAAGCCTGTGGATAGAGACAATCACGTGCTAAAATTGTTGGAAGAAAGAAGTTATTGAAGTTGACATCAATTAATGAATTTTTCAAAACTTCCAGTCTTGTCTATGGACATTAATTTCAGGATTTTTTTTCATGACATTAATCAACAGCTGTACTCATAATTATCATGGATATTCTACTTGCAAATGACAGAAACTGGCTTTAAAAAAAATCAAAGAAAACCTTATATGTAATTTTACTTATAAAATTAAACATTTAATCAATTAGTTGCAAAATTCAGAGTTATGAAACCAATTATATTTCAAAAGAAATTAATTTTTTAACAAAATGAGAGGGAGTGTCTTCTTGTGGTTTTATCAGTGTATGTATTTGTAGATGTAGGGAACTATCAAAGAGTAATTTTCAAGGACACTTTGAATTTATAGTATCTGGAGGGAACACTTGTAATTATTTCAATACTTGGCAGATGGTAAACCACAGTAAATAATTTTGCCATATATATATATATATATATTTTAATAATCAAGACAGCGCTTTAAACCTCCCACTTGCTGTGGTTGGTTGGGTTCCTCTGCATTCCATTGTGGAGACCATGGGCAGAGTGTCAACAAAACGCATAGACTTGCTCTGTAAAGCAGGGGAGAAGCCAGTACTTAAGCGTTTAAACTTAACCATTTTCTAATACTGAAAGCTACAAATATTCCGATTTCAAGCTCATCACAGCAGGTGTTAAATAAGGAGGGGGAAGACAAAACCATCGTGTAGTAATTTGGCCCTCATGACATGCAAAATATGGTGTTTTGTTTCAAATATATGTTATTTTCCTGCCTATAGTCCATCTTCTTAGGAAGGTTTCATTAACTATTTTAGTTGAAAACAAGAAAACTTCAACAATACACTTGCTAAAAGCTTCATTTAGGTTCTTGTGGATTTTATGGAGGCATTCAACATAATACATCAGAAATAAAGACTTTACAAACAAAAAGCATTTTCTGCCTTTATCTTTAAAGATCACAGCTTGAAGATGTTTGGAGCACAGCAAAGCACAGCACAAAGTGTTTTGGAGAAAGTTAGTTGCGTAGGTGGCAAAATACCCGTCCATCAGGGGGTTGATAACTGCTGTATATTAGCAAAATGAAATTCCCATTCATGTCCTTATTGTAAATGTGTTTTCCTTTTTCTCAAAGTGGATGTGCTTTTTAAATATTTTAAGAAAAAACACGTTTTTAATACTGAAAAATGTTGCTTTAAGAATAAAATTACATCATCATTCAACATAATACAAATGAAGGTGAATGGATACGGTCTAACGCTTCTTCAAGTACAAACTGAGTATGTTAGGGATTTCTTCTAAAGATGGACATGCAAAAAAAGATATGAGTTCTAGAATTTTCTTCTTTCCCCATTTTATTCCCATAAATACTTTTTAAGAAACTATGTGTTATAGATACTTACACTGTCTCTGTGGGTTTAGTTTTTTTTATTAAATTCAACCACTAATGTGGGACAGTCTCGTCAGAAGATTTGTCAATGTTTTACCAGGACCCATTATTTTTTTTTTTTTTCAATTTTTGAAACTTTATTTTTAAATTATATAATCAGCTTTTTATTGGACAAGTTTTGAAAGAAAGAGTGAGAAAGAGAAATTCACTTGTAATTCTACCACTTAGAGAAACCCAGTGTTGAAATTTGTGATCTACTATTTCTGTCTTCTACACTTTTTTAGGACCCATTATTTTTTAACAAATATCTTATATATTGTGTAAAACATTATCACAAAAAAAATAGAAATACAAAATACTCCCAAATCCCTTCCAGCAGAATATGATTCTCAAAGCTTCTTCTCACCCTTACATTCCTCTTCAGTTTTTTTCCCCTAAACCTCTGTTTGTCTGTCTGCATTTTCCTTTCCCTGATCATTTTCAGCTGAAGCAGACCAAGGCAGAGAAATCATAAATTCTGATTTTTACCTGAAGCAGCTCATGCAGTTACACCACAGGGTCCTTTTGAGATGCACTAGGCAAAAATTTGAAAACTTCTATGATTAGTTTGTAAACAAATTGTAAGTCATTTGTGGATTTAGTCAAATAGAAACTGTATTAAAATAGTGATTTATATCAATAAGGATAAGAGCATTCTATGCTAAGCAGAATAAATGTCTGATCATTTCTTAATGGAAAACCTGAAGCAATTTTCTGATAATTTGAGTGCTTAAGTGTTGAATCACATTACCTTAATCCTCACTTCATTTCTTTTAAACTGAATAACATTTTTTTCCTTGTTGAAGTGTACTTATTAATGTATTTGCCATTTAAAGACTTGATTGAGGATTTATGAGTATAGAGCACCTAAGATATCTGGAATCTGTTTTATTAATTCAATAAGACTCTATAATATGTAGTTTCTTAGCTTTTCAAGTTTTCTTTCTAGAAGACTAAATTAAGTCAATTTCGATTCTAATGTTATCCATAGACTTCTTTTCCCCACAAAGAGATAAATGAAATGGCAGCTCAGCCTCTCTGTAAAGAAATGAATGTTCCAAGTCATTCTTTTCGTTCTTCTTTAGGATGGTTTGGATGTTAAAGATTTATTATGATTTTTTTTATTGCCTCTTGATAACTTTCTAGGGAACTTGGGGTACACGGGCAGCTTCTCTTATTAGATTACTTCATCTCTCCCACTCAAGGAGCTACTGTTTACTCACAATGATGACTCCTTCCTCTAGGTATGCTGCATGGAAAAGGCTTGAAGAAAAGGGTTGACCTCATGCACAAGAAGGGATGAAATAATTTAAAAACAAAAAGCTTAGGTGATTCTCTTTTTGTTTTGAGCATCTCCCAAATCAACCATTTGGGAGGAATAGTAATAATCGTGGCAATAATCACAATGTGCATATGTGCTTTATAGTCATCACCAACTTGTTTGACTTGGTTTTAGAGTAGTGTTTTTAAGATTATTTATCTATTTATTTGGGAGAGAGAGAGAGAGAGAGGGAGAAGGAGAGGGAGAGAGAATCTCAAGCAAACCCCATACTGTGAGCTGGGCTTGTGACGGGGCTGTCGTGAGTCCTGAGCTGAAACCAAGAGTCTGATGCTCAACGGACTGCACCACCCAGGCGTCCCTGTTTCAGAGTAGTTTTTAAAGCAAACTGGTTAATGTGAGATGCAGTCACCAAGGAAATTGAATTTTCCCTTTTCCCTTTGTAAAAAAAGAAACATCAGTTTGCTTTATTCATGCTGTGATGAAGTTCTGACTCAAGCCAGGTAACTCCATGAAGTCGGCTGTGGTTTGACTTGTTTTCCTTAATTTAATGATTGCAAAACCTTACTGTCATTCAGTTTACAAAATACTTTAGAGCCACTTCAACATGGTGAAATGATCAGGTTGCATATGTGTTGTTATTCTCAGTGGTATAATTAAGATGTGAACCTAAGTCTTCTGACTCAAACTTTGGTGGTTCCCCTTCCTCCACACACATTATAACATGTCACCTGATGCATGCACCAAAGGACAAATAAATGGACTGGTCTCTCCACCACATAAATCTGTTGTAGAGAGCTCATCATGTTTGAATGCCCCCCAAGAGGACAGAAAGTGAGGTATGAGGAAGGTGCTAGTTAATGTTACCTTTAATCTTGTCCTATTTCCTGACCTAGTCTGTGTTGCTTTCTAAAATTCCAAGTGCATGGTGGTGCTGTGGCCTGTCCCCTAAGGAAAGTCAGTCATTCATCTCCATGCTTTTGCTATGCTTAAGGTCACTGGTGGGTGGGGTTTTGTGGAGAAGAAGATTAACATTATAAGTACTTGTGGTGAGCAATTTCTTTACCTTATGAGAGTTAGGTCCATTATTAAACGAAATGAGACTGAGACAAAGTGAAAGTTATTTAAAGTTTTATTTTATGATAAGTATTAGAAATCAGATTGATTGACCAGGGGAACGAGACTGAAACAAAGTTAAAGTTATGCAAGGCTCTATTCTATTCCAAGCATTAGAAGTCAGACTGACCTGCCAGGGCTGTCTCTGAAGAGAGTGACCACCCCCAGCTTACAGGCTCAAGAATCGACTGACTGACCCGTCAGGGCTGCCTCTGAAGAGGGAGACACCTCCCAATCTTACAGGCTACCTTTTATTTGGTGAAACTGCAACCCATATCTTGATATCTCAACCCACTGGGTTTGTGTGTCTCTTGCTGATTGGCTACTTCCATCTGGTCTGGTGATGTGTTATTCAAGATTACCCCATACCAGGAACTGTTACAAACAGTACTTTTTGGGAAGGCTTAGTCAGTTAACATATTCAGTGTGAATAATAAGATCATCATCCTTCCCAAGATGGAGTCATTTAGGTTTGGGCAAGACCTTCTCACTGTTACAAACAGTACTTCATACTGATTAGATGTTTCCATCTGGCCTGACTTGTCCTTGTATTCTGGGCTTTACTATCAGGAACTAGACGACTACATTTTACTGGTTTCCCAGACTTGTTTCTAAATAAGTTTCGGGGGGTTGGGTGGGGGGTGGGAGAGGAGTCAGTTTAAGTTTATTGCACAAACAACAAAGTGGCTATTTACCCAAGATGGAGTCGCTCTGGCTAAATAGGTTCTTACAATGAGACTTTTTTTTTTTTTGGTGTTTTTAAATATATAGGGATGATTTGTGTTTTGCTCTTTCTGAAAAATAAATAATGCTGAAACAAACTGTGTTGTGGACGTGGGGTTTTCAGACAATCCAAGTGAGAGATAGGAAGCAGGTATAGCTCACTTCTCTAACATGCGATCTTAGTAGAATATGTCATTTAGCTAGTGGAAATCCTAGAAATATAAAACTGCTTCTTCTTAGGAACCACTTTTTCTCTTTCTCTTTTTTTAAAGATTTTATTTATTCATTTGAGAGAAAAAGAGAGACAGCAGAGCAGAGGTGGGAAGAGGGAGAAGCAGGCTCCCTGCTGAGCAAGGAACCCCATACAGGACTTGATCCCAGAACACTGGGATCATGACCCCAGCAGAAGCAGATGTGTAACCCACTCAACCACCCAGGTGTCCCCTCTTTCTCTTTTTAAACTAGTATATTACTCCGTTATCAATGCCGTCTGTTATAGTCAATATGGAGGAGAGCAGGCACCAGGCATGTGTGTAGCAATAAGGAATATGCGAAGAGCTAACTCAGAGTCATTCTCTCTGGGAGGTTGGTCCATAGTCCAGTTTGCCAAGGAGTCATACTAGCAGTAGAGCTGCCTTAATATAGAAAGTGAGTTTGATTCCATCTCGGGAGGCGAGTAACCATGTGGTTAAGAACTTAGATTTAAATTTCGACTTAACTCTATGACTTACTGCCCAGGGGAGCATGTGTAATTAACTTCTCTAAGTGTTTCTGGACACTCACACACACACATTTTAAAATTATTGAATGGGGCGCCTGGGTGGCTCAGTGGGTTGAGCCGCTGCCTTCGGCTCAGGTCATGGTCTCGGGGTCCTGGGATCGAGTCCCGTATCGGGCTCTCTGCAGGGCGGGGAGCCTGCTTCCTCCTCTCTCTCTCTGCCTGCCTCTCTGCCTACTTGTAATCTCTCTCTGTCAAATAAATAAATAAAATCTTTTAAAAAAAATCTTTAAAATTATTGAATGGAAGGGGAGCATGGTGGCTGTAGTCATTTTAGCTGGCCTGCCATCCATTCTTTGTGCTCCTCCACCGAAGGGTCCGTCCCACCTCCCCTTGCTCTGAGTTGGACTCATGAGTTGCTTTGACCAACAGCATGTGGCAGACGTTACCCTGTGCCAGTTCCAGAGCTAGGCTTTAAAGGGTCGGGCACCTGCATGGTTCAGCTGGTTGGATGTCTGCGATCTGCTCTGGTGGACCCTGAGTCCCACACTGGGCTCCCTGCTCCAAGGGGAGCCTGTTTCTCCCTCTGCCTTTGCCTCCCTCTCTGTCTCTCTCATGAATAAGTAAATAAAATCTTTTTAAAAAATAAAATAATAAAATAAAATAAAATAATTGAACATCACATACATTCACACTATTCAGGAATCAAACTAATACAAAAATGTATAAAACTTCAAGTCTTATTTTTATCACTGTACTTGATTACTCCTTCCTATTTCACTTCAAATATAACCACTTATATAACATTTTGGACTTCCTAGTGCTAATGTAAATACAAACATAACTATTATTTTCTTCCCTGGCTTATGCTAGAGATAGAATGACAATTTGCTAATCTGAATGTGTCTATTTTTTTTTTTTTTACTACATCTTAGAAAATTTGGCGGATTATACCTTCCTTTGAATATGGGAGGATTTGTGTTTTAGGTGGATGCAATACTATGGATTTTGAAAGCTACATATGAAGGAAGGTTTAGCTTTCTTTTGGGTTTGTGGGATACTCACGCTTGGACTCAGCTGCCATGCTGTGTGGAAGACAAGCAACCTAAGAGGTGAGGAACCGTGGCCTCCGGCTCACAGCCCTGCTTAGTTCCCAGCTGACAACCAGTGCCTACTTGCCAGGTGCTGTGAGTGTGCTGAATTGAAAGCAGCTACTCCAGCCCCCAGTCAAGTGACTTGAACTAGTGTTGTGTGGCTTGGCAATGACCTGTCTTTGCTGAGTCTTGCCCAAATTGCAGAGTCATGCAAAAAATAAATGTTTAAGTTACTAAGTTTTGAGGTGGGTTGTTAAACAGCATTGGAAAATTGGAATAGAGTTATGGTTTATTTTACCATTTTTCTGATGATGGAGACTTGGATTGTTCATAATCATTTGCTATTTCTAACTGAGCTACAATCCCCTACATTCTTCATATCATATGTGAATATGTATATTTCTAGAATAAGTAGGATTTCTGGCTGAATAGGTAAATACTATTTTTAATAGTTTTGTAGATCTTGCCAAATGACTTCTATGACAGGTTTTTATTAAATTTATCAAGTAGGAATAAAAACAGAGTTTCTTTTATAATAGTATCGTGAGATTAAATGACATAATCCATAGTATAGCAGAAAACATGGTGCCTAGAATAGTAAATACTCAAAAATGTTACAAGACAAAATAATCCATGGTAAACTGTTTTTTATAATATTTTCTTAAAAAGTAATTGAATAATTGAAATGAAGACTTTGCTACTTTGATTTCCACTTCTTAAAATGATGCTATCACTGAAAATGTTTTGAGGGACATTTGACATGTATACTTTTAATCTTTTATATCACCCTTGTCACAGAAATAAAACATGGTCCTATTTAAAAAAAATAGCTTTTTCCTTTTGAAAGATCAGTTTTCTCTCTAATGAAGTGATCTTATTTTCCTCTTATGTTTTGTTAAGTCTAGGCAATATTAAATATAATAAATGTTCTAGTAAATCCTCCATAATCTAATAAGCATTAGAATAAGAAAATTAAAGGGGGCCGTGTTGTGAAGAAAATTTCTGAGCATATAATCAAGTGTTTTGGGTAAATCCGCAATTAATTGGTCTTATTATGCATATTCTTCTCCAACTGAAAAGAGAAAATCTTCAGTAATGAAAAAGTAGAGGGCTAATTTAAGTCCAACCGAATCACTACTACAAAGTTTTTCAACTTTTCTTTTCCTTTTGTTTATTCATTTTTGTCTCACACGTTGTAAAAAAATTAATTTGCGGGTCTGATGGAGTAAACAAAATTTTATATTGTTTCATTTTGCACTTAGACTATATTTTTCTTATTTGTATCAGATTTTATATTGACATCCATAGAACTTTATTTATTTCTTTTCTTTTTAAGTAATAGATAAACTTTGGCACTCTGCAACTTTCTATCCACTCTCGCATACATTATATCCTTTGACACTCAGAACTACACTGCGAGGTAGGTTTATTTTCCATATTTTGTAGGTGATAAACCAAAGGCTCAAAGAGATTTTGCGAGCGCTGGGTAATCTGATACTAGGTCAGCTTTCCCTGATACAGCACATTATACCTGGCAATTCTTCGTAAGCAAATAGAAAGGGAGTTTAAAACAATGCTGAGTGTAATAAAGCAGACATTCCTCCAACCCTTTTCACCCCATCCAGCATTTATATGTTCCACTTAGAGAATGAACCACAGCAATGATGGTTTGAACTAGCTTCTCCATAGCGACCATCCCATCATTCCACCATGCATGTGTGCCCTGCACGTAAGAGCTCTTCCCCCAAGTCCTCTTTGGTTACACTGTATTTTCCTTCATTTTTACTTCTTTTATTTTTGTTATTTTCAAGGAATAACCTCATTCTAGTCTCTTCGTAATTTCAACTAGTCTCCTAATTTTTGATATGAAAGCTAGGCTATTTTTCAATCTTTTGTACATTATTTTACAAAAAAAAGCTTCAGACGTCTTTTTCAATTAAGATTGTAGCCCCTAAGGTTTTCCCATATGAAAATGCGTTTCTGGACTTGCTAGTGATCCCAGTCAAGACTGCATCTTCTCTTCTGTTTCTAGTTCTGATTTGTTGCACACGTGTTTCTTTTTAATTCTTTTTCCATTACATAGATAATCACTGTAATGAATTAAAACAATAAAGCAATATATAAAGAGAAAGATAAAAACACTTTGTTATTCCTATTTCCTTTTCCTTATCTGATTTCCAATCTGTGATCCATTACCCTACCCAAGATAAGTATGATTAGCAGTTTCACAAGCATTTTTACAGTCAACTTGTATGTGTTTACATAGGCATTTGCATAGGTATGTGTAACTATTATCTTGGGAAAATTGTATTAGAATGTATTTATCCTTTTGTAACTTTCTGTTTTCATTAAAAATTGTCTTGGCATTCTTCTCATAGCACTAATATGAATTTCTCATGTTTTATAATGGTTGTGACAATTTATATCTCAGGTGGTATATATTTTTATAAATAGTTAAGGGTTTGAAAATCTAATTGTTCTGAAACCCAAACATAAGGAACAATAAAAGTCATGTAATGGCAAGCAGGGTTGAGAAGCTGTTGTTTTGATTCACCACAATGAATGTTGATTCGCTGAAAGTTGGTTAAAAAATATAAGCTTCTGTATTCCATAATATGGAAATGCCATAGTTTATTTAACCCACACCTATTCTTAGTTCGTTGTTAGTAATGCTGCAAGGAATACCTTAAAATAAATCTTTGTGCTAATGTCCAAGTATTTCTGAAACTCTGTTTCTATAGGTGATGTTCAGGCTTTGAAAGGTATATTTCTTTTAATTTCATAGTTTCATAGTTAGAAAATTGTAGAGTTAAATCAACTCTGCATCTATCTGTACCATGGTTATAGAAAATGATAAAAATATCACTCAGGTTCCAACCCTGTTAATATATTTGCAACTGTATCTGAATAGCATTCTATAAATAACAGAAGATTACCTTGGTTTGATGAACAAAATGTAATGCTCTATTGATGGTGATCTAGAAAAACTTTAGAGCTACTTCATTTAAAAATAAAAAAAAAAAAAAAGAGATTCTGGGTTGCCTGGGAGACACTTAGCCAACTGAGCCAGACTCTTGATTTTGACTCAGGTCATGATCTTAAGGTCATGGGATCGAGCCTCATGTTCAGCATGGAGCCTGCTAAAGACTCTCTCTCCCTCTTCCTCTGCCCTCGCATCACACACACACACACACACACACACACACACACACTCCCTCTCTCTCTCCCTCTCTCTCAAATAAAATAAGATAAAATAAGATTCAACTGAAATGATTTAAATGAAACTAAGTCTGAAAATTTTAATAAATCATCTGCATGCATCCATATACTTTGCATGTTGGAATAATATTTAAGGAAAACTTTGGTTAACTATTATTTTAGTGTTCATCCATATTTTTGGCATTGTTTACTGAGAAATTTTTGTGAAAAGGGGATTCTGAAATTTCCAGCAGAAACTAATGGTAAAAAAGAAGACAAGTATATATAATCAAACACTAAATAATTCCTCAAAAATTTTAAACAAATGAAAAGGAAAACATTTGTATGGGTTTTTAATAGAGAATTTTCTTTTTAGAATATAGTTATGAGTAGCCTAGATAATACAGTAATTGAGTTAACATAAGCCTTAAAGTCTCCCTCACTCGAACTCAATGAAGTCACAAAGATGCCTAATTACTTTCTCAGAAATCCAAGACATTTCATGGCTGAACATAAAGATAGATTCTAATTTCTTTTTTATATTTACATGCTTGCTTTTAGAATATTAGTTTAAAAAACAAAACAAAAAAACAAGAACTAGGGGCCCTTGGGTGGAGCAGTCAGTTAAGCAGCTGACTCTTCGATACTCTCAGGTCATGATCTCAGGGTCATGGGATTGAGCCCGGCCATCAGGCTCAGAGCTCATTGAGGAGTCTGCTAAATTTTCTCTCACCCTCTCCCTCTACCCCTCTCTGTGCTCTCTCTTTCTCTCTCTCACTATCTCAAATAAATAAATAAGTCTTTAAAAAAAAGAAAACCCAAAATATAGTAACTATGTATCTACTTGAATCAGTCTCATAAATTTGAACATCGTCAGAAAACACTATATTTTCTCAACTTCATTGGGTCAGAAACTTTATTTTGTTAATTCAGTAAAAAGGGTCAACATGTAAAATGATTCTTCATAACAAACTCACAAAATAATTATGTACAAATTACTAAATAAAAAGTTCTGTTGAGTTCCAAGCTGTGATGTGCCTCACACCACATGTGGTATTTTTTTATGTCTCCTTGGCTGGGCTGAAGGATGCCAGATAACTGGTAAAGCATTGTTTCACCTGGTTTGTCTATGAGAGTGTCTCTGGTAAAGATTAGTATTTGAAACAATATACTGATCTAAACTTAGAGAAGATGACCCTCACCAATAGGCGTGGGCATTGTTAAATCTATTGAGGGATTACAGAACAAGAGAAGGACAGATTCTGTTTCTGCTTGAGCTGAGACAGCCATCTTCTCCTGTTCTTGGACAAATGTGCACCTGGTTCTTGGCCTTTCAGATTCAAGCCAAGATTTACTTACACTATTGGCCCCCCTGATTCTCAGGCCTCTTGACTCAAACTGAACGACAGTCCTGGCTTCCGTGGTTATCTAGCTTGCAGATAGCCCGCAGTGGAACTTCTTTGCTTGCACTACCTTGAGAGCCAATTCCTACAATAAATCTCTTCTCTGGAGACCCCAGACTAATATACTGTATCACATTTAATTTCCACAGTTCTACAGTTCTACGATTGCCATGATTAACCTCATTTTTTTAGGTAAGAAATGGAACCCCCCTCCCCCAAATTAAACAACTTCCTCAAGGTCACAGAACACATAAGGCAACAACTAGAATGTTAGTTCTTTAAGGGCATGTACTTGGTCTTATTCACAGTTGCATCTCTAATGGGCTACATAGTGGGTCTTAATAAATATATGTTAATCATTCTAATCTTTTAATGTTAAGGCCAGGGCATTGACTATGATACTGCATCAATGTATTTTTTTTTTAAGATTTTATTTGTTTATTTGACAGAGATCCCAAGTAGACAGAGAGAGAGAGGGGAGCAGGCTCCCCGCTGAGCAGAGAGCCTGATGCGGGGCTCAATCTCAGGACCCTGAGATCATGACCTGAGCTGAAGGCAGAGACTTAACCCACTGAGCCACCAGGTGCCCCCCAATGTATTTTTTTTAAAAGACGGAATAAATATTTCCAGCTATTAGAATAGTCACCCATTCACAATATCAAGATGCCAAAATAATAATTATGAAATCAACTGATAAATGATATTGAAGTATATTTATCTAGGTCAATAGGAAGACTAAGGAATTATATGTGCTTTGTAGCATATCTCTCAGATGGTAGCAAAATAACCCTGAAAAAATCTTATTTTTCCAACTTAACGCTTTATTCAGACCATCAGTATCTTTGTTTCACGACAATCAAAGTAAGTGTATTATAATTTTCCTTCATATGCCTTATATTTTAGTCTTTTTTTTAGAGATTCACCTTAAATTTTGTTTTATAAAGATTTTCAAGTATTCTTAAAAGAGAAAATAGCCATCACCTGGATTTAACAATGATCAAGATCTTGTCATACATGTTTCCTTTATTTAAGCTTTTTATTTTCCTGAAAAAAACTTTTTTTTAAGATTTCATTTATTTATTTGTCAGGATGAGAGAGATCTCGAGAGAGCATAAGCAGGTGAGTAGGAGACAGAGCAAGCAGAGAGAGAAGCAGGCTGAGCAAAGAGCCTGGATACAGGGCTCAATCCCAGGATTCTGGGATCATGACCTGAGCTGAAGGCAACCACTTAACCAACTGAGCCACCCAGGTGTCCCATTCCCTTGAAATATGTTAAAGCAAATCTCAGGCCACATACCATTTTATCAAATACTTTTTTAGATTCAAGAGACATCTTGAAGATCAGTTGCTTAGGCAAACAGATCAGAACCAATCAAATCTGTTGCTTTGTTGGATTCTAAGTCATATGTTTCTGACTCATTTCATCCTCTTCTGTAGGTAGTTCTATGGTAGTAAATATAGGCTAGCCCTATGTTGTAACAAACAACTGCCTAATCTCAGTAGACCAGAAATTGCTTCTCTTTTCATGGTCGGTAGATTTGTGGCAATGGACAAATGATGTGGTTAAAAGAGAATGTGTGAAATGCAAAAAGATGTGTTACAGATGAGCACAGCAAAAGTTTTCAATAGTTAAGTATCATGAATCCTTATATAGTATTTTAATATTGGGATATTTGAATATAGGAGGTACAACAGCTGTTGCATCAGGTAAAGAACGAAAGATGTTATAAGAGCAGGATATACTGGACCAGAAGTGGACCAGAAGCAAGATCATGGCTCTAAGTCTCTATGGAAAGAGAAGAAAAACTTTCAGTAAGAATGTGAAACGGGTCTATATGGTGAATACGGAGTTAAATATGTAAATGCTTTTGTTACTTCTATAGATGCTTTGGACCTATTCAGTAATTCATTGTTTCTAAAATCTCATTTAGACATTCCTCTTCACATATGTAAACTCTGGACAAAACCAGCAGCCAGTCCGTTTACTATGTCCCAATATTATGGTTGGTGTTCTGGAAACAGGCTCTTCCATAGTGATTTCTACTGAAAGGATGTCTGACTTAATTAGACTATGGGTCTGCTAATATTTCTATCTACTGAGTAGAGCAGGTCAGAAAAGTGGTACTATAGGTGAAATATCAAGCCCACATTTTTTTTTTTTCTTTAGGGATACTTATTAAAGGGGTTGGAGGAAGAAATGTAAGTTCTTCCCACTCTCTGTTTTGTCTCTCTTTGAACAAATAAAAATAAATGGCCATTTGTTTAAGCATTTGCAGGTACATTTTATCTGAAAAAAAGTGATATAGTATGTATCTATCTCATAGTGTAGTTGTAACTATTAAATATTATATTATATGTTATATATTTATTATATTTCATATTATAATTATTGTATAATTAATTTAATTATATTATTATATATTATATATAATGGTTGAACACTGGTTCGTTGTAAGCACTTAATATTTATATTGAAACAACTATCATTATTATGATTGATGGAAAATACTTTAGATATGTGAAACTGATATCATAATTCATTCTTTGTTTTATGAATATTCATTAATTGTTACTTGTCAGGCATTGTGCTATATGATGGAGCTGTAGAGATCAATGATAAAATTACAAGGGGAAATAGTATAGGTTAAAAATTACTAGAATTGCATATAGTAAATGTAAAAATCCAAGTAAATGCAAGGATTTGTGAAAGGAATGATGGTAATTGGGACTCATATACAGAAAAAAATGAGTGTTGTTTATATACAGATCTATTGCTTAGAATTTCTCTCAAAGTTTTGGTTTTGCTTTTTTCCTTTTTCCCAGCAGTGGTTTAAATCTAACTTGTTCTGGATTGTTACAGGATTTTTCATTTATTCATTTCATTCTCAATTGATATTGCCAGTTTTACTAAGGTTGAGTAAAGAATGAGGGAAATTATATCACTGTATCTTGTAAATTTACTAATTCCCCTGGGCATGATGATGTGCCCAGAGGATAGCAGTTTCTTAACCTCACACAATCTTAAGTTGAGTAAAGAATGAGGGAAATTATATCACTGTATCTTGTAAATTTACTAATTCCCCTGGGCATGATGATGTGCCCAGAGGATAGCAGTTTCTTAACCTCACACAATCTTAAGTGTATTTTGTCTTGTTTTCTGGCTTCTTAGTAGCTTTCTGCTGAGAAAACAGGAAAGCTTTGTTTCACTTGGTTCTTATTTTAGTCAGAAACTGGATCAACAGGACATTACATCTGTATTGCAGATGGTTAAAATTTTAGGGTGAATTTCAGTTCCATTTTCTCTTCTTCATTCACCTGGACAGCTAACTTTGAATTCTTTGTTCCTTTTTTTTTTTTTTTTAATAACAGCTTTATTGAAATTTAGCTGATAAACAAGAAACTGCACTTATTTAGTGTGTACAGTTTGATGAGTTTGAACACATGCAAATGACAAAGGTGTGAGGACAATTAAATGGGAAAATTCCACATGTATTCTCACGCAAACACATATGCATCCATACATATGATAGGATTACCTTAAGAATTAAATTCACAAATGTATATAACGTATTTAGCATACTCTGTTAGTACATGCTGAATACAAGGCTTTTAATTATTGTATATATGCCTGAAAATAGACATAGTGACCCAGAAAGGGTACAAAGAATAAAAGGATAGGATATTAGGTTGAGAAAGTTACTATTTATTTCTATTCTGCTGACAGTTTTCACTATAAATAAATACTGATTAATATGATCATGTGTCTTTGTTTTTTAGACTATTAACATATTATATTGCATTGATTGATTTTCAGATATTGTACAGGCCTGTGTTCTTAGGAAAAGTCCCACTCAGTTGGGAAGTATTATTCATTGTATGTATTGGTAGATTTGATTTGTTACTATTTTATCAAGAATTTTTGAGTCAATAATATTGAGGAGTGTTAGGCTATAGTTTCTGTGTCTTGTAATTTCTTTGTCTAGTTCTGGTGTCAGAAATAGTGCTCGCCTCATAAAATGATTTTTTTTTTTTTTTTTACAAGATACTGTTTAAATCTGCTACTGTTTCTTCTTTAAGTACTAGAATTCATCAAGGAAACCATCTGAACCTGGATCTTTTTCCTTGTTTTGAGAGTTTTTAAGAAGGAAGTAAATTTCTTTGACATAAGATAATCCAAGTCATTTATTTCTTCTTTTTTTTTTTTAAGATTTTATTTATTTATTTGACAGACAAAGATCACAAGTAGGCAGAGAGGCAGGCAGAGAGAGAAGGGGAAGCAGGCTCCCCGCTGAGCAGAGAGCCCGATGTGGGGCTCAATCCAAGGACTCGGGATCGTGACCTGAGCTGAAGGCAGAGGCTTTAACCCACTGAGCCACCCAGGTGCCCCTCATTTATTTCTTCTTAAATGAGGTTTGGTAGTTGGACCATTTTATATATAAGTTGTTAAATTTATGGCCACAGATGTGTTCATGGTATTCCCTTATTATCACTTTTATGTATGAGGGTCTGTAGTGATGTTTCTGTTGTCAATTCTGTTATTGATAATTTGTATATTCTTTCTTTATTCCTCATAAATTTGATTAGAGAATGAACAGTTTTATGGATTTATTTAAAAAAACTGAGTCTTTTATTTCATTAGTTTTCTATATTTCTTTTCATTTATTTACATTTTTATATTTATTTCCATCTTTCATGCTTTGTTGGTTTAATATGCTATTTTTTATCTTGTTTCTTCAGGTGGAAGCTTACACTATTGATTGGAAACACTTCTTTTAGAATGCAAGCATTTAATGTGATATGTTTCCTCCTAAGCCCTGTATTAGCTATATCTCATACATTTTTATATGTTTCATTTTCTTTTTCATGCAGTTCAAAATATTTTCTCATTTCCTTTGAGAACACTTCTTAAACATATGGGATATATAGAAGTATTTGTTTAAATTGTCACTACTTGAGAAGTTTCCAGTATCTTTCTGTATTTCTGTATTTGTTTTCTAGTTTAATTCTGTCATTGTCAGGAAATATACCCTGCATATTTATTATTCTTTATATGAGTTAAAGTTTGTTTTATGATGCAGAAAATGCTCTGTATTTGTGAATGTTTCATGTTCAATTAAATAAATTTGTTTTAGAGATTAATCTAATTTAATTTAATTTTTAAAAGATTTTATTTTTTATTTGAGAGAGCACAGAGCAAGAGTGTGAGGGAGAAGCAGACTCCCTGTTGAGAAGAGTGCCCAAGGAGGGATGAGGGGCTTGATCCCAGGACCCTGGGATCATGACCTAAGCCCAAAGTAGATGCTTAACCAACTGAGCCACCCAGGTGCCCCTGTTTTAGAGGTTTAAATGTTAACTAATTCAAAGTGGTTGTTAGTCTTGTTCAGATCTTGTCCTATATCCTTGCTGATTTTCTTTTTCTTGTCTTCTTTTTCTATTCATTACTGAAAGAGGAGTGTTTTACTAGTGTTTTACTAGTTCCCTAGTATGATTATATTTGGCTATTTCCCCTTTATGTTCTCTTAATTTATGTTTCATATATTTTGAAACCATTTTTTTATGTGTCTGTGCATTCATGATTGTTGTATCTTACTGGCAAATAGATCTTTTTCTCCTTATGCAATGACCTGTTTTTTTTTCCTCTGAATTTTCTTTGTTTTGAGGTCACTTTGTCCTGTGCCTATACAGCTATTCTAGCTTTCTTTTGATCTAGGTTTTCATGTTATATCTTTTCTCATCTATCTACTTTTAACTTCCCCATATAATTACATTTGAAGTAAATTTATTGTAGACAGCTCATTATTGGGTTATATGTTTTTTTTAATCCATTCTAAAAATGTCTGTTTTTTACATGACATTTCAGGCCATTTGCATATAATGTAATTACTAGTATTGTTGGGTTTCAGTTTTCTGTTTTGTTATTTATTTACTGTTTGCTCTTTTTTGTTTCTCTGTTGCTCCTTTTTTTTGTGCCTCCTTTCATATTTTTAGTGTTTCATTTTAATTTTTTATTGACTTTTTGGCTATATCTCTGCATTATATTTTTAATGGCCATTCTAGAGATTATGCTATTCATATGTAACCTTTCATAGTATACTTGAATTAATATTTTACTACTTGAAGTAAAATATGAAGTCTTACAATCATATAGATACTTTTGTTCTCCTGTTTTGTGTTTTGGGTGGTATAATGTATTATATCTATATGTCTTGAAAACCTCATCTTTAAAGTTTTTCCTATAACTTACCATACTCAATAATCAAGCATAGTTTGAAGAATCTAAGAAAGGAAAAATCAAATTTATTATATATACTGAGATAATTGCCATTTCTGTTGGATTTTTCTATCCTGGATTTCTATGTTTCTCTCTGTATCATATCTCTTTAGCCTGGAGAGCTCTCTTTAGAATTTCTTTTGCAGAGGTCTGCTGGTGACAAATTCTCTTAGTTTTTCTTCATCTGAGAAGTCTTCATCTGGTCATCCTTCTTGAAAGATATTTTCATTAGAAACAAAATTCTCAGTTGACTTTTTTTTATTATTATTATAGTACTTTGAAGATGTTTACTACCATCTTCTGGCCTTTGTGTTTTCTGGTGAAAAAAACCCATGGTCATTTGAATTTTTGATCCTTTTTGTGTAATATATCGTTTTTTCCCCTGGCTTTTCAAGGTTTTTTCTTCTTCTTCTTCTTCTTCTTTTTTTTTTTTTTAAGTATAGGGAAGCCCCAATGTGGGGCTTGAATTCATAATCCTGAGACAAAGAGTCACATGCTTTACCAACTGAGCCAGACACATACCCCATCTTATTCTTTGCTTTATAGAAATTTCATTATGATGTGTCCGGGTGGGTTTTCTTTGAGTTAGTTCTGTTTGAGGCTCACCAATCTTTTTTTGTCTATAAGTTTATGTCTTTCACTAGCTTTGCAAAGTTATTGGCCATTATTTTACAAATAATTTTTCTGCACAATTTCTTCCCTTATTTAGGATCTCAATGACATAAGTATAAGACTTTTTGATATTGTCTCATAGACTTCTGAGTTTTGGTGCCTGTTTTTTAAAAAAGGCTATTTTCTCTTTGTTCTTAACACTGGATAATTTCTATTGATCTTTAAGACTGTTGACTTTTCTTCCTATATCTTTGTTCTGCAATTTAGTTCATTCAGTCATTTTTTAAATTTTATTTTTCTATATTTTATCATGTTTTATATTTTAGATCTGATCTTTCCATTTGGATCTTTAAAAATACTATTTATCTGATGAAAATTTCTCTCATTTAAAGTGTCAAACTTTGTGTCATAAAACACAGAGACAATAGTTGATTTAATTTTATTTTGTGAAATTTAAGAAACAAAACAGATAAACATAGGGGAACAGAAGGAAAAATAAAATAAGAGGAAAATAGAGAGGGAGGCAAACCATAAGAAACTCTTAAATATAAGGAACAAACTGAGAGTTGCTGGAGGGTAGGTGAGTGAGGGGGAGGTGATGGGCAGTAAAGAAGGCACTTCTAGTAATGAGCACTGGGTGTTGTATGCAACTGATAAATCACTGAATTCTACTTCTAAAACTAATAATACAGTATATAGTAATTAAATTGAATTTAATTAAAAATTTTAAAAAGAAAAAGAAAAAAATTAAATTTTTATCCTGAAGTTCTGACTTTTGAGTCTTTTTAAGTTGTCATCTGCTGACTGCTTTTCTCCTTTAGAATTAGTCATATTTTTTGGTTCTCATTGTTTTTAAATAATTTTGAATTATATATTATTATTAAATATTATTTATATTATTAAATATTTATGTTTTAAGACTCTGGCTCCTCTTAAGTTCTCCAAAAAATGTTGTATTATGTTTTAGTAGGCAATCATGTTGTGTTCGTATCACAAGTTCAATCTCTTCCATGAACAGTAGTTCCAATGCCAGTTTAGTTTTCAAAGCCCTTTCTATATTTCTTTTTGTTTAAAATGTGAGTATAGTTGATACACAATGTTATATTAGTTTCAGGTTTACAACATAGTGATTCATAACTCTATACATTAAGTTGGGCTCATCACAATTTTAGCTACCATCTGTAGCATTGCATAAAATTCTATTACAATACCATAGACTATATTCCCTATGCTATATCTTTAATTCTTATGACTTATTCATTCCATAACTGGAAACCTGTATCTTCTACCCTACTTCACTCATTTTGTCCATCCCTCAATCTCCTCCCTCCATGCTTCTTTCTGTATGATCTGTACATCCATAGCTTGGAAATGAGTCCATAACTTGTGCCCGTTTGAAGAAGATTTAGGATTCCCCTTCTACAACTTCTTCCTCTTTGGAATTTCTCTTATACCCTCTGGGTCCCAGGGGCTTCTTTTCCCAGTCCTCAGTCCAGGAACACGGTATTTCTTTCTGAGACTCAGCTACCCATGCTGCCCCACAGTTCTGCCTGAAGGAGGTAACCCTGGGGCAAAACAATGACGGAAATTAGAGAGAAAGAAAAATTCAGAGATTCTTTCAACACTTTTCAGGCTGTAGGAACCTTTTTCTTTTTCTTTTTTTCCTGGTTTTCTGGTTAGAAAGATGTGTTTCCTATCAGTTTTAGATACCTGAGCTACCACCACCACTATTGGGTAACTTCATGAATGGAATGGCCTTTGGGACAGAGGGAAAAAAAAAAAAAAAAGACTTCCCATATACTCTGATTCACAGGGACTTCTTTCCCAACCCTCTGTCCAGAAAGACAAGATTTCTCTCTGGGTTTTTGGCACCCCGTGACGCACTGCACAGTTCTGCAATGGGGCTCTTTTTGAGTCAAAATCAAGATAAAAGAGGAAAAAATTCATAAACTTAGCCCTGTTATAGATTATTCTTCAAGTATTGTCTCCCCTCTTCAATCTACCTGTTATTAGTAACTGTTCAGAGTTCTCAGGTAGTTGGTCTTTATATTTTGTCCAGAGATTTGTAATCAGTGGAGTAGATAGGCTGTAATCGATTCATTACCTCTTGATCAGCCTTGGAATTCAAGTAACCTTGCTTCATGATGGCAAAATGAGGGTTCAGACGCTAATATAGAGAATCCCAAAGCTCTTGTCTCATTACCATATTCAGCATTTTACATATAAAGGATAATCTTTACTGTAATTTCATACACTTCATGTAAAATTAGGTTTGTGTCCTATTATTTTGATTGTGTTATGTAGAGATAGATGAAGGAGAACAAGAACAAGAGCAAAAGAAAGGTCAATAATAAGGAAAAAGAAAGAAAGGGAGATAAAAGAGATCAAAAGATAGGTGGTTGTCAGTTATTGTACATACTAAAAATATGCACTTGTCTTATGTCTGGATTAAGGTTCAGGGAGGAAACAGATATACAAGGGAGTAATTGAGAAGGTTTTAATGAAGGTATTATTTTCAAAGGAGTAGGCAGGGTAAGGAACATAACAAGGGATATTGAAACCCAAAGGGAATTGCAGCAGCTGGAAGCCATTCCTAGACCAAGACTTGAAGTGTCAGGAGGAGGCACATATATTAAAACTCACAAGAGAAGACATCGTGTAGACAGGTTATATAATTTATTGGAATTTTTGGCCATAGTAGAGTAATGTAGCCTCTGTTAGGGAGGGTTGAGGTAGTAAATATTCTGTCTTCTGTCTTCTCCTGTCTTTTTTTTTTTTTTTTAAGATTTTATTTATTTATTTCACAAGATTTTATTTATTTATTTCACAGTCAGAGATCACAAGTAGGCAGAGAGGCAGGCAGAGAGAGAGGAGGAAGCAGGCTCCCCGAGGAGCAGAGAGCCCAATGCGGGGCTCAATCCCAGGACTCTGGGATCATGACCTGAGCTGAAGGCAGAGGCTTTAACCCACTGAGCCACCCAGATGCCCCTTCTCCTGCCTTCTTATCTTCTGCTAATGTCTCTCATTGTCTGAATTCAAACATGCTATTCTTTAGAGAACCTGGATGAGACAATTCCTGCACATCACCTCTCCAAACTCACAGTAAGTGGAAGAGTAGAAAGTGGCCCTATAGGACAAATGGAGACCATCAGCTCCTTTTGCCCATCAGGCTTCAGTCCTTTTGAACAATGGAAGAACACAGTTGTCTCATTACAGAATGATTCACTATAATCTTAACCTCATTTTACGTAAATTAAAATATTATATTGCCTGTACCATTCAGATATGATAGAAGAAAAAAAAAGGGAAATAATTTACATGAAACATGATCACTAAAGTCTCCACTTATGTAGTTAATCTGAAGATCTAGATTAATAAATAAATAGAGTTTTTTTTTTCTTCCATGACCTATTGTGTTTCTTTTACCCTCTACCACCATGTTGACTGGTTGGATCTTTAATCTGGTGAAACTATTGAAACTTTTATTGCCAGAGTATCCAAGTCCTGTATTAGTTCCTGCAGTCCTCCATTATCTATTGAATATGGAAATACTAAAAGATGACCTAGTAAGTGCTTTGGATTTAAGAAATAGTTACTTTAAAACTTACTGTGCAATTTCCCTTTGACAATAAGGATAAATCACCATTCCTAATGAAGTTTTATACCAATTGGTTTAGTGGCATGAATAACCAATGTGCATTGTGATTGGTAGAATAATGTCCCTCCCAAGATGTCTGTGTCCTTATGGAGTATTATGCCTCCATCAGAAAGGATGAATCCCCAACTTTTGTAGCAACATGGATGGGACTGGAAGAGATTATGCTGAGTGAAATAAGTCAAGTAGAGAGAGTCAATTATCATATGTTTTCACTTATTTGTGGAGCATAACAAATAACATGGAGGACATGGGGAGATGGAGAGGAGAAGGGAGTTGAGGGAAATTGGAAGGGGAGGTGAACCATGAGAGACTATGGACTCTGAAAAACAACCAGAGGGTTTTGAAGGGGCGGGGGGTGGGAGGTTGGGGGAACCAGGTGGTGGGTATTGGAGAGGGCACGGATTGCATGGAGCACTGGGTGTGGAGCAAAAACAATGAATACTGTTACACTGAAAAGAAATAAAAAATTAAAAAAAAAAGATGTCTGTGTCCTAATACCTGGGGAATATGAATATGTTAGATAACATAGTGTAGGGGAATTATGGTTGCAGATGGAATTAAACTGACCCTAAAATAAGAAGACTGTCCTGGACTCTTTATGTGAACTCAATGTAATCACAAGAATCTTTAAAAATGGAGGAAAGAAGCAGAAAATGCGAGACAGAGGGAGATATGACTATGGAAGAATGGCTAGAGATATGCAGAATTGTTAACTTTGAAGATGGAGTAATGGATCCATGAGTGAAGGAATATATGTAGTCTCTAGAAATGGTAAATATCAAGAGAAGGAATTCTTCCCTAGAGTCTCTCTAAAGGAATGTGACCCTGCTGGCCTCTTGATTCTAGAACCATGGGATTCACATTGGACTTCTAACCTACAGAACTTGCAAGATAATTAATTTGAATTATTTTAAGACATTGCACTGGGTGTGGTGCATAAAAATGAATCTTGGTACACTGAAAAAGTAAAATCAAATTTTATAAAAGACACTAAATTTAGTGATTTGTTATGACAGCAATAGAAAACTAATACATGCATTCTCAGTTCCAGTTTAATGGACACATGATTATGTTTCCTGATGGAAGCATTGTGCTCTTGAGGAATAAGTACTCCAAATGCACTGAGCCCAAGGTTGTGAAGGAAGGAATAAAGAAATTCCTCCAGTGGAATGGGCCATTCTGACCTCCACCCTTTGATTTCCAGATCCATGCATTCTTTTGGAAGAATAGTGTCATATATTAGTTGCTAGCTTAAGGCATTTTCCACAGTCTGTTGAATAATATCTCAATTTCTCAGTGTTGTTTCCTAGATGACAAATTCTGGAGATTTCAATGAGCCATTCTATATTTTTATCAATTCAGCTACTTCCGATGTTGGTACACAAAAAAGACCAGGGAATACTCTAGTCATAAGCCCATTGCATGGCTTCTTTATAGTAAAATAAATTCCTTGCTTAAAGGCTCTTTGGTATAGTATCTCAAGGAACTGTGTAAATCTGAAAATGCTGATTGTGTTAAAAATTTTAATATGATCAGATGATGATAGAGAAGATGGATATAAATATGAAATATGCATCTCTTCCCATGAAGAAAAATTAAGGCTCTCTCTGTTGCAGAAAGATGGACAATGTAATCAACATGCCTCAAAGTATCTGGATGACTTTGACCTGGAATAATACCATAACATAAACTTAGCAATTTCCCTTGCATTTGGCAGTTTTGACACTTCCAGTATTTAAACCAGACTTGTTGAATCCATGAAGAACTTCTGCCCTTCCCTGTGCCTACTCATTATCCTTTGAACTATATGTAAATGTTGATATTGAGTAATATTTATGATTTGTGTGAGTCTGATTTGACAGTCAACTCTTTGTGCTATCACATTCATCTTCAAATATTCTTCAATATAAGCTCTTGATCAACAGGTTAAGAACTGCCTCTGTTTAAGTATAGACTAATACCTCGGGTCATCTCTTCCCAGCTGTCAAATGAACAACCAAATACCTATATGGAATTCTTCCAACCAGGAGAACACTCTTTTATTGCCATATTTCATACCCACCCTAACTGGGGAGGTAATGTAGCAACTATTCACTTCCAGCTGATTCCACGTTATCATGAAGACTCATCCATTTTCCTGGCCTGCATTTTCCTTCCTCTGTTCCAGGAAACTCCCCATGTGGCCATAAGTACTCATTAAGTTTAATTTTGCATTCTGGAGCAGCCGGGGCCAGGTGCCATAAACTGGGATGCTGCTCTGCACATTAAATGTGATTTGATGGATCAGTAACACTATTCCAGATGGGGAGTTTAGGTAGCATAGGTATTTGATGTGCCATGATCAAACACTGAATTGCCACTAGAAATTGCTTTTCAAGTAGGGAATAATTGTGAACAGAATATGGTATGGACTCATTCTAAAACTCTATAGAGATTTACACATTGAGGGCCTTATTGAGTTTGCAAGAGGTTCCTTAGAATCTGCCCAGATACGGATGTGTTGAGTTATAAAGCCCAGGAGTTAAGTACTTAGAACATTGTGGGGCCCCTTGCCCTGTGAGTCTGGACCTACTGGAAAAAGTCTTCTTTTTCTTGATGTTAAATCCTCAAAGGTGGAGTTCTTATGGGTTACTTAGTAAAAAATATTAGAAAAATCTCTGACTACTGAATTTCTAAAATGTTTACAGTTTGGCAGACCCCTCTAGTGACTCTGCTTCAGCAGAGACTCCAGATAATTATAGGTTTCTCTCCTAATTTATGTCTTTGTAATGAGCCACTGTAATGTGGGATGGGATAAGAAGAGTTTTTGTTTCTGAGAGACTCTATAATGACATGGAGCAGGAGAGCTGATAGTGGCTTGAGATATGATATGGAGGATATACTATTGCTGACATAAGAAGACAAGGTGCCTTTGATTATCTTTACCAAGTGGGATGTAAAATATGGAATTTCCTAGGTTAAAAGCTGCCTGTTAGCTGCTAGGGGCTACAATGATTTGCTTTTTTTGTTTTTGTCCCAAAATTGCAGCTTAAATTGGTATCAGCACCTGATTAAGATACTATTAATTCACAGTTATTGTTTATAAACTGGACCCATCTCAATTTTCCAGTGGTCAAAATATACATTAACAGGGATATGAGATTCATCACCACCTCTACATCCTGTGAGTCTTTTGTAGTGGCCCTCATCTTTACCATACCCCTGGGAAGGAAATGTTGTTTTACTCTACTTTTCTCAGTGATGTGGGTAGAAGATAGTTCTAAGGACATCTTTCTGAGCCTTCCCATTATAAAAGGAGTCATCACTCTATTGACTCAGTAACCAATGAAGAGTCTGTCAGTTACCAATTGTATCTACTCACACTATGAATTCTGGGTTGGGGAAATAACTACGGAGAGATGAGGTGAACTGAGGCCAAGGATCCATCACCTAAGTGCCATAAGCCCCCACTCTGACCAATTGTCCATGAGGGCTTTTTGCTGTCTCTGGATATTGGTAGCCGCTCAGAGCCAATATCTAGTATTCCTTAGAAGGTCTGGGTATTGCACTTCCTTTAATGAATAGACACCTTAGCAAATAGCTGATTGTTTGTTTGGAAAAAGCTTTTAAGAAGATTCAAAGAATCTATAACGGCAAAGTCCTTCATCAAATAAACATATCATCCATATCATCCCTTTCATAGGCGAGGGCTCAGATTTGTAAAATGGGGAGGAAACTGTGAGTTCCCACTACTGTATTTAAACTTACATTTTTATTTAGTAAATCTAGAATTTTTCCACTAATTTTCAATGAGAAGTATCTTTATAGGGTTGGTAGTCTGACTGTTCATTTATCCTAAGGGACACCATGATCAAGCAGCCATTGCCACAGAACCCTGATGTTCAAATTGCTCTAATTACCACTCTTTCCCTGTGGCCTCAATCAACCTTTTATTTTGATGGTGACTGTTGCTTATCTAGCACTTATCAGCTCAGAAATCCTATTATTCTCATTTATATCAGAGAAATTATTTTCTCTGTTCATTCCTCCCCCCATCGCTAGTCTTCAGAATTTTCAAGGATGCTGGTGGCTCCTCAACAATGCTTTTCTTCATGTCTCAATGTTGTAAGTGTCCTATGGGCCCTTCTACAAAATGAATTTAAGAAATGATTTATTCTGTTATACATAATAGATCTGTTCTATCTCCTTAAGCCCTAGAACTTCTTCCTTCTCAGTATAACAAGGGAGTTCTGGCATCTCAGTCTACTGCAGACACTTGTTGAGTCCAGGTTTCAATTAACCAACCCAGTAGACTATTGGCACTACTAGTGCATTGGCTCTGCCAACACATTAAATCCTGAATCCTAGATAAGTGTATTGACTTAAATGAAATTATCCCAGTATAGTATTTAAATCCTGTTTTAACATGTTGGGAATTTGCTGCCATACATGTTCTCTGAACTCCTACACTTATAAATTGACAAGATCCTACCAATTTTGGTTTATAAGTGGTATCTTCAAAGAGTACATCTTGTCTATTTTCTGGCCTATTCTGGATTCTAATTATATTTGTGGGCATGGAGGTGAGGAGGTGGTAAGGGAGGCTCCTGAGGAGAATTTGTGTGACTTTATGACAGATTCTTCAGTTGAATTCAGTGTATGATTTTCAGATAGGGAGAGGAGAGACTCTTTCTACTAACAAAGATGCTTCTTTAGCATAAGGGCATTGAAAATTGGTGCTGCAATACTGCAGCTCTTTTTTATTGCTACCTGAACTTGATTTTCATTCATAAGTGATTTGCTGTTAAAGGCAACACTAGGGGCACCTGGGTGGCTCAGTGGATTAAAGCCTCTGCCTTCGGCTGAGGTCTTGATCCCAGGGTCCTGGGATGGAGCCACACATCAGGCTCTCTGCTCCATGGGGAGCCTGCTTTCCACCCCTCCACCCCCCCGCCTTCTTCTTTGCCAACTTGTGATCTCTGTCTGTCAAATAAATAAAATCTTTAAAAAAAAAAAAAGGCAACACTATATTCCCTTAAAGCTGATACAGTTTTTTTGATTTTTCCAATTATGTTTAATTTTGTATTGGTGACTTTCAACAAAACTTTACTTTGTGTACTTTCTCAAGGGTAATCAGAGCAGCCATCTTACCCAACAATCTTGTAACCACCATTGTCACAATAGTGGTCATATATGTCAGTTCCTTAATCCTCCTGTGCTTTACCTTCTCCTTATTTTCCATTCCTACTATTACTAGTGCAAAAATCAAGCGATTCTGATGCCAATACATGCCACGAACTACCAGTGTCTCATTTCCCTGGTAATGTAAATGCTGATGACCTTTGCAACCAAATCTCTGAATTCCATTTTGGCATTTGTTTTCTCAGTCCACTTCTGGCAAAAAATATTGTATTAATCAGGATCCTATCAGAAAGGAAAATGCACACTCCAAAAGGAAAGACAATTACATAAAAGTGGGAAGATGAAGGAAATGAACAAGGGATTCCAAAGCAACCAGGATATAGCAACAGCTGGGAGCCATTAGCAACCTTTAGTTGGTAGAGCTGGAGGAAAAAGCTTTTATGAGAACCCATGTTTTAGAATAGAATCAGCCATATAAGAACTTTGGTCTTAGGTACAGAAATATACTTATTGTCACACCAAATCTTGTTAGTAGGGAGCAGAGGGAGTACATTCTCTGACTTATTTTCTCTGACAGATTGCTGGAGCATCCCATTAAAAAAACCCTACCAGAATCCAGAGGACAAGAGGGCACATATGATCTAAAATATCTTGGATGGATGTCAAGGCAGAGAGCACATCACTGGGTGGAAGAAAAATAGATGTTGAAAGACAACCAGGATGCCATTGGATGTAAGACACACTCTTGACTCAGAGATATTCAAATGGGAAAAATGCCTTAAGTATGCTTTTTAAAGTTAAGAGGATATGATAATTCAGAAAGAGATAAGAATAATAAAACTATTTAGAAGGATAAAAACTATAGAGCAAGCCCTTGAGGTAGTTGTTTATTTCAATGGTACATTAAATTTGGTATAATGCTTTCTGATGGTAGAAGAAATAAAACTGTTAAAATAAAATTTTAATTATTTGATTTTAAAATGAAATAAATTAATCTGTATTTTTAAAGATCAATTTCATGAGGACTGCATTCTGTAAATCTTTGAGGGTATAATGATTCTAGTCTTCAATATAAAGGAAATCCTTCAAAATAGGAATTTGGGCATGAAAGCTTTTTCAGCAGAAAAAGAATGGTTCTAGGCAAGACTAAGGAGATTAACTCTTGTAGCTATGTTTTTTTTGTTTGTTTGTTTGTTTGTTTGTGTTTTTATACAGTATTAGAAGAGATTGTTGTTTGGCTTCATTTTTGCCTAGCTCAAGGCAAAATTGAAACTACCTGTAGTTTATTACTTTAGCCTCAGATTTTCTTAATTTTACCATTTTCCATCCATATGGCACTTGTCCCAAATTGAAAAATTGAAAAAATGAAAAAAACAAAACAAAACAAAAAACCTCACAGATTATTTTTATATGATATTTTAAATAAAGCCCTCAAGAAAATTAATAACAAAGAGTTATATAAGTGGATTTAAGTAATTTTCATATACCTATTGAACTCAAATTAGTAAAATGATTATAAGAATTTATTTTAGTGAAAATTAAACAGCAGAGAGAGAAGGAATCTAAGTAGAAGCTTGGTGAATTACAAAATCTGTATCTGCTAAGACGCTAGTTAAGACATTGACTTAGAAAATTCATAAATTCTCAAAAGTAAGAGAAAATATAACTTAGAAATGTGGTATTCATCCTGTATCATCAAGTACTGTACAGGAAAGATGCTTCCCTACTGGGAACAAATTATACTTTCTTCAGAGAGAAACAAAGGTGGTCCTTCGGAGGAGTGTAGAAATCAAATAATAATTTCAATCTATAATGCCTTTTATCTAAAGAAGTGAGCCATATTCATTCACTAGTTTTCAGAACATACTTACAGTTTGGCTATTGAATTGTAATTACTTTTTTTGTTACAGAGAAATTAAGACATAGAGAAGTTGATGTAAAAACTACTGAGGTGATTTAAACAGGGTTGAGTTACCAAGAGACATGCCAGTCTTAGTGCCTGATATAATGAGGGACCTTTCAAATAGAATCTGCCCATCCTAGAGTCCCTGTTCATGATGGCAGTTTTAGAAAGCCATATTTATATTACACAATCTCCTCCCCTTTCATACCCAACCATATATGATTGGATCACTTGTAGGTATATGAATTTAGGATACTTCAACTGTGGTAACTTCATCAAGCAGGGATATAATACTTTTTGGAGAAATGAGTAAAAATAAAAAAATTAGAAGTAAAAGAGAACTGAGGAAACTCATGTAGAATATCTTTAGTACTCCATAATGTTTGCAGGAAGTACTGTAAAATAGAATTAGACTTTCCAGAGAATTAGGGATAACATGCATTTTCCAGCTCCTTTTTATATTTTCAGAATTAAACATTACTCAGTAGATTAAAGTACATATAACAGAGTGACAAGGGTCTGAGATTTTACGTAGTTACAAGTCAGGAAATTAGTGTGCTTCAGTTTCATGGATGCTGGTTGAAGACACAATATTCCAGGGTAAGAGACAAAGGTAAGAGACCATTTATTACTCACAGAAATAGCAGTTGCTGGAGTATCCATATTTTTATGCCATTTTTCTAAACCACAATTCCTGCAGGGAGACATGAAGGAAACAAAATGATACTCGTGTGTGCAGTGAATTGCATAAAAAGAGAGGAACATAGAGTTTAGGGAACTCAAATCTCTTATAAGGGTGGTATACATGCCTGTCTTTTTCTCAAGAGAGAAATCTTTCAAGTCTGTAAGCAAACATGTTCTTGTTCTAAGGGAGACAGTATCTGTGTCTTCCAAGGATTTTCTCAATATAAACACCTTTAAAAAGATAATCTAGAGCAAATGCAGTTAAGTTGAGAAACGTGAGAGACCATGGAGAATTGTCTCCCAAGAGAGTGTATCAGATATATAAAATTATTGCTTCATGTACAAGGTACAGAAATGAATAGAACACATTAAAATTCTTTTTTTATATATATGTGTGTATATATACATATATATAAAACAATATATACATATGTTATATATATGTATTTTTCGTATGCACAGAAATGATAATTCAGATTTTTCTATATCATCAGACTGTGTCTTTATGCTTCAGTTTATTTCTAGGTACATGACTTTATTAATATCCCTAATGTAACAGATAAGGGTTTTGTTAGTTTGTTTGTTATTTTTAGAGAGTGTGTGCACAGGGGGTGAGGGAGTAGAGGGAGAGAGAAAAAGAGAATCTTAAGCAGGCTCCACACCCAACACAGAACTTGACACAGGGCTCAATCTCATGACCTGAAATTATGACCTGAGCCAAGATTAAGAGTTGGATGCTTAGCAAACTAAGCCACCATTGTGCCCTGTAACATACAAGGTTTTTAATGCTAGATGGTTAAACTTCATTGTTTAATTCTTTTTCTTGCCTCATTCCTTCATTTCTGTGCTAAATTCAATACCCAAGTTTTCATGACTCTTTCTAAATTGTACATAATAATTTTAATATGTAAGATGGTTTGATTCTGTACCATGCTTTGTTTATTCCTACTAATGTCTCTGTAATTTTTTCAATTTGTTTATTGTGGTAAATTAAACATAACATAAAACTTACTATCTGAACCATTTTTCAATGTACAATTCAGTACTATTAAGTACATTCATTTTGTTGTGCAACTGTCCTCACCAGCCATCTCTAGATCTCTTTTCATCTTACAAAACTGGAACTCTGTACCTATTAAATAATACTCTGAATGTTATAATCAAGTAAATGGATTACAAGAACAAAATCGACATCAGACACTTTCTACTCAAGGATTCTAATGAAATAATCTGCCTTGAGTATATGGTTAATAGTATGATTATTCCTATACGTGAGTTATTGTGAAGATAAATTCTAATATCCAGAAGTTTAAGACACATTTATCAAATATCATGGAATGCTTGCCTTCTGATAGTCTATAGTTCTATGTATGCTTACTCAGGGTTTACTTGCTGTATCTACAGTTTCCAAAAGAAATACACAGTTATTTCAGGGTCCTGGAATTCTCCTTGCTGCTTGGCTTATACCAATATGTCTTAACTATTAGGCAATGTGTATGAAAAATTTTTTTTAAAATTTTTTCAATTTATTTATTTTCAGAAAAACAGTATTCATTATTTTTTCACCACACCCAGTGCTCCATGCAATCCGTGCCCTCAATAATACCCATGACCTGGTACCCCAACCTCCCACCCCCCCCCCACTTCAAACCCCTCAGATTGTTTTTCAGAGTCCATAGTCTCTCATGATTCACCTCCCCTTCCAATTTACCCCAACTCCCTTCTCCTCTCTAACACCCCTTCATCAAAATCAAAAGCTTCTGCACAGCAAAGGAAACAGTCAAAAAAACAAAGAGGCAACCCACGGAATGGGAGAAGATATTTTCAAATGACAGTACAGACAAAAGGTTGATATCCAGGATCTATAATGAACTTCTCAAATTCAACACACACAAAACAGGCAAACATATCAAAAAATGGGAAGAAGATATGAACAGACAATTCTCCCATCAAGACATACAAATGGCTATCAGACACATGAAAAAATGTTCATCATCATTAGCCCTCCGGGAGATTCAAATTAAAACCACATTGAGATATCACCTTACACCAGTTAGAATGGCCAAAATTAACAAAACAGGAAACAACATGTGTTGGAGAGGATGTGGAGAAAGTGGAACCCTCTTACACTGTTGGTGGGAATGCAAGTTGGTGCAGCCTCTTTGGAGAACAGTGTGGAGATTCCTCAAGAAATTAAAAATAGAACTTCCCTATGACCCTGCAATTGCACTCCTGGGTATTTACCCCAAAGATACAGATGTCGTGAAAAGAAGGGCCATCTGTACCCCAATGTTTATAGCAGCAATGGCCATGGTCGCCAAACTGTGGAAAGAACCAAGGTGCCCTTCAATGGACGAATGGATAAGGAAGATGTGGTCCATATACACTATGGAGTATTATGCCTCCATCAGAAAGGATGAATACCCAACATTTGTAGCAACATGGACAGGACTGGAAGAGATTATGCTGAGTGAAATAAGTCAAGCAGAGAGAGTCAATTATCATATGGTTTCACTTATTTGTGGAGCATAACAAATCTCATGGAGGAAAAAAAAATTTTTCATTGATGGGGCAGTAGTCAACATTTTGGCCTTTCTAACTAAATCCAATCCTGAAACCAGGAATTCCTTCAGGGGAAAAACTATTTAGTTGATGCAAGTTTTGTCCATGTTATATTGCCATATTTTCTTCATTTCCAAAATTTGTCTCTCGAGCATCTTCAAAGGGGTTCTGTCAATCCTAACAATTCCAAATGGGCTTGGCTAAAGCTCATGTCTCAGACATACATTTCATTTGTATTTATCTTGGTCATCAGTCTGTTAATCTATATCAGGGTCTTTGTATCCCTTATCATATAAACATTTATCTCAAAATACTTTATTCTGTGATAGGATATTACAGAACTTCTCCAAATTTACTAAGCTCTTACAGTTTCATTATCTTCCTTGTGAACTCGGATGATCTCCATGGTTATTATCCCTTACAGACACAGTGAGGGTGACCAAAACATTCTCAACTCTATTCTTTCTTAACCGTCTTCTGAGGTTAGAGCCACCCATACCATCTCATGGCTTATTTTATTTGCTTTCATTGCATTACTAACCATTTAAATTCTTTTCATCTCTTTTAATCATATAAAGCTTATATTTAGTAGCATTATTTTTTTTTAATTGACAATGGCCATCCTGACATCTGTCTCTTTATATAAGTCAGGACTATTCCTTAGGTCTCCAAACCTCTCTATGCTTAAAAATAATTCTGAAGTTTCTGTGAGGAAACTAGTTTGCCTAAGATCATTTTGTCTACCCATCCTTTTCAAATATTGTTTGCATATATTTTTAACAAAACTTCTTTTAGTCTTGACTCAAAATGACAGAATAATTAGAAAGTAAGGTGAGCCTAAGTTTGTTACCTAAACAATTGAATAAATTAGATCTCTTAATCTTTTCTACATTAAGGTTGAGTCATTCAGATTGCAATTTGAATATTTGTTGAAGTATTTTCTGCTTTTACATTAAGTATTGGAGAAATATATTGTAGGATATCAAGTATTGTTTTTATCCTGTGTAATACTACCATTATAAAACTTTTTTATTATGGAAATTTTCAAACAAGCATAAACATCTAGAAGAATAGTGTCATACACCCTCTACGTATCCATTATGCATCTTCAAAACAGTTATCACTCATGGACAAACTTGTTTCAGTTTTGCCTCTACCCACTCTGCTCCACTGGATTATTTTGAAGCAAATTCTAGACATAGAGTTTCTTTCATTTTTTACTATTTCACAAACGATAAAAACCACAAACGATAAAAATTCTAAACTCACAATCATTATGCCATTATACTATTTAGACATACAGGGCAATTCCTTAAATTAATTAAAAATCCAGTCAGTATTCAGAATGTCACAATTGGTTATTTTTTTTCTTTTTAAAAAAAATTTATTTATTTATTTAACAGATCACAAGTAGGCAGAGAAGCAGGCAAAGAGAGAGAGGAGGAAGCAGGCCCCCCCACTGAGCAGAGAGCCCGAAGCGGGGCTCGATCCCAGGATCCTGGGATCATGACCTGAGCCAAAGGCAGAGGTTTTAACCTACTGAACCACCCGGGTGCCCCTCCATTAGTTATCTTTTCCCCACCATTTCATTTTGCATTGTTTTGGTATTGCTTGGCATATTCCTCTGCTCCCTGAATTTTCTGTCAGCTTATAGTTAAATACAGAGGTCTGGTTAGATTCCGGTTTGATTTTTTATTTTATTTGGTTAGAATTATTTTGAGGGTTAACTGTGTACTTTCGTCAGGAGGTAACTAATGTCTGGTTGTCCTTCATTTTATGGTATTAGCAAACATCGATAATCATTGCTTAGATTATTTTTTTCATTATAAATTTATGGAATGGGAGTATTCTAATTTTATTATTTCTTCTTCCTTTTTTAAAGCAGGAATATGGCTGTAAAGAATCAGCTGTTTGAATTGGTTACTTGAAAGTGTTGTTCACAAGGAAAAGGATAAATGCTTGATGATTTTCCTTAGTGTAACATTTTTTTTAACAGAATTAATTACTTTCCTAGTATTCTTCTAAGGAGACCACTGCATGTATTTTTAAAATATGCTTCTGAAATGATGTAACTAATATCACCCCACTACGGTTATTATTCTTTCTGAGATGCAAATTACCCACCTTTGCCTAGTAGAAGGCTTTTCGAGTTAACTCCTGAGTACCGTGACATAGCAATATGTTTTAATAGTTTTATTGTTTTCTTCTATAAGATGCCCCAGACACATCTTGTATATTTCCTTTGCCAGCCATGTAATCGCTTCTTTCTTTGTGGAGCTCTGCGTTATTTTCACTGGGGAGAAACATTAGCTACTACAGTCTCGGCACAAGGGATGCTCATTAGAGCCAGGGTGATTATCTTTTTCTCCTATGCCTTTTCAGTGGACACACTCAGGGGAAATGTACCTTTTTGAAAATAGACTTCATTTTTTAGAGCAGTTTCAGGATAACAGCAACATTGAGCAGAAATTACAAAGAGTTCCCATCTGCCCTCACTCATGCACAGCCTCTCCCAATACCAACATCTTCTAACAGGCTGGTACATTTGTCACCACCTCTCAAACTGTACTGACACATCATTATTACCAAAGTCCCGTAGTTTATAATAGGGTCACTTTTCATGTTATACATTCTCTGGCTTTGACAAATGTATAATGACATGTAACTATCATTACAGTACCATACAGAATTGTTTCAGTGTCCTAAAAGTCCTCTATATTCTGCCTATTCATCTCTTTTCCCCCTTTAACCCTTGGCAAGCAGTGATCTTTTAATAGTTTTCATAGTGTTGTCTTTTTTGTAATGTCATGTTGTTGTAATCATATGGTACATAGCCTTTTCAGACTGACTTCTAGTCCTTCACGTCTTTTCATGGCTTGAAGTCTCTGCCTTTTTAGTGTTGAGTAATATTCCATTGTCCAGATATACCACAGTCTATTTATCCATTCACTTACTCAAGGGCATCTTGGTTGTTTTCAAGTTCTGACACTTGTGAACAAAGCTGCTGTAAACATCATTGTGTAGGTTTTTGTGTGGACATGTTTTCAACTCATTTAGGTAAATACCAAGGAACATGACTGCTGGATTCTATGATAAGAGTATGTCTAGTTTTGTAAGAAAATGCCAAGATGTCTTCTAAAGTTACTGTACTGTTTTCCATTCCTACCAGCCAATGAATGAGAACGCCTATTGATCCACATCCTTGCTAGCATTTGATGTTGTGAATGGTTTGGATTTTCACCATTACTTATTTTTTTTTCTTTTTTTTTTTTTATAAACATATAATATATTTTTATCCCCAGGGGTACAGGTCTGTGAATCACCATTACTTGTTTTTAATTGATAAAAAATACACCTTAAGTTCATACTGATATTTCCTATTGTAACTTGGGTTGCAAGTTTTCATTTACATCTATTGATTTTATATTTTTAAAAAATTTTTAAAATTTATTTATTTTTCAGTGTAACAGTATTCATTGTTTTTGCACCACACCCAGTGCTCCATGCAATCCATGCCCTCTCCAATACCCACCACCTGGTTCCCCCAACCTCCCACCCCCCGCCCCTTCAAAACCCTCAGATTGTTTGTTTCAGAGTCCATAGTCTCTCATGGTTCACCTACCCTTCCAATTTCCCCCAACTCCCTTCTCCTCTCCATCTCCCCTTGTCCTCCATGTTATTTGTTATGCTCCACAAATAAGTGAAACCATACAATAATTGACTCTCTCTGCTTGACTTATTTCACTCAGTATAATCTCTTCCAGTCCTGTCCATGTTGCTACAAAAGTTGGGTATTCTCTTTCTCTTGATCCATAAAACAACTCCTCTCTTCCTTCTCCTCCCCCCTCCCTCTCCTCCTCCTCTTCCTCTTCCTTCTTCTTCTTCTAGAGACAGCATGCACACTCAAATATGTGAGCAGTATGGGGGGGGAGGGGCAAAGGGAGAGGGAGAGAGAAATACTTAAGCAGGCTCCATGCCCAATGAAGAGCCCAACGTGGGGCTTGATATCAGGACCCTAAGATCACGACCTGAGCTGAAATCAGTTGTTGGACACTTAACTGGCTGAACGACCAGGTGTCCCAAATCATAAACCTTATTTCTAATGATATATACATAGATGCTTATGCAGACATATTTATATAACAGTTGAAGGATTCTATTTTGAGTAATAGTTTTCTAATTCTACACAAATTGTTAAATTAATGCTTATTCTTCTGAACATTCCCACCAACCACAGACACAAACAAAAACAAAAATGAAAAAAATCATTAATTAGAGACTTTGGAATCAAGGATCTTATGACTATAAAGCCTCTCTGATAGAACATTAAATCTTAATTACTGTCCTTGGTTATATTCTAAAAGCCAAATGACTTTGGGCCATTGAGAAGAAAAAGGCAGTGCCAGATGAGCTCTTAAGACCCTATAATTCATAACCACAATGTTATCTTTGTTTAATGTGTAAAATTTCTATTTTTGCAAGTTCCCTGTTTGTTAAAATTAATCCTATTCTTTCTGTAATTGTCAACTAGTTAAGTTTTATTTTTTCACTGCAAAACTTATAAAGAGAATAAGTAATTTTGCATGTACTAAAATACTAAGAGTGGGATTTAATCCCTTTGCATATGGCAATGAGTTAGGAAAGACTGCCCCCCCCCTCACTTTTTTTTTTTTTAAGATTTTATTTATTCATTTGACAAACAGAGATCACAAGTAGGCAGAGAGGCAGGCAGAGAGAGGAAGGGAAGCAGGCTCCTCACCGAGCAGAGAGCCTGACGTGGGGCTCGATCCCAGGACCATGAGATCATGACCTGAGCCGAAGGCAGAAGCTTTAACCTCCTGAGCCACCCAGGTGGCCCCCCCTCACTTTTTTTTTTAAAGCTCCACAGCCATGGGGAGCCCAAGATGTGGCTAGATCTCATGACCCTGAGATAAAGACCTGAACTGAGATCAAGAGTTGGACACTCAACTGATTGAGACACCCAGGTGCCCCAAGGAGAGATTTCCCCTGATCTTTTTTAGAGAATTTCCAAGGAACCATTAAGAGATACAAACAGAATATTAAATTCTGAATATTGGGCAGAATGCTTCTGTATCAGAGAGCATATTATGGTGAGACAACTATAATACTTCTTTGACTTTGAAATAAATTTCTTCCTGCAATTGATTCTCAAGCCAAAGCTTAATTTTTCAATGTAGTATACCCTGGAACTCACAAATCTAAGCAAGATTTTCCATCTAGCCATCCCAGGACGATTATATTTATGTTAAGTAAATTTTCTTTTTTGGGTGGTTTCAAATTAGCAGTTATACAACCAAAGAGAATGATTGCTACTTAATCTGTCTCACTGCTTCACAATTGAGCATTCTGTTTTGTTTCCTGAGGGAAAAAATAAAATCACAAATGTGTTTAGTACTGTCTTGTCTTCCACATTCTATTCATCTATTCACGATATTGGGTAACTGATATGGCATAACTTAGCTCAATTTATACTTTCTGGTAACTAAACATTTACTCTCGAACAGAGTTTTCATTACTATGATTTCATTATGTTTCACTCATTCTTCATAGACTGCAAATAAATCTTTAGAGGGGCTCTGAGACTATAACAGGGAAGCAATAATATAAATACCAAGTGAATGATTATGTTGTTTAATTGCTCTTATTTTAACATTACTTCCTAAAGTATATTAAAAAACTAGGTTTATAATTTTTTTTTTTACAGGAGAGTGGGTCACATAGCCTGACTAATTATATAGGAAAATTAAAATATTTTTAAAAAATGTTTTTTTGGTAATACAGGTAGGATAATTTTTGGTATATGACAAAAAAATAGGAATATAATTGTTTTCAAAATTTAAAAAAATTGATCACATTACAGGTCCAATCCTAAGCTACACTATGATGTCCTCTTAAAAAGCTCTTTTTACTTAGAATGTCATGATTTAAGATGATTTTTGAAAACTAATTACCCAGAAAATGTGACTAGAATAAATGAGGATGGTACCTATGGGAGAGAGATGGAAATAGGAAAGATTTTATTGTAACATGGGATCAAATGTCTGTAAATTATTCCAAAATAGAATACCAGTTTTAGAATTTAGGACAGTAGCCACAGGTGGAAGGTTTTCCCAGCCGGCACACTTCAGATCCTGGGATCTCAGCACCAATATATACTACCTGTTTCTGAGACTGATTAATCTTGGGAAAACTAAACTCATTTGAGTAAATGTGCAGGATTTTCAACTACTTCCCTTTGTTTCATCCATTTTATTTTATTTTTTTTCCATTTAAAATTTATTTATTTAAAAGATTTTTTTTAATATAATTTTTTATTTTTTATAAACATATATTTTTATCCCCAGGGGTACAGGTCTGTGAATCACCAGGTTTACACACTTCACAGCACTCCCCAAAGCACATACCCTCCCCAATGTCCATAATCCCACCCCCTTCTCCCAAACCCCCTCCCCCCAGCAACCCTCAGTTTGTTTTGTGAGATTAAGAGTCACTTATGGTTTGTCTCCCTCCCAATCCCATCTTCTTTCATTGTTTCATCCATTTTAAATGCATCTTTTGTAGACAATAAGTGCTGATAAAAGAGTATTATTCCTAACCTAGATTATATAATTAACTTAGAACTTAAAAAAAGAAAAAAAAGAAAAAAGGACAGTCTGTACTTAAATCTGAGTAATCCTTTTTTTTCCCTAGAATTGTGCAACATTGAAATATTTAAATGTTAGAAATAGTTCTTTCTAGTTTTTTCTTGTTAATACCATGGAGGACTTAAAGAAGAAGAATCTTTTTATAAGCCTGCAGGTGGTGGACACAAGTCAATAATATAATGGAAAGTCACAATGATTCAGTGTTGGAGTGGGATTTAAAAATATGTCTAGGGTCACATGAGAATGTGGTCAGATTAGGAACCTTTTAGAGCCAAGAAGCGGAGTCTGGGATGGGGTTGAGAATGAGTTATTTTAGTTGAATACCTGAATTAGAATGTGTAGGGTGGTGAAACACTATGAGATCCATAGAATCAGAGCTAGATCTTCCTATGAAGATATCCCATAAAGCAGAAGTAGTGAGTGCTGGAAAGGAACGCCAGTATATGATCTACAAGAAAAGGCTGAGGTTCATGAATTACCAGGCCACAAACAGTTACACAGGATGAATAGTACTTAGTCTCTCTGTCATAAGTTTCTCAGTGCTCATAGTATATTAATTATCAGGAACTTCTATGTTAGGTGTTTTTGCACACAAGCTTCCAGCCCATCCCTCTGAAAATCATCTACAAATACATCTATAAATGCGTGGCTGAGCCAGAAAAAAATTAAGAGAAATTCTCAGAAGGCAAAAATATAGAAGCATCAAATCACTAATTTCTCTAGGGAAATTCAGTTATTCATGGCTAGCTAGTTCCATGACCTTTGTTTTTGATGTGTGGCTGGGGCTGTGAGGTCAAAAGACAAAGCTAGATCATGTTGCATGTCAGAAATCTAACAGAAGACCCTTCAGATAAGGCCAGACCAGGAAAGTTGCATCTTCTGTGAAAGAGTGAATAAAAATTAAGTACTCTTTGCAGAGGTTGTGGATGAAGGGAGAAAGATAAAATCTATCTTGAGAAATCTAAGTGAATACTGACCCTTGAGAGAATTTGTGGTCAATCCCAAAACCCATCATACTGAAACTGAAAATCATCAAAGAAACAAAATCTTACAAGCATTCAGAGAGGAAAGATATACTAAATAAAGGACAAAACATTTTGTTCAACAGACTATTTCTCGTTCTCAGTAATGGTGGCCAGAAGACAGTGGAGTAACATTTTCAAAGTATCATGTGAAAATAAATCTTAATTTAGGATAACATGACTAATAGTATAAATAAGAAAGAGGGAGATAAAAAGACATTTTCAGATACACCCAAACTAACAGAATTTTACATTAATAACCCCTTACTAGAAATATTCTAAAGTAATTACTTCTCCAGACTAGAAAATTATCCTATGAGAAAAATATGTGATTAAGGAAAAACTATTTGGTAAAAATGGATAAATAAAAAAAACACTGTCTGTAAGACCAAAAAGTAGTAATATATGATTTTTGAGCAAGAAAAAAAGAACTAAACTCTGCAAAACAATAGCCAATAGGTCAGTGTTGGGATATTAAACTGTATTGTTTGAGAGGATGAAAATAACAACTTCAGTGATTCAAGAGTGAAGTGGACATTTAACATTTTATAGCAGACCTTAAAAATAACTTTCAAATTAGTAGAGAGAAAAAAATGGATTCAGAAAACAAATCTTAGTCAAAACAAAAGAAAACAGGAAAGGAGGAAGGAGGGTGTATACACATTGTATCATGATTCGTCAACTATTATGGCTTCTCTTCTTCCTGAAGCTTATACTTCCCCACCTCCTTCATGTCAGGTTTGGTCATGTAACTTGCTTTGACTAAGAAAAAGGCAATGTAAAAGCTTCATGGGCCAGGTTATTATTTAGCATTTCTCTTTTTCCTCTGCTGCCTGACTGGCAGAGGAAGCTTTCTAAAACCTGGAGAAGGGGACATGGAGAGCCATTGCCAGCTGTGATGGATTGTCGAGTGAGTGAGAAAGAAACCTTTGCTGTGGTGAGCTCCTGACGTTTTGTTTTTGAAAGCATAACCTTCACTTATATGGGGAAATGATTTGTGATAAAATGTGGGACAAATAGCTATGTGACTTGGGCAAGTTACTTCATCTTTTTGGGTCTTATCTTTTTTTTTTTTTTTTGTAAAATGATGTGTTATATAGACAGGAAAATCAAAGAGAAAGTTAAAGGGAAAAGAAAAATCAAAATCAAAATGTGATCCCATTAATGTTAATAAAACCCTCAATATAACTACTCTAAACAAAGTATGTATATATCTGCGCCTATCCATATCAGTTTGTAAATGCAAAGGGAAAAGTCCAGCAGGACACATTTGTTAACCGTGGTTACTACTAGAATGGGAATAGGATGGGGAGGAAGGTAAAAAAGGCTTAAATTTTATTCTATATATTCATTATTTGAGCTTTTTATGATTGATTTTTATGTGTTCATAATTTCTGTCACAAAATGCAATAAAACTAGTGGTGGCAAAAATAAATAATCCTTGATATTAATGAATGAGAGAAAGAGAGAACTTCCAAGAGAGGAATTTGAACTCGAGACACAACCACTAATTGGGCAATTGAAACCAAAATTCAGGTGTCCAGTGTGGACATTATTTACTTTAGAAGACCAAAGAAAGTTTTTGCTTTTTTTCCTTTTCCCCCGTCTGTGTATGGAATCAATTATATATGAACAAAAGCATCTCACATCCCACATGCACATCCCACATCTGAACAGGAATGGAGGCTACCATTTGCATTGTTTCTGCAAATTTTGATAAAGGGAGGCTGAGGGTGTCCAAGATATAAATGTGAATGTTTACAAAGGTTGATTGATGTGTTCTCTCGAAGAAATATTAAAATAAAAAATACATGCCCCTTTACACAAAAAACCGTCATGGTAGCCATTGAAAAACATTTTGAACTTAGTACAAATATGGCAAAGGATCACCAGAGCAGCTTTTTACTAAACATATCACAATTAACTGAATATACATTTAGTGAGGACACACCATATGCCAGGAACCGAGATATACAGAAGTGATTAGAACTGGTACCTGCTTTTAAGGAACTTAGGGTTTAAGAAGAAGAACACTCACATAATCAGGTAGTTAAAATTACCAAAATTTGGTTAATGCTCCACTTAAAAAAATTCTCAAGGTCGTCTAAGGAAAAGCCATCACATAATCAAAAGTTCAAGATCTAATTTTTAGTTCATACTTTTGCAATGCTTTTCCATATTATCATTTTACACATAGCCAAGACTATCATGCTTTCAAAAAGAGCAAAACAGAATGGAAATTTGTTGCTGTAATTTTTTTCAAAGTTATTTCTATGAATGAATTTATTTATGTACTTTAAAGTGACCACAGAAAACAACAAAGGACAAAACTGAAACAGAGGTCTAGAGCTATACTGACCTGAGTGAAGAATTGAATGGTTATTTTGATATACATCATAAAAACGTCATATTATGTTTTAATCATTTTTTTAAAAAGCAGTTTAGGAGACATAGTTGTACTGCAATGATCTGCTTACTTTTTCATAAGCCATTCCTTCCCAATGTTTTTCAATCTTACTCAGAAGTATTTTTATGAGAGTGGTGGAAAAATACGCTTCAATGAGCTTACATTTCCGATACTTCTCTAAAATGAACATTGATCAAAACCCTTCTTAAATTAAGCCAGATTGGGTCCTCTTCTAGGTCTTAAATATTGATGGCTTGAGTTTCTCTGGTTAGGAATAGAGAGAAGAAAGCAGTTATTTGGGATGCATACACATAAGGATAATATAGTGGAAGGGAAAAACTGTGGACTAAGGACAGAAGATTGGTAAGTGACTCTTAGGAACAGAAGTCACCCTCAAATGGATTATTTAGATAGAGGTGGGAACCAAAATAGATGTTGATACCCCAAGGATGAAAATAGCATGAGAAGCTATTTTCACACTGGACTTGAAGAGAAAAAGGGAAAAAGTATTGGTGGAGCCTTGTGAGAATGGGAGGCATGGCTTGCCTCAGAAGCAGAGGCCATAGAGGGCATTAAAGTAATGAGGGAACTGAGAGAAGAAGTACCCATTTTTCTGCCTTCTGATATAGAATGTCCTCCCACTTGAAACCAGACGGTAAAGCAGTTCAGATAAAAGAGTTTGAAGAGTTCATCCCCTTGGGTCACAGAAAACTGAAGCAAAAGTTGGAGAATGAATGTTGTGGGAGAGGTTCACACAGATCACCAGAGAAGAATTCTTAGTGCCTGATACCTATAAGTGCTTCAAGTTTTAAGTAAGATTTTCTGTGTTGTAATTTTTTGTAAACTGTGATAGCTCTAGCAAAGTCAGATGAGATTCTAACACATTTAACCAGACTATAAACCTCTCCACTATATCAAAGAAGAGCTAGAGGGACTGTTCCTTCACTTCTCCAAAGACTGAGTGTTACAACCTTTCCCACTTCTTTTCTTCTTCAAGGATGCTCTTGAGATTTATTCTGAACACATTTAAAATGGGTAAAATATTGAGCATGGGAAGGAGATAGCTTACACTATGATTTGTCCTAGCAATCACAGCTCCCAGACTAGCCTAGAAATGATCTAATTATAAATAGGTATTATCACAAAATACCCATCATCAGCTATATTATGTTTTCTTTCTCTGGTGTCTCCTGAAAATACATTTCACGTGAAATTCCTCATGATATGTTATTTATCATCATTGTATTTCTGCTCTGAATTTTGCTTAGCTTAATAACGGCTCATGTTTTATGAAAGCAAGTAGAATGAAGGCATGGGGGAAAAGCTACAGAAAAGCCTTTAATGTCAGAATTTTCTCACATTAATTCCTGACACACTCATTGCTTTTTAAACAGGTGTGCTAGCCATACCTGCTGGACACTTGCCCAAGTCCTGATTAGTGTTGGACTCCCATCACAGCCATTTCCACAACAGTCTCTTAAGCAACTTCAAGAACGAGTGCATAAGAATGCAGTGATTTTTTTCATAGACATTTTAGTCCATGAAATGATCACATTCTGTGTTGGCAAATAATGAGAGCTAAACTTTTATTTAGATTTCAAAAATTTGATTGTATATGAATAAACTATATTCAAAACATAAAGTTATTTTGTAGTGAACCTTCTCATTTCTATGTACTTCTATTCTCTACTACAGCTGTATCCATGAACTTCAGTTCTGGACCATAATCTGTGACCTGAATTAGATCACTCATTTCTCCTCTCGATTCCCGGTCTTGATTGGATTGTTGCACTCATATTATGACAGTTAATATGTTTCTGCAAGTACAAGCTCTGAAATTAATGGTGGCTTAAGCAATTATTATCTCAAATAATAAATCCAGGGGAAGATGGTTCCAGGGCTGATTCAGTACCTCAGTGAAATAATCAGGAACCCACATGTTTTTCATTTTTCCACTCTGCTATCTGCATGAATATTAGCTTTCCTCATTCTCATAGAAAGCAACAGCTGTCCTGAAGGGGTGAATTTGTTTCTCTTTTTATTGGGAAGAAAGCCTTATTCTTTAAGTTTTCAGTAAACTTCTCCTTATAGATCATTGGCTAAAACTGGGTCATAGGACTACTCTTAATCTAATCACTGACAAAGGGGTCTGGGGGTTTTATGACTGGCTAAAATGAATTATTATTTTATTGGGGCTGGAATTGGAGCCTGAGCAGAAGACTCTAGATTTCTGGACAAAACCAGTGAAAGGATCATGGGAAGATCACAGTTGAGTAGGCAAACAAAGGAATCTGCTAGACATAAAAGTACTTCTGTCATCTTTGTTGTACTGAATCCACTGCTTTGGCATATATGGCAGCCTCCTTCTATTTCTCTCCCATTGCAATTTCCTTCTCTATCTTGTAATGTTATAGACACTGGAAAATAAAATTCCACTTTCTTATTACTATGGGTGGCCATGAGACACATTTCTGGCAAGGAGATAATGAGCCTCGTGTCTGAGGAGGACTTCCTATTCTGAATACGAAGGCAAAACACTGCGAGGGTTTGCGCTTTGCCCTTCCTTTTTGTCTTTGTTCCTTAATTCTGCTCAGATAAAAATGCCTGAGTTGAGGTGCACAGCCAGCTTGCAAACATGAGATTGAAATGCTATGCTATGGATGGTAGCACAGGAGAAGAGTAGGATAAGTCTCTGAAGACGTCCCTGAGCCTCTTCACCAACCTTAGATTACTGGTGAGGGATGAAAAAACAAACAAATAAGCAACAAAAAAATCCTATAAGTATCTGAGCCATTATTTACATGTTATAGGTAGTAAAACACAGTTTCTAATTGATATATTAGCTATCCACTCTGTTTATTTACTTATTTTTTTTGAGCTGGTTTATTCTCATGGTAGCCTATGAAACACATGCTTATATTTTTAAAGCCTGACCCCATTATTCCATCTTGTTGAAACAAAACCAATAGTTTCTAAAATGCAGTTTTGGGGGGAAACGGCTTGTCACATCTCTGCTCAAAACAATTCTAGAATAAATGGCATCCAGGTTTCTATCTCGTGGCTCTTGCTTGGGTATCCAGATTTATCTCTTGCTTTCTTCCTATTTATACAGCGACCATGCCCAGTTAGTCTCCTTTAATCATATTCTCTATTTTCCTACCTGCTCCTTTTCTCTTCATGCTGTTTTTCTTTGCCTAGAATATCTTTTAATGTTTTTTTTTTTCAAACTGTTGAAAATTTTCCCCATCTTTATGACCTAATCAAAGTGAATTCTTCTCTAGGATACATCCTACTGCTTAGAAGCATGTTCCATACACAGTTAGTGCCCAGGAAGTGTTAGCTATTATTATCTCTCCCTCTCTTCAGTTACGGGAAGCATACTTTAATCAAATATAAATTGCGCTGTTTAAAAATAATTTCAGGGGGCGCCTGAGTGGCTCAGTGGGTTAAAGCCTCTGCATTTGGCTCAGGTCATGATCTCAGGGTCCTGGGATCGAGCCCCGCATCGGGCTCTCTGCTCAGCAGGGAGTCTGCTTCCTCCTCTCTCTCTCTCTCTGCCTCTCTGCCTGCTTATGATCTGTGTCTGTCAAATAAATAAATAAATAAATAAAATCTTTCAAAAAAATTATTTCATGAAGTTACTTCTAGAAAATTTTGATCTTTTTGAGAGTAGACTTTATTTGCATTGTAGGTGGTAAGTTAATAAATTGCACTATACTTGGTTAGACTTGAACTGTGTGCCATAACTTTTATCAGTTTTCGTTATAGAAGGAAGGATAAAACTAATCCATGATGTGGAATTCTCAGCAGATAGAGAATCCACAAATGATTTTTGTACCATTCTTCACATAAAGATATGCAACTCTCCACATTTAGTTTAATTTGGGCTATCTGTAAGATTAAATTTTCTATCACTCTTTCTAATCCCTTCTTATCCATACTTTAAAAAGTAATGCAGTGACTTGAATAGGCTTATGGCTATTAAAGAAGTTGAATCAATGATTTACAAACTTCCATAATAGGAGGCAGCAGGGCCAGATAGGTTCACTGGTGAATTCCACCAAATATTTCAGAAAGAAATCATACCAGTTCTCTACATAATTTCGTTCAGGATATAGAAGCAGGGAGAATCTGTCCTACCTCATTCTGTGAAGCTGGTATTACCCTAAGAACTAGAGAAAGACATTATAAGAAAACTACAGATCAGTTTCAATAGATATAGAAGAAGCATTTGATGGCTAAAATTAACAAGTCAGGAAATGACAGGTGCTAGCAAGGATGCGGAGAAAGGGGAGCCCTCCTACACCATTGGTAGGAATGCAAGCTGGTGCAACCACTCTGGAAAACAGTGTGGAGGTTCCTCAAAAAACTGAAAATAGAGCTACACTATGACCCAGCAATTGCACTACTATACCCTAAAGATACAAACGTGGTGCTCTGAAGGGGCACATGCACCCAAATATTTATAGCAGTGGTGTCCACAATAGCCAAACTATGGAAAGAACCTAGATGTCCATCAACAGATGAATGGATAAAGAAGATGTGGTATATATACACAATGGAATACTATGCAGCTATCAAAAGAAATGAAATCTTGCCATTTGCAACGATGTGGATAGAACTAGAGGGGATTATGCTTAGCGAAATAAGTCAATTGGAGAAAAACAACTATATATGATCTCCCTGATATGAGGATGTGGAGATGCAACATGGGGCGTTGGGGATAGGAAAAGAAAAAAAAATGAAAGAAAATGGTATTGGGAGGGAGACAAACCATAAGAGACTCAAGCTCAAAAAACAGATTGAGAGTTGCTGGGGGGAGGGGGTCAGGAGAGGGTAGCTGGGGATATGGACATTGGGGAGGGTATATGCTATGGTGAGTGTTGTGAAATGTGTAAACCTGGCGATTCACAGACCTGTACCCCTGGGGATAAAAATACATTTCATATCTATAAAAAAATTTAAAAATTAATAAATAAAAAAATCTAAAAAAGAAAAAGAAAAGGCATTTGACAAAATTCAACATTCCATTCATAATGAAAACTCTCAGTAAACAAGGAAGATAGGAAAACTTCAGCTTGATAAAGAACATCTACAAAAAAAAGTATAACTAATATTATACTTAAGGGTAAGAAACTTGAAGCTTTCTCACTGAGATTGGGAGCAAAGCAAAGTTGTCTCCTCTCACTATTGCTTTTCAACATTGTGCTGGAAGTTGTAACTAATATAGTACAAAAAAGGGAAATTAAAGATACACAGATTGGAAAAAAAAAAAGAAAAAAAAAAGACACACAGATTGGAAAGGAAGAAATAAAACTGTCTTTGTGTGCAGATGGCATGATTATCTATGTAGAAATTCTGAAAAAATAGACAAAAAAATCCTGGAACTAATAAGTGATTGTAGCAGGATTGCAGGATACTAGGCTACTACACAAGTCAATCATTTTCCTATATACTAGCAATGAAAAAGTGGGATTTGAAATGTGAAAAGTACCATTTCCATTAGCACCCCCAAAATGAAATACTTAAGTATAAACCTAACCAAATATGTATTAGATCTATATGAGGAAAACTATAAAATTCTGATGAAAAATTTCAAAGAAGACGTAAATAAATGAAGAGAGATTCCTTATTCATGGATAGGAAGACTCAATATTGTCAAGGTGTCAGGTTTTCTCCAAGCTGACCTATAGATTCAATGCAAAACCTATCAAAAATCCCAGTAAATTGTTTTGAGGATATTGATAAACTGATTCTAACATTTAAATGGAGAGGAAAAGACCCAAACAAGCCAATACTATACTGAAGAAGATCAAGTAACACCACGTGACTATAATACTTACCAAAGAGCTACAGTAATCAAGACTCTGTGGTGTTGGTGAAATAATAAACAAATAGATGAATGGAACAGAATAGAGAATCTAGAAATAGATCCATGCAAATATAGTCTCTTAATCTTTGACAGAAGAGTGAAGGCAATACAATGGAGTAAAACAATCTTTTCAACTAAAGATGATGAAACATAAAAAGAGAGGGGAGAAATATAGATGTAGATTTTATAGTCTTCACAAAAACAATTTAAAATGAATTACAGACATGCATGTAAAGTGTGAAAATATAAACGTCCTAGAAGATAACATAGAAGAAAACCTAGGTGACCTTGGGTATGGTAATGAAATTTTAGTTACAAAGAAATTATTTATAAAGTAAATAATTGTTAAGCTGAACTTCATTCAAATTTTAAAAAGTCTACTCAGCAAAAGACACTGTCAAGAGCATGTAAAGATAAACCACAGGCTGGGAGAAAATATTTACAAAGACACATTTAACAAATAGCTATTATACAAAGTATACAAAGAACTCTTAAAACTTAACAATAAGAAAACAAACAATCCAATTAAAAAAATGGGCCAAAAATCTTAGTAGACTACTCATCAAGGAATATATACAGATGGCAAATAACCATTTGAAAAGATGCTCTGTGTTTTATGTCATCTGGGAAATGAAAACTAAAACAAGATCCCACCATGTATCTACTAGACTAGCCACATCCACAACTGACAGCACTGAATGCTGGCGAGGATGTGGAGCTACATCAATTCTCATTCATTGCTGTTAGGAATGCAAAATGGTATAACCACTTTAGAAGACACTTTGGCAGTTACTTTCTTACAAAATAAAACCTACTTTTACCATACTGTTTATCAGTTGTGCTCCTTGGTATTTAACTAAAGAATTTGACAACTTATGTCCATATAAAAATCCAACATAGATGTGTACAGCCATTTTATTCATAATTGCCAAAACCTGAAGGCAACCAAGATGTTCTTCTGGAGGTGAATAGATGAACTGTGGTACATACAGACAATGGAATATTACGTAGCACCAAAAAATTAAATGAGCCATGAAAATCCATTAAGCCATGAAAAGATGTAGAAGAAACTTAAATGTATATTACTAAGTAAAAAAGTCAACCTGAAAAGACTGCATGCTTGTGATTCCAACTCTATGACATTCTAGAAAAGGCAAAACTATGGTGAAAGTAACAAGATCAGTGGTTGCCTAGGGCTTGGGAGGAGGGAAAGATGAAGAGGTGGAGCACAGAGGATTTTTAGGGCAGTAAAAACTACTCTGTCTGATTCTCTAATGATGGATGCATGCCATCATACATTTGTCCAAACCCACAGAATGTACAACACCAAGAGTGAACCATAAGGTAAACTATGAATTCTAAGTGATAATGAGGTGTCAGTGTAGGCTAACCAATTGTAAGAAATGTATCACTTTGATGGGGGAGTTGATAATGTGGGAGGCTACACATGAGTCTCAGCAGGGCGTATATAGGAAATCTCTGTACCTTCCTTTCGATTTGCCGTGAACCTTAAACTGCTCTAAAAACTAAAGTGTATTGTAAGAAGTTAATGCAGTACATAATTGTCTTTTGTTCTTCATTAATGATGTGCATATATTCCAAAGTTCCTGAAATAATATCTGACAAGTTAGTTAAATTAATGAAAATGATAATTATGATAAACTCCTCGTATTTATAAACCACTCATGGGACAAACTATATTAATATGTTAACTAATTGAACATCGTATGTAGATTGACAACATGCTTTTTCATATCAATAAGATAATACTAAATGATCATTAGTAATATGAAGGAGATACTCTGAGAGATTATGTCTTTGTTTTAATTTTTTAAGTGAAAATTTTAAAGTTTTTATTCACAAGGTTAAGATTTTAATTTTATTTATCTTAATAAATATTTTATTTATCATTTTATTTATCTTAACATGCACTATTACATTAGTTTCAAGTGTATAACACAATGATTTGACAAGACTACACATTATGGTATGTTCATCAAAAGTGTAGCTACCATCTGTCACTATGCAATGCTATTTTGCCTGTGCTGTACCTTTCATTCCTGCAACTTATTCACTCCATATCTGGAAGCCTATACCTCCCACTCCCTTTTACCCATTTCACCCATCTCCCCCTTCAACCACCAGTTTTTTCTTGTATTTATGGATTTGTTTCTGCTTTTTTTTTTAAATTGTTCATTTGTTTCATTTTTTGGGTTCCATATAGAAATGAAATAATATGGCATTTGTCTTTCTCTGTCTGGCTTATTTCACCTAGCATAATACCTTCTAGGTCCATCCATATTGTCGCAAATGGCAGGATCTCATTACTTTTTATAGCTGAGTTTATGTATCTATATCTACATATAGATATAGATATAGATATAGATATAGATATAGATATATCTCACATCTTCTTTACCTGTTCATCTATCAGTGGACATATAGGTTGATGTCTTTGTTTTTTATTTTATTTCCATGTCTGTGCCTATTTCCATTTTTCCATTTGGTATCATGGTTTGCATAATCATCTCTCCCAGAACTATGTCTGCCTCCCACCTGCACTGAAAATGTTTACCACTTTTCTGGATTTCTAGTTGCTGTGCCCAGACAGACTGCTCCTTAATACTAACAAAGACTGATGTTTTCTGAAACAGGTCAGAGCTGGTCCTTCTAGATGGATTATCTTTCTGTCCCAGCCTTTATCTCTGGTTACCGATGAAGCAGATTTTTGGCCACCTTTTCCCTTTACTGCATTTATTCTGTGATTCTTCTCACTTGACTCTGCCTGAGGCATAGTGGTAAAACCCCTCAGCAATCAATAGATTGCCAAACATGCTTAGGGAACTAGTTTCTGGGTTTACCTTTTTTGTTTAGAGTGGATACAAAGCAGAAAGAAAAGCACTTAATTGATTGCTGTGCTTTAAGTAAAGAAACATTGATTTTTCTCATAGAAATAGTCAAAATTCATAAGAAAAAAACATCATAGAGTACAGAAAAAGTACTATCACAGAAAAAAAATAATATTTGGAATCTTAAACATGATCCATTTATATTTTATTTGCTCAAAAATGACCAGCCATACCTTTGGTTCTGGGTGAAACCATATGGTCCAGTTTTGTATCATCAAAACTTTTATATCAAATAACATCTCAGGTAGGTGTTGTTGTTTATTACCAAGTGGCCAATACCCATAAAAACAGCCAGACTCACCATCTACTCTACATCAGCTTTCTGGGCTTTGGCTGGTTGGCAGATGGTCCATATAGTTGGAGTCAGTATCCAGTTATTTTTAGCTTTGTACTGCCCATTAGCTGATTTCATGAATGTTTTTGTGACAACCACAGGGTCTCCTGGTATGATCCTATAATATCTGGGCAATTGCTGAGCGGTAAGACAGAATTTGGAGAGGTCTAAGAAGTTATCAAAGGGAGTTTGGTATCCTGATCTTATTTGTAAACATCACTGCAGTCCTGATCTATACCTAATAGCCTTGGTTATCTGAAGAAGCATATCTTCACTCTCTCCAGTTTAGTCTAAGTCCCAGAATATTTTCTCAGCTTTGTAGAAACAAAAAGTTGGAAATCATAAAAACAAAGAGTTGGAAATCAAAAAAATCATAAAAATACCTATTGGTCTTATTGTCCCAGAAGATTGAAGACTAGGTCCAGTTATCTCCAGAGTGTTGGACAAACCCATGGGTTACATTAAAGGGCTTCATGATTTCCCACTGCTTTATGCCCTTGAGAATTAAAGTGGCTATTTTTGTTTGCTCTTCTTTTCTATACTTTTCTATTTTTCTTCTTTTCTTAACTTCCTTTCTTCCTTTCCTTTCCCTTCCCTGCCCTCCCCTCTGCTCCCCTCCCGTTTCCTCTCCTCTTTTCTCTCCTCTCCTCTTCTTTCCTTTTTCATATTAAAACTTCTATGGCCATTCTTTTAACAACGGATTTTTCTATTCCACCTGTCCTAGTTTTAACAAGGCCTTCCTAGAAGTCCAGGCTGTATATTTGGTGTTACTCTAAAATTATTTTGATCAAAGACAATTAGTGGCAAGTTCATGTTTAATTTCTGGTTCATACAAATATTTTAGCATTTATGAGGGATAGACCTATTCAATATCTTTAAGTGCTCAAGTAGAGGAAAGATTTCACATCTTCAGTATTTATGTTTACATTAGTGATGCTTATTGTAGAAAATGTAGAAATAAAAAATTCCATTAATACTAGGAGATTTCTACTGTTTATTCCTCCATGTGCTTATCTATCTAACTCTACCTTTAGCTATAGTTATATCATGAATTAGTCATATTCTTTTAACTTGATATTATAATGTAAGCACTTTTTTCTGTCTTTTTGTAGACCTCATGATTAAGGGTATTTTTGCATACTTTTTCAATTTGAATATGGGGTCCTTTACTTAAGTGGTTCCCTCTTGTTAATCTTTAAACTTGATCCCACTAATGCAGTATTATAAATAATTTTATGGTATTCATAGTTTCACATTAATCTTTGATTGAACTTCTATTTCCTTAGGATATCCTCTTAGAAGGAAAATTATCCATAAGCAGTATAAATGATACAATGTCTTCTAATAGAATTTGTTGACTTGTTCCAGAAATGTTTATAAATGTTTATAAGCCAATTTATAAACCTCCCATTAACATCTAGGGGTGTATTTCAATATGTCCTCAAGAATTATCAGAAGTTTCTTGGATGTGATTATCCTTTTTCAGGACATAAAGTAAGGGGTGCCTATGTAGCTCAGTTGGTTAAGCATCTGAATCTTGATTTCAGCTCAGATCTTGATCTCAGGGCTGTGAGTTCAAGCTGTACACTCAGCTCCATGCTTAAAATAATAATAATAATAATAATAATAATTAAATTAAAGACATCATACTAAATCATCATGGACCTCTATTATCAGAGGTTATCCAGTCTACCCACCAAATTTTGAATAGAATTCATATAAGTAAAGCTAGTCAGATGGGCCAGTATTCTTTTCAAATAATTTATTTTTATTGTATCCTAGTAATTTAGAGCTGGATTTCATGGAACTAAAAGTTGTCACAGGAGTGAAGTAACAGGAAACAGAAATTGAATTTTCTTTGCTTGGCAAGTTACTTCACTCCTACTGAAGAACAGGTTAGTAATTTATTTTCATCTTTAAATCACATCAGAAAGTTAGAGCACTGAGGAAAGAGCCTAACTAAACTCTGCCCTCCTTTATGGAATAAGAAACTTTGATCAATTTCTAATTAACCATATTATAACAATATATACTAATTAAGCACTGTAATATAGGCTTTGTCAAGCCTTTTCAGTGAACTTCAGCATCAAATAGAAGCAATGGTGCAAAGGTTAACTAGAAATAAATTGTCATACTGGAGTAATGTCTTGCAAGTTCTGGGACTGCCATCTCGGTAAAGTGGCACAAGTAATGAATCTTTCCCTTCTGCCAGCCCTGAGCTGCCCTTTCAGGTCCCAAGGTGCTCACCTTCCCCTGCACTCCCAGTCAGCAGGCAGATCTGAGGTGATCTCTTGACCGAACGCCGAAACATATTTAAAATTTTAGATGCATCTTATCGGTGACACTGATTTTCCTAAGGAAATATTCTGCCACAGCATTTGAAAAACTGAGAGAGAAAACAATCTTTCCCTTGTCAATGAACATAAAACTAATAAAAAAGATGCTTTTCGTAGCTACAGAAATTTTCACTTGTAATGTTTGGGTCCTTAAGCACACCTCATTGAATACTATCCTGTTCATTCAGATCTCTAAATTTGCTAAGGCTATCACAATTAAATTTCAGATTACTTTGATTCTAAGTCCCATTTTTCTCTGTGCTAGCTGCCACTCATCCCTCCATCCCCCAGGATCTTTTCTCTCAGACCTATATGCAGTGGTCACCCTCTCATTGTTTCCTGATCTGATTATTTGCTCCTTTCAGATTGTGAGGTGCTGGAGCCGGGAGTGGGGGGGCTGGGGGGGCTCACATATGATCTCTCCTGAATCCCATAAAGGAATCAACCTAGGGAGGTTTCTTCCTCATTGTGGCCTCTTCTCTTCATTATTTGTTCAACCTAGAAAAAAATATTAGTGACATCCCTTTTTCTTCTTTCTCACAAACTCACCTGACATCTCACTATTTTTTTTCCCCTGTCTGCTAGGATGCTTGTGTTGGCTTCTGCCTCTAAGAATTAAGAGCCTCCCCTAACCCCATAGGGACCGTATAGTTTTTGCCCTTTGTTTTCTATGTTGCACATATAGTTTAAATGTAAACCAGCTGCTTATTTTATGTGTTGTGTTAGTCAGTTATTACATAGTATCCTTTGTCCTCCACCCCATGGTGTGTTAAGTAGGAACAATAATGCTAGGTTTTATCTATCTGAGTGTCTGTAAGATGTTTCTCTATCTTATGAGGAATAGTATCATCCTGATTTTTTATCTCAAACTCATGATTCATAGAAAGTTCCAAAAGAGCAATCCTCATCACCATATGGGCAGCTGTATGGGATGACCCTTTTAAAGAAAATCCTTTTAACTTTCCCAATTCAGCTTCCCTTTGTTCCAGTTTCTTGTCCTAGTACACCAACATATTTTTTTTCTTGTACTCAGAAAACTTTGTGATTAATGACACCTTCTATGAGGTCAGTTTACTTATCTAAACCATGCTTGGTAACTATATTATTAATATCAACCTTTTTATTTCACATACTGCATTTTCATAATCAGAGAAGTAAAAGTAGATTTGTACATGCTTGACATTCCATTCCAACTGCTTATGGGATTTTAGGCTCTTCTAGTAAATTAATCTATGAACCACTTCCCTGACTTTTATGTCTTATTTCTATAGAAATTTATGTCATTTTGGTATAATTTGAGGGATGGATAAGAAGACACATGTGGATTTAAGTGGTATACCAGGTACTTAAGGGTAAATCTAGGTTTTATAGGGTTCAAAGCTCATTCAATTTGGGTAGCTTGCTTTAAGGAAAATAATGAGAAGTTATGAATACATAACTCAAGCCTCTGAGGGGGATTGTGAGGTCAGAGCCCCGAAGAGTCAGCTTCTTTGACTCCATGGTAAATACATCTCTGTAGCCACTTTATTATTGTGCTTAGATACATGCATGGAAAGTATTTACAGGATTAGCTAACAGGCATAGTAGGTCAGTATTGCAATATTCTGTATAGACAAGAATATTGGATTTACTCCTATGGTGAAGTATCTAAATTACCTTTTTTGCTTTCTTTGATTATAATCCTGTTTCATACTGGTTGTGAATTGCTATAGTGATGGGGGTGGGATTTGGGAAAGGTTGGAGAAATTAATGTAAAATATAAAAGGGTAATCTATAAAATTTTTGTGAATGTATTCTCTTATGAGTTGAGCTTGAGACATTTCTTTATCTGTTGCTGTGTTGCTATCTGTATGGACAATAGAGTTCTTAATCTGTGGCACCCAAATTGGTCTTTTTGTTTGTTTGTTTTGTTTAAATTCAAATTGATTAACATACAGTGTATTATTAATTTTGGGGTGAATTTAATGATTCATCAGTTGCATCAGTTGGATCACACAGTGCTTATTGCATCAAGTGCCCTTCTTAATGCCCATGACCCAATAATCCCTTCCTCCCACCCCCTCCCCCTCCAGAAGTCTTCAGTTTGTTCTCTGTAGTCAAGAGTCTTTTATTGTTTGTCTCCCTCTCTGTCTTTATCCTTTTATTTTTTCCTTCTCTTCCTGTATGTTCATCTGTTTTGTTTCTTAAATCCACATATAAGTAAAATCATATGGTATTTGTCTTTCTCTGACTGACTTATTTTGCCTAGCCTAATATCCTCTAGTCTCATCCACATTGTTGCAAATGGTACAATTTCATTCTTTTTGATGGCTGAGTAGTATTTCATTATATATATGTGTATATATCTTCTTTATCCATTCATCTGTTGATGGATATCTGGGCTCTTCCCCTAGCTTGGCTATCGTGGACATTCCTGCTATAAATATTGGGATACATGTGCCCCTTCAAATAACTATGTTTGTATCCTTTGGATAAATTCCTAGTAGTGCAATTGCTGAGTTGTAGATTAGTTCTATTTTTAACTTTTTGAGGAACCTTCATACTGTTTTGCAAAGTGGCTACACCAGTTTGCATTCCCACCAACAGTGTCACAATGTTTTTCTGTAGAGATAGGGGTCAGTTTCAGTATGATAGCAATCTCTATTCCGAGGTATTTATCAGTCACCCACCATATGCAAGGTACAATATCGGATACCAGGGAAAAAATAAACTGTGTGAGAGACTATATATAGTGACTTAGAAAAAAGATATAAACTGACAAATGAGTGTTAAATGTAGTGAGAGGGAGGTAAAAGTATTCTAGAGTCTCTTCAAAGAAAAGAAAGATGTTAAGCAGAATTTTAAAGATAACAGAACTTAGAAAAGTGAAATACCATACAGTGAAGTGTGGGTCTGTTTTGGATCTAAATTCCAAATTACTTTTTATATAAATAACAAATGGAGATTGTGATCCTTAGAGGTATGTCTATGATTTTTTAAAGATTTATTTATTTTTTTTTTTAGAGAGAGAGCATGAGTGGGGAGAGGCACAGAAGGAGAGCAAGAGAGAAAAATCCCAAGCAGACTCCCCGCTGAGCAAAGAGCCTGCCATGGGGCTTGATCCTAGGACCCCAAGATCACGACCTGATCTGAAATAAAGAGTCAGACACATAACTGGCTGAGCCACCCAGGTGCCACAAAGATATGTCTATTTTTAGGAATATTCTTGAATTTAGAGAGTTTACTCGGAATGACAGGCCGTCAGTAAATGAACTTACATTCAGCGTTCATTTGACTGTGTCCACTCTGGGTCCAATGGGACAATTGGTTGCTTAATCATTTTTATGCCTGCTCAAGTCCAGTGATTTGGAGGGAAAATAGCTTAACATCACTCAGTCATTACATCATAGAAAGATGAAATTATAAGAAACAATTGAGGTCACATAGATGTGCCTTTTCATTTTAATGGCGAAGCAGACTCAGAAAGGCAAAATGACTCAACATCATACATCTAGTAATGGAATTAGAATCAACCAAAAATTGGCAGATATTTTTTATCTCCAGAGAGGAAAAGGAAGAAACAAAGCACTATTGTTTTGGAGATGCTGAGTTTGAACTGCTTGAGTGAGGTTCACAGAAGATTTCTAAGAAATACTTTGTTGATTATGTCTGGATTTCAGGGAAGTGGTTATTCAAGGGGATAAGGATTTCAGAACTTTAGAATATCGATGGGTATGAAGATCCCCTCCAAAGGAGCGCTTAGATATCTTAAATCTCACTTAAAAGAGGAAATTGTCATAAATGTTGTGAGTTGTACCTTGAACAAGAACACTGCATTATCTTCTCCCAAGTTCCTGTCATCCAGCTTCTGGCCCATCGTCATAGACATACACATTCTACAAAGCAGTTTATGACATTAATTTATCACTCATTCAGAAATATTTATAGCCAGGGCCGACTTCAGGTGTTATGGATAACGTGGCACACAAAGCAGATAAGGTCTCTGTGTTCAGGTAGTTGATATTATGGTGAAGGAGACAAACAATCCCTAAGTTAAAAAGTAAGTTGAATTCAGCAAGTGGGAAATTCAAGATAGCAAGTTCAGATAGTGGGAAATATTAAAAAAATTAGAGTGTGATGTGATGAGAGTGCTGAGACTGAGATCTATACTGGGTAGTGAGGGAGGCCTTGCTGGAAGGTAACATTGGAGCAGAAACCTGAGTGACCTTTTAGAAGAAAGAATTCCAAGTCAAGAAAATAATAAGTGAAAAGACTTCAAATAGTCAATGAACTTAAAGGATGTAGAAGGGAGGCGAGGAATGATTATGGGGAAGCACTTGCACATGGGGCAGAAAGGTATGAGGTGAAGTCTCCTCATGAGAGAGAGAGAGACACAGGAAGCAGATGGTATAGAGCCCTCCATGGCTTTGGTGAGGAATTTAGATGTTACTTCTTATGTAGTGGAAAACCATTAATGATTTTAAAGCAAGAGAACGACATGATCTGATTTTTGTTTTGAAAATGGTGACTTAGGGTGTTGATTTGAAAATGAACTGTAGGAGGCAGGAAAAGAAGCACAAAGACCAATTAGGTACTAGTGCAAGGGTCCCCATGACAGACTATGGTGCTTGAGCTAAAGCTGTCACAGTTGAGATGCAGAGGAGGGTATGGAATCTAGGTGTGTTTGGGCAGAATAATGGATTTACTTTCACAGTGGATTATAGGAGGGTGCTGGAGAGCTGGGAGTGATGAGTGAGAGTAGTTGAGGGTTATACCTAGTTTTGGCTTTAGAAAAGTTGTGGGTAGTGGATTCATGTACAAAGATGAGAAAGCCTGGAGGGAACTGGCTTATGGGAAGAAATCAAAAGATACTAGTAATTGGTATCTAAAGTATCTGAGATCTCAATTTCTTTAACCAATAAACACTTTCACTCTGTTTGGCGATGACTTGTGTATCCTCAGAATTCATGTGTTGAGGTCCTAACCCCTAGTACCTCAGAGTGTGACTGCATTTGGAGATAGAGGTACTTAAGTTAACACTCGGTCATCAGGGTGGGCCCTAATTCAATATGTCTTTAGAGGAAGAGATTAGGGCACACATGCTTTTATACAAGGAAAGATCATGTGAAGACACACTGAGGAGACAGCTATCTGAAAGCTAAGGGACGAGGACTCTGAAGAAACCTACTCTGCTGACATTTTGATCTTGGACTTCTAGTCTCCAGAACTATTAGAACAAAACACTTTATTTATTTATTCATTCATTCATTTTAAAGATTTTATTTATTTATTAGACACAGAGAGAGAGATCACAAGTAGACAGAGAGGGAGAAGCAGGCCCCCCATTGAGCAAAGAGCCCGATGCAAGACTCGATCCCAGGATCCTGAGATCATGACCTGAGCTGAGGGCAGAGGCTTAACCCACTGAGTCACCCAGGCACCCCAACACTTTCATTATTTAAGGAATCCATTCCATGATATTTTGTTTTGGCAGCTCTAGCAAACTAATACACACCCTCTTGTCTTACTTTATTTTTCTGCAACATCTGAAATTATCAACTACCCATTTAAAAAACTGTCACATTCTATTAGTTTAGAAGTAAATTTAGCTATAATAGAAGAGTCCCAGAATAACAAAGATGAGGTAGAAGTTTACTTTTCTTACACTTAAAAGTCTAATTTCAGAGCTCGGTAGTTACTCCATCATGTCAGAACCCCAAATTCTTTCTAGCATTTTGCTCTGCCTTCTTTGGGATTTTTCCCCATTAACATGGTCCAGAATAGCTCACTTCCATGTCAACACTGAAGACAAAGAAAGGACACAGCCTGCTCTGTAAGCAAGTATCCTAAAAACTGCCCACATCACTTGGTCTTACATATCATTGGTCAGGACTTTGTTACATAACTATCCATGCCTGACTTTGAGAGAAGCTGGGGAAAGAGACCCACGAAAAAGTAGGGATTCTGCTATCAGAGGGGGGAAGAAAGAAATTATTTCAAAAATAGCTTTATATATGGCAGGCAGTAAACACATGAATGTAATCACTTTTTTATTTTATCTATTATAATATTACTTCTAAGTATTCTAAAACTAAAGTTCATTTCCTAAAATTAAAGAACCGCATGTTATGTTTGTCTTTTTCTATCTACCCAATCATGATATAGTAGAAATCAAAATATTTGATTTTTCAAACTTGTAAAATTCAATGATTTATTAGATTATCTCTAAGATTTCTTCAAGATAAAGTGTCTATGCATCTCTTCTATGTAACACATATTTTACTTAACTGTAAGTAGTTGAGAAATGAGGTATAGCAATGTAATTGTCAGGTATCAATGTTATGGTGAATTATTTATTTCCAAATAACCAACCATACAGTTCCTAGACAGCCCTTCTTTATTAAAAAAACAAAACAAAACAAAAACCCGGATGAAAATTCTCAAAATATTGTAGCTAATGATCTTTTCCAGTCTGTTCAGACATAGTAAACCACAAGGTGGCAGTCATAAAGTTCCCTTTTATTTCTCAGGCTAAATAAATCACTGTTTGGAGAAATATCACCAAGTATTGTTTTTTTCTCCTTCAGTTTCACATGTATGTTCTCACCCTGTTACAGAAAAAGGAACAATATTTTTTTCTTTGAGTCTAAAAAGAAGAGAATAGCGAGAAACCGAACACTTTGGTAATTGTTCAAGCGTGAATTTAAATTATCTTGATACCACAAATATATGCAAAATGCTCATGCATGCAGATGTTCATGCAGTCACAGCAGACGAGAAACCAACATTTTCAAATTCCTCATACTTCCCATACTTATGTTTAATCAGCAGTACGTTAGCAGCTTAAAACTTCTCTGCTCTTTTTCAAAGCAATAATTTTATAATCAATGTATTTGGTTACTATTTAACCTATATTGGGTAGTGATTTCCTTAATGTAAAAACAACATTTACTACTGAGTGTCATGTGTATTTCATAGAATAAAGTAGCAAAATACCTGCCCTTTCAAAGAACTTATAGCTGTATTCTAATTGAGTGCAAGGAGCAAAAAAATAAACAAACATATTCATTTCTATTAACAAAGACACCTGAGAGTCATTTGAGAATGTGGATAGTTTTTAGGAATTATATAAGCAATAAGCTAAAACTCTGAGATATAAATCAGTCATGGGATTTCATCTTAAAGTTTATATGATATAAACAGAAAGAAAAATCAAAGCACATTGATATCATTAAAAATGACATATAATGGGGCGCCTGGGTGGCTCAGTGGGTTAAGCTGCTGCCTTCGGCTCAGGTCATGATCTCAGGGTCCTGGGATCGAGTCCCACATCAGGCTCTCTACTCAGCAGAGAGCCTGCTTCCCTCTATCTCTCTCTCTGCCTGCCTCTCCATCTACTTGTGATCTCTCTCTGTCAAATAAATAAAAATCTTTAAAAAAAAAAAATGACATATAATTTAAGTTGGGGAAAGCTGGTTTCCGGGAATGCTCATTCAAATTACTCCTGAATGATAATCACTAAAAATGCAGTTAATCACTCCTCATGTCCTCTATCAGAAGCATAGGCTTACTGAGGTCTGTCTCTCAGCTCTGCAGTTCCCCGAATGACTTAATTAGGCCCTGGGCTTATGATTATTTTCTGGATCATAATGTGGGCAGATCCTCTCCCTCTCTGTTATGCTCTGCACTGGAGAGGGAATATCAGCTTTGGGCTGCAGGTGTGGTCCTGCAGTGTCTGGTGAACATTGTCACTGGGAACTTCTGGGCTTTCAAGAGCTGGCTGCTCCCTGCATATGTCTATGCCTCAGGCTTTGGTCTGCTGTTGGTACTTCCATAGAGTCACCTTAGTGGCTGCTGTCATGTGGTACCATAAACACAGGGGCGGTCCCTGTTCCTGCTGCCTCCACTGTAGCTGTCACAGGGCATCCTTGTCCTTCATCTCCCTGCCATGTGCTGTTTCTCACTCTCTATTTAAGGAGCTGCCAAAGTTCACGAGAAAGTATCTTGTTCTTTCTCTCCCTCAGATTCTGACTCAACGGCTGGCTTTTCCTGAGGTCACAGTGTTCAATGTGAGAGCTTCCATTCATAGGTCAACCCTTTTGGTAGAGACTTGGAAAAAAGCATTTTTAAAGTAGGTCTTGCCTCCCTAATTCATCATCTGTTGGGGTGTTAAAAAAGCACCTGAACAGATTCAGGGTCCCTCTCCCTAGGAACTTGCATGTGAAAGCTAAACCCCCAATTCCCCATTTTTTCTGAAGATCCTATTCTTTATTTAGTTCCCTAATAGCCACTGTGTATCTAATCCAGGTAAGCCTGCTTGTCCTTACTCCATCCACCATGGGCCCACTACTGCTGTTCCATGCCAAAGTGAATGGAAGATATTTACTCTATTTCTAAGCTGAAACTCTCTTCCCTGGGTCATTCTCAGGTAGTTTAGTCCCAAAAGACATTTGCATGAGATGAGGAAGGTGGCAATGAAGCAGCAGCCACGACTTTGCTGAGGTAGTTGCCTTGTAAGAAATCATGACCTACCTTCCAAATCATGACCTACCTACCAAAGCAATTCGGATTGCTTTGAAACCTATAACCAGACCCAGTCCCAGTGGAATTCATGAGGCATAGAGTATGATTAGTGAGAAGGTATGACATACACTAAAAAAACTGCACCCTGTTTGCCCATTTATTTTTACAGAAGTCTGAAGAACAATGTGGGAATGGATCCTTGTGGTGTGAGATAGGGGTTGAAAGAATACAAAATTGGATCCAGGCAAATTTATTGAAATTTATTTATGAAGCAGCACTTTTCCGTGCTCGTATTAACTTAAGTGGCTGTGTATGGATCTAACGGCTTACATGGTTGCTTGTTTCAAACCTGCACTTGTGGATGCCCTACACTAAAAGAGGTTGAAGGGCCAGACTTCTTTGCTCTACTGAATAGGAAAGTATTCAAAGGAGTCATTGGGATACTAGTATGGATTTATTATGCAAGATATATTTATCCTCGCCCTCAACAGATTCTCCAGCAGAGTGAATTTTCTTCACTAAGTGTCTGAGAAACACATTCAAGAGAGGAGTCCTAGAATTCTTCAAGAGCTCTGGGGTAGATATGCTCTGCAGGCCAGAATAGTAGAGGACTGAACTCTCAGAATTCACTGGAGATGATAACATCCTAGGGTTGCAGAAGTAGCATCACCTAATTGTGAATGGCAATGTAGATATGGTAACCATAATAGTTAACAGGTCTGCAGCAGTAATCAGAATGACCTGACTAATAAAGATCTTTGGCTTTGGTTATTTATGATGCTTCTAGAAGTAGAATAAATGGGAGGCCTACTAAAGTCTCACATTACTTCTATAAGCCAAAAAGCTCTAGATCTTGTGAAGAGAAGTCATGGCCCCTTGACAAATTTCCAAGCTTGAACCATTAGCACCTAAAAACCCCTGAATGAGGGGGAGGCTAGGTTCCCTTGACAAAGTAACCTGCTCTCAGCCAAAAACTGTACAATAAACCTTCCTCCTCACTCTCCCTAAAGAAACCTGAATCCATTTGCCAGAATGACTAACAATGCGGAATGGGAATAATCAGACATTGTAGGAGTTGTTGGACCATGCCTCTGAACTGAAATTAATTCCTAGTCACCCAAAATGCTACTGTGGTCTTTCAGTCAGAGAAGGGGCTGAGGGAATGTAAGGAGATCCGTAAAGTTTAGGATTGGGTCCATCTCCCTGTGGGCTCAGTGGGTTCTTGCATTAACCTTAGAGTTATTACCCCAATTTGGAATTTATGATTAAAATAGAACATGCTGTCAGCGGTCTAAATCTTCATACTGTTTCTCTGGCCTGTGGAGTGAAAGTCATTATGGGCAAGGAAAGACATGCACAAACCATTCCAACTGTCTCGTTGACAAACTTGTTCTGTAAACGGCCCACAAATTAGTAAATATGTTAGGCTTTGTGGGTCACACAGTCTCTGTTTCTTCTTTATCTCCTCCTCCTCTTTCTTCCCCCCCCCTCCCCTTCTCCTTCTTTGTCCTCTTTCCTTCTCTTCCTCTTCCTCTTTCTTTTTCTTCTCTCCTTCTCTTCCTCTCCCCCTCCTCCTTCCCTTTTCCTTTCTTCTTCTTCTTCTTCTTGTTCTTCTCCTTATTCTTCCTCCTCCTCCTCCTCTGACTCCTTCTTCTTCTTCATCCTTTGAAAATATAAACATATGTGTATATTCTTAGCTTGTGAACTATATACAAAGAGGCTGAAGCCTTTATTTAACTCACAGGCCATAGTGTACCAACCCTTGCTCAGTGAACTGAGCCATGCCAAATTATCTCTGCCAAGGTGAAGGACAGGCTGCTGCATCTGATTCCTCCTACCACTAAGAAAGAGGCATAATACTTGGTGTGCTTTTTAAAGATTTTGAACAAAACATAGATCTCATTAGGGCATAGTACGGTGACTAGTTACAAAATGCTGCCAGTTGTGAGTGGGTCCCAGAAAGGTAAAAGATCATGCAGGGGTTCCAGTCTGCCAGGCAAGCTTCATGCCACTTGGGCCATGAGCTAATGGATCCATTGGTGCCCAAATAATTTGTGGAAGTTAGGGATGGACCCATGGCCCTTTCTCCCAGCACTCCTCCCTCTTATTCTGCACTTATGGCTTCATGGACTGTACCCTTTGATGGTTGACGGAAGAAGAAGATAATTCCGCAAAATATGCTGGCACTAGCAGAAAGTGAAGAGTAGCAGCACCACAGCCCCCCACCCCAAGTGGCTGCCAAGTGCTGTGGTGGAGGAAAATCCTCTCAGTGGGCAGAACTTGAGAAATCACACCTGGTGCTTCATTTTCCTTGAGGAAAAGCTTGCCAGAGTTATAGATATCCAATAAGTTATGATCCGTGGTTAATAGTTTGGTCCACAGCCATCCAACCTCTCTTCCCTGCTAGCTTTTTCCCATTCTTATTCCTTTCAACTTCCCCTTGTCCCTTCCTTTCTTTCCTCTGATCCCTATACTGTAACTCTTTTCTTTTTGATAAAACCGCAGCATTATATGACTCTCAGGCTCTAGACTTTTGTTTTTCCCATGATCAAATACATCCATGATCAAATACAGAGCAATAATGTCTACTAAGGAAATGCAAATTTCTCCACCTTAGATGCATAAGCGAGTGAGAGAACAATGGCTTTAATGTCCTACCTACACTTCTTTCTCTGCAAGGTTGCTACATTCAGCCGCAGCATGACCCTCATAGGTTCCGAGTTAGGCAACAACAAAGACAACAAGGAGGACCTATTTGTCCATCTTGCTCTGTTTAAAAAGAAGAATTGCGATGTGTATCAGAGTTTCCAAGACCATTCTCAGACTGGGTAGTTCACCAGGAGGACTTACTGAATGGAATCAGAAACTATTATACTCATGGTTATCCTTTGTCACAGTGAGAGAATACAGATTAAAATCAGCAAAGGGAAAAGGCTCATTAGGCAAAGTACAGAAGGAACAAAGCTTTCAGGTATCCCATCTCAGAGGAGTTGTACAGAATGCACTGAATTCTCCCACCAGTCATGTGTGACAATGAATGTGAAGTGTTGCCAACCAGGAAAGATCACATAAACATTGACGTCCAGGGTTTTTATCAGAGGCCAGTCACGGAGGCATGCAACACCTATGTGACTGGCCTCAGTTTCTCAGACTCTAACATCCATGCAAAGACAGGTATTACCATAAATCATATTACTAACATAAACTCTCTGGTACAGTGTGGCCCAAGCCTCAGGCATACAAACATACTTATGAGGCAGAACATTCCAAGGTTCAGAGCTCAGTTCCCTGGAGTTGGTCAAGGGCTAGTCTTGAAAACAAGTCTTTCTTGGAAATACAAGAATTTGAGAACCTCAGCTTTGCTGAGTTAATCCTTCCTTGCCCACTGGGTTTTCATACTGGGACTTCTGACTCAAACGTGTCCCCATTCAACAAGAAAAGCCAAAGAAGAAAAAATAGCATTAGATAGGCATTATGGGGTAGGAATCAAGGGCTCTAGCTTTGATTCAACAGCTTGACTATGCCACTTTCATCTTTGACAGTGGAGAAGTTGTTTAACTTCTCTACTTTTACTTTGATTTCTCATTTGTAGAATGGGGATAATTGGACTATTTACCTCAAAGATTTATTGTGAGGATTAAATAACCTAATTTATATAAAACACTTACCACATTAAGTGTTCAGTAAGTCTTAGCCATGCCAAATCAAACATGGCAGCTAAATGGAAATACCACAGACCCTTACTCTCCTATAGACGCTGTCCTTTGCCAGAGTAGGCTCCCCCATGCTGCAGCTCACTGTCATCTGAATACTGATATATGGTGGGATAACAAGCATGGGAAAGCCTGCTGTGCTGATGTTTACTGTGTTTATAAGTGCAAAGCTTTTTGAAAGTGTGGTTTCACAGGTTGGGTTCTCTGAAAAGCAAACTCTAGGAGACAGAAGCATGCAAGAATTTTATTAGAGAATGCTCTTTCCGTTAACATTTGGGGAAAGGAAGGGAAGGGAAGGGCAGGGTAAAGATGGGAATGGGAAAGATGAGAAGGGAGTGGAGGGGAGTGAGAGGGAAGAAAAGGGAAGGAACAAAGCTAGATCCTGTCCTCTGAGAAGTTGAGGTGTGAGGCAGTCTCAATGAAGTCCTCAGCTGATGCTATAAGCAGCTTTGCAGCTGAAACACCCCTACAGATTTGTCCAAAGTTGAGGGGAAGGAGGCCAGGACTTTGCATCCCTGTGTCAATCCAACTGTTCAGTTTTACACACTCTGGGAAGGGCGCATCTTTGGTTGAGGCAGCTGTCTTCTGCGGACACTGTGATTACAGCTGTCTGGCAGGCAAAGGCAGGTGCAACCTGTGCAGACCCTGTGCACAGAAGAGCCTGATATTTGGTTTAATCCTCTACTGCTACCACCCTGAAGTTCTTAATCATATTTGAACAAGAGGACAGGCCCCTCATTTTCATTCTGGATTCCACAAATTATATACTTGGTCCCAGCTAGGGGCTGTCTGTTGGTAACTTTCACTAGCTGGGACAATAAGTCTGTGTGGAACATCACAGCACAACCAGCTTCTAGTATGGGGACAATGAGGACCACTTCCAAGGAAAGACTGAATACTTTAAAGTAAACAAATAGGATAATTAAACTCATTGGAGAGAAAAGGTTCAATTTCTTTCCTGGATATAAGTTCTGTATTGTTATCTGGCTTCCTGAAAAATATCTGAGGTTTTAGGTTATTATATGCCTATTTGATTGACTGAAAGAGCTTAAAACTTAAGTAAACAACAACAAGAAACAGGCATTTTATACATCCTGAAGTCTCTGTTAGAGACTGTGGCCTTGGGCCAGTCAATTGATTGGCTTAAGATCAGCCCTGAGAGAAAGCAGACACTAAATAAGAAAAGCAAGCATTTCCTTTTTCTGTGTAGTCAACTGCTGGGAATTGTTTTACATTGTTCAAAAATGGGGAGAGTAGACCAGGAAAAAAAAAAAAAAAAGGAGGTGAAGGAAAAGAAAAAGAACTAAGGATACTTTTTTCTAGATGCTCAGCTTTGAATTGAGTTTGAATTTTGATGTTTCTTCTGTTTTCCCCAGAGCATTTTTCTGGAAAGTGCTATAAATTTAAGATCTTAGTTTATGATCGTCATTACAAAAAATGGACAAAATTAGATCTCCTAAATATCTTCTCCATAAATATATATCCTGTAACTTGATGTATGGAAAATTTACCAAAATTTGTTATGAAGGAGTTTTTCAGCAAATCCATTTTACTGCTGATTTCTGTTTGCCAATTGTTTAATGCATTGTTTTGAGAAAGGACCATGACACAAATGTTTATAATAATCACATGCCAGTCTTCATTCAGGCTAAACTCCTTTATTCAATATCTAATTCTGGCATATCTAATCATTTTGCAGTTGAGATACAACATTGTTGCAGTTGTGGTGGTAGTTGTTTTAATACTAATCACAACTAGAATATAGGGTGTTGGTTAACTTTTTAAAAATAAATTTGATGTAAAATAATCACTGAGAGGGCACCTGGGTGGCTCAGTTAGTTAAGCCTCTGCCTTCAGCCCAGGTCATGATCTCAGGGTCCCGGGATCAAGCCCCGCATTGAGCTCTCCACTCAGCGGGGAGCCTGCTTCCCCCTCTCTCTCTGCCTGCCCCTCTGCCCACTTGTGACCTCATCTCTCTCTCTCTTTCTGTCAAATAAATAAATAAAATATTTTAAAAAAATCACTGAGATTTTTGAAAACACACACCAAGTAATAGGTAACAGTCTGAGATGGCTCAAAAATTGGACCAGAGAATGATTTATGGTGTAAGTACTGTAACTTTCATGAAAATTTGCCTGACCCTAGAGCTTAGAGATAACCTGTCCTCTGATGTCAGGGTGAATAAAAAAAGCAATAAAGTAAGCAGTAGAGCTCATTTAATTAGGGGTAAAAAATGAAATACGAGACAGTGTCAAGGACCACAAAAGGAGCCGTTACAGGGAATGGCTACAAGTACAGACACCGGAGTCAGGTCTCTGGGTTCAAATCCCAGCTCTACCTCTTTGTGATGGTGGCAGTTTAGGGTTAGTTACAGCTTTCTCCTCCATCAGGTCTTAGTTTTCTTATGTATGAACAATGGTGATATTTATTTCATCGATTATTAGGACTATTAAATGGATTAACATGCATAAAGTACTTAGAATAGCACCTAGCATACAATTAATATTTTGGTGTGTTTTTTGTTTTTGTTTTAACTTTTATTGAAGTTTAATTGACAAAATTATAAAAAGGGTACAATGTAATAACTTGATAACATATACATTGTGAAAAGATTCCCATCACCCAGTTAATTAACACATCCATCACTTCACGTTACTTCTCTCTCCTTCCCTCCCTCCCTTCCTCCATCTCCTCCATCTATCTTTCTTTCTTTCTCTTTCCTTCAACACTTATATTCTACTCTTAACAAATTTTAATGTATAATACTGTATAATCAACTATCGTCACCATGTTGTACATTAGATCCTCAGCCCTTATTTATCTTATAACTAAGAGTTTACACCCTCGTATCAGCCTGTCTCTGTTTTCCTCATCCTCCTGGCTGCTCACAATCGCCATTCTACTATCTTCTATGAGTTCAATTTTTTTTTCTCTTTAATTTGACATACGAGTGATACCATGCAGTATTTGTATTTCTGTCTGACTTCTATCACTTAGCCCTCCAGCTCACCCAAGTTATTGCAAATTGAAGTTTTCCTTATTTTTTTTTTTTTTTATGGCTGGATAATACTTCTTTTTACGTGTCTCACATTTTCTTTATCCATTCATCTGTTGTGGACATCTATGTTGTCTCCATAACTTGACTACTGTGAATAACGTTGCAATGAACGTAACAATACAGCTATCTCTTTAAGATAATGGTTTAATTTCCTTGGGTGTTTACACCCAGAAGTGGGATTGTTGGATCATATGGCAGTTCTGTTTTTAATTTCTTAAGGAATGTCCTTATAGATTTTTCGTAGAGGCTGTACCAGTTCACATTCCCACCAACAATTGATAAGGGCTCCCCTTTTCTCACATCCTTATAAGCATTGTTATTGCTTTTTGATAATAGCCATCCTAACAGACGTGAGATGATATTTATTTTTTAAGTTTGTTTTTAAGATTTTATTTATCCATTTGAAAGACAGAGATCACAAATAGGCAGAGAGGCAGGCAGAGAGAGGTGGAAGCAGACGCCCTGCCAAGCAGAGAGCCTGATATGGGGCTCGATTCCAGGACCCTGAGATCATGACCCAAGTTGAAGGCAGAGACTTAACCCACTGAGCCACCCAGGTGGCCCATGAGATGATACTTCATTGTGGTTTTGATTTATATGTTTTTTAAAGATTTTATTTATTTATTTGAGAGAGAGAGAGAGAGCATGTGTGAGAGAGCACAAGCAGGGAGAGTGGTAGAGAGAGAAGGAGAAACAGAATCCCCACTGAGCAGGGAGCCTGACACAGGGCTCCATCCCAGGACCCTGAGATCATGACTTGAGCTGAAGGAAGACACTTAACAGACTGAGCCACCCAGGTGCCCTTGATTTATATATTTCTGATGGTTAATGGTGTTGAGCATTTTTTCATGTACTTTTTGTCCATTTGTATGTTTTGGAAAAGTTCCCATTCAGCAGATTGTTTGCCCACTTTGTAACTGAGCTACTTTTTACTTATTATTTTTTTTTTACATATTTTGGATATTAGCCCCTTATTGAATATGCAGTATGCAAGTATCTTTTCCCATTTTGTATATTGTCTTTTCATTTTACTGCTACTTTCCTTTGCTGTGCAGGAGCTTTTAGTTTGATAAAGTCTCACTGATTTATTTTTGCTTTTCTTGTCACTGCTATTGGTGTCAAATGTAAAAAATCATTCCCAAGACCCACTTGAGAGCTTACCCTCTATGTTTTCTTCTAGGAGTTTTATGGTTTCAAGTCTTGCATTCAAATCCTTCATTTGTTTTGAGTTAGTGTATGGTGTAAGATAGTGGTCCAGTTTCATTTTCTTGAAAGTGGCCGTCAAGTTTGCCCAACATCATTTATTGAAGAGACTGTCCTTTGTATATGATATATTTTTGTCTCCTTTGTTGAAATTTAATTGACCATATATGTGTGGGTTTATTTTTGGGCTCTCTATTTTATTCTGTTGTTGTATGTGTCTGACTTTATGCCAATACCATACTGTTTTGATGACTATAACTTTGTTATATAGTTTGAAATCAAGATGTGTGATGCCTCCATATATGCTCTTTCTCAAGTTTGCTTTGGCTGTTTGGGGTCTTTTGTGTTCCCATAAAATTTTTGGATTTTTAAGAATTTCTGTGGAAAAAATTGCCATTGGAGTTTTTTTTGTTTTTGTTTTTGGTTTTTTTTTTTTTTTTTTTTTGGAGTTTTGATAGGGATTGCATTGAATCTGTAGTTTGCTTTGGATAGTATTTTAATAATACCAATTCTTCCAATCCATGAATGTGGAATATCATTCCACTTATCTGGATCTTCTTCCACTTTTTAAATTAATGTTTTATAGTTTTCAGTGGCAGATTTTTCATCTTCTTGATTCAGTTTACTCCTAAGTATTTTGTTGTGTTTGATGCCATTGTAAATGGGATTATTTTCTTAATTTCTCTTTCCAATAGCTCATTTCTAGTGTATAGAAATTCAGATTTTATATACTGATTTCATATCCTAAAACTTCACTGAATTTGTTTACTGGTTCTAACAGATTTTTTTTTGTGTGGAGTCTTTAGATTTTTCCATAAATGAATATATCATCTACAAAGAGGGACAGTTTCACTTCTTTCCAATTTGGATGCCTTCCCTCTCACCCGCATTTGCTCTCTCTAGTAAAAGTGGCAAGAGTGCACAATCTTGTCTAGTTCCTGATTTTAGAGGGAAAGCTTTCAGCTTTTTTTTTTTTTTTAAGATTTTATTTCTTTATTTGACAGAGAGAGAGAGATTACAAGCAGGCAGAGAGGGAGGCAGAGGGTGGGGGAAGCAGGCTGCCTGCTGAGCAGAGTCCCACATTGGGCTAAATGTGGGACTCAATCCCAACCCTGAGATCATGATCTGAGCTGAAGGCAGAGGCTTTAACCCACTGAGCCACCCTGGTGCCCCAGCTTTCAGCTTTTTATCATTAAGTATGGTGCCAGCTGTCAGCTTCTTATTATGGTGAGTTACAGTTCTTCTATATCTAATTTGTGAGAGATCTATCATGAAAGAATGTTGAATTTTATCAAATAATTTTTCTGCATCTATTAAGTTGGCCATTTGATTTTTCTTCCTCATTTGTTGATGTGATGTATCACATTTATGGATTTGCATATATTGAACCATCCTTCAATCCCAGGAGTATATCCCACTTGATCGTGATATATGATTCTTTTAATGTGCTATTGAATTCAGCTTGCTAATATTTTGTTAAGTATTTTTATATCCGTGCTTATTAAGATTATCGGCCTGTAATTTTCTTTTCTTGTTGTATCCTTGTCTGGCTTTGGTATCAGGATAATGCTTACCTTATAAATGAATTTGGAAGTGTTCAGTCCTCTTCAATTTTTTGGAAAAGTTTGAGAAAGATTGTTACTAATTCTTTTTAAATGTTTGGTAGAATTTGCCAGTAATACATCTAGTCCTGGACTTTACTGGGAGATTTTTGATTGCTAATTCAATATCCCCAGTAATAATTGCTGTTTAGATTTTCTGTCATTTTATGATTCAGTCTTGGTAGATCATATGACTCTAGGAATTTCTGTTTCTTCTAGGTTATCTAATTTGTTGGCATATAATTGTTCATGGTAGTGTCTTAAAATTCTTAGTTTCTATATTATCAGTCGAAATGTCTCCTTAATTTCTGATTTTATCTATTTGAGTCTTCTCTCTGTTTTCTTAGTCTAGCTAAAGGTTTAACTAATTTTCTTAGTTGTCTAATGTGTAGGAGTTGCTCAGCTAGTTTCTGGATTTCCCTCAGAGGGAATTGTTTCATATGTTGCTGTATATTTTTGGTGTCTATGGGAGGAAGAGAACTCAGGAATGTCCCTTGTTACCACATTGATCCCTGTATTGGGGTTTTTATGCTTTTAAAAGGGAGAAAAAGTAATAATATCCCAGAAATTTTACACACCTTGATTCATTTAATTCTTCCAATAACTTTGAAATATAGGTGTTGTTAATTTCACTGAAAAGATGTAGAAACTGAGGCTTAAGTTGATTAAATAATTTGTTCACATCCAAGCAAATTGCCAGTGACAAAACAGGGATTCACCTCAGGGAAGGTTTGAGATTCAGGTGAGATTCAAGAATACAGGTTCCATTAAAGTAGCCTTCAAAAGACATAAGCAAGTTATATTTAAGTTGTATCTATAGGTTTATCCTATTGAGTTGAGGTCTTTGTAAACAGCTGTCTTTATTTATGTAGACAAGTTTGAGATAAGTATCAACTGGACTTAAAGCCAAAAGCAACCTGCCTGAAAATAGGATCCCATGACAGGGGATGAATGCCACTGAGAGTTGCAATGAAATCAGCCTCAGGTAGTTTCCTTGGGTTGGCTAGCATGTTTCTGAGGGATAGAGGGACATCAGGGGAGTTGGCCAAACTAATAATGGCTGTTGACTATTCCTTCAGTGGTGTCTCATTCTTTTCAAAGTAAATGTGTGCTGAGCTGTATAAACTACATTCATAATACATGTGTGTTAGGGGGTACAATTTGAAAGACCAGCTTCAACATTCATCTCATGATTGCTTATAAACAAAATTGCATTTGAGTAAGATGGGCATACTTCCCAGTATTCCCAGGATGGTTCTGGTTTATGCCTATTGCCCCAGTGTATTTATAGATAGCACTGACTTCACTTCTCAAAACTGTCCTAGTTCAGGTGATAAATTAAATGATCATCTCACACATCTACTGTATATATAATGGTTCCTACCACTTATTTTGGTTCCATAATCATGATAAGCCCCTTGCTCTCTGTTTATGTGCAAACTATAATTTTTTGCTTTCAAATTGTGTATTATCCATTTAAATTAATTTTTATTGTTCAGTTGATATTTTTTCTATTTGTGAACATTTTTTGGACATCTTGAGTTGGAATGGAATACACCATAATTGTTCCCACTAAAATTAATGGAAATATATTTTTTATTTAATGGTATTTCACTTGGCAGTAGGGTTTTCAGGAATGAATCAAGCCTGTTAAGTGAAGGATAGCTTTATTCCTGGAACTTTGGCATATTGTGCACACTCAAAAAATAAATGTTAAATGGATGCTAAACAAATGAATAGATGATTCCAAAGGCCCATATGCATCTTTGCAGTAAGATTTTTGTGGCCATTACTGTGTTTTGTGTTTACCAAGTTCTCATATAGAAAGGCATGTTTAAACTTACCCATTATGCTTATTGCTTTTAATTTCTGATGATACTTAATCATTATATCACATTGTAGTAGGCATTGCTTCTCTTGACTAATATCTGTTTCTCCTATATTTCTGTACGTGTGGGTGAATTACACTTATTTGTAGGTTAGGTGTGCCCACATAACTTCCTTTGGGAAATAAACTGGATATGTTATCAGAATAGTGAGGAAGCACGGACTGATGGTGTTCTTTCTTTTAATATATAATGAGAATGAACCTTAGGAAACGGAACACTTGCCAAGGAACGAATCTGTAAGTCACCATGAAGTATTGATACCATGCTTCGCATAGTCCCAGGCACAAATTTAGCATTCAATAGTTACTTGTTGATTATCAGGTATAGTTGCTCAATAATCATTTCTTATTTTGTTCAGGCCATTCAGGTGAAGAAACTGAGAGTGAGAGAAACTAAGGAGCTGGCCCAAAGTCACTCAGTTTATTGGTGCTTGGACTGGAACTAGCACTCAGTGTTAGGCTCCTTGGTTAAAGGTCAACTATGACCTTGTGACTGCTGAACATTCTATATTATAAAAAGGTGGGGGGTTTCTTCCTTTTTCGGAAGTGTCAATGGAGAAAAGACTTAAACAATCATTTCACAAAATAATGAATATAATGTATGTGTGTTGTTGGAACACAACCCGGATCCTGACCAATGTGACTGGGGTTGTGTTGGACCCTGTGAGAAAACTCCAGGAGGCGGAGGGCAAGAGTCTTCCTGGGCCAATGCCCAGAATAAACATGGGAGGGTCCCCGAGTGCTTTCATGCCCTCCTTTAGATGGGTCTGCTAAGTGTGGAGAATCCTTAACTTGCTCTTGTCATTTAAAGCTAAGAGGTCATCGTTGTTGTTCACTTGTCACACTTTATTGCCTGCATATAGCCCACATCCCACATGTAGCCCAGGCTCTGCACACAGCTTACATCTCACATGCAGTTCACGTCCTGCACGTAAATCTACATCCTGTTTGTAACTGGATCTTGTATAAAGTATAAAAGCAGTGATTGTGAGAAATAAAGTCATCTACTGAGGATCAGTAGTCCCCCCATCATTTCAGCTCCAATCACCAGGATCCCCACTCATGAAGGTGACAGTGTATGAACATACATATTGTATAAAGTACTCTGTTTTTAAGTCAATCTTCGCTTGCAAAAGTAGTGCAAGACATAATTAACTATAGAATATTTTAGAGTCTGTTTGGTGAGAGAATACATCAAAATAATAGTAGAGAAGAGACTAGAGGTTTTTTTTAAGATTTTATTTATTTGACAGACAGAGATCACAAGTAGGCAGAGAGGGAGGCAGAGAAGGAGTGGGGGGAGCAGGTGAGAGTGGATCGAGTGGATTGATAAACATTCCAGGTGTTTTCACTGAGCAGAGATCCTGATGCGGGGCTCGATCCCAGGACCCTGGGATCATGACCTGAGCTGAAGGCAGAGGCTTTAACCCACTGAGCCCAGGTGCTCAGTGGGTTTGGTAGTTTGAGTATGGTAGTTTGAGTATGCATTAGTTGTGGTTGGAGGTCATAGGTTAATTAAGGAGAAAAGTGAGGTATGCCTGCTCTAGTGTGTCCAGTTCTTTGTTTTTACAGGGAAGAAGATCAAACAGTTGATAATTGGGAGTACATACCAGCAAGAGCAAAACATCACAGAATTCCCTTTCTTTACATAGAAGGACTTTGGTGGGCAAGAATGGATTCATGTTAGATCTAATTAATAGACCCAGGGATGGTGACATCACAGATAACGTTGTAGTATTGTGTGGAAGAGTAAGAATGGAGAGGTCCACTGTGGTGTCCTACATAGGGCCTTCAATGCCAGTTGGGGTACATGACACTCCCAAAGAGCTTCATTCCCTTCTCGCCTATGCTCATCTTCCCACTTGCACATGGGGCTGAATTTATTCAGTGATGCTATGTTGTCTCTCTTTTAACCTTATTCTGTGCTTCTGCTTAAATGTTACTTCTATCGCTTATAGTTCTGACTCTCAAAATCCATTTTCACTCTAGAAGTGAAAAAAAAATCTATGATTAGTAGAAATAAAATTATAAAATAATGGGAATTTTTCTGAATATGCATGTAATACATGAACATGGAAACATTTTAAATACTGGAAAAAAGTGGCATTTGGAACTGTTCTATTCTTTCACTCCCCAGGTATCCTAATCTTTTAGTTACTAAATGAGTAAAATCCTGGGCTACAGAGCCTGTCTGGGATGAAATCTCATCTCTACCTGCTAATTGTGTGACAAGACAAATTACTTGACATCTGTATGTTTTCTCATCTGCAAAGGTGATAATAGTAGTTTCTACCTGGGTTGTGAGAATTAAGGAGATGGTGCATATGAAGCACTAAGAGCAGTGCCTGATACTTACTAAAAGATCAGTGAAGTTCATTATCATTAATAAGTTAGCTTTATCAGTGACAGAAAGGAGCAGGCATAGCAATATAGTTGCTCAGAATACCTAATTAGCCAAAGCTAGGTCACAAGGAGGATGAGCTCCACAGTCTGCCAGCACTAGAACCTCCTTCAATGTAGGCATTGTCACCAGGTGAAACACAGGTGAGAGTGGATCGATAAACATTCCATGTGTTTTCACTGACTGCTACCACATCAGTGGGTGACTCAGTAGGTCAGCAGGCCAAGTAAGTATCTGAACTCAGATTGTCAACAAAATCAATTTTTATTTATCACCTCAGATCATCCCCTTGAAAAATGATCATTTGTTATCTACTCAAACCCTTGCCAAAGTCCTAGTCAGAGTGTCTCCCAAGATGGACCTAGGTAGATTGTGACTAACCCAACTCAATTATAGTGCGTATCATTGCATGTGGCTTTTCTCACTATGGAAGCACGAGCATGAAGAAGGGCTTCATTTTAGAACTGTCAGAAGAGCGTCCTTGCTTGTCAGTCAGTCCATGTACATCCCCTGCACCATTTGTTTATGGTCAACCAACTATGAAGTCTGACATCATTTCCTTCTTTATTATTCCTTTATTGTTGAAAATCTAGGGTTTCTGCTTTTAGATGCTAAACACAACACTGACCCTAAATTCCTGGACACAACACTTTCAGTCCCTCCTGAAAATATATTTCCTTCTTCCAATACAGTGGCTTCATACCTCAATTCAATATTCCAACTCTATGTGAGAGAGTTGGATTTGACTAGAGTTGTGGTTGAGGCTAGGTGATGTTAGCAGGGAAAGGATTTATGCAAAGAATGATCAAAATGACTGACACAAACATCAGATCAAGGAACCCATGAATGTTACAATTGGGAGCTCCTCAGTAGGGGTAGTGAGCGGGTGGGTATAATCAGAAGGCATGTGCTTTAAGGGAACAGCAAGTCTTTAGAGGGAAGAGGGCACAGTGGTTTGTGTGTGACAGTGTGGAATAAAAAGGACACTTAGCCCAGTTCAAAACTGAGATGTATAAGGGATAGAGAGATCAATTCAATTTCCACTTGAATGGATTTCAGGGAACGACGTCACAGGAGAGAGAGCCAGATTCCTATTAAAGCAAAAAAGTAAAAGGAAATGTCTACAGAAGTGGTTGAGAATAAGGGAGCTTTTACTGATGAGCAAGGTGAGTCGCCAAATGAGTTATGAAAGAATTACAGGGAATGTGTTGTAAAAGAAGATAGAGCCAGATAGAGATTAGAATCTGCTGAAGGTGAAAGATGTCCAGCATTTCTTGGGACTGAAAATAAGAATGAAGACTGTAGAGGTTCACCGTGGACTGGGAGGGGGAAAGCAGGTATGTAGGGAGCAGCAGGAGTGTCTTGCTATGGACAGGCAGCTCCCTTCTTCGTTTCTGGCATGAAGGCCTTGAGGATAGCAGAGAAAGAAATAGAAATATGTGCATTGGAATAATTGTTGCTTTGATAGGTAAAAATGTTTTTCAGTCATATATGTATTTATAAAATCAAGATCAACTGTACATAGTTTCCTATTTGCTTTTGTAACTTCCACTTTATATCATACATATGCCATTAATTATTCTTCTCACCTATGATTTTTTAAATAGCTGTATATGTAATTTATTTAACCATATCCTTATTGTTGGAGAATTAAGTTGTTTCCATAAATATAGAATATATAAATTTTACCCAAGCAATATGTCACTGAAAATACATTTAGAAATGGAGTTATGAACACTGGGGAGGGTGCCAGTATTTACTGTCAAATTTAAATAAGTATGTTAGATTTAAGGCTCTTTAAAAGCAAAAATTGAAATGAGATCTATAGAAGTCAAACTCAGAATTGTTAGAGGTTAGTCAGTTCCCTAACTTTTTTTTATGGAACCAAATTTACCTTTAGATCCAAGGATGTTCATTCTAGAAAAAATGAATTTCAAATTTTGCAAAGGTAAGTCAGGGTCATAGAGGAGACACTGTGAATCAGCAACATTTGGAGTTCAGAGATCCTGACCACATAAGTTCTGTGTGAGTCTGTGGAATGCACAGAAATTATATATGAACGATGCTGTTGCCTTAGATTCCCCCATCCTATCTCTGGGTGTCACAGGGTTTTACTGTGAGCCAGGTCATTGGGCCTAGAAAGGAATAAAAAACTGATGGTTTTTGAAAAGTTAACTCTTCAGGATACTGAAATACAATATAATGCTTGGGGGGAAAATCAGTAGTATATATGTCATTAATCTTTTTATGAGAAGTCTGTCTTCAAGCCTCAACTCCCTAATCTTTATTTAGGCTGTTTTTATGGTCAGGATTATTTATCTGTGCCTTAATATCATTGGATTTGGTAGGATTTAGTGAACAACAATTTTCTCTCTCTCTTTTTTTTTTTTTTTAAGACTTATGTATTTGAAAGAGAGAGAGAGAATGAGAGAAAGAGAGAACGAGGGGAGGGACAGAAGGAGAGGGAAAGATTCTTAAGCAGACTCCCAAGTGAGTGCAGACCCCAATGAGGGGCTCAATCTCACAACCCCAAAATCATAAGCTGAGCTGAAATCAAGAGTCATGAGGATGCTTAACACACTGAGCCACCCAGGAGCCCTGTGAACATTCATTTTCCAAATTGGATCTGGGTGAGATTTGGACATTCTACGTGTGGGGGTTTAATTATGGAGAGTACAGGAAATATTTCACCTTCATATGTTACCAATAAGCCATTGATTATCAACTAGGGATGATTTTGTCCCTCTTCTCCTCAAGGAACATTTGGCAATGTCTGGAGACATTTTTAATTGTCACAACTTGGGGAGAGTGCTACTGTCATCTACCAAGTGGAGGACAGGGAGGCTGAGGAACATCTGACAGTACACAGGACAGTCCCCACAAGGAGTTCGTGCTTCAGTGCCAAATGTCAATAATGCTGATGTCGAGAAACCATGGTATCAGCAGTCTTCTGTAACAGCTAGTGCTTTAGCGGGTTCTAATGTCATTTTATTTTATGACATATTTTAGATAATCTTAAGTATTTTCAGTAGCTATTGGGATGTCTCAGTCTTCCTTAAGGGCTTTTTGTACATTATTAAATATATATTCTGCTTATATGTAATGGTTTCCTTACTCTCAAAAAAATTCTTACTAAAAAATCGGTTTTAACCGATATGTAAAAGGTGAGAGGTGAGTTTGCCTCTACTGAATATCCTGTTTATACAACAGATTTTCCTGCTTACATAATCTGTTCTACAGGTTGAAAGAAGAAGGGTGTTCTTTCCCTGTAATTTCCAAAACATAGACTTTTATTTTCTTTCTTGAAACAGCAACCATGTCTACTAGCAGACGCTTCTGAGTGACTCAAAGAACAGCAGTCAGATTCACAGCAGGAAGCAAATGCTTTACTTGGAGAAGTCTTCCCTAATGAATTTTGCTACAACCTTGACAGGGCAGAAAACAGTTACAGTAGCAGAAACATCTTGCTCCTGGCTGGTGGAGGAGGAGGAAAGCATAAATGTAATGCTATTTCTCAATCCCGACTCTCTTCCTTTTGTTTTCTTTCTGCCTCCCATTTCTCCCAGCATGTATGCCCAGTTTGGCCGGAAATGAACAAGTTTTGGTTAGAAACTATCAGGATAAAATTCAGCCTGTATGGACAAAGGTTTTCATTATCTGGTTTCCACTTATCTCCCTTACTTCTCATCTGTACTGGGCTCCAAGCACAATCCCTAAAAACAGTGATTTCCCGAGTGGGCATTAAAATAAAAATTGGTGGTGAAAATTGTGCACTCAATTCCAACATGGGTGGGGAGGGAATGAGGTTTTGCCACACCACCAAGCAATTCTCAGACATTAGCAGGGTGTCCTACAATTAAACTTGGTCTGTACACTGTCTTTCCAGAGACAACATCAGATTCCACAGGTTAAAAGTTTACCCTACAAGCCTGCTTTCCACTTTCAAATGTTACCTATACTTATGACAGACTAGCTATAAATTGGGGGTTCTCATGACCTCTTTCCTGGGTTTGATTAATTTACCAGGGAAGCTCACAGAACTTGGGAGACCCATTTATTCACTAGATTACCTGTTTATACAAAGGATATTAAAGGACATAAATCAACAGCCAGATGATGAGATGAGATACATAGGATGAGGTCCTGAGCAAAGGACCTTCTGTCCTTGTGGAGCTTGAAGTCAGAATGGTGGCATGTAGAAGTGTTCCGGTTCCACAACCTGGAAGCTCTGTGAACCTTATCGTTTAAGTTTTTATGGAGGATTTATTACATAGGCAAGCTTGTTAAATCATTGGCCATTGTTGATTGTTTCAACCTCTAATCCTCTCTCATCCCCAGAAGTCAGGGGGTGGGACTGAAAGTTCCAACGGCTCTATTCAAGGTTGGTTCCTTTGGCAACGAGCCCCCATCCTTAGGTGCTTTCCAAAGTCACTTCAATAATGTAAACCCAGTTGTGGTGAGAGGGCCTTGTTGTGAATAACAAGACATTCATTTCATCTTTACGGCTCTGAAGCAATTTCTGGAAATGAGGATAAGAGACCAAATATATTATAACAAAAGAGGTACCCACTGCTCTTATTGCTCAGGAAATTCCAAGGGTTTTGGGAGCTGTGAGCCAGGAACTGTGGGCAAAGACTAAATATATATGAGAAATGTCTTGGTCATCCAATGACCAAATATATATTTCCCTATAAATCACAATATTGCAGAGATGTGCATTAATATAAAGATTTCCGGGACCACTTTGTAGATATTCTGACAGGAATAGACCCTCAGGATCATATCCTTAAGAAAAACCCCTGGGTAATTCTGATACAACTCCATTGGAATTTGTAATCCGTTGCTCAAATATTTCAGACCTTTCTATAAATCCTCTCCTTAGCTCATGCTCCTTCCTTTGCCCAGACCGTGCTTTTAACCTCCTTTGTGGTGTCTTTCCTATACTTCCCAGGCCTTCTTACCTATTCCCCTTTCTGTGTCCCCATAGCAACTTGCACTTCTGTTACTAAAGCAGATATAATGATGCATAGCCGTTCAGTGAACTACATTCATTTCCTGGATAGATTGTTGACTCCTTAAGGAATAGACACTTCCTTAAAAAAAATGAGTACAAAGAATACAGTTTGCACCAAACTAGGTGTATCAGTCATCTCAAGCATCACACTGAAATCCTGGAGGTCAGAGCTTCTGGCCATAAAAAAATTAAAAATTAAAAATTAAAAAAAAAATTAAAAATAAGAATTGAAAAGCTATCCTAAAAGAAATGCAGTCATTTAGAAATCACTTTTTATTTATTTATTTATTATTTATTTTTTTAAAGCGAGGAGCTTTATTTTTTTTTAAAGATTTAATTAATTTATTTGACAGAGATCACAAGTAGGCAGAGAGGCAGGCAGAAAGTGAGGGGGAAGCAGGCTCCCTGCTGAGCAGAGAGCCTGACATGGGGCTTGATCCCAGGACCCTAGCATCATGACCTGAGCTGAAGGCAGAGGTTTTAACCCACTGAGCCACCCAGGCACCCTAGAAATCATTTTTTAATTCCTTTCCCAAAAATGGAAGTCACCATTAGCACTAAGATTAATGGAAAATTTTAAATACATAAGGAGATACATGAATCATAAATAATAATATATATAATAAAGAATAAATAATTAAATAGGTATGTAAAATGAAACCAGTCGACGCACACATGCTCACATGCATATGATTGGAAAGAAAGATGCTAAATATATCACAATTTTATAATGAGATTTGGTAAAGTTAACTTGTCTCTAAGTATCCACAAAATGAAGGCAGTGCCAGTGACCTGTACCGTGTTACAAATCTAAACTTAAGTCAGCCTGAACTTATGGGAAATACCTATCAAGGAAGCCTAAAATACACCAATCACAATCTTTCCAACTCAGTTTAGCTAGCCTACCTTACCCTAAAATAGGACCTCATGGCTGTATAAGGAAATCCTCATCACCGCACCCAATCATGCCCTGTTTCCGAGTTACTCTTTCTGATGTTCTGTAAAACTTACTTTTGCCCAAAATACGCTGGGAGGAATGCTCCTGTGTTGGCAAGGCACTGTACACCCCCCCTTCTCCAATTCTCAGATTGTTTTTCCTTGAATAAAGGACGTCAAACTCATTACTAAGTTGTTTTAGTTTTGTCATTTGACAGGTCAACTAAATTTAAGATAAACTTTTTATATTGGAAGGACAATATAAGTTGAAAATAAAAGGCTTACCTATCCCTGTTGAAACGGAGGGAAGATGTTTCCCTCTCCTCCCTTTTCTTAGAACATTTACCTTAGAAAACATGTGGTTCTAAGTATTTTCTCATCTCTTTGAGATGTATGATAAGTTTTTGAAGACTAGAAAGGCCTTTTTTCAGCTTCATGACCAGAAATGCTTCTCAAGAATGTGGAGCCATCTCTTTGAAATGCAAGCATCAAAGGAGAGCACCCCTATCTTCCAGTTTCCTTGGGAAGGTACCAGCCTAACTTCCAAGACACAAAACTACATTATGTCATAAAGAGTCTGTTTTCCAACTTGGGTCACACCACTTAGCAGGTAATGTTAAGATTAACTATGTGGGACAATGGAGTTGTCAAGTCGTCCTACTTGAGGACTAGTTATCATTGATCCTGAAGACTGGCTTTATTTTTTCAGCTATGTAAAAGGGTGAGATTTCTTTCTGTCCTTGTAGCCTGTGATGTGTGTTATGTCTGCATTTGCGTCTTACTCAATAATAAAACTGCTTCTCATTCTCTGCTACATTCCTGAAGAGGATTTCAGGGTTGGGAGATTTTGTTTTTAATTATATTTCCCCAGTGATATTTATTTAATTTGCACATATTCTACAATGAGCTGTAGAATTTTCATTGTAGAAATTTCCTTAGAATATTTTTGCTCTTTGCCAGGACAGCAAACTTCCTACCCTCCATTTTTACTAAAAAATATCAAGAGAAGGAAGTGTAGTGGGCCAGGAAAGGAAGGATAGTGGGAGAAGGATGGATATCAAACATTTACTTAGTGCATTTTGTTGAGTGCCAAGTATGTGTACTGTAATGTGTGGAAATGTGAGAACAATGGTTAAAAAGTCATAGTTCCCACTTGAAAGAATGGCTTGGTGTAACTGAAGACATGGACTTGTTCTCTAGTCATACAAGAAACTAAGGAAGGTGGTAAAGACAGACTCATTTACCATGGGCTGAGGAAGTGAGTGTTTATCATCAAGCTCTAAATTCGAATGTCCCAAATTTTAAGAGAAAGGACAAGCTTTGTTGACTGACAATTCTAAAACCAAGACAAAGGCAGTCTTCTCCAATGATGACAATGAATGGTTGAAATAAAGAATATTTTTCTTGTATAACTAGATTATATATATTTTTTCTTTTCAGTATTCCATAATTCATTGTTTATGCACCAATCCCAGTGCTCCATGCAATACATGCCCTCCCTAATACCCACCACCAGGCTCACCCACCCTCCCACGCCCCTCCAAAACCTTTAGTTTGTTTCTCAGAGTCCACAGTCTCTTATGGTTTGTCTCCCCCTCTGATTTCCCCCAGCTCACCCCTCTCCATCTCCCCATGTCCTCTGTGTTATTCCTCAAGCTCCATAAGTAAACAAAACCATATGATAACTGACTATTATTTTAAAACCAGTTGTGAATGGCTAAGTTCCATATACATGGGATCAAGATATCAAGTGCCAAGCTATACTCTTACTAAGAATTCTCTATCCTAACTCAAAATGGCTCATAGATCTAAATGTAAAGCATAAAACTCCAAAGTTTTAAGAAAAAATATAGGAAAAAAAGCTTTGTGGCCTGAGGTCAGCCCCAAAGTTCTTAGACATGACAATAGCAAAACTACCTATATATTTAAAAAATAACAATAATAAAGTGGACTTTTGGTCTATGCATGCCTGCAAAAAAAAAAAAAAAAAAAAAAAACAACCCAGAATGAATATGCAAGCTACAGTTTGGGAGAAATGTTTGCAGGTCACATATCTGAGAAAAGACTTGTGTTAAGAATATGTAATGAGCTTTCAAAGGCAACAGAAAGAAAGCAAATAATCCAATTTGAAAATGGACCAAATTTTTGCCTTCAAATTGACTTTGTCTGATGCTAGTGGAACCACACCAGCTCTTTTTTTTTTTTAATAACATCTTCGTGGCATATTTTTTCATTTGTTTATTTTTTGGTCCCTTTCTTCTTATATTTAATATGTTTAATGTGAGCAACATACACTTGGGTTTAAACAATCTTTTTCTTTTAATATTTTATTGTATTCCTATTTAATGATTTATTTAATCTTTAAATTGAAAGATATAATAAATCATCTTATGCTTTATTTTTTTCTTGTCCCATGTTGTTTTTTCTCCTCTTACTGATGTTCTCTAAGATTAGTTAAGATTTTTAAAAGCATTACTATATTTCTTCCTCCCACATTATAATTTGTTAGTGTATCTTTTATTTCTTATTTTATTGCTATCCTAGAGCCTATGACACACAATTTATGTCCTTGACTTATTGTAGTTCTTTTTAAGTTGACATTCGACTAATTCTCAGAACATTGAGGTATGTAAGAACTCTTTGACTGCATTCACTTTATTGGTGTCTTAATTTTTTATATATATTTTAAACTTCAGAAGACATTCTTTTTTTAAAAAGTTTTTATTTATTTATTTGATAGAGAGCATGAGTGGGTGTAGGGGGAAGAGGGATAGAAGGAGAAGCAGACTCTCCACTGAACAGTAAGCCCAAATATGGGGCTGGGATCATGATTTGAGCCAGGACTATGATCCCAGGGTCATGATCTGAGCCAAAGGCAGATGCTCAACTGACTGAGCCATCCTGGTGTTCCCAGAAGACATTCTTTTTATTACGTTACACAACCAGTACAAAATTAGACTTAGGCATATATTTAACCTTTATGGTACTTTTCATACCTTTCTGTATTACCATGATTTCAAATCTAATAAATTTTCTTCTGTGGGAGAATTTCTGCCTCTATTATTATTTTTAGTGTGATTATCCCAGTGAAATATTCTCTCAGTTTCTGTTTTACTAAAAATATGATATTTGCCTACATTTTTTCATTCATAGTTCTTGATTTTAACAGATTCCATTAATTTTAACTATATTTTAGAAGGAAATTTTCAATAGTCATGGAATTCTAGGTTTGCAGTTGTTTTCTCCTTAAACTTTAAGAAATTTATTCCTCTGTGGCTGGCTTCCATCATTTCTGTTAAAAAGAAAGTTGTCAGTATTTTATTTGTTTCTTTGCAAGAGCTTTCTCTAAAAGCTTTTAAGGTATTCTTTTTTTCTTTGGTTCTTAGCAGATGTTTCTGGTTTAGTTTTCTATGTATTTGTGTTGCATAAATTTTTTTAGAACATCTTAAATCTGTGATTTTTATGGGTTAGATTAGTTTTGCAATATTTTAAGCCACTATCTCTTCTAAAATTGCTATTCTCTCTCTCTCCTTTTTCCTAGCTCTCTAGTAACACATATGTTAGAATGTTCATATGTCCCATTCATTCTTACAGTTTATTCTGTATTTTTTTCCTTTTGTGCTTCTGTCCGGATCTTTTCTGTTACCTTCTTTTTTGTTTTGTTTTCCTTGAGAGAGAGAGAGGGAGAGCACACAGGAGCAGAGGCACAGAGAGAGAGGGAGAGAGAGAATCTCAAGCAGACTCCACATAGCATGGAGCAGGATGTGGGGCTTGATCTCATGACCTAAGATTATGACCTTAGTCAAAATTGAAAGTTGGACACTTAACCAACTGGGCCACCCAGATGCCCCTTGTTACCTATCTTTTTAAAAAAAATGAGATATAATTGGCATATAACATTATGTTAGTTTCAGCTATATAACATATGATTCAATATTTGTGTATATTACTAAATGACCAACAAAATAAGTCTAGTTAACATCTATCACTTTACATTGTTGCAAACTTTTTCTTGTGTTGAGAAGTTTTAAGATTTATATTCTTAACAACTTTTAAATATATAATACAGTATTTATTAACCATAATCATCATGCTATAATATACATCCTTAGGACTTATTGTAGAATTGGATGTTATATCTTTTGACCACCGTCACCCATTTTGCACCATCTCCCACACCCCCATTCCACCTCCCAGCCCCTGGCAATCACCAGTCTGTTCTCTGTATCCATGAGCTCTTGTTACTTATTTTTTGATTTGCTAATTCTCTCTTCTGATATTCTAATCCTTTAGCAACATAATTCTTAAATTCTGTCAACTTAGTTCTTAAATTCAGGTACAGTATTTTGTGTGTGTGTTTAAATTATGGGTATTTTAAAGTGCATGTCTTATAATTCCAACATCTTAGTCATTCGTGGGCTTGTTCTTTTGTTTTCACTCATTTGGTCCTGCTGCCCAGCATATTTTTCCTCCTTTGTTTTTTTGTTTTTGTTTTTGTTTTTGTTTACATTGTGGTAAATGTATATAACATAGAGCTTGTCATTTTAAATATTTTAAGTGTACAGTTCATTAATTATATGTACAATGTTATTCAACCATCACATTATCTATTTTCAAAACACTCTCATCATAGAAACAGAAATTCTGTACCCACTGAGCAAGAACTCTTCATTCCCTCTACCTCTCATTCCTTTTAGCTTCTAATGTATTTTCTGTTTGTGAACTAAACCATACAATATTTGTCATTTTATGTCTGGCTTATTTCACTCAGCATAACGTTGTCAGAGTTCATCCATATTGCAGCATGTATCAGAAATTCATTGATTTTTTAGAGCTGAATAATATTTTGTTATATGTGTAAACCACATTTTATTTATCTATTTTTCTGTTGATGGACACAGGAGTTGGTTCCTATTTTTGACTGTTATGGATAATGCTGCATTGAACATATACTTGTATCTGTTAAGTCTCTGGGAAATACATCTAGGATTGGAATTCCTGGGTCATGTGGTAATTCTATGTTTCACTTTTCGAGGAACTACAAACTGTTTTCCAAAGTGGCAACACCATTTTACATTCCTATTAGCAATGTATGATGGTTCTAATTTCCTTAAATCTATGCTATCACTTGTTATTATCTGTTTTGTTATTATTGTTATTGGTACTACTATTTTCATCATCATCACCATAATTATAGCTGTCTGAATGGGTGTGCAGTTGTGTCTCATTATAGTTTATATTTTCTTTACTGTAATAACTAATGATCTTAAGCATCTTTTCCTTTCCTTATTGGCTCTTTGTAGATCTTCTTGGGATATATGTCAATTCAAGTCTTTTGTCTGTTTCTTCATTAGGTTATTTGTTGTTAATTAGAGGAATTCTGGATGTTAAGCCCACATGCCAATACCAATGCCATAAAGCTTTTCTACAATGTTTTCTTCTAGGAAACTTTCAGTTTTAAGTCTTCAAATCTTTAATACATCTTGAGTTGATTTTTGCGTATGGTTCAAGATAATGGTCCACATTTGCATGTGGGAATCCAGTTTTTCCAGCATCATTTGTTGAAGAGACTATCCCTTTCCAATTTGTATTCTTGATACCCTTGTCAAAGATTAGTTGACTTTGACTATATAGGGGTGAATTTCTGGACTCTCTATTTTCTTATATTAGTCTGTTTGTCTTTACATTAGTATTGTGCTGTTTTAATTCCTGTAGTTTTATAATATGTTTCTAAAATAGGCAGTGTGTGACTTCTAGTTTTGTTCCTTTTTCCTCAAGATTGTCTTAGCTATTCAGAATTCTTTATGGCTCCATATCAGTTTTTGTTTTTTTTGTGTGTGTGTTTGTTTTCGAGAGAGAGAGAGAGAGAATGAGCAGGAGGGGAGGAGCAGAGGTAAGGGAGAGAGAACCCCAAGCAGTCTTCATGCCCAGTGCAGAGCCTGATGTGGGGCTTGATGTCATGACCCTGAGATTATGACCTGAGCTGAAATCAACAATTGGATGCTTAACTGACTGAGCTACTCCTGTGCCCAGTTCCATATCAGTTTTAGATTTTTTTTTTGTCATCGGGATTTTGTTGGGGGTTGCATTGAATCTTTTTAAATAGTGTGGCTATTTAAAATATACCTTATTTGTTTAACTGCTTTACAATAGTCAACTGAATGATGTTCCTTAATTTGACCAATCCCATGTTACTGCAATTTAGGTTTCTAGTCTTCTGATGTGAAAACAGTGCTGCTATATCTATCCAAGTTATCTCACAAATATAATTTATATTTTTGATAACATCAAATTATCTTCCACTGAACTTGTAGCAGTTGACTCCTTTCATTAGTCTGTGTCAGTGCCCATCTGAATACCCCTTTAACAGTGTGTTGTCATTCCTTTTGACCTTTGTCAGTCTTATGGGTAAAGATGTTATCTCCAAGCAAGCATACTCCTAATAAACTCTATTTTTTTATTATATAATAAAAATAATAACCAAAGGAAAAAAAATGCCATAGTGGCTACTGTGTACTAAGCACAGGTGTGTTTCTAAATTCTTTGTAATTCTTAACTCTTAATCCTCAGGCCTACCTTTGAGGTAAACATTGGTTTATTCTTACTTTATAATGAGAAAACTGAGACTAAAAGATGAGATAATCTACCCAAGGTCCTCAGAAGTGAGGGTACCACCGTAATGGGATATTAGACTTTAGAGTTTGTGTTCTTCATAGGGTGGCAGGAATCCAAATAATAGTTCTAGGTATAATCTCAAAATAAGAACTACTTTCCTTATGGTAAAATAAGGTATTTATAACTGTTTACATTCTTTCTTCCTTTAACAACTGAGTGTACTATTAGAAGCCATTAGAACACCCACATTGTATTAATTTGCTGTGGCTGCTGAAACACATTTCCACAAACTGGTGGCCTAAAACAACAGAAATGTTTTCTCTCATTGTTCTGGAGTCCAAAGTATAAATCACAGTATTGGCAGGGCCACACTCCCTCTGAAGGGGAATACATTCCTCACCATTCCAATGTGGGTCCTGGCATCTCTTGACTTAAGCCTACATCACTCCACTGCCTGCCTTCATGGTCACATTGCTTCCTCTTCTGTATGTCTTCCCTTCCATGTTCTCTTTTGTTCTCCTTCTGTCTCTCTCTTTAAAGGTTACTTGGGATTGATTTAGGACTCACTTTGATTATCCAGAATAAGCTCCTTCTCTTAAAATCTTCAACTTAATCACATCTTTTGCAGTATAATGTACTATTCATTCTTTTTCTATATAAGGTGATATTCATAGGCCCAGGGATTAGGACATACACAAATCTTTTGAAAAGAGGCAAATTTAAACCACTAAGCACATTTTTCATTCACCTCAAATACCCTGAACCGCTTTCCTCTTTCATTTACTCTAAAATGTTCATGAAAGATCGGCCATGTGGCAGACATTATTCAACGTGCGAAGGAAAGAACAATGAATAGAACAGATAGCAACTCTGTCTTCATAGTGCTTACATTTTAGCTGAAGGGGCCAAATATATAAGGAATACATAAAATATGTAGAGTGCCATAAGGTGGTAAATGCTATGGGAAATAGCATGGCACATGGCAAATGTCTTTTCTGATGTGATTAAGTTAAGGATCTAGAGCAGGGGAGGTTATACGGGATTATCCTACAAATGTCTTTCTAGGAGAGAGACAGAGATGATATAATATACACAGAAGAGGGCCCAATGTGACCATGGAGGCAGAGATTTGCATGGCACAGCCACAAACCCAGCTTCCATGAGAAGCTGGAAATTGTAAGGAAATAGTTCTCCCCAAAGCCTTTGAAAGGAGTATGGACCTGTTGACACCTTGACTTTGGCCGGATGATTTTGGACTTCTGCTGGGCAGAACTCGGAGAGAATGAATTTCTATTGTTTAAAAGCCACAAAGGTTGTGGTAATTTGTTACAGTAGCTGCAGGACATGACTACAGGGACATTAGCACACATCCCTAAAGGAGGTGATGGAGCAAACCGGTTGTGTATGTGAGGACTGAGAACTCCTGACAGAGAGAAACTTCATGTCCATCAGCCTTGAGATGGTAGCATGCCTGCTGCCATGATTGAGGAAACATTAAGGCAGCCATCCAGGCTCAAGAGCAGTGAGCAGGGAAAGGGCAGTGGGAGATGAGACCAGAGAGGTCAGAAGACTTGAGGATTTGGTGGTAATGTTCATTCCAACTCCATTTGAGATGAGAAGTCCCTGAAGGGTTTTGAGCACAGGGATGATAAGGTCTGTTCTTTTCTTTGAATAGCTCTCAATTTCTACCAAAAGAAAACAGGATCACTCTGTCTGTGGTATTGGAATGGACTACAGGGGTCCACAGGCTGTGGCAGGACCCATTTAGGAGGCTAATACTTACATGTGGTAGGCAGCTGTTGCTATGAGTTTACAGTTTATAGATGTTGGTTGGAGATAAGCACAGCTGAGTGTTACAACCCTGGAAGTATGCTTTAAAACCTTTCATCATAGGAGGTTAAGATGTTATGTATGTATTAGTTCAATTTCATCAAGGGGCAATTAGTTTTCCTAACAGCAAATACTTCATACACAAGAGGGGTGGTAACATTTACTTAAAAGGCAACTACTAGTGTTTCAGCTGTGATTATTTCTGATCAACATTGTGAGGGAGGCTTTGCAAACGGATGTTAGAAGGGAATTTTCATGGGTGAATTTAGTCGCTTCTTAATAAGCATAATGTGTATGCCTATAAATTAAGTGTGAATTTGGTTGTATGTGACATATACAGATTGGTCAACTATTTTAAACTTCCCACTACTGCTTGTGTAGGACATTAGTCAGGGAAGCTTTTTACTTATCTTTCAGAATGCCATTCAAGACATCCTAATGTAGTCATGGGTTAACCTATTTTGGTTGGTTGTGTCAAATATTACACTGAGTCCTGCTTCTAAAATACTGTTGGGAGAGAAAAACCTTTTATGCAAAAAGTGGTTGCTTAATCTGAGGAAACATGTAGCTGGGTCTTCATCAAGCTGACAGGAACAAGGTATATGAGTGTTTTTATGCCTACTTTTCAATAAGGATTTAACTTATAAATGGCAGCAGCAGAATTTAGTCTGAGATTTGTTTTCATTGAAAACCAGGCATTGTGATTATATTGGAGTAGATGTCTTTTATCTTCCTTAGCAGCAGCTTAGGTTCAAGAGAGTATTTTAATGAAGTTTTCACAGCAAAAGTTCACATGCTGAGTGTATGCAAATCGCTTTGAACTAGAAGGGGTCCTCTCTCCCAGTTTAAAAATGGAGATTCAGATTTTATTTTCTTTCCCCTTGATACCTAGATATTAATATGTTATCTATTATCTATCAGAGGCACTCTGATTGCCATCCATCTAGTGATTTTCCCAAAGCATATTTTTTTGTAAAATTTGAACAAAACATAGATCCCTGCTTAGTAAAGAGCATTCTTTATACTTTATAGCAAGCAAAATGTTAAGAGCATGGGTAAGTTTTCCTCATTTTATATATAAGGTAATAATGGTTTAGAGAGAATAAGTCACAAAACCTAAAAACATATTTTATTGGAGGAAGGAGATTCCAAAGAATTTATTCTTTATACTGTAAAATAAAATTAATACAGAATAATGGTTGTAATATCTTGAAACAATGATGAAACAAAATAACAATTTCAAAATCCATATATATAGAATCATTTAAAATATTCTCAATTCATAAAACGAATTCTAATCATTCCCCAGTCTTTTTTGCTTTATATATTTGGATTTGAAATACAGAAATGAAGTTGTAGGGGAATGTGAAAATGTGTGTCCCTTGCACTGTATTCTTGGACACACAGAATAACACACATCCTTTGCTCTAGCTGGGGGATCTTTCTAAATCTATGCTTTAATAATTATATTTAATAATTATAATTCACATATTAATAATATTTTAAATTCATAATCCTAGTAATAGACCTGATTTATGGATTATCCACTTTGTTTATAGAAATGATTTAATCCTTAAAATAATCCAGAGACTATATGTTATATTCCGTAGGAGGGAATTCAGTTAAGACTAGATACATTGATTGCCCAGGTCCACATAGCTAGAGAGGGTGAAGTTAGAACTATAACAAAAATCTTCTCTGAACTGTGTTTCCATGTTCTCTTCATTAAATCACGATGGTTAATTACAGTAACCCTGAGAAGTGGACAGAGAAGCCACTGTTACTCATAAAGCAACAGAGAAGTTAGTGTTATTCGTAATCTGTATGTGAAGAAAATGAGATCATGCCTTAAATGGCAGAACTAGTTAATAGTAGAACTGACCTTTAACTAAGACTCCCACTCCCTGAGTGGTGCTCTTTCCTTGGACCCCTCTGTGGCTCAGTTGATGATATATACTTTTGCTTTTCTTACCATTTCAAAGTAGGCACCCTGTAAATTCTTCCCTTTAATTCCTACTCCTGAATACTTATGAATAAAATGACTTCTAAATCTCTGATTAGATAGGGAAATCTCGACAGTTCACTTTCTTACTCATTTTATCTTCTTGAGCTTTGCAAATTTGAGAAAATCCATTAGACAAATACATTGAGCAAAGTCACTTTAATCCACTTTCTTTAAACAGGGATTTTTATTGAACAAAGTAGAGAATTGGTCCTATCAAACTTTTATTTCACTTTATTGTGAATCCTCTAAAAATGCCGCTAATTTCCCTGAGGAAACTGGTTTACAGATGGTGTATTTTTCTTTATGTAATCATGCACGATTAAGAGGATACATCGGTTTCTTTTTTAGAGAGCTCTCCAGTGTAAAAAGTAAGCCCCATCTCATTTACACATACAAACACATGGTTTACCATACTGTTGCACTAAACTGAAGGGGCACCTGGATGGCTCATTGGGTAAGCCTCTGCTCATGTCATGATTCCAGAGTCCTGGGATAGAGCCCCGCATCGGGCTCTCTGCTCAGCAGGGAGTTTACTTCCCCCTTTCTCTCTCTGCGTGCCTCTCTGCCTCCTTGTGATCTCTGTCAAATAAATTAAAAAAAAAAAAAGAATGAAACTGAAAACCTTTAATTTCTCACTATCATGATAAAGTCTCTTGCTTTTTGGAAATTTATATAAATTAACTCTACTTGGTATTTAATTGGAGGAGGGGAGGAAGAGAAAGAGAGAAGAGATGGGTAAGTAGAGGAGAAGGAGAAATAGAAGGAAAAATAAATATATGTGTGCATGTATCTACACATGTATGCCTACATATATAGGTATGTATATGCAATATTTTTAACTAAACAAATATAATAGATATTATGTCTATGTATTATATAAATATGCACATGTAAATATAAATGTTAACAAACTTTTGTATCCCATAAAACAAGGTTATCTGAAAGACATTTATCATTGTAGTAGGCAGAATTCTAAGATGATTTCCAAGATTTCTGGCTTCTGCGTAGTCCCTTCTCCTTGAGTATGGGTGGAACTTCTGAATAGATGGGATTGTCATAATTTGGTTACATTATGTGATGACGGTGAAGTTATTTTGCAACTATAATTAATGTCCCGAGTCAGTTGATTTTGAGTTTAATCAAAAAAAAGATTATCCTGCCTGGGCTTTACTTGATCAAATGAAAAGTCGTTAAAAGGGGGAGTGTGGGGGCGTCTGGGTGGCTCAGAGGGTTAAGCCTCTGCCCTCAGCTCAGGTCATGATCTCAAGGTCCTGGAATCCAGCCCAGCACCAGACTCTCTGCTCAGCAGGGGGCCTGCTTCCTCTCCCCCTGCCCCTCTGCCTACCTCTCTGCCTGCTTGTCATCTCTCTCTGTGGGAGGAGCATGCTCTTCCTCAAGAGAGAGATTCCCTTGCTGGCTTTGAACAAGCGTTAGGACAGGGTGTGTGACAGGGTCACATGGCAAGGAACCAGGGAAGGTTAGTCCTTAAAGCTCAGAGAGTAGTAGTAACTTGCTGGCAGCCAGCAAGAAACCAGGACCTCAGGGCTATGCCCGCAAAGAACTGAATTCTGACAATAATTTTGTGAGCTTGACCGAAGACTTTGAACTCCAGAAAGAAACAAAATCCAGAAGACACCTAGATTATAATTTTGTGAGAGGTTTATCAGAGGATATAGTTGAACTGGGTTGAACTCCTGACCCACAGGAACTGACAAAATGTGTGTTGTTTTAAGCCACTATGTTTGTGGTAATTTGTTACACAACAATTAAAAAATAAATACAATGCTTTAGCCAAAAATCATATATACCACATATTCTTGTAGAATCATGAAGATACTTTCTGGAATTTAGGCTGCAGTAGATGAATTATTGTAGCTCTTTCAATTCTCAAATTCTGGACTATAGGAGGTACGGCCCATAAACTTGAATGCATGCAGGATTTATGTTGTGATGTAGAATGAAGCAGTCCGGGAATGAGACACCGTTACCACTGAAGGGACACCACCTGCCTCATTACAGTTTTTCAAACACTTTAGGTCAAATGAAATGACCAGAAACATTCTGTGACTCTATAAATCTTGTAGACCAGAGATTGAGACCCTGCTTTAGGATAGCCCACTGAGGAAAATGATTAATGGACAGATGGCTTTTTGTATTTCATATCTGTAAAGTAAAATTTAAAACAATTTAGTCTTTTGAGGTGCCTGGCTGGCTCAGTGGGTGAAAGGCTCTTACTCTTGATTTCAGCTCAGGTCATGATCTCAGGGTCCTGGGATGGAGCCTGACATGGGTCTCCCTGCCCTGTGGGGACTCTGCTTCTCTCCACTGTCTCTCTGCCTCTCCCCCAGCTCATGCTTGCTCTCTCTCTAAAATAAGTAAATCTTAAACAAACAAACAAACAAACAAACAAACAGAATAGTCTTTTTGTGCAAAGAACAAAGAAATCCAATATATAAACATTTATCAAATATCAACTGTATAGGCAATGTTGTAATTACTGGGGTCAAAGATTTGAATAGACATTATTCTTAAGAAGCAAAATGCCAGATATATAGATGTTTAAATAAATAACAGTTGAGAAAAAATAAATGAATGTGTCCAAGTTGTATACCTTTTGTAGGATCCTTTTTATTAAACATTAAGGTATTTTGTATTTGACATCACAATAAATTTACATGATTAAAGTAGGTTCATTTAAAGCTTAATCAGATGGCTCCAAAATCCTTAGCATTTTTATGTAAGATGGCCCAAATTCTGAAAGTCTATTTACCACTAAATTATTGACCAAATCATTATAAATAGAAGAAAAATGGACTAACATTTTTGTGATTCATAGTTAATTGGCTATGTTTCTTTTGACAATTTAAGTTTGACTTCTAAGTAGTGTTGGCAAAAGATAAAATGATCACCTTGATTGGAATCATAAAGACATTTCCTTTGTGAAACTCAATTAGCTGTTGTTGTTGTTGTTGTTGTTTTTTTTTTTTTTTTTTTTTTCCTGCCTCCTAAAATCATTTTCCTATTGTCTGGATGCATCCTATATCAGCTGGTGTTTGTGACTTTTGGTATGCAACCAACATGTTTAATTAAGTTATTTTAATGGATCAAAATATGCTGTGGCTTTCTAGCATTTATTGCCTGAAGTTCTCACTGCTTTTGAAAAACATCTGCTTTATCATAGAGATGTGATAATGTCAAGGATAAAGAGGACTTTTTAAATGTTTTTATCTGAATTCTTTGAGAATTATTATAAAGCTTCATTTATTTACCAATATTTAGTAGCACTAAATTAATATGTATATAGGACTGAAGGCTAAGTACTGTATGTAAAAACTGCATGTTATTTTCTCTTCACTTCCAGGCAGTTTCTTTTAAAGAATCTTTTTTATACAGGCAGTGGGTCTAGAAGCCTGCTGTGTTGATTATGCTATGATTGCTTTGTAAATCACTCTTTCAGGAGAAAGCTGGTACTTAAAATGCAACAGAGCCACTATTTCATTTTTTTTCTCCCGTAGTTAGGCAATAATATTATCTATTGAATAAGTAGATTGTATGATTAAAATGTATGTGAATATATAATATATGTGATTTTCCACTTCTTAGTTTTTTTTTTTTTTTATTTTGACAAAATGGTGCAACTGCACTGGAACTTATTTTCTAGTCTTTATTGCTCTGACAAATACTTTTTTGCATCTCTTTTCTTTGTGAAATGCTTTCTAAATGATTAAAAGGACCTTCCAAGATGTTACTTCCTAGAGTCCATCTTCTCTTCATCCTTCTGTTCCAGCTGGGCCCGCGATGCTAAAGGAACTGAAAGAAGAAACCACCAAATAAAAAGAAAATACCACAATAGGCTAGAGGAAACAAAGAACAAATCAGAGTAACACAAGAAAAAAAAAGAGAAAGATATAGAAAATTAAAGCATACTATTTATACACAGGGTCTTAGCATCTGAAGGATTTTACTTTTCTGTCCTGGCTTCTGCTCAACCAGGTAGTATAAATAAAAATTATTTTCAATCAATAGTTTGGATATTCTTATATATTCTAAGACATAATTTAGCCCCTGACTTGGACTTTAAGTTGGGTCGGGGGAGATACAGATCAGAGTTGTTCAGAGCAGTTTAGATAATCACAAGGTTGTTTAAGGTGGATTCATAGGACTTTTCAAAAAGATAAATGTCATTCTTGAACCAGAGACCCTACCAGACCATACTACCTCCTGAGCAGGTTAGAAGGTCATCTCATGGTTCCTTTATTCCCTGACAGTAACCCCTGAGAACTTGGAAGATTACCTGAGAGACAGCTATCAAAAATATGTGCACAGAGTAGTGGCTCTTAAATACTATTTGTTGGAATTCTTTGGGTTGCTGTTAAAAATGCAGATAGTGGGTTTATCCAAGACCATGTAAACCTCAGAATTTCTGAGGAGGAATCCAGGGTATCAGTATTTTTTAAACTTCCCAAGTGATTCTAGTGTTCACAGGAATTGATTCTCAGTCAATCAAGGTCACCTCTGACCCTTAGTCCTGCATTTCTCCAGTAACATATAGCTCCTCAAAGTCACTTCTCCTTTTCCCAGAAACTATAATCTTAGAGAAGATTCCCGATTAGAACTCTGATTATAGGGGCCTTTATGAATATATCAAATATTTGTGAAGGATTTGTTTAAAGTGTGCTCATCAGGCAAGTTGCTCATGGTGGTAAGTGAAATTGTGGGAAATTTCTTGGCCAAAGTAATGGTCAATGATGAATATTTGTTTGCTGTACTGAAAAAAATGACAACACATAGAAATGGGCCGTTTATATTCTCAATTTAGTATTATAAAAATATATTAAAAGTTTTTATTCTTCATTAGCAATTGATGGTTTAGTGGTTTAGTCTACTCTTAGAAAAGAAGTATACCATTTCTTAGAATACATATTTCATATTAGCTGACTTATTGGTAATGCTTTCAATTGGATTACTTCTATTAGCATATATACATGCTGTTATTTCTCATCTTAAAATAAAATATTTCTTGACCCTCCTTCATCTACTTCCAGTGACTCATTTCTCTGGTCCCTGCTATAGCAAAATTTCTCAAAAAATAATATAAACTTGCTCACTCTTGTTCCCCTTTACGTATTTTCTCTGGAAAAAAACTCATCAGCTCATAACCCCTTTGATTTAAAGGTCACAAACACTGTACAGTTTATAATACTTATAGTTTATAGAGGGTTAAATCCAATGACTCTTTTGCTGACCACTCAACATAGTTTGGATAGAGTTGATCTCTATCTCCTTCTTCAAATATTTTCTTCACCTGGCTTCTAAGACCCAATCCATGCGTGCACTTTTCCTCATACCTCACTAATCACCCTTTGTAGCTCAGTTGCTTTTTTTTTTCTTTTTAACTGTCCTCTCTCTTTTCTCCAAACTCTGAATGTTGATGGGCTCCAGGACTTAATTCTAGCACCCTTTCTCTTTGCCCTTCAGTGTCACACTTATATCCTCACTTTAAAAACAACCTTCATTCTTGTGAAAACCAAATTTATGTCTCTCATCTAGACGTTTCATCATTCAGTCAACACTAGCCATGTAAATGTAATAGCATAATGTGTCCCAATTAAACTCCGTTCTCCTCTCCACTCCTGAGAGTGACTCTCCTTCAAGTGTACTCCCTCTCTTCAAATGACAGCGCCAGGCCCTTCTCCCAGTTACCCAGCGCACACACATAAGAGTCCTTGATGTCTCTCTTTCTCTCACATCCCATATCCAATCTGCCAGCAGAACCATGTTGTCTCTATATTCAAAATCAATTCGGAATATGACTACTTCTTACCGCTTTCATTTCTAAAATGCTGTTTCAAGCTACCATAGTCTCTTACCTCAATCGCCTTCTGAATGTGCCTTATTTCTGCCCTTGCTTCCTGTCTATTCGTAGCTCAGGAACCAAAATATTTGTTGAAAACATTTCTCCTTATCATCTTACTCAGAGTAAAAACCAACATCTACCAAATGGTTTGTAAGACCCTCATTCATCTATACCCTTGCTCATTGCTATACATTTTCACTGGCTTTTTGTTCTTCTTAGTTCATATCAGCCATGAACCACCTCAAGGCCTTGCACTTGTTATTCCCTCTGCCTCAAATGCTTTTACTTACACATCTACACGGTTTCCATCCTCGTTCATCTCACCCTTCCAATAAATTCTTCCCTTGGTAGCTTTTTAAAAATTGCAACCTCCCTTTCTCCTCAGCACTCTTCCTCTTCCATGTTTTACTTTTATCCATAGTTTTTACCATCATCCTATGTGCAGATATCTTATGTATATTCCTCAATTAGAATGAGGTCCTTAAGGATATACATTTATTTTGTTTTATTCTTGCTGTATTTCTAGCACCCTGGACATTGCCTGGGACTTATAATGTGATTCATAAATCTTTGTGAATAGAATATATCACATATGGAACCATCACTAGGTTCCTATCAGTGGAGTTTCTGGCTCTCAGTTAGAAACACTATCTTGATTTTCATGTAAGAATTCAGAATGAAATGAAACATGAGGAAATCTCAGGGGCATAGATTTTTTTTTTTAAACATTCAGTCTACCTACTAGCATTCTGTAGAGTCTCCACATTACCTTATGCTGTGTCTGCAGTTGTACAAAAGTATTGGAATTTACAGAAATATGCCAACTGAAGCTTAAAGAAGAGTGTACAGTGTTTTTTGAAATCCATAACTCTTATTTTCTGCTGTGCTTAATTTCAAAACCCAGAGCCATTATTAAACTTTGTAAAGTATTTGTTCTTTTATCTGGGGATCATATTGCTATCTATCTCTATTTAGTTTATATGTGGAAAAAAAAAAAGCCCTCTAAAATCTTTTCATCAAATTATACTCTGGGGATCCTGTTCCTGAGAACTTTTTATCTTGATTCCTGTTGTCAGGCGAGCCCAGCTATACTTTCTATCAATGTAAGAACTAACTGAAAATATTATTGAGATGGTGTTTTCATCAGGTTCTCAAAGGTGATCAGAAATTCCTAGTACTGTAAATTAAGGGTTTCTGTGATTCAGACACAGATGATCTAGTATAATAGGGCTTCTTGGGGTGACAGGGATAGTGTTTTTTTTTTTTTTTTCTTGCCAGGCGTAAGAGAAACTATTTTATTGTTGCTGTTATCAGCATGTTCTCTGGTTGTATAATGCAGGTGAGCCCATATTCAGGTCATAGGGATGGTTTCATCTTGCTTGTATAGCAGAGACATTTATACCTGACTGTGTAAACTGATGTCGCCTATTATTGCATTCATGGGAGTTAGTAAGAGGTGGCAACATTGAAGGATGATTTTCATTACCACTCCTCTTGCCGTTGCTCAAGCCATATTGAGAAACTTTCTTCAGGAACTTCCAATATCCAGTTTAAGTCTATAAACAGTTTCTGAGTGATGGATCTGAAAAAAAAAATAAATTTAGTAATTTTTGCAATCACTTTTTTGCTCATGGATCACCAAAAATATTGTGTGAAGAGTTGTGAACTTCTCAAACTGACCTCCCATGGGAGAAAAATGGAACAGCTGATGCTATGTTGGTTTGCAGTATATGCCACTGTGAAAGGACAATCTACAAGAATTAATGAGCTGCCTAGCCTTTCATTGTTAGCTTTATGAAGTATGAGAGCAGAGTTGTGAAGATAAAATTTTTGTCAGTCTCTTTCAATTCTCTATTTGTATTGATTCTTATAGCACCCCTCCTTGGCTTCCAAAGGTATCTTTTAGGTGCAATGAACAGTAACCTGGCATAGCTTGATTGAGAGGGCTTCCATGAGAAGCATGGCAATCTAACAATTACATAGTGCTCATCATACAATTATACAGTGCTCAGATTTTATAATTTATCATAAAGGATTGCTTTGGGATTATTGGACTCTCACAGTAAGTAACCTGAATTAGGTACAGTGGCACTTAACAGTTACTGGTGCAACTGCAAATCATCAGAATGGTTTTTGCTCTATTCACCAACCAGATGGAACATATTGGGAAATTCTGCTTCAGACAAGGGGGTTTGCCAAAGTAAGAAGTAATAAGGGGGAGTTGCTCTTCACATTGAAGGTAAGTCCTGGAAAATGGAAGAAACTTCTTGGCAGAGTCAAAAGAGAGTGGAGATAGAAAAATTTCTAGGTAAAAGTGCAGATTTCCTTCCCAGCATGAAATTAAGGTAGATTCAGCTGCAGTTTGTTGGTGCAGACCAAGCATATTTAAAATGTCTTCAGGAGTGCCTGGGTGACTCAGTGGGTTAAGCCTCTGCCTTCAGCTCAGGTCATGATCTCATCAGGGTCCTGGGATCGAGCCCTGCATCAGGCTCTCTGCTCAGTGGGGAGGCTGCTTCCCCCCCCCTCTTTCTGCCTGCCTCTCTGCCTACTTGTGATCTCTCTCTCTGTCAAATAAATAAATAAAATCTTTAAAAAAATAAAAAATAAAAATAAAATAAAATGTCTTCAAACAGTGAGGACATAGGCAAGTGATATGCAATAAGAAATTTGAATTAGATGGACACTAAAATGTGCAGCTATCAGTAAACCAGATTTTATCTATGCCGCAATTTTGTCAAAAACTTTACTTGGAGGTGATAAATATTGAGCAAATTCTCTAGACCAAAGTGGAAGTAATGAGATAACTTCAGGACACATCAATGGATATCCAAGACCATTTAAAATATATAATAAAACCACATATATAAAATTATTACCTGTCAAAACTCCTGAGATCTAATAAAAATAAAGACACATGTATTTTGTTACATTAACTTTACCTAGAGAATGATGTTGTAGAGGAGTCAGCCATAGCATGGAGGCTATATCAGACAAAAATTTATAAATCTGCATCACAAAACTTGTTAATTGAAACTAAGGAGACAGCTGGGAGCTTGGTCATGTTTGGCAAAGCGAAGACATACCGCATCGCTAATGAAGTCTGTGTTATAACATTGATTTAAATGAATTCTCATTCTCAGAAAAATCATGCTTTTGTGCACCTTCAAATTATTTATATAAATACACATTCATAGGGAACTTCATCAATTTTTGATTTTAGATGTGTTTACACATAAGCCTGGCAACTCATGTATCCTAGATATCTTTTCTGTTTGTTTGTCCTTATTTTTTAATAGAGAGGGGGAAGTGGGAGGAGCTGAGGGAGAGGGAGAAGGAGATTGAGAGAGAGAGAGAGTCTTAAGCAAGCTCCATGCCCAGCGTGGAGCCTGCTGCAGGGCTCAATCTCAAAGCCTTGAGATCATGACCTGAGCTGAAATCGAGTCAGACACTTAACCGACCACCCAAATGAAATCCTCCTGGATTTCATTTGAATGGCTTGAAAATCAATGTGGTTTTCTTTGCACCTCCTTCTACAACATGGAAGAATGTTGTTGTCATTCTTTTAAGAGAGGAATTTCAGAATTTAGTATTACATAGGTCGTAGTTCATTTTTAAAGGCAGAATGGTGACACTGCAAGATTCAGTTATATTGAAGTCCCAACACACTTCAGTGGATTATTCTTTTTTGTAAAAGCATTTAGTTTAGGCTTTTTATGCAAGGTACAATATAGTGATCATAAAGTGTTCTATTTCAGAGCACTGTCTTCTCTTCCAGATCTTCAAAGTTGAGGTCAGCATTCACCCATCACCTCTTTTCTGTTACAACATCTTCAACACTCATCATAATTTAAAAAGTAGAATTTTACTACTTAGCATATTTACAAATTTCTTCCCATTTTTATCATTATTCTTTTACCCCTCCCCCTGTTGTTTTCTTTCTTTTTTTTTTTTTAAAGATTTTATTTATTTACTTGAGAGAGAGAGACAGTGAGAGAGAGCATGAATGAGGAGAAGGTCAGAGAGAGAAGCAGACTCCCCATGGAGCTGGGAGTCCGATGCGGGACTTGATCCCGAGACTCCAGGATCATGACATGAGCCGAAGGCAGTCGCCCAACCAACTGAGCCACCCAGGCGTCCCCCCTGTTGTTTTCTGATCCAAACTGTCTGAACTGAGTTAATTTTTCTCCTTCAATCTTTGCCTCCTCATAACTTTTTTTTATTGACATTATTGTCCTCTCTGTTACCTAGGTGCAAACTTTGAAAATGGTTTGATGCCTCTTGTTTCTGTGTATTTCACCTCTGAAGTGTGACCAAAGGTGGGCCAGTATTAGTACCAAGTAATCCTCTAAAGAACCTCTTGTACTTTTCTCTTTCTAATCTCAATGACATTGACTAGTTTGAGTTTCATGACTTTTCACCTTGGCTGTTGTAACGTTCTCTAAATTGATCTTTTATCTTTACTTTCCCTCACCTCCAGTTCTTTCTATATCACAGGCTTAACAGATTAAGTAATTGTTCAAGTATTTTAGTTATGCTTCATATTTTTTAAGAGAATGGGTTCGTCACTCAAGGAATCAAATAACCATGTCTTTCTCCTAGAACCTAAAAAGTTGCTCTGCAGTGACTACCTCTCAGCTTTCAATCTTCTTACTTTGAAATGCTAAACTTCTAAGTACTACTTCTATTTTTCTTTAGGTGAATTTAGTAAAAATATATTTCTTCTGTATCAGTAAATCAAATTTATAAGCTAGATTCTGTTCAGGATACATGGATAGAGACCTTTCCTGCCTTTAAGAAGCTTACAACTCCAGGGAAGATGAAATACACACTTCAATGACTACAAAAATAAAAATACTTTAAGTAGGTTTCAAAGAGGTCAAGATGGCGAAGAAGTAGCAGGCTGAGACTACTTCAGCTAGCCGGAGATCAGCTAGATAGCTTATCTAAAGATTGCAAAAACCTGAAAATCCATCGGCAGATTGAAGAGAAGAAGAACAGCAATTCTGGAAACAGAAAAACAACCACTTTCTGAAAGGTAGGACCAGCGGAGAAGTGAATCCAAAGCGACGGGAAGATAGACCCCGGGGGGAGGGGCCGGCTCCCGGCAAGCGGCAGAGCAACCGCGCACAAAACCAGGACTTTTAAAAGTCTGTTCCGCTGAGGGACATCGCTCCAGAGGCTACCCGGGGCAAAGCCCACATGGGGTCAGCGTGGCCTCAGGTCCCGCAGGGTCACAGAAGGATCGGGGGTGTCTGAGTGTCGCAGAGCTTGCGGGTATTGGAACGGGAAAGCCGGCTACAGAGACAGAGCCGACAGTAAGCTCGCAGCTCGGGGTGACCTTGAACCGGTCACAGGCTCAGTGAGCTCCGAGCGCGGCTGGAGGTCAGAAAGACGGGAGTAACTGGGCGCGGTTCTCTGAGCGCGCACTGAGGAGTGCGGCCCTGGGCTCTCGGCTCCTCCAGGCCGGAGACCAGGAGGCCGCCATTTGTATTCCCGTCCTCCGGAACTCTACGGAAAGCGCTCAGGGAACAAAAGCTCCTGAAAGCAAACCCGAGCGGATTACTCACCCCGGCCCCGGGTAAGGGCGGTGTAATTCCGCCTGGGGCAGACACTTGAGAATCACTACAACAGGCCCCTCCCCCAGAAGATCAACAAGAAATCCAGCCAAGACCAAGTTCACCTACCAAGGAGTGCGGTTTCAATACCAAGGAGAGCAGCAGAATTCCAGAGGAGGAGAAAGCAAAGCACGGAACTCATGGCTTTTTCCCTGTGATTTTTTTTAGTCTTGCAGTTAATTTAATTTTTTTCTTTTTCATTTTTTGTTTTTTTTTCTCACCTTCGGGTAAAATTTTTTTTTAACTGTTACCTTTTTCTTTTTTAACGATTTTTTACTAGTGTATGTAATATATATTTTTTCTTTTTTATATTTTTCTTAGGTGTTTTCTTTTTTTTTAAAATTCTTTTCTTTTTTTTTCTCTTTTTTCTCTTTTTTTTTCTTTCTTCCTTTTTGAACCTCTTTTTATCCCCTTTCTCCCCCCTCACGATTTTGGATCTCTTCTAATTTGGTTAAAGCACATTTTCCTGGGGTTGTTGCCACCCTTTGAGTATTTTACTTGCCCCTTCATATACTCTTATCTGGACAAAATGACAAGACGGAAAAATTCAACACAAAAAAAAGAACAAGAGGCAGTACCGAAGGCTAGGGACTTAATCAATACAGACATTGGTAATATGTCAGATCTAGAGTTCAGAATGACAATTCTCAAGGTTCTAGCCGGGCTCGAAAAAGGCATGGAAGATATTAGAGAAACCCTCTCGAGAGATATAGAAGCCCTTTCTGGAGAAATAAAAGAACTAAAATCTAACCAAGTTGAAATAAAAAAAGCTATTAATGAGGTGCAATAAAAAATGGAGGCTCTCACTGCTAGGATAAATGAGGCAGAAGAAAGAATTAGTGATATAGAAGACCAAATGACAGAGAATAAAGAAGCTGAGCAAAAGAGGGACAAACAGCTACTGGACCACGAGGGGAGAATTCGAGAGATAAGTGACACCATAAGACGAAACAACATTAGAATAATTGGGATTCCAGAAGAAGAAGAAAGAGAGAGGGGAGCAGAAGGTATACTAGAGAGAATTATTGGAGAGAATTTCCCCAATATGGCAAAGGGAACGAGCATCAAAATTCAGGAGGTTCAGAGAACGCCCCTCAAAATCAATAAGAATAGGCCCACACCCCGTCACCTAATAGTAAAATTTACAAGTCTCAGTGACAAAGAGAAAATCCTGAAAGCAGCCCGGGAAAAGAAGTCTGTAACATACAATGGTAAAAATATTAGATTGGCAGCTGACTTATCCACAGAGACCTGGCAGGCCAGAAAGAGCTGGCATGATATTTTCAGAGCACTAAATGAGAAAAACATGCAGCCCAGAATACTATATCCAGCTAGGCTATCATTGAAAATAGAAGGAGAGATTAAAAGCTTCCAGGACAAACAACAACTGAAAGAATTTGCAAACACCAAACCAGCTCTACAGGAAATCTTGAAAGGGGTCCTCTCAGCAAAGAGAGAGCCTACAAGTGGTAGATCAGAAAGGAACAGAGACCATATACAGTAACAGCCACCTTACAGGCAATACAATGGCCCTAAATATATATCTCTCAATAGTTACCTTGAATGTTAATGGGCTAAATGCCCCTGTCAAAAGACACAGGGTATCAGAATGGATAAAAAAAAAAAAAAACCCATCTATATGTTGCCTCCAAGAAACACATTTTAAGCCTGAAGACACCTCCAGATTTAAAGTGAGGGGGTGGAAAAGAATTTACCATGCTAATGGACATCAGAAGAAAGCAGGAGTGGCAATCCTTATATCAGATCAATTAGATTTTAAGCCAAAGACTATAATAAGAGATGAGGAAGGACACTATATCATACTCAAAGGGTCTGTCCAACAAGAAGATTTAACAATTTTAAATATCTATGCCCCCAACGTGGGAGCAGCCAACTATATAAACCAATTAATAACAAAATCAAAGAAACACATCAACAATAATGCAATAATAGTAGGGGACTTTAACACTCCCCTCACTGATATGGACAGATCATTCAAGCAAAAGATCAGCAAGGAAATAAAGGCCTTAAACGACACACTGGACCAGATGGACATCACAGATATATTCAGAACATTTCATCCCAAAGCAACAGAATACACATTCTTCTCTAGTGCACATGGAACATTCTCCAGAATAGATCACATCCTCGGTCCTAAATCAGGACTCAACCGGTATCAAAAGATTGGGATCATTCCCTGCATATTTTCAGACCACAATGCTCTAAAGCTAGAACTCAACCACAAAAGGAAGTTTGAAAAGAACCAAAATACATGGAGACTAAACAGCATCCTTCTAAAGAATGAATGGGTCAACCGGGAAATTAAAGAAGAATTGAAAAAAATCATGGAAACAAATGATAATGAAAATACAACAGTTCAAAATCTGTGGGACACAACAAAGGCAGTCCTGAGAGGAAAATATATAGCGGTACAAGCCTTTCTCAAGAAACAAGAAAGGTCTCAGGTACACAACCTAACCCTACACCTAAAGGAGCTGGAGAAAGAACAAGAAAGAAACCCTAAGCCCTGCAGGAGAAGAGAAATCATAAAGATCAGAGCAGAAATCAATGAAATAGAAACCAAAAAAACAATAGAACAAATCAACGAAACTAGGAGCTGGTTCTTTGAAAGAATTAATACAATTGATAAACCCCTGGCCCGACTTATCAAAAAGAAAAGAGAAAGGACCCAAATAAATAAAATCATGAATGAAAGAGGAGAGATCACAACTAACACCAAAGAAATACAAACTATTATAAGAACGTACTATGAGCAACTCTACAGCAATAAATTTGACAATCTGGAAGAAATGGATGCATTCCTAGAAACATATAAACTACCACAACTGAACCAGGAAGAAATAGAAAGCCTGAACAGACCCATAACCAGTAAGGAGATTGAAACAGTCATTAAAAATCTCCAAACAAACAAAAGCCCAGGGCCAGACGGCTTCCCGGGGGAATTCTACCAAACATTTAAAGAAGAACTAATTCCTATTCTCCTAAAACTGTTCCAAAAAATAGAAATGGAAGGAAAACTTCCAAACTCATTTTATGAGGCCAGCATCACCTTGATCCCAAAACCAGGCAAGGATCCCACCAAAAAAGAGAGCTATAGACCAATATCCTTGATGAACACAGATGCGAAAATACTCAACAAAATACTAGCCAATAGGATTCAACAGTACATTAAAAAGATTATTCACCACGACCAAGTGGGATTTATTCCAGGGCTGCAAGGTTGGTTCAACATCCGCAAATCAGTCAATGTGATACAACACATCAATAAAAGAAAAAACAAGAACCATATGATACTCTCAATAGATGCTGAAAAAGCATTTGACAAAGTACAGCATCCCTTCCTGATCAAAACTCTTCAAAGTGTAGGGATAGAGGGCACATACCTCAATATCATCAAAGCCATCTATGAAAAACCCACTGCAAATATCATTCTCAATGGAGAAAAACTGAAAGCTTTTCCGCTAAGGTCAGGAACACGGCAGGGATGTCCATTATCACCACTGCTATTCAACATAGTACTAGAGGTCCTAGCCTCATCAATCAGACAACAAAAGGAAATTAAAGGCATCCAAATCGGCAAAGAAGAAGTCAAATTATCACTCTTCACAGATGATATGATTCTATATGTGGAAAACCCAAAAGACTCCACTCCAAAACTGCTAGAACTTATACAGGAATTCAGTAAAGTGTCAGGATATAAAATCAATGCACAGAAATCAGTTGCATTTCTCTACACCAACAGCAAGACAGAAGAAAGGGAAATTAAGGAGTCAATCCCATTTACAATTGCACCCAAAACCATAAGATACCTAGGAATAAACCTAACCAAAGAGACACAGAATCTATACTCAGAAAACTATAAAGTACTCATGAAAGAAATTGAGGAAGACACAAAGAAATGGAAAAATGTTCCATGTTCCTGGATTGGAAGAATAAATATTGTGAAAATGTCTATGCTACCTAAAGCAATCTACACATTTAATGCAATTCCTATCAAAGTACCATCCATCTTTTTCAAAGAAATGGAACAAATAATTCTAAAATTTATATGGAACCTGAAAAGACCTCGAATAGCCAAAGGGATATTGAAAAAGAAAGCCAACGTTGGTGGCATCACAATTCCGGATCAAGCTGTATTATAAAGCTGTCATCATCAAGACAGCATGGTACTGGCACAAAAACAGATACATAGATCAATGGAACAGAATAGAGAGCCCAGAAATAGACCCTCAACTCTATGGTCAACTCATCTTCGACAAAGCAGGAAAGAATGTCCAATGGAAAAAAGACAGCCTCTTCAATAAATGGTGCTGGGAAAATTGGACAGCCACATGCAGAAAAATGAAATTGGACCATTTCCTTACACCACACACAAAAATAGACTCAAATGGATGAAGGACCTCAATGTGCGAAAGGAATCCATTAAAATCCTTGAGGAGAGCACAGGCAGCAACCTCTTCGACCTCAGCCGCAGCAACATCTTCCTAGGAACAATGCCAAAGGCAAGGGAAGCAAGGGCAAAAATGAACTATTGGGATTTCGTCAAGATCAAAAGCTTTTGCACAGCAAAGGAAACAAAATCAAAAGACAACTGACAGAATGGGAGAAGATATTTGCAAACGACATATCAGATAAAGGACTAGTGTCCAGAATCTATAAAGAACTTAGCAAATTCAACACCCAAAGAACAAATAATCCAATCAAGAAATGGGCAGAGGACATGAACAGACATTTCTGCAAAGAAGACATCCAGATGGCCAACAGACACATGAAAAAGTGCTCCATATCACTCGGCATCAGGGAAATACAAATCAAAACCACAATGAGATATCACCTCACACCAGTCAGAATGGCTAAAATCAACAAGTCAGGAAATGACAGATGCTGGCTAGGATGCGGAGAAAGGGGAACCCTCGTACACTGTTGGTGGGAATGCAAGCTGGTGCAACCTCTCTGGAAAACAGCATGGAGGTTCCTCAAAATGTTGAAAATAGAACTGCCCTATGACCCAGCAATTGCACTACTGGGTATTTACCCTAAAGATACAAACGTAGTGTTCCAAAGGGGCACGTGTACCCGAATGTTTATAGCAGCAATGTCCACAATAGCCAAACTATGGAAAGAACCTAGATGTCCATCAACAGATGAATGGATCAAGAAGATGTGGTATATATACACAATGGAATACTATGCAGCCATCAAAAGAAATGAAATCTTGCCATTTGCGACAACATGGATGGAACTAGAGCGTATCATGCTTAGCGAAGTAAGTCAAGCGGAGAAAGACAACTATCATATGATCTCCCTGATATGAGGAAGTGGTGATGCAACATGGGGGCTTAAGTGGGTATGAGAAGAATAAATGAAAGAAAATGGGATTGGGAGGGAGACAAACCATAAGTGACTCTTAATCTCACAAAACATACTGAGGGTTGCTGGGGGGAGGGGGTTTGGGAGAAGGGGGTGGGATTATGGACATTGGGGAGGGTATGTGCTTTGGTGAGTGCTGTGAAGTGTGTAAACCTGGTGATTCACAGAACTGTACCCCTGGGGATAAAAATATATGTTTATGAAATGGAAAAAAAAATAAATCCTACATTTTTATAGTAAAAAAAAAAATAGGTTTCAAAGAAACTGCTATAACACTCCATTTATTTATTTAACAAATATTTATTATCTCCTTCTCTATGCTTGTCACCATCCTGGATGTTGGGATATTAACATCAAAGGAGAAGTCTTACCCCAAAGGAGCTAATGTTTTAAAGGAGTTAGAAAGATAGCAAATAAATAAATACAAATTATGTTTCCAGATGGAAATTATATGGAGACAAATAAACTATGATAAGGGTATTAAAAAGTAACAGTAGGGTCAGGACAGCTCTTTTCGAATGTGAAGCCAAGATAGGCCTTTCAGAAGATAAAACATGTGACAGAGACCTAATGAAGTGAGGGAGATTGCCATAGAAGGACAGGGGAAGGGCATTTCAGTAAGAGGGAAACAAATGAAAGGACCCCAAAGTCTGGTAAATCCTGATGTCCAAAAAGCAACAAGAAGGAAGTTCATGGGGGAGATAAGTGAGTTGCAGGGTAAGGTGTTAGAAGTCAAATTTGGAAGACAGTCCTGGAGGAAAAGAATGTAAGGCTTTATAGTCACTATAAAGAACATGGCCTATTGTTCTAAGTGTGATAAGATTCACTTGTATTGTTCTGAGCAGGGATATCAAATTATCTAGTTTAAATTCTGAAAGAAATATTCCAACTGCCTGGGGGAGAAAGGTTAGGGAAGAAGTGGAAACTGAATCACATGTAAGGAGACTCTGGCAGAGGTCCAAGTGAGAGAAAATGGTGGTGTAGGCTTTGGTGGTGGTGGAAAGATGAGTGTTCCCTGATTCTCTTAATTTGAAAGAGAGAGCTGAGGGGACGTGGAGTACATTGGATGTGAATTTGAGAGAAAAAGAAGAATCAAAAAAATTCCTCTTAATTTGTTTAGAGGAATGGAAGAGGATAATTTGGGAGGGCCATAGTGAAAGTTCTGCTTTGCAAATGTTAAATTTGAGATTTCTGTTGATACATTTATAGATGTAAAGTAAGCAATTGACTACATCAAGGGAGAGGTCAAGGCTGAGGGAAAGAAAAAAAAGAAAGAAAGAAATGGAGAACTCAATAATTCTGGATGAGATTAAAACCCTTGTGAATGGATGAGATCACTTACCAATGATTGCATGAGTAGAGAAGAGAAGAAGTCCAAACACCAAGACCAGGGGCCACTGATATTTAGACAAATGGTTAAGGATGAGTGTCAAAAATAGTCAATGAGATGCCATTTACAGGTCTGGAGATCAGAAAAAGCTTCATGTAAGAGATACCATTTGACTTAGGCCGGAAGTCTGGGCAGAATCATCAACAGTGATGCTGGTGGGCGGGACTTGAAGCAGCAAGGAGATGTCTGAGCTAAACTGCATGGGTGGAAACATGTTGAATGCTTAAAAAACAAATTACTTAACTACAAGCTAAACTAAATTATCATACCCTAAATAAACTCTATACATTGTCACACCCATTCCTCTGTTTGGCATTATGCATTATGATAGGTGTTGTTTTTTAATGCTTGTATTTAATTTTTTTCCATTTCACGGCAGTGAATTAGTGCCCACAAACTATGTTATTGCATCACAGTGGACACAATCTGCTATTTATTACCACTGACTTTTTGCTTTCTGGAAAAGGTGCTTTGCTTAGCCATGAAATGCCAGATGGCAGTGATGTACCAATTATAATTCAGGAAGAAATGTGTCTGCAAAATGGAATTAGATACAAATTCATCAGGAAGCCCTGGCTGTTATGGAGGAACTTCCACAGTTCTCTGTGCTTTTATCTCCCAATTTTATAATAAGCACAAGTTTCTCCAGGGGTTCAATATAAATTAGGCATCATCCATGACCTCAAGGTGTTTACTGTCTAGTATAAGAAATATGTTGAGCACATAAGATAATTATTAACCAAAGCTAACTGTGCTTTTAATGCTTTTACCTCCACTTATTTACCTCTCCACTTACCTGCAGCAGTTTAGAACCTTTTAGTTGTTGATATCCTCTTGGCAAAAGCTGGCAGTATGTAGGCAGACAGAGGTTCAGACCCAGAATCCCATGTAGTTTCGATGATGTTCAGCACAAATGTACTCAAAACACAAGTGCCAGCCTCAGCTGGAGATTCTGCCTTCGTTTCTCTATCTAGTGCTGCTGTTTTCTACTGAGTCTCGGAGAACATCTTCTTAACACCCAACCCATCTCTAACAAACCTCTTTCCCCAGGAAGAACGGTCCTTTGCATGCTCTAAATTGATAGCCAGGTATCTTCTCTTCATGTAACATATGGCATGATTTCTTTTTTTTGTGGCCAAATAATATTCAGTTGTATGTATATGCCATGTTATCTTTATCCATGTATTCACTGATGGACATCCAGGGGGTTCAGGACAAAAGCTATTCTGCAAAAATGCTACTCAGAGTCACTGCATATGAAGTCACCATTTTTACAGGTCAAAAGAGTTTAATAAAAACTAATGTAATATGATTCAATATACTACTACATCTACACAAATAGAGACTGGTGCCCCATTGTCTTAGTTCTCTTTCTGCTTATTTCCTTCAATAACGTGTGCCAAGAAGGAAGCCAAGAAAACAGCTTATGCCAATCTCTATGCTTCTTCCTTTAATTATATACAGTTTGAATTGGATATAAATAAAATGGCAGTAAGCATAATTTAATTTGAACATTTAATTGCTTGCAGCAATATTGTGCTTTTACCAAACTTCCCCAACATGCACACCCATCATTCTATTTTCAGCTGATCTTAATGCCGTCAGTGAGATGCTCAGGCTCTGCGGTATTGCTTGGGGCTGTGCTTCCTGCTGCACCTGTCCTTGCGCTTCGTTATTATGCAATTTGTGGAAATTCTGTATCCTTATTTCCACTTCCTGTCCCCATTCTCACAAGTTTTTCATTTTTCATTCATTAGTTTTATGAACAAATTTTTTTCACTAAAATCTTTGATGATTCTCTAGAAGTAGCCCATGTCTTTTCTTCTTTCTCTTGTCACTGCCATATCCCTGAGATTTTATGTCTGTGCCAAGGCTCATGACTTTCCGCCACATAAGGCACCAAGAGAGAATATAAACTGGAACTAAGATTTTAAGATTTGATAAGATTTCTATAGCTGGAACTCCAAGTGAAGACATTCTAGGTGGAAGAAGTGGCAGGAGAACCTTATTTGCTGGCAAATCTAGTTTTCACTAAATAATACATTTTTTTTAAATTGAGGTAAAAAGCACATAATGAGATCTACCCTCTTAAATTTTTAAGTGTGGAGTACCACATTGTTAACTATAAGCACAATTTTATGCAGCAGATCTCTAGGGCTTTTTTATCTTGCATGACTTAAACTCCATAAATATTAAATAGCAACTCTCTATTTCTTCCCCCCCCCCACCCCAGCCCCTGGAAACTACTATGCAACTTTCTGTTTCAATGAGTTTAATTCTTTTATAGGTAACTCATACAAGTGTAATCACACAGCTTTTATCTTTCTGTGATTTGCTTATTTCACTTATATTGTCCTCAAGATTAATCCATATTGTAGCATATGGTGATTTTAATGTACAGCAAAGCTTGGGAGGCACTGCACTTGCTGGTTAAAGAATTGCTAACTAAGTTTGCCGGTGGGGGGGCATCCCTTCAGGTCTGCACTTTCATTACTCCTGAGTTCATATTGCTATAAAATTCTTTGAGTTGATGTAAAATCACCAAGGAACCTGTATAAATACTAATGCCAAGAAGACATGTTCACATTTACCTCTGGACTGTCTCTTTCTATCATTGTTGCCCTTTACTTTCTTCCCCAGAAATGAGAGCAATTGTTAAGAACAATTGATGAGAGGTATTGAATCCAAGCTATATAATGCACCATATCATTACAAATACTATGTCACAGATATATTTCTCATTTTACAGATGGGGAAACTATTTTATTGAGGTAGAGGCAGGCAGTTAAGGTGATAGAGTAACAATTCTACTTGGCAGTCTGACCTTAGACCATGGGCAGGTAGCCACTACACACTATGCTGCCTCTTATTGAACCTAGATTTTAGGGTTTTTGTTTTTGTTTTGTTTTTTGGCCTTGGCTTAACCAAGGGAGTATAGTATAGTTTTAGCACGACATGACATACCCAAATAACATCAACCTCACATAACCTTATGAACTTTCCAAATCCTGTCTTCTAATTACCCTTCATTACCGAGCACCATGGCACATCCTCATTAAACATACAAATTCGCTTAATCCAACAGGTCGTAGTGCTCACACTCATTTTTCATTTATTTATTATACTTTTGCATAATTCTCTAATTATCATTAGGAGCATTTAACATAGCACCTAAGGAATCTGGAGGTGTGCCAAGATAGGGTCCTAGTGCCCTAGTGCTTTTTGTTACCTCATTTGACTATTCATGCTGATGCAGTTGGTTCGTCACAAGCCACAGGGCTCCAGCAATTACAGTTTCTCCACAGAGATTGGTCTTTTCTGGCATCTTATTCTTCATTTTCTAACCTCTGCTTCAGAGTCTGGGACATGTCCATCTTCTTATAAAAACACAAGTTTCCCAAACTTTGTTTTATAGAATTCTATTTCAGCAAGATTATAATGGAACTTCCATGGGGCAGGGGGTGAGAAAGATGCCATAGCTGTGGTTGGGTGAATAATGGTTTTCTGAAGATGACTGCATACTATTCCCTGGAATCGATGAATATGTTCCCTTACATAGCTAAAGGGATTTTACACCTGTGATTAAGAGATGGGGAGATTCTGCTGGATTATTTGAGTCAGTCCAGTATCATCACAGATGTTCTTGTAAGAGAGAGACAGGAGGATCAGAGTCCGAAACGTGACAAGAGGGAGAGAGAGGATTGGAAGATACTACATTGCTGGCTTTGAAGATGGAGGATGAAGCTACAAGCTAATGAATGCAGGTAGCATGTAGAAGCTAGAAAAGGCAACAAAATGGGTTTTTCCCTTGAGCCTTCAGAAAAAACACATATGATACATTTTGGACTCCAGAACTGTAAGATAATAGATTTGTGTTGTACCAAGCCACTAAATATGTGGTATTTGTTACAGTAGTAGTAGGAAACTAACACAATGGCCAAAAACATTTGGGAAATGTTACATGCTTTATTCTTTTTTAGGAAATTTACAGTGTATATTAATGTAAAATGCCAATGACAAATACTGAAATATGTAGTAAAATTGCAATAATTTTCCCTTGGAAATATTCAGGTTTCCAAGTAACCTTCCAAGTAACCTTCAGGGACAGAGAGATTTGTTTGTGAATGATCTTAAATACTTGGCTAAATTTTTTTGTTAGCAAGCCACTCCACACCCAGTTAAATTCAGGCTGGGGTACCCAGTGGCTCAGCCAGTTAAGCATCCAGCTCTTGATCTCAGCTTAGGTCTTGATCTCATGGTTGTGAGTTCAAACCCCATGCTGGGTTCCATTTAAAAGAAAAGAAAAAAGAAAAAAGTCAAGGTTTGCTGGCCAGTTCTCCCAGAATGCTACTAGTTCTTGAGAAATTATAATGACAGGGTACAGACTTATAATACAGACTTATACAGACTTATAATATGATCCTTCCACTTATTTGATGCATCCTAACTAGGATTCTTTTTACATTTTATGACAGCAGGAGGTTGAAATAGAAACTTATAATTCTAGATTAAGAATATTTAGAAATATTTTATAATATTTATTTTATATTTTATATTTTATAATATATATCTTAGAAATATTTTACAATAAAACATCCAGTTTATATTTTAGAAAAAAGTTCTGATAAATGTTATTAGAAAGTTTGAGTTTTCTTAACATCCTTTTAGAGCACTACCAATGTAGTTTAAATAAACTTTACAATTTTGCGCCTTGGCTCAGCACATATTAATTGGAGAGGAAACAAACATAAAGGTCAGGTGGATGTTGAAAACATTTGTTCTTGGAATCAATTTCTAGCTAGATTTATAATTTTGTTTTTGTTTTGTTTTTAAATGACCTTTCTTGAGTTATCAAAATACATTTTTCCTAGTTTGTTATAGATTTTCCTCAAATGACAGGCCAGAATTAAATTTATTTCCTTGACATTCCAAATAGGTCTCACTAAGGCATAGTTCATTATAGAATTGGTGATATCACAAAAATAAAGGAAACATAAATAATCCAAAACAAATATAGGTTTATCCCATTTACTAAAAAAATATCAAATTTCTGTTTTAAGACAGGAATGCAACTAAGTGCTGATGGTTCAGAAATATTGTCCTAGCTTTCAAGGGGCTTACAATTATATTTTAAAAAGTCTCTATTGGTCAATCTTCCTTGACTTACATAAAAACCTCAGAGATTTGTGTTAAGTAGAAGGATGAATTCTCTGACTGTAAGAGATTTCACCATTAAAAAAGGTGACTATACTATGGAGTTTTTAGTTTTAAAGGGCTTTGGATGCCTACAAGTTTCTTTTGATAGAGGCCAAAGCATTAATGTTTTCATTAATGATATTAGCTATGAATTGGGGGAAAAATCTTATGGTTGCTGCTTCATGTGAAAAATGGAGACACTAGTACCTACATAGTGTCTGACCATCTAATGAAATTGTGATTACCAAAAGAGATGCAATTTATGGTCAACCTTGACCACTGTGGATAGTTTGTCTCAGGGGATAGCTTCATGAAAGGAAGTACTAATTCCTTTATAGCAGTAATTTTCTGAGTGTGGTTACTAAACCAACAGCATTCACATTACCTGGGAACTTGTTAGATATGCAGATTATCTGACCCCACTCAAGACTTGCTGAATCAGAATCACTGTGTTTTAAGGAGCCCTCTAGGTGATTCTGTTGCACAATAAAATATATAAGCATAGCTCTGGTTCTGCTCTGAGTCTAAAGAGGGCTCTGTTAATGATTTTCAGGTCAGAAATTTCCATCAAGAGTTCTCAATCTTTAAACTTACCTACTGAGACATTTTCACCTGCCAAGAAGTCCATATTTTTATTTCTGATGCCCAAGATACTTACTAGATGTTTTTAGCACTTAAAATGAGGGGAAAAAACCACAGTTAGTTCTTGGTAGATTCTACAGTATAGTAAAATTTTTCCTACATTTTTATGTTCAATTCTATTCCTAGAATATCATAGTGTTATTTTAAAGAGGGATATTTTTATGGATTTTACTGCATATATAATTAAAGATGCTATTTATTTTACTATTCTGCCACCAGTTTACATATAGTATCTTATTTAATCATTGTTATTACTATATTTTACATGTGGCTCAGAGAAATTATTTAGTCAGTAAGTAGTATAGACAACTTAGAGATGGAGCTGTTTAGTTTGAAGCTAAGAGTTTATATTATTATGTCATGTTGCTTTCCAAGCGCAAGCTAGAACTTTAGCTAAGAAAGAAAAGTTCCCAATTATTTTTACTAGGCAAATGTAGTTCTTGTACTAAATCTTTAAAACAGTTAAAAAAATAAAAGATAGCTTCCAGTTAAATACATTTGTAGATGAATATGCAAAAGTCCAACTTTAATGACAGCAACTAGGAATCATAATCAAGTGGGATTTTTCTCCCAGGAATTCAAAGATAGTTTATCTTTATAATAATTATTTATATTAATAGTACACAGAAAATAAAAGATATGTTCTCAGTATAAAATGGACAGGTGTTTGATAACATTGTGAAAGAGTAATTGCAAAGAAAACTCTTATCCTGTCAAATCATTAACCAACTCCATTCTTAATGGTAACCGATAGAAATTTTTTCCCAAATAATATACATCAACATTTTAACAATACATACAGCCTGACTCAACAATGTCACTATAAAAATTTTTCTTAGGGAATTATTGTGTAAGAATGTATGCATGAGATATTGCTCCTAATGGTGAATATACAGTAATAAAGTTTCTGAAGTTGGCATTTGTATGGTCAGGCATGATTCATTCCAACAGGCAGGTGCTCTACAACCATTGAAGGTGATGACTGAGGGCTCCAGTTCAAGCTGCTAATTGAACAAACACCTATCTTCTCTACCTTATGAAATGCTATTGAAATGACAGTCCAGAAATAAAAGACTTTACAGATACAAGTACAGAGGGAATAAGATATGAAACATATGGAGAAGAGAAATCAAGGAGTTTTTGAAAGAGAAAAAGCAGATGGAAGATAGAATGTAGTGGAGTGACTACTGGACTGTCCCTGCAGAAGGTCTTTTTTGTATTGTGAGCATGCTTACCCTGCAGAACCCTGAGAAGCTTCAGTTACTACAGGGAGTAGGTGTGTAGCTAGAACTGAGGGATGATTTGAAAGTCTGTACACAGAATCATTGGACATCTATTCTCTCTCTCTTATCACCTGCCTTGACCTACCTCTCTGGGCCACTTTCAGGTAGGAGATTTAGGAAAATGTTTTTCTAGACAAATGTTACAAGAGAAGTTCTGGACTCAATGATACCAGAAAAACAAAGCTGAAGTGAGGCCCTGGACTAAACATATGAAAATTTGCATGAGGAAAGTCCTCAGAGGCCCATCAGTTTGAAGATCAGATAATTCCCCCCTGATCTAGCCTGAAGGATAAACTTCTAGATACTTCTGTCTGTGAGGCACCAATAAAAAATCACTATAACCTTGCTATTTTCCTTTGAAACATTCAAGTTAGCAAGCCCTACAGAAGGTCAAGTATCATCTTCTTTTATGTGTGTCACTTTTAAATGTAAATAGATTTCTAAGGAGAGTCTACCCAAAAGAGATAGGCCAAAAGAAATACTTCTAAAAGAAACCCTAAAGAAACAAAGAGAGTGCAAGAAATAGAAGGAACACAAAAAGTAATCATAATAAATAAATAAACAGACAAGCAAACTATTGTTAGTCTTAGGGACATTAGACAATATTACATTTATAAAACCAGAATGAGATTCCATGGAAAGGATACTTACTTACAACAAAACAATAACATTTGGAGATAAAAAATACATTAGCCAAAGTAAAGTAGTCCAAAGATTCCTACGAGGCCTGGGAAATGGAAGATAAAGAAAAGACATAAAATAAGAAAGAAAGTATTAACTTATACGGTAAGATTGGATGTCTAACCACTGACAGGGGATAGAAGGCACAAAGAAGGAAGTTAAGAGAAAATGGAAGGTAAGAAATGATCAGTGATGTAATATAATAAAAACATCAAGAACTAAGTGGGGTACACATATCTCTAAATTTAAAAGACCCTGTGAATGTCCATCGTGGTGAATTCATAAAGATATATGTCAGGAGAAGACTTTAAAATCCTGAGTGTAAGACTTGCTGCATAATTTGTGGGGTCTACTGCAAAATGAAAATGGGAGTCCCTTGTTCAAAAAGCAGAGAAAAAAGTATCATTCAAACTACTAAAATATGAACATTTTCCTTCATTACACAGTATCTCTCTCTCAACCTGTCGTGATGTTTTTTTCTTTATTAGTTAATGGTGCACTTCTTTGAACATGGTGACACTGGCACTGTGAGTTCAGAGCCTCATGGTTGTCCCCGAGCCCTCTGCTGCCAGCTACTAAGGATGTGCTGTGCTCTAACCAAGGAGGACCAAGTCAAGCCAGGCAACTTCCTATCCCTTGGAACTGCCACACCAACCCAGGAAGAGGGCAACCCCAAGTATTACAACTCTGCATTGGGATTTGGTACCCAAGTACCTAATATTTATGCCCCTGTGCTGGAAAGAGGCCCTGCTAGGGGTGGACAGCAGCAACTATCACTAGGTAAGGCCTGGTGTACGAGGGTCCTGGAGAGTGGATAGCTGAGTATCCATCCCAAGAAAGCAGGGAGATTGCAGCCATGTATGAGCACCCAACACTGTTCCATTGTCCCATCATGCTTCAGTTATGAAACACCATTTAAAAACAATTATTAAGTATTCTAAGACATTAAGCCAAAGTAGACCATTAAACCAAGCACAGGACCCTTCGGAGCAGAGCCAAGGACTGCCTCCAAAGGATGTCCACAGGTGACCTTCCTATCAAGCTTGCAACATACCTCATTCAGTCTGGAGCAGAAGCACAGAGAGCTTTAGTATGAAATGCTCTAGGAAAACAAAAGTAAAGGTGATGCTACATGATGTAGGTGATCATTTTGAAACTAAATATGGATAGGAATGTAACTCATAGGATGGAACTTGTGGAAGAAAACAAGGCTAGGTATCATGCCATTGTGATTTGTAGTTGGGTATTTGTTTAGTAATTTATAAAAGGTGTTACTCTTTATTATTTAATAAAGTCTATCCATGAAAAAATTATCTGCCTCCTTTAAAAAAATAATGATATACCTCCTTTTTAAAAAGTTTATTTATTTATTTTAGAAAGAGAAAGAGGGAGAGTACAGCAGGGAGAGCACAGCGGGGAGGGACAGAGGAAGTTGGAGAGAGAGTCCCAAGCAGACTCCATACCAAGTACAGAGCCTGACACAGGGCTCCATCTCACCACCCTGAGGTCATAACCTGAACCAAAACCAAGAGTTGGATGCTTAACCAACTGTGTCACCCAGGCACCTATTGCATACCTCCTTTGATTATAAAATTTTTGCTGGTTGCATTTCCTAAACTCTCTGCCCCACACCCTCTAGCTTCTAGATGGGGCTACATGGCTTGCGAAAATGACCTATCACTTTGGGGCCATGACAAATGAAATGCAGATATGATTTGTCTACCTTCTCTTTTTCCCTTCTCACCTGAATACAGAGGTCTCTCCAGTACAAGGGGGATGATGAAGTTATCAGATGGAAGAGATGGTGACATTTGGGAAAGCTGTCTGCTAAACAATAACCTCTATATTGGCTCGTTAAATTAAAGATATATAAACTGTTCTATTAAGTCATTGCCTTGCTGCTGCTGTTGTTATGTCAGCTATCCTAATAAGTACCAAATGCAGCTGTGTTAAACTGAATTTGGTCTCTGTCTTCTGTTAATATTGTCTGGTAGGAACAGGGAAAGTTTAAGTCACAAAAAAATGAATTAGGCTTATTTGCCATACTTAGTGCCCCCCCCCCGCCCAAAGAACAATTAATAAAGCAGACAAGTAAATTTGGTTTATGCACTAGAAGAATAATTTTTTCAGAATAATTTTCTTAGCTGAGGATGTCAAAAGAAGGAATAAGTGGGTAGGCAGTGGCTAGTAGAATCATTTCTGACTCCTTGTCCAAGTTTTGATATCAAGTGCTATCCTATTTCCCCAAGTTTTAGGATGATAGGCCTAGGAATTAGGGATACTCTAAGTTCCTTATATAAATATTAAAATCCCACAGTAGTGCCATTAATATACTCAGAACAAAATCTCTCAATTTTCATGTGAAAAATGTATATACACATGTATATATATTATATATGTAGATAGATAATAGAAATAATGAGACCAGATAGAAAAGACTATAAGACTTTGTCCCATTGGGGGTTTCATAGAACTGTTATTGATAAAAGTGAAGTGGCAAATGGAGATGACCCAACTGCTGATGGGATATCTATATTAATTTCAATGTGAAGAATTGTCTTTTAAACATTCAAATGAGAGATATTATTGCAGATATGTAAGACATTGATGGATAAATACACCTCTGAGACCTTCTACTCTTGACCCCTGCCTTTTCATGAACTTTGGTCTCTATCCCCTAATAGGGTGACTTGGAAGAGGCACTAGGGCACATATATATACATCAAATTTAGGTTGCTATCAAAGTCTTACTCTAATATGCATTAAAGGAATGTATATTAAAGGTCTAGGGGAAAAGCTCTTTAATATTTAAAGCAAGTGTAATTTCTTACGTTTTGAGAATCTTTTATATTATTCATAATAGGAAAGAACTCCTGTTTTGAATCTGCAAATTCTAGATAAGCAAAATAAGTTTAATTAAAGCTAAAGCACCAATATTTTAAAAGTTTTTTCTTAAAAAGGTAATACAGATTAGACTGTAAAGAAAACTGTGGATTGCTTGTAGATATATGTATAAATTTAAAATTACCTAATATTGGACAAAATGGGAACATAGTTTGTTTTCATGCCACTGGTAAATCTTTACTCATAACCTAGTTTATTTTGTAAGGCAATGTCCATGCAAGTTAGGAAGTGAGAGGTAAAAAAACAGTGCATTTAAATAACTAACATATTACAGGTGTTAAGTCAAGGTGCACCTATGAAAATCGAGTTAGAGAGAGAGTTAAAAAAGTAAAAATTCATCTGAAGAATCACTGTTACTTTTTCTAAAACACTTAAATAACAATGTCCTTTAAACATTAATTTTATTTAGCATCTAGTTTCTTTAAATCCTTGCCAAGATTTTTAGACACATATTTTGTTATAGTTTTGGTTCATTGTAACAATTGATACTTTATTGTTCTTGGGAAATGGCGTTAGATTTTTTCCATTGCCCTATCTCTTACTTCAGAAGTATAACCCACTTTATTATAACTTATTGGCCATCAAAACAACACCAAGAACTTACTTTATATTTCTAAATCTCAAAAAAAAAAAAGAAGACCTGAACCTTAAGATCATATCCTCCAGTATTACACATGTTACTCTTTTTTGTGTATAATTTTTGTGTTAATTCTGATTTTGAAAAATTTCATTAATCCATTAAGTTTTTAAATCTTTGACCATTACATTATCAGTATGTTAAAATACTGAACTAGTGCCTTGGGATTTTTATATTATCACAGATATATATTCATTTATTTTTGAAATTTGATACTAAGTTAAACACCAAGACAGAGGTATTAAATTTCAAAGGCTAGCACTGAGTCATTACAGAAGGATACTTCCTTTGTAAGACTTTTTGGAATAAATTGACTAAAGCAATTCAAATACTACAAATAGTCATGCATTTTAGCTGAAAAAAGTTAATATTAATAAATCATTAAATCAGTGACTGTGTCTAGTATTGAACAGCTAGTGTAGCTTTTTTAAGTATGGAAAGAGAAGGAAATATCTGAAGATAAAAAGAAAAAATCAAAATAAATCTTCAAGACAAAAATTCTATGAGGGGGAAAATAGAGGTAATTTCTAGGAAATCCAATATATCAATCTTTGTGAAAATTGGCAGAAATGGTAAAATCTGTATTAAATATGTATGAAACAGCAGATTAGTCTGGAAATTGTTGTTTTCAAGTGACAGAAATCTAACTTGATCAGTTTAGTCAAAAATGACAATTTATTTATTTACCTAATTAACCTTGAGAAAGGCAGAGATACAACTAAGCTTCAGGGAAGCTAGACCAATAACTTCAACTCTGATAAAGCTCTCTCTTTCCTTCTTGCCTGTCTCTGTCTCTCTCCATATCACCTGTATTGTCTCAGATGATTTCCTTGCATGAGGATAGAAGAAAGGCTGCTGGTAGGTCTCAACTTCTTCACCAGAATGGGATTAAAATATAAAATCTTGCTTTCTTCCCATTCAGTTTTCCCTCCCTTCCCTTATGGTCCTCCCTGCTACTCCTTATGTTACACATTTGGTCTATAATAATGAAATATGACAGACTGTTTCTTACAGGTCTGGAGACTGGAAGTCTGAGATCAGAGTGCCAGCATACCTGGGTGAGGGACTTGCACTCAGTTATAGACTTCTTACTGTATCTTCATATGTTGGAAGGGGTTAGGGAACTCTGTAAGGGCACTAATCATCTTCGTGGAAACTCCATCCTCATGATTTAAATACCTCCCAAATTTTAATATGAGCTACAAATGTCTGATGGCAATAAACTGAAGAGTGGTTGGGTGTGTTCTAGACAATTGTGCCACCTATTTTGGAGTGAGTAATTGACATGAGGTCAGTCTCCTTGTGATTTTACTGAGTGTCCATGAAGCTTTGGTGAATCCAGACAGGTGTCTCTTAGTGTAAAGTTATATAAAATATAGTTCTTTTTGTATATAAATATGCAATTGTGTATCATATGATGTCTTGATAAACATATACTTAGTGAAATGATTGCTGCAGTCAGACTAATTAATGTGTATCTCTTCATATAGTTACCTTTTGTGTGTGTGTGTGATGAGACACCTAAAATTGACTCTCCTGGCTAACTTCCAGCATACAATATAGTTTTATTAACTATAATCATCATGCTATACTTTAGGTTTCATCCTATGTAACTGCAATTTTGTGTCCTTTGACCGATATGTCATTTTGGGTATTCTCATCTAGGATATGGTCCACCTGTCCAAGGAAAAGGAAACTTTACTTAGTGATACCACATCAAGGGAGATGCTTTGATTTGTCAAGTTAGAGTTTATGGGGATGTAATCATTACTTACACTAAGAAGTTCAGACTTCTTTCTGATAAAACCAGAACATCCTAGAGGCTATTTAGGAGATAGGTTTGGAGAAGACAGACCAGAAAATAACACATTATGAAACTGGTGATTTGAGTCTGTAGCTTACCTCTCAAAATCTGATAGGATCTTACATGACGGAAGCTGTCTCCCTCAATGAAACTCTAGCATATGAAAGCCACTGGGTAAATTTTTCATGGTACCTTGCCAATCAAATTCCCCCACCTTCCCACCCTTCTTGTTTATTTCAGCTAAGAATTTGTAAATCAAAGTGTGACAAATTTCCCAGAGGTGAATTTTCCACATTGCTTCATTTAAAGCCACTAGAAAGCTGACACTTAATACTTAAAGGTAATTCAACCCTTCATGTCAGCAACTTTTCAGACATCAGAGGCATATAAAACATAAAATACTCTGAAAAAGACTTTTGCTTTAGTGAGAATAATGGTTTCAGAAAGAATCTTCATGTATAATTGGTATCTCAGATCTTGAGGTTTTAAAAACTTTGAAATCAGATCAGACTTATAGATGCTGCAGCAGCAGGACTGGAATTTTCTGGCATAAGGCAGTTTATCAAATTATTGTTCCCCATCATTTACAGAGATTACTAAATTAGTTGTCTTTAAAATTTCTTTAGGTGTATGTAAAGGCATGTTTAATCAAGTTTCATCTATTTGGGGGGAGGCAGTTTTACATTTAAATCCATTTTATACAACCTATATATTTTTCACGCTGTATTACATAGGATTTGAGAAGCCTGTAACCCATATACTGACCTAAAACCCCAAGCAACCATATACTAAACATACACTCAATAATTTATCATTACTTCAATGTATGGAATATTTTCTTAAGAATAATTTTTGAATATTTGCATGGGCTCAGAAAATATTTCCTTGGGCATACATATGTTTTCACATTAAAGGGGAGCTCTGGGGAGTCTGGATGGCTCAGTTGGTTAAGCAACCGACTCTTGATTTTGGCTGTAGTCATGATCTCAGGGTTGTGAGATGGAGCCCACATCAACACTGCAGTGAGCATGAAGTTAGTTTAAGATTCTCTCCCTTTCCTTACCCTCCCCCCACCACTCCTGATCACTCATGTGTGCTCTCACTTAAAGAAAAAAAAGAGAGAGAGAGATAGAGAAAGAAGAAAAGAAAAAAGGGGATGTGTAGAGGTGTATAGCTAATGAATCTCCAAAAAAGGGGAGGACACTGTATTGGTTTTACAGCAAAAAAAGCAGGTACATTTAATTATATCAGTCCAGGTCCAGGGGCGCCTGGATGGCTCCAGGTTATGCCTCCGCTTTGGGCTCAGGTCATGGTCTCAGAGTCCTGGGATCGAGCCCTACATGGGGCCCTCTGCTCAGCAGGGAGACTGCTTCCTCCTCTATCTCTGCCTAACTCTCTGTCTACTTGTGATCGCTCTCTGTCAAACAAATAAATAATAAAATCACTTTAAAAAATAAAAAATAAATATATCAGTCCATTATGAGTTCTGCCGAAGCTGAGAAAATCCACAGAGCACAAGTTTCAAATATTTAAGGGTTATTAATTTCTTTTAATAATTTCATTTATTTATTTATTTATTTTTAAATAATCAAAATTTAAAATTTTATTTATTTATTTTATTTTAAATTTTATTTATTTAAAAATTTTTATTTTATTTATTTTAAAAAGAGAGAGACATGAAGTGGGATGGGCAGAGGGAAAGAGAGAGAATCTCAAGCTGACTTCACCTGAGCTCCTACTCCTACCTGTGGCTTACGACCGTGAGACCAGGACTAGAGCTGAAACCAAAAGTCCTGCACTTAACCAACACCACCACCAAGGTGCCCCAAGGGTTATTAATTTCCAAAGCTCTTTTGGAACATGTTTGGCAGTAAAATTAATAACTAACAACTTCACAAACTATAAATTATTAAGACTTTCATTTCGGGCTACATTGGGGTATCTTGCGTTGGATTGGCTATTGCACTGAGCCAATAAGAAAAGTTAGATTGATTATGCTGAGTGCAATAAGTCAAGCAGAGAGAGTCAATTATCATATGGTTTCACTTACTTGTGGAGCATAAGGAATAACACAGAGGACATGGGAGTTGTGAGTTGTAGTCAGTAGGTGTGAGTTGTGAGTTGTAGTCAGTAGGTGAGGAAGCCTGCAGTTGGCTCACTCTATCTTTGGAGTCACCAGAAACTCAGATGTTTTGTTTTTAAAAATACACACGAGGGGCATCTTGGTGGTTCAGTGGATTTGTCATCTACCTTTTGCCCAGGTCATGATCCTTTGGTCCTGGGATGGAGTCCCACATTGGGCTCCCTGCTCCACAGGGAGTCTGCTTCTCCCTCTGACCCCCCACCCCCACCACTTGTTCTCTCATTCTCTCTCATGTGCATGCGTGGGCTCTCTCTTAATAAATAAAATATTTTAAAAATAAAATAAAATAAATAATGCAAACTAATGTGGACTACTACAAATAAACATCAGAGGCTCACTACCTTTAATTATGATGTTATAGATGAACAAGTGAGTGCGATGCTTCTGCATTTTAGAAATCTCCCCTCCCCCAATAAGTCCAGTGTCAGATTAAAATTCATTTAAAAATATTTGTCAAGTATAGATAATTTGAATATCTATTGGGTTTTGGGAATCTTATGTTTCAGTCGGGAAGTCAGTACAGAATGGGGTTTTTATTCTGTCTTCTCTATTGTGCTGAAAAAAGTGATTTTGATAAAATAATTTTGAAAGCGTTAAGTAACAGCATCAAATGTATCTATCACATGTGTTTCAATCTATCAATAGAACTTATATTTTATAGGTGATGTATTATCTTAATGTGGAAACAAAACTAGGTTACAAAGTATCAGTTGTGCTTATCAAAAGAGATAAAATGAGCCCATTGGGGGTCTCCAATCACTGATTCCAAGCTGTCATTGCAATGACCAATAGAAAACACAAATTAAAGACAACCTACATCATTTATAGTGACAGTGGAGTAATACCTTTCACTTACTAAAGCTATGGGAATTTGCACCTGAAATAGTGTGGGTAACAAAGATACACTGAATCAACTTGCAACTCTCCCTTCTAATAGAATGTCATTATCACTGGGCAGTATTTCTAGAGAAAACCCTAGCAGAACCTCAGTAACTCCCGCAAATTTTGTGAGGAAAAGTTGAGCAATAGGATAGATAGTGGACAAAATGAAAATATACAAATCAATTGAAAAGAAAAAAAATCCCACTCTTGAGTAACATCAAAAGGGTCCCTTGAGTCTACGAGAAGTTAATAGAATGATACCAAGTTCACAGTATTTTCTTTTGATGTGTCTCCATGTTACTTATAAAGAATGTGACAAGAATGCAGTCTAACCAACAAAACAGGAAAATCAGACTGGCTTCAGACTTCCCAATATTAAAAATCTGAGGATGATGAACAACTTCTTCAGAATTTTAAAGGGAAAAGAAAACCTGTGACCTTCGCTTTCTCTATGTAGTTGATTTTAATTGCATTGGCAGAATATGACTTTCAGATTTTTTTTTTTTTTTTTTGGTAACAACAAAAAGCACTTATTATCTTAAGCAGTTTTTATGGTCAGGAATTCAGGAACAGTTTAGTCGATTGTTTCATTTTTCTTAAATTTTTATTCAAATTCCAGTTAGTTAATATATAGTGTGATATTGATTCCAGGCTTACAATATAGTGATTCCACACTTCCATACATTGCACTGTGCTCACCATAAGTGCCCTCCTTAATCCCCATCACCTATTTCACCCATGCCCCCATGCAACTTTCAGATTATTTTTGAGGCATTCTCCATGGGACAAGCTTTACCCCTTTCCACGTCTTTTCCTAATCTTCACAGTAGTTTAAATATTTAGCATCCACTAAATTGTATTTGCCACAAAATCTTCTAGAGTTACTGTCTTTATATGACAGCCACTGCCTTCATATTCCACTAAGTAGAATGAATACCAATGACATATTTAGTCATATTTCTTTATAGTAAAATTGCTATACTTTTCTAAATTCACATTAGACTTTTGGGAACTTAATATATTGAAGAATTAATGTGAATGGATGTTTAGCACTTATAAAATGCATGTACAGTGAAGAAGGCTGTAAAAATATGAGTACTGTCATTTCAAAGACAATAGACATACATTGTCAGTTATAAAAGAAATTAAAACATATACCAACCACCAATAAAATTGTGATAAAAATTCATTTGTTTCTAAGTTACAGAAATAAGTTTCATCTTTAATATTTAATCAGTTTTAGTGCGATGGTAGAACACATAGAAAGTGAAAGTATTTTCTTATGCAGCGAAATTTATAGACTCTGATACAAGTTATTCATTAGTTTTTGAATATCACAGCTCACAATTTTTGGTACGCAAAATAATATCCTGGTTATGGCTGACTACCTCTGCCAGGCAGTAGTAAATAAGTATTATTTCTAGCTAATGTCTATCATACAGATGTAATGAATTATAGGGTAGGATTTATTTTTTAAGTGTTGGCTTAAAAATGACTATGTCAGGGAATTAACAGGTGCGTTCGCATTTTGATGTGGAAATCATTTCTGTTCTTTGTTTTCACCCATTGTTGCCAAGTGGTTTTTCTATCATGCTGAGGAGAGTTTCCTGAGAACAAAACAAATGCTTTCTGATTGGGTCAGGTTTACATTATGCCTTATCATTTACATCCCTTCAAGCTGAGTAGAGAGAAAACAATTTCTGTGTGTGGGGAAGTGGTGGCAGGAGAGAGGGGTGTACACAGAGAGAACATTCATTTTTAATTCTGGTGCAGAGGCACAGATGGGGAATGTCCCACATAGAGTTGTTTCCAGTCTCTGTTTAAACACATAATGATTTTATTATTTTGTGTGCCTGCTCCCCCTCTCCTGTGGGAAGAGAAAGAACAGAGAAAGAAAAGAAAATTGAGCTTATTCTTCAGTTTTCAGCAAAACCTAAATGCATACTTAAAAGAGAACAAGAAAAGTTATCGTCAACTTGTACATAACTGCTCTCATTCATGATACTTTGATTAAAAAAGGCATGGCCATTTTTGCTAAGAACATTTTTAAGTTTCAGGGAGGTTCAGGGAGAAGCAGTCTTACCTGGCATGCAAGCAGCATGTCTGTTTGAAGGACAAAAATTGCATCATCCCCTGTGTGTGTGTGTGTGTGTGTGTGTGTGTGTGTGTGAATCATTTCTAATTACTTCAATAGTATGGTGTATCTCATCTTTCATGGTTCCCTCTGTGAAAGGCTGACAGTACCCACAGGATATTCTTTTCAGTCTTCTTCACTGTAATTGCATTTTATAAGTGATAAACATCCATTCACATTAAGTAACTTCTCAAAATATTAAGTTCCCAAAAGTCTAATGTGAATTTAGAAAAGTATAGCAATTTTACTACAAAGAAATATTACTAAATATGTCATTGGTATTCTTCTTAGTGGAATATGAAGGCAGTGGCTGTCATATAAAGAGAATAACTCTAAAAGGTTTTGTGGCAAATACAATTTAGTGTGCATGCTAAATATTTAAACTCTTATGAAGATCTCGACCCATCCCCCAAGAAGATGGTGAAAGGTGTAAAGTTTGTCACATGAAAAATGCCTCCACATAATCTGGAGGTAATATTCTGCCAATGCAATTAAATATTCCTGTCCAAAAAAACTTCTTGTTCAAAAAAATACAGTATGTGTGTGTGTATATATGTGTGTGTGTATATGTATTATATAAGTATATGCATATATAATATATATTTCTAAGGATGTATGTGTGTGTATATACTTTAGATAACAGTTTCCATAGCCAGTTAAGTGACTTTGATTTAAATAAGTTGTCCATTGAAATCAGTTCACACAACTAGAACCCTTTCAAGATACAAAATATACCAAACACGTATCAGATGTTATCCTTGCCTTTAAAATAATTAAAATCTAGCTTGAGATAGCAACTATAAGTACACATACCAGAATGTAAACATCAATCTTAAGAAAAGAGCTTAGGTAATTGCCAGAAGAGATATGATTTTATTGAACTCAATTACAACTTCAACTATTACAAGAGAATTCAAGGGATGAAAGAATATCTTCTATTTAAGCAAGACTCTGTTTAAGCAAGACTGTCCTGTAGAGACAGAACTAGCAATGAATCTTATGAATATTTCACTGGAGATGAGAGCAGAGAAAGTGTTCTAGTAAGTGAAATATTAAAAATAAGTATATGAAACTCCAGTAGTCCATGAAATGGATGGAAAGAGTTTCTTCAGTTCACACCTGTTGTCCTCTCTAGTGAAATCTCTGTGGTAGTATGTGTGTTGGCCGAGGTGGACATGAGGAATGTCTCAGAACAAACTGGCTATTTCCAAATGTATGAGAGAACTTAAAACTTATAGATTTAAATTCAAGAAACAGAGAACAAGGGAATTTCTATATCTTTGTTAAAGGATCTCTTATATTTTGTAGCTCCAAGTATCTTGAAGAATGACAATGGATGGATAAACTTAATAAGATGAGGATGACAATCCCAGCTTCTGCTCCAGAAGTTTTCTTCTTTTACTGGACCATATAAAACAAACCTTCTATGAACACTACACATACACCTGAGTTCCCCTAACAGAGATATCAGGACAATTTTTAGTCTTTAGTTAGTGTCCTCTTAACTCTCTAGCTCTTTGTTTAATTTGATCTTCATGCCAACCCATGGTACAAAAAAATCATCTGTAATGTTGATGTCATGCTGATGGGAGATCAGTAAGAGGAAGAAGCAAGAAACATAAATGCCCCTGGATATAATCATTTTGGAAGTTGGGAGATAAAATCCCACACTTAGTGGCTGAAATCTCAGTAGTTTCTTGGATACTGTGTAATGATGTCCATAAAGTAAAAAACAAGATGCTACATTTTAAGGCACTATTACTAATAAGAAAGGAAGCTTTGTTTGTATCTTTGGAACTTGGAAGATGTATAGATGTATAGCATTTATCAGTGTACGTTACTTTTTTACCTGGTAATCCTGAAGAGTGTGAGTGGACTGCAGAGCAGGACGAGTCTCTTCAGCTCATTCTAGCTTACATACAAGAAGCTCTCCCATTGACTCCTATGCCATAGTATATTCAATGTGCTTTAAGTGTCTATGGTAGGACAGGATGTTGAAGGGAGCCTGTGAAAATCCCTGATAAGGGAACCAAAGTCCCTTAGACTTTCCTATAAAAACATACAGTCTTCTACAACCACTCTTCTTTGGGCCAAAAATTTTGTTTGCAAATGTACCTAATTGAGATTAAATATCCAACCTTAAGACCGAATATGACCAGATGACTCGAGATGCCCAATATTGATTGGGTATTACTCTATCTACCAAGTTATAAAATTGGGTGTCCAAGGGACACACCTTCACCAAATAGAAATGGTACACTCAGTACTGGGTTGGAGTACATGTACATGATATAAGCAGGTGATCCACATCCCCAGGGCACCTTCCCTTGCACTTTCACCCAGACTTCAGTGCATCTTCTAGCCACCTAGGGAGCCTCCTATCAGTAGCTGAGTAGGGAAGAAAATACATTAGATTCTGGCTTATGCATGGTTGTATATGACACACTGGCACCTGCCATAAATTCATTGTTGAGAATTATAATCCCATTTAATGGTGGATGTAAAAGGCAGATAAATCCTTCCACAGTTAGAACTGGTTGTCTATTTTGCATAGGAGTTGAGATAATCTGAGGTTTAGATTTATGCTGCTTTGTTAATGGTATGGTCAAGTGGTCAGGGGCTTGGAAGGAATAGAATTGGAGGATTGATGATGACAAGATATACAGGCAAGAAGGGAGAGCTATGTGGATGGATGTTACAGGATATTTATTTTCCTTAAAAAGGCCTTTTTTTTTTAAGATTTTATTTATTTGACAGACACAGTGAGAGAGGGAACACAAGCAGGGAGAGTGGGAGAGGGAGAAGCAGGCTCCCCACTGAGCAGAGAGCCCAATGCGGGTCTTGATCCAAGGACCCTGGGATCATGACCTGAGCCAAAGGCAGATGCTTAATAACTGAGCCACCCAGGCCCCCCTAAAAAGGCCTTCTTAATGACACTTACTGCAGAGATGGCTCTAAATAATTGGACAAGTAACTCACTTTGTGAGTGTCAGTCTCTTTCTCTACAATTTTCATGCTTTCTCAATGGGCTCATCAATAAAGTGGCAATGGTATCAGGGATGCTGGCCAAGTATGTATTTTATAGCATGGACATCTAGGCAAAACTTATCTGGCTACTGTCGCTGCTGAGGACCCTCTTGCCAATGGCAGAGGACAATGCTGAGCCACAGATAAAGAATATGGAGGACCAGTCAGCTACCTGATAGCTGGATGATTATATCTGGATCACTTCTAACATGGAAGGGAAAATAATTTGTCCTTCCTGTAATGAATATTTATATTGAATGTGGATTTGCTTTCTCTATCCAGAAACAACATCCTGTGGCTTACATCTATGACTTGTTCAATGTCATGCATCCCATCTATTACTGCTTCTGATCAAGGAATTTGTTTTATAGTAACAGAAATGAAATAGCAAGTTGACTATTAAGAGAATTACTAACTTTACATGTATGCAGAAGCAACTGGCCTTATAATGTGGAGAAATGGATTATTGAATAGTCAGTTATGGCATTAGCTTCAGGCTAATACATTCCCTGATTAGAGTACTGCCTGCAGAATTTAATATATTCTTTGAATTTGTGGCTGATATATGGTACTCATGGTGTATGTGAAAGAGTCAGTGCCCTAACCCATTTGCAAGTTATTTTTTCCTCCATTCTTTTGACCTTGAATTCTGCTGGTTTAAAGGTTGCATAACAACAATTGTTCCACTACACTGGAAGCTGAGACACCACAGTGCCATTTTAGGCCCCTGACACTACTGAACCCAATAGCCAAAAAGGCTATGTTGGCTAGGGTGATTGATTTTTATTACCAGTCATTATGACTGCTGCTCTGCAGTGAGGAAGAAAAATATTTCTAAATCTCAGGGAATTTTTGTGTATGTCTCCTAATGCTACCACATCCAGTGGTAAAGTTAGTGGAAGTCTACAGAAACTTAATACAGGCAGGAAAACCAATGTTCAGATCCCTCAGCAACGAAGACCACTCTCTCTTTGTATTCCTTTTTTTTTTTTTTTCTTTGTATTCCTTTTTGTTTGGAGACTGGATTCTTTTCATGTTCCTCAGGTGCAAATGTTTGAACAACCTATACTCTGTTCTTATTATTATTTCATGTCTATCAATAATAAATTGATCTCTGAGTTAGTTATGGTTCTAGATACAATCTATATACTGATGACTCAAAAGTTTACATCTCTGGCTAGGACCATCTCCTGGATTATAGACACATATGTACAATTGCCCAGGATTCCTAAAATTAGTAAGTTCAAAACAAAACTCTTGATTTTCTTCCTTTTATAGTCTTATCCATCTCAGTCAGTAGCAACTCTCTTCTTGCAGTAGGTTGGACCCCAAATCTCGGAGTCATCATTGACTTTTCTCTTTCTTTCATATACCGCACTTAAATCATCTTCAAAGCCTGTCAGCTATTCTTCTAAAATATACCCAAACTCAGTCATTTATCTCCATTTCCTCTCTCCTGAGTTACTGAATAACCTCGTAAGTATTTCTGCGGCTTCCATCCTCTATTAACCATGTTTCTGATGTTTTGACATCTGAGGTCTTGCTGACCCTGAAGAGATTGTCCCCCCCCCCCACCCAGGGCTAGCCAGTTTCTAGAGATCCAAACAGTGCTGGCCTGCAAGTACTCCTTTCATATACAAACCAACAAGTCCACACCTCCAATCAGCTCCTTTATAGAGCTATGACACCCCAGACCATTATCTCCCTGCCCTAATCACCCTACCACACTAGCTAACCAACAACCAGGGAGCCACCCTGCAGCCTGCTGAAATTATTCCAACTAGTCAAGCCCAAACCCTCAGAGCCTGCATTGTCTAACCTTTCCCACCAAAACCACATTGGGGGGCTTGCCCATGTTTTCCTCTAGCTCCCTCTGCCTTCTGACCAAGCCCAGTGCTTCCTCACCTATCCCCTGCAGAACTTGGCATGTCCGTTCCTCTTCTGAACTGTAAGTAACAAAGTATCCTGGTCTGTTATGAATCATAATAAAATCTATGTTTAAAAACACATCTTTGCCCTCCCTCTCTCCCCAGTCTAATCTACATAAATCAGGCAGATAAGTCTTTTAAAATATGTCAGATCATGTCATTTTTGTTCTAAAAGTCCTCGAATAGCTGCCCATTTCTCCTGAGGCCTGCAAGACCCTCTCAGATCCGGCTCTCCTCCCTGTAGCTTCTGTCACCTTCTTGACTCACTGGTCTTCTTTGTTTTCCCTAACAAGTCAAGTTGCCCACCTCTTAGCCTTTGTATTCACTTTTCCTCTGCCTGGAATGCTTTTCTCCTACTTACCCACATATCCCGTTTCCTCACTTTTCTAGGTTTCTGTTCCAATACCTGTTAGAGGGATAGTCTCTGTCCACAGTATATAAACTAGACCTTGCATTCCATTGCATGACTTTATCTTCATGTTTCTTTTTTCTTCTTAGTGCTTATAACCACTAGACTACTTCTTCTCCCTTTATTATTTTTATTATTATTGTTATTTTGCTTATCTTTCTACACTAGAATGTAAATTTCCCAAATGCAGGTACTTTGTTTCTTTCACAGCTATATTCACAGTGCCTGGAATGGATCCTATCATAGGGATAGGTGGCCACTGATTACTTAGGTAATAAAATTAAATTTTTGTTTACTCAAGTGCTGAAGCTTTGGATATATAGTTGATGTAAGGGAACTAAGAAATTTTTTCTTTTCCAGAAATAAAATTTCAAGAGTTAAAGGTTGACCTCTAAAATGAACGCTGTCTCTAGGTGACATCCTTTATTTTATGAGTTGAAGAGTCTCTACAATAGACAATTTCTATTCCAGAAATCTGCTTAATGGCCCAGCTTTTGCTGCCTTTATTCAATGCTCGCATATCTGTAGGTCCTCTGACCCATACCAGGCTTTACCCTTCTCTGTGCTACCTAAATTTTTGCAGCCCCTCTGGACATTTATCTTCACTCTTTTCTTTTTCTTTTCTTTTCTTTTTTTTTTTTTTTTTTTGGCCTCGTGTTTCACTCCATCTTTTTATTTCTTTTCCTTTTGTTTTGTCTTTTTTTTTTTTTTATTCTTTTGCTAAGAAATATTTTCCAGTATCCTAAAAACTGTGGATAATCTTTATTCCCTCCAGGTAAAGTAAATTTGAAGATGTCTCCCAGGCATACCCCATGTAAGCTGAAAGTTAAAATGTCCTATATAATGTTATAGTTTGTTGACTATACTGAAGGACATTGTTTTACTTGGACTAGATTTAGTGAGAACTAATCTGCAAAGACATTGTTTCTCTGAAGTTATGGTTTAATTTTATATGTGAAAATATATTATGGAAATCTTAGATAATATGCCAGGCTGAAAACCAAGTTCCTGCTGGACCAGAGAATATACAAGATGAGTGTGGCATATTGTAGTACCTGGAGGTAATGAGAGGCTCTAAGAACAAAATGTAGGAAGAGCTCCTAATGGCCAACCCAAGAGTAGTTTTAGCAACAAGAAAAAAAAAAGTAGTATTAGACGATTATATGATTACCCAAAGTATAAATAAATACCCATGAGTCAATTGTAATATAAATAAATGATACAATAAGAAAAAGGGAAAAGACAAATCTCTTGCATGGAATTCCAAGTAATTTATGTAGATACCTTCCCCTCAAAGAGGCAGAACTCCCCACTCTTGAAGTGCAGGGTCTGCTTGGTTACATGATTCCAAAGAGTACAATATGGAAAAGGAGAAAGAAGTGGGGTGCCTGGGTGGCTCAGTGGGTTAAGCCTCTGCCTTCGGCTCAGGTCATGATACCAGGGTCCTAGGATGGAGCATCACATCAGGCTCTCTACTCAGCAGGGAGCCTGCTTCCCTCTTTCTCTCTGACTGCTGTTCTGCCTGCTTGTGATCTCTCTCTCTGTCAAATAAATAAATAAAATCTTAAAAAAAAATAAAAAAGAAAAGGAGAAAGAAGAGTAACTCTACAACAGGGAAACCTGACAACACTACCTGAGACAGGTGATGAGGGTTAGCATAATCAGTGACAAATGCGGCTGATAGTATGTAGACTTGATATGATGGGATGAGAAGGGCAAATCAGGCAAATATCAGACATATCCCAGCTGAGGGGACTTTCTACAAAATATCTGACCACAAAACTGCCAAAGTCATGAAAACAACAATAGTCTGAGAAACTGTCATAGCCAAGAGAAGCCCAAGACATAACATCTAAATGTACTCTTTTGTCCTAGATAAAATCTTGAAACAGAAAAAAGAGCATTAGGAAAAACTAATGGGAATATGAAATTTAGTTAATAATAATGTAGCAGTTTTGGTTATTAGGTGTGACAAATGTACCATACAATGTAAGATGGTTAACAGTGGTTAAAACTATGTGGGGGACATATGGAAACTCTCCATACTACCTTTGCAACTTGTTTGTAAATCTAAATCTATTTCTGTTAAATCTATTATAAAAAGTTTATTTGAAAAGCTGAGTCCAAGGAGGTGACAGACGTTGTATTCTCTGCCTTTAAGACACTTATTTTTTTTGCCAAACCATATGTGACTCTTAATCGCACAAAACTAACTGAGGGCTGCTGGGGGGAGGGGGGTTGGGAGAAGGGGGGTGGGGTTATGGACATTGGGGAGGATATGTGCTTTGGTGAGTGCTGTGAAGTGTGTAAACCTGGCGATTCACAGACCTGTACCCCTGGGGATAAAAATATATGTTTATAAAAAATAAAAAATTTAAAAAAAATTGACACATTTTTTTTCTTTTCTTCAAGTAGATCTCCTAAAGACTTTAGTCGAATGTCATTTTGCTGTAGGTAACAGAGGCAAAAGAAAAACTGGATTTCCTTACTTCTTATAGCCCATTGACAAGTCCTCGAAATAGGTGGTGTGATATTCCCCTAGGAATTCAACTGCTTGGATGTTAATGCTTTGTTAAGAGCAAAAAGCAACCTTAGCTGGGTCCCCCCAGGATGCTGTGAGTCTACTTTAATATATAAAAATTCCTTTGGAAACTTTATCTCTATCCCCCAAGATACATGTTGGCAATCATCCCCCAAGCATATGGCCCACCAATATACATCTGAATGGTCTCGTGACTGAGATTTTTTTTTTTATTTTATTTATTTATCAGAGAGAGAGAGGGAGAGAGCGAGCACAGGCAGACAGAATAGCAGGCAGAGGCAGAGGGAGAAGCAGGCTCCCCGCTGAGCTAGGAGCCCGATGTGGGACTCGATCTCAGGACGCTGGGATCATGACCCGAGCCGAAGGCAGCTGCTTAACCAACTGAGCCACACAGGCGTCCCATGACTGAGATTTTTATGGCAGTAATAAATGACCTTTACCTAACAATAACCAGCTCCCACAAGGTCCTGGAAACCTTGCTTCCAAATTTCCCTAGAGACTTATGCTATCCCTAACCCCTCCCAGCATGCAATGTATAATCAGCCACTACTTAGGAGCCAGGTGCTGCTCTTTTTGCCCATGGGTCCTGTCCCCATGCTTTAATAAAACCACCTTTTTGCACCAAAAACATCTCAAGAATTCTTTCTTGGCCATCAGCTCCAAATCCCAACATCTTTCCTACATCAATTTCTCCTCAAATAGAAGTAAAATCTATAAGTAACTATCTCTTTGCTAAACCACATTGATATTTGTTGGCATTACTCTTGGTTATGTTTAAAATGGCATGTTTAAGGATAGTGGTGGACAGCATCATGTCTACAGTGAAACCAGGTGGTGGGACCTTAGGGAAGGCAATTTCTCTGTTTCCAACCCCATCAGTTTTCCCTCTGTCACTTGTGGCTGTGGATACTTGAGTGAGAAGATAGAGAAATACACTGGATTTAGAAGAGGAACCATCTCTATTATTTTCCTCAAAGAAATTCCCTCCCATTCTCTATAGTATCTCAGATCTGTGTATGTCCTTTTCTAGCTCCCAAACCTGAAATTTGACAACTAATATCTATGTATTCGTATTGCCTATCCACTAACTAAGAGAGCCCAGGTCCAGCTCTTTCCTTTCCTTTTCTTTTTTCTCTTCTCGCCTCTCCTCTCTTTCCCTCTTCTTTCTTCTTCCCTCCTTCCTTCCTTCCTTCCTCCCCCCCGCCATGTTTCTTTACTGTAGACCTCTAATAATTTCTGATGTCCACCATGCCTCTTGAACCCCTTAGCCTCACCAACATATATGCATTACTTTGGCAGAAGTTACCGCAGATGTCGCTAACTAGCTTTTGCTAGGTGGCTGCAGGTGTCTACCGTGTAGGTTTAGGTTTTCAGGTGTGAACCTAATGAACCTAATGTGAATCTTGAGTAACTTCTTTGTAGTCAGCATTATATTCAAGTGAGCATTTGAATCACTGATTCATATAGGTTATGAGCATGCTTTCAGGAAAGGAACCCCCATAAACAGGTTTGCAGTCCTGAGACAACTCTTTTCGTAGGGAATAGTGTATCCATCCAGTTAGTTTCCTGTGGGAACCCGCAGTGCTGTGCCGTGCACTTGGCAGTCCCGCTCAGAGCCCTGGGTGGGTTCCTGAACCAGAGCTCAATGCGACAAGGCATTTGTTACTCACAGTCCATTTCATAATCTTTCTCAGGTTGACCCCACAGAGATCACGTCTCCGCCTCTGCAGGAATATAGCTCTCTGTGGGCAGCTAAAAACCAATCTGTGTCGCTTCTGAAATAGGAGGATGGTTCCAAAGAATTCCACTTCTCTGCCCTGAAAGCATCCCCTGAGCATCGCAGCTTAGGAAAAACATTACTTCCTTAGGGTCTAGAATAGATTTTTGTGACTTACATCCAAAGGATGAGCACTGCCCAGCGGCAAAGCTGTGCTTGCAGAGAGGTGAGGAATCTGAACTTCAGCAAGGTTAGCTAATGCATCCGTGATCTCTCATGTAACAGGCAAATGTGAGAATTGAACCCAGGAATATTTGGACTCCATTTACACTCCCTAGCTCTGCTTAATTGAGACAAACAAGGAAGCAAACAAAAAGAGAAACGAGCAAACAAACAAACAAAAAAATTAGGAGGAATACTCCCCATATACCCAGACACCTCATTTGTTTGCAAATATTTCTCTTTCCGTACATATAATTGGCAGATTTGGGAGTTAACGAATAAAGTCCTTGATGGATAGAAAGGACAGCAGAGCAAGGAAAAGGGAAAGAAATCTTAAGGTAAAAGTAGCTTTCCTTTCTGTAGTCATTGCCTATCAGACAAGATAAAGTGTTAAGACTCAAAGACTGTGCAGTGAGAGGTAAACTATAAATTCATGAAGGAAACTGATGCTAGGGGGAAAAAAAAAGTCAAAGAAAAATAATTTCATGCTGAGAATCTAGGATTAGCATTCTGGTGCAAATCAAGAGCCCTTTTAGGAAAACACCCAGATAGCTGCAACACAGTGTAGAAGATGGGCCAATTATAGGAACCACTCAGGTACCTGCTGTAGGACGAAACTTAAAAAGAATACTCAAAACTACTATTGCTGGGGAGTTCAACCTGGCAATGGAGAATAGCTGTGACTTTTTAGTGAGGAAAATAGGTTGCAGCACAAGTAGCATAAGTTTCTGTTTAACTGCCTGCGAAGAGCTGATTTAAAATAAGTGGGGTTTTTTGGGTCATTGAGACTGAGATGTTTATGAACGTCTGCTTCTCTGAGGGGGTTCTAATTTGGCTTATTCACAGAACATTTCAAGTGGTTTTCAGGCTTGGAGTCCAGCTCTAGTCACCATATCTTCATAAACAAAAATTCTTTGGGCATTCGGTCGATTATTGAAAGTGCCTAATTCTTTTCTTTTATTCTTTTAGAATTAGTTCATAATATGGTATGAGGTAGGGATCTACATTTATTTTTCTCTTAAGTTGTTGTCCATTGATTCCATTACCATTAGTTGAATAATCTATCTTTTCTACTGACATGTATCCTATTTCCTTTTTTGTAAAGATTTTATTATTATTAGAGAGAGCAAGTGAGAGAGAGAGCCTGAGCAGGGGCAGAGGAGAGAAGCAGATTCCCGGCTGAGCAGGGAGCTGGACTCTGGGCTTGATCTCAGGACCCCTGGGATCGATGGAATTATCCAGGCACCCCGTTTCATATTTAATGTATTGGATGTGGTAAACATGTAGGTGTTGTTCTGTGTTCTTTGCCACTGCCATGGCTACTTCTATTGGGTCAATATAGCACAGCTTCATTTTTAATTCACAGCTGTATTTTTAGAGTGCATTTTGCTACCCTACAGGAAAAGACATCTTTCTCACAATTTTGTCTGTTCTTACTTATTTATTCTTCCTGGTAAATCTAAAAATCTTTTGGCAGTTTGAAAATAAGCATTCTTAACATTCGTGGTGTTCAAAAGCTAAAAGGTATTAAAAGCTATATGGTGAAAATTATTCCTCTCCTCATTTGCCATCCGTCTCCCACAAATCACTAACCATTAACATTTGTTTCATATGTATCCTTCAAAGTTACTTCTTGCTTGTTAAAGTAATTATAGATTTTGGTTTTTTTTGCAATTATAGATTCTTAATTTCCCTCTTTTTAAAATGGAACTTGCTTAATACACTTTTACCACTTAATGATATACCTTAGGAATATCTTCATATAGGCAGCATTCTTATTCCTTTTTTTAATAATTTTATATAATATGGGACGCCTGGGTGGCTCAGTTGGTTAAGCAGCTGCCTTCGGCTCAGGTCCTGATCCCAGCGTCCTGGGATCGAGTCCCACAGTGGGCTCCTTGCTCGGCAGGGAGCCTGCTTCTCCCTCTGCCTCTGCCTGCCATTCTGTCTGCCTGTGCTCGCTCTCTTTCCCTCTCTCTGACAAATAAATAAAAAATCTTTAAAAAAAATTTTATATAATAAATCTTTAAAATTCTTTTTTATAATTCTTTTTCTTTTTTTTAATTTGATAACATTTTATGGATGTGCCATAATCTATATAACTGGTCCCCTATTGATTGACATTTATGTTTTGCCAGTCTTTTGCCATTACAAACAATACTACTGTTAGTAAACTTGCATATACACAAATTAGAGAAAGAAAAATTGTATCAGTAGAATAATTTATTGGGAATAGAATTGTTGGGTCAAAAAGCATGAACGTGTATAATTTTGATAGATCTTACCAAATTGCCTTTTGTATGGGGTCACATAAATTTACACTCTCCCTAGAAATGTATGTGGATACTTATTTCCTCCTTGGTTTAACAACATTGTTTATTATCTAATTTTTGGATCTCTGCTAATCTGATCATGAAAAATCATATCACATTTAATTATATGAGTGATATTAAATATCTTTTCCTATGTTTAAGGGTTACTGTATATCTTTTTCCTCAATTTTTTTTTTTTTTGGAGTTTTTTTTCTAGGAGCTCTTTACAAATAAGGGAAAAGCAAAACACTGTGATTGAGCTGAAAATACTTTTCCCCAGTATGTTATCTTTACATTCCTTTTTTTAGATCTTAAAAAAGTGGTTAAATTATGTCAAATTTTTATGGCTTCTGAAGTTTGAGTCATAAAAAGCCTTCCTTTCTTGAAAGTTGTAATGAACTGTATGATTTCTTCTGATATTTTTATTACTTCATTTTGAAATATAAATTAAGGATTTTTGGTAATTATTGTGCTGTATGATTTAAAGTATGGATTTGACATACTTTTGGTCTAATTGGGAATGAAATTGTATCAACCCCATCTTCCCACTGATTTGATATGACACGTTGATAATATATTAAATTTCAATTTCTATTGGGGATCTATTTTGGGGCTTCCTTTTCTAATTCCAATGGTCTGTCTGTTCGTGTACGTTTTCCACTCTTTTTTTTTTTTTTAAGATTTTATTTATTTGTCAGAGAGAAAGAGGGAGAGAGAGAGCAAGCACAGGCAGACAGAATGTCAGGCAGAGACAGAGGGAGAAGCAGGCTCCCTGCTGAGCAAGGAGCACGAAGTGGGACTCGATCCCAGGACGCTGCAGATCATGACCTGAGCCGAAGGCAGCTGTTTAACCAACTGAGCCACCCAGGCGTCCCCGTTTTCCACTCTTTTAACTATGGAGGTTTCGTAATACATTTGAACCTCTGGTAAAGTGTCTTTAACCCATTACTCTTCTTTCAGAGGCTTTTCTAACTCTTCTTTTTTTTGTTTGTTTTTCTATACTTATTATCAATTGTCTACTTCCAAGGAAATCTTTTTTAAAAAATTAGAAACATAATAAAGTTGTTAAAATAGATTAAGGGTGATGACCTAATGTGGATTTTGGAATTTTCAGTAAGAGCATGTTACACACTTCTACTTGTTCAGGACTTCTGTGTTCTCCAGCAATATTTAAAATTTTTTCTTCATAGAGGCTTTTCACATTTATAGTTAAGTTTCTTTCTTGAATATTTATATATTTTGTGGCTTTAGGAAATCAAGTCTTTTTTTTTTCACTGTAGATTCTGATTATATAGATGACCCTGATTTGTGTATATTAATTTTATGCCTTGCTAACTTACTGAATTCTCTTATACTCTGAAAATAATAATTTTATCTCTTGTTCAATTTTTATAGCTTATTTTATTTAAAATAAAACATGAGATAATAGCAGTATCCTTTTTTTCCCTTTCATTTTAATTAGGAAATCTGGTGCTTCTCATTAAGGATAAAGAATTTGGGCTAGCATAGATTATATTATCATGTTGAAAACAAATAATCTGTACATTCATTGCTGAGTTCTAAAATAACACTTATGATACTGAATGAACTTGCACTAATTTAAAATAGCAATCTCTAGGAAGTTAACAGTCTTTTCATCATGAAACAGGGTATACTTTCTTATTGGCTAAGCATTTGACATTTTTCAGTAAAATTCTGTGGTTTTCTTCACATAGGAGTTTCACCAAGGCTCCAATTATTTGTCTTGCTATCCAGTGTTTATATTTAAGCCACAATTTTACTTGGGCTCTAACCACCTATTGACACTGTTAGAAATCCCCTCATTTTTAAAACATATTTATTCTTTTTGATCTAATAATACCTCACTACTGGTTTCCTGCAATATCTCTGACTGCTCATTTGCACGAGTTTATTCCTAACTTCTTTATATTTGTTTTTACTATTGCAAAAATAATCTTTTCCCACTCTTCAATTATACTTTTCCTTGTAGATAGAAACTAAAAGAATTGTGATCCTACTGAAAGATTTTTTCTATTAGTTTTTGGATTTTTTTCCCCCGGTTTTTCAGTTGCAGTCTCTGCAGTACACAGAACAATGTTAAGTAATGGTTGAGTAAATAGCACATTTTTCTTGTTCTTTACTTTAAAGTGAAGAAATAGTGCCTTACAAGCAAGTATAATGATGATGACTATTGGTCTCATGGTTATTCTTCTCTTTCTGTTTTGTTTAAAGATATAATTTGGTTAATTGTGGGATGTATTTCTAGACTTTCTAATATTGAAGATAATCATATCTTTTCTGGTGGTGACATAAGCACACTTTTTTTTTCTTATTGATCACGTTAGATACATTCTTGTAATAAATGCAGTCCAGGATAAATTTGGCTAAATTAAGATGAATTAATTTGTTAATGTTTGACTGAATTTTATTTACAAATATATGATTTAGGATGTTAAAATCCATAATATTTTCTTAAGTTTTTATTTAAATTCTAGTTAGCTAGCACACAGTGTAATATTAGCTTCAGGTATATTGTATAGTGATTCGACAATTCCGTACATCACCCTTTGCTCATCACAAGTGCAGTCCTTAATCCCCCTCACCTGTGTCACCCACCCCCCACCCATCTCCCCTCTGATGACCATGTTTGTTCTCTATAGTTAAGAGTCTGTTTCTTGGTTGCCTCTCTCTCTCTCTCTCTCTTTCTCTCTGTCTTTGGTTCTCCCTTTGCTCGTTTGTTTTTTAAATTCCACACATGAGTGAAATCATATGGTATTTACCTTTGTCCTACTGAATTTAAAATTCATAATATTTTAAGTTTGCTTATGGTTTGCATTTTTATTCTAAATAACTAATGACTTGTGGTATTTGATTGTTATTCCACAAATACTTAAGCACTCACTTTGCTGTCATCATTATGCTGGGTGCCAGGAGTACAACAGATCACAAAACCAATGTGATACCCCAACTCTTGGATCTCACAGTATAAGGTACAATTGGAACCATGAAGTATTTTACACAGAGGCGTTGACAATGCTGTGAGGGGCAAAACAGGAGAATCTGAACTAGTCTGGAATTTCCGAATGCTCAGGAAGACTTTCCTGAGGAAGCAGGAATTTCAGGAGAGCTAAAAATGGAGTAGTAGTTAATGTGCAAAAAAGGACTGGAGACTCAGGAAGAGCCTTGTCAGTACAGACTCTGGAGCAGGAGACACTAGCATACAGAGCAGGGAGAGGGGAGCGTCTGTGTACTCTAAGGGGCAAGCCCTCGCAACTCTTTCAGGGGTTTCTTCTGGTATTTACCTCTGTATCTATAAACTGTGTGCTTCATGATATATCATTATCTGTTGATTTTGCATTCTTGAAAGTAAGAACCATCATTCTCTATCACTCTATCAGTTATGTGCAGGCTTACTGTCTCCCGGTGCTTCCAGGGTGGTCATGCTGTAACACTGGCCAGGACCGTTTTGTCACATATTTTGTCACATATTTGACTATGTGAAATGAATTCACAGAAGAGCTATGTGGCACAGTAAGATTACACTATTTTCCTATACAAATTTTTCCCCTGAAGATAATAGTCATCCTCATTTGTTGCTACGTAGTGTGTCCCCCAAATCTTTTCCAGTTGCTTAAATTACCTCTTCGATGCTTTTAAATACAACAGTGTTCTATTAAGTCCATTTTCTTCCAGACATCTTTCCTGAGCCTCCCGACGTGCTTCAGTCAGGGAGGCTGCTTCCGAAAACCACGGCAAGGCTGTCACCTGGGAGTCTCCTTTTACCATTTGTCCTTCCCTTTGTCTCTCCCTTGTTTGTTCTTCTGGATGCTTGGCTGGGTAAACTGGTAAGAGCATCTGACTCTTGATGGGTTCATAACCCCACGTTGGGTGGATAGTCCTCAAAAAAGAAAAGAAAAGGGGTGCCTGGGTGGCTCAGTGGGTTAAAACCCCTGCTTTCAGCTCAGGTCATGATCTTGGGGTCCTGGGATCAAGCCCTGCAAAGGGCTCCCTGCTCAGCGGGGAGCCTGCATCCCCCTCTCTCTCTGCCTGCCTCTCTGCCTACTTGTGATCTCTGTCTGTCAAATAAATTAAAAAAAAAAAAAAAAAAAGAAAGAAAGAAAGAAAAGAAGAGAAAAGAAAAGAAATTAGGTCTCTATATCCCCTCCCTGATTCCAGGCAGAGGGGTCTCTCTTGTTTATCCCTTTTGCAATAGACTGAGGGTTTTCTCTAGTGACGGTAACAGAATGGTGTATTAATTTTATCTTTCAATCATTTTTTTAATTTCTGCTAATACATTTATGATTTCTGAAGTTCTTTTTTCCTTATTCCTTTATCAAAACACCTCGTTCTTCTTTCATAGATGCAATACGATAGAAACCTCACATGGTCTGCTTTTCTACATTTTTTTCCTCCTCTTTGTTTGCTTGTTTGTTTATTTTGGCCTCTAGTTTCTTCTGTTGGAATATTTCCTCCGGGGCGCCTGGGTGGCTCAGTGGGTTAAAGCCTCTGCCTTTGGCTCAGGTCATGATCCTGGGATCCAGCCCCACCTCGGTGGGGAGCCTGCTTCCTTCCTCTTTCTCTGTCTGCCTCTCTACCTACTTGTGATCTCTTTCTGTCTAATAAATGAATAAAATTTAATTAAAAAAAAAGGAATATTCCCTCAAACATTCTCCTCGTCTATTTGCATATCTCAGAGAAGAACACAAAGAAGCTGATTAACATTTTCTATGCAAGGGTGGGTTTTGCAGACAGGGACTTCATTGTAGGCCTGGCATTTCTCAACAGTGTCTGAGAGAGAAATTGACTCTACAGAATGTTCTATCAGTGGCTGCTTTTCATTTGTCCTGAGGGAGTTATTTAGCTAGTATCATTCTAGACTCAGAGAAGACAATCTCTCTGTGTACGATGGGAGCTCTAGAGCATAGGGTTTACTTCTCCCACAGAACTTAACTTCAGAAGAACTGCTTTGCCCCCAGTGTATCTTTAGAACTTTTTTCTCCAGAAAAGAATCTTTCCACACTGCTTTGCCCCCAGTGTATCTTTAGAACTTTTTTCCCCAGAAAAGAATCTTTCCATCAGCTCTGTGTAGGGTAGAAAATGCCAACCTTCTCGGAGCTCAATGGAAAAATCATGCTAGATGTGTCAATATGTCATTGAGTAAAGATTCGCAGAGGGTCCTGTCAGCAGTAATTCTGTCTGACCCAGGACCTGAAGAATGGATGGCATCATGTCCATTACGGGTGAAAGTGGAGCAAACAGGATTGGTTGAAAGTACAATTAAAAAAGAAATTAGGCTGGAATGCCTGGCTGGCTAAGTTGGTACAGCATCTGACTCCTGATGGGCTCGAGCCCCACATTGTGTGGCTATTATTTAAAAAGAAAAGAAAAGAAAAGAAATTGGGCCTCTATAGCGCCGGACAAAAGGGTCTCTCTTATTTATCCCTTTTGCAACAAACTAAGTGTTTTCACTGTGACCTGTGACGATAACAGAATTCTGGCCTGAGAGTCCAGGACTTACGTAAGTAGGGGCCTCAGTGAACCTTTAGGAAGTTCTGCAGTGCGACTGGATTCGCCACACTGACTGCTTAGGACTCTGTTCTGTATTCTGCTAAGTCATTTACCACTCGTTTGCTCTCACGCTTCTTGAATTTTGTTTCAGTCATCTCTTCCTCCAGTATCTTTATTCCTGCAATTTTGTGACTACAGAAAATGAAAAGCATCTTTTACTGTTATTTCAGGGGGTTCAGAAAAGAGCAAAAGAAAATGCACATGTTTAATTCACTACCTACAAGCAGAAGCCTAATTATTTTGTCTTTAAATTACATTTTAATATTCTAGAGAGAGAAGATTGGCTCATTCATCACTGTTTCAGGAAAAAACTTATTCATTCCTGTTTATTCCATCCTGATGAACTTCAGAGTAATTTAAAAAAAAGTCTGTGGAGATGTTATTTGCAAGAACATTAAATATTTATAGATATTTATTAGGAAGAATTTTTACAATACCATGGTTTGATATTCAGGATAATAAACCTCTGTTCTCCACTTTGTATGTCTTCTTCTAAGACCTCTTAGCAAAGATTTTAGAGCTGTTTAAGGTTTCTTGTATTTCTTGTTAAGATGGTTACAGGTTATTTGAAATAACTTCATTGACTTTTTAAAAAACTATTACATTCTCATTAGATTTGCTGAGATTTTGTAGTATATAAATAAATTCTAATTTGTGAATATTTATTTTTTTAAGTAGACAGTTTATCAAATTCTTTTTCAATTTAACAGGGTTTTTTTTGCAGATATTTCTTGTGTGCTATAGGCAGACAAATATTACCTGTAAATAATAATAATTTTCTCACCTTACAATGACCATTCTTATTCTATAGCTCCAAACCAATTTCATCAATTGTTTCCTTTCTTTCCCTCTATTTGCTTTCTCTAAATGCATTTAGCTGTTATTATTTTTCTGATGTTTTACAATGTTAATTTATTTTAATAGCTTTTTGTTTAATAATTTATGCAATAATTTTATATCTATGTGAACTTGTACTGTATAACAAACATTTCTGTAAAATGCTATCATTTTCATAATTTTATACATTTTTATAATTATTTTTATTTACTTTTTGACCTAATATTTCATAGGAACATAGGTTTTTGTTTTTGTTTTTATAATGTAATTTAGCTTACTTCTCTGAACTTTCATTATTACAGTTAAATTTTTTTTTTTTTTTCCAGAATGCCTGGGTGACTCAGTCATTTAAGAATCTGCCTTCAGCTCAGATCATGATCCCAGGGTCCAGGGATCCAGTCCCATATCGGAGTCCTTGCTCAGTGGGGGGGCCTGCTTCTCCCTCTGCCTGCCACTCCCCCTGATAATACGCTGGAGCTCTCTCTCTCTCTCTGACAAATCAATAAATAAATAATCTTTAAAAACAGAACAGCTTTAAAGAAATATTTTTTCATTTGAATATAGTTGACACAGAGTTACATTAACAACATAGTGATTTGACTTCTCTACATGCTGTGCTCATCAGAGTGTTCCTACCATCAGTATTATATTTTTAAATTATTCTGTATGATGACTGTCTCAAACTGATAGTCTATGGCTTCACTCCACCAATTGACATGTTTGACATGTTTTATTTAGGAATTTTGTTATATCTGGAAGTCTTTTAAAGTACAGTGTAACTAGGTACGTGTGGAATTAGTTACAACTCTAGAAATCTAGAACCTGTTGTTTACACTTCACCAAGTTTGACCCACTTCATGTAAATAATTGACCTTTTAACCCTTAGGATAGAAAAATATAATTCTACTTGTGATTATCTCGTATTTGGACTCATAATCATCTCTTCTTAGGGAAAAGGGGAAGAAACTTCAAACTTTTTCATGAATAATCAAAGAACAATCTTCAAATTTATTTATAAGCAGTATGAGAAAAGGCAAAATACTATGTACTAATTACAAAATTAGTGACCCTGATAATGTTTTAATATGTTTAAGCTTTGTCCAATTAAATGAAGCCAAAGAATTGAGCTAAAAAAATGTCTAGCCCCTATTTCTAATTAGCAAGCTATATAAGTAAGTATGTCAATAGAAAATACATCTCTATTGCAGATGTAACTAATATAGATGGAACAGAGGAGTCAATACACTTTTTTTTGTAAAGGGCCAGTTGGTAAATATTTTCAGGTTTGCCAGTCATATTGTTTCTGTTGCTACTCATCTGTGCCCTTGTAATGTGAAAGGAGCCATAGGCAAAACAGAAGTGAGTAAGCAAGGCTGTGTTCTAACAAAACTTTTTCTTTGCAAAAACGTGGTAGATTTGATTTGGCCTGTGGACCATCATTTGCCAGCCTCTGGGATAGAGCAATTTATCAGGTCCCAGTTTATACAGAAAGAAGTTGAGGAAAATTAAAAACATGGTCTGTAACCTGGTCGTGGGGTTACATGATGGCTTGGTCCTCAGCTGTCTATTTCTGCCCAAGTAACTAAGGATGGAGAAATCAGCCAAGACAGGACCTTTGTGTTGTATGTGTATCCTTTTCCCCACTACTATATCTAGTTCCTGTCTCCTTTAAAGGCATATCTCCTTTAAAGGCATGTCATATTTATTAACAGTACCCTCTTCGCTATCATGCCTGTCCTGGGCTTGTCCATCTGCAACCACCAGTTCGTCTGTTAACTCTCATCCCTCGTGCCATTTCCTTTGAAAGCATCAATCATTGCCAAACACTGTATGAGGGAGGGTGGGGGTCTTCTAGGAAGCCATCTTACTGATTCTACCTTACTCCAGAACAAGAATGAGCAACCGCTCTCCTCTAAGAAACTATCAGAAAAAACGCCACCATGATCTATGCACAGTTAACTTGGGCACTGTGAGATTTCTGATATTTCACTGTTGCCCATTATTGATGGAACTCCTACCTTTGTGCTGCTGTGAACTGTGCACACCTCCCGTGCTACCCATATCCTTCCACTGTGTTCCCAGAATCATGGTGGGGTCATGAGCAGTGTATTCTCAGCTTCCCCCTTCTTGAACACCTCCTCTGCCTTCTAGTTTTTACTGAATTTAGCTGTCCCACAAAGACTCGGCTTTCTTAACATGAATAAGCAAAGTCCACTGCTACTTGTGACCCGTAGGAAATGGACTTAGTATAAGTCATGCCATTTTTATAAAAAGTGGGCATTTTGTAACACAGTCATATTACCATACCTGTGTTATTGCAACCTTAACAAACAAAACAAAACAAAACAAACAACACAAAATACTCCAGACATAACAATTTAAGGAAATGTACCCCTAACCTAAATGTCTGCTTAGCCCAGCATTTTTGCTTCTGTACTGCACTTGGCAATTTTAGAAACTGGCAACAAGATGTGGTTTATGCCTTTATAAGTCTACTCCTGAGCTCATTCTGGGCTGCAAGATTTTGGAGTGCATGAGTCCCCTCATAGACGCTGGCTTTTTTTCTTTTCCTTTTTTTTTTTTTTTAATTTAAACTTTTATTTATTTATTTATTTATTTATTTGACAGAGAGAGAGATCACAAGTAGGCAGAGAGAGAGGAGGAAGCAGGCTCTGCTGAGCAGAGAGCCCAATGTGGGGCTCCATCCCAGGACCCTGAGATCATGACCTGAGCCGAAAGCAGAAGCTTAACCCATTGAGCCACCCAGGAGCCCCAGCCATTGAGTTTTTAATGAAGACTCCCCAGTTTGGCCTACTGAATATGGTGTATATCTGTATAAACTCGCTGCTCTAGATACAACTTGGAGACCCCAAATTGAGATTTCTGAGTGTCCTCATAACACTTGGGTAGGACACCTTAATGGAAAGGTGGCCTCCTTGCCCATACTGCTGGGATCTGGAGAGATCTTCAGGGGAGGCACCCCTTGAGATACTCCAGGGCCCTGGAAGGATCTCTATGAGGCTTTGACAGCTGGATGGGAGACGATACCTGATGCTCAAAACTTCACGGAGTCACCTGCACGTTTATAAGGTAGGTAATACCTCCTTATGTTTCTGTTAACCTGGGACTGGTCAACTTGGTGGAGTTCGGAGGACTGGATGCAGTCTTAACTCCCCTCCAAAGACTCCTCTAAGATGTTAGAGAGAGTCTCTGGAAATTTGGTGTATGAGAATGGTTTGTTGGTTGTGTCACTTTAGTTCTTTTCTCAGTCCTATTTTAGAAGACCTGTTGCGGTGTCTCCCCGTTTCCCTTCTGCGACCATCTCTCCTCCTGGATGACTGATCTGTCTTTCCAGGGGACTTTTCAGGACTATAGTCCAGCAGAGACTTCACTATTTACCTTTCTCTTATCGTCCTTGTTGGAGGTCCGTGCATTGACTGATCTGGTTAGGAAAATGCTCACTTTTTGCTTTGCTTTTACTTTTGGTCTTTTACCAGTGTTACCAGGACCCAGTCAGGCCCACCCGTCAGGGCAGAAGGGGAACTTGATCACTTCCCAGAGACCTCCAAGAGTCTCACTGGTAGGGACTTCCAAGGGGGAAGATCCCTCAGGTCTGGAAACCCCCAAAAGGGGAATCAAAAAGGAATTTCTGGAGGGAATTCCTCAGGTCAGGGCCTTCCAGGGGAAGGAACTCTGATACCTTCTGGAGTGAATGTGTGAATGGATATGCAGTTTGACCTGGCTCGTCAGGCGCACTGATGCTGTGGCTCTGTAGAAAGGCACCCTTAGGGTCCCCAAAAGCCTATAGAGTCCAAGTGGGCCCCAACCTGTTTCTATGGTGACCTCATAAGGTCTAAGGCGAGCCCCTTCAGGGTGCCAGCCCAGGGTTTGTATGGACTCACTATGGCCAAGAGGCACCCAGGCCTCCTCCAGGAGGGCAGACAGGTGGCCATCTGACTGGTCTCTCCTTTGGAGGGGCGCACCCTTTTGTTTGTCTTGATGCCAATGACACAGAGAGGGAACACACAGGGTGACCAAGAAGGCCCCTGCTCACCATGGCTAAAAGCTCTTTAAAAGCTATGGTATTAGCAAAAAGAACACCCCCTAGACCTAACACCACCCACTCCAGATTTCCCCACATGTCTCAGGTGAAAACTGACCATGGGGAGGATCCAGGTGGAACATAATTCAGTGTTTAAACCAAGTTTAAACACTAATTAATTTTAATTAAGATAGACATGTCTTTAAAGCTATCAGCAGTAAATGTAAGACTTATTTTATGAAGGTTTACTAAAAGTCAAATAATCTCATGTTATCTCTGTTGCAATCTGTTAACAGGAAAATTACTACATTGATGGTTAATTGCCTCAAAGTTTTATTGGGTAATTGTTAAGATAGCTTTCTAGGTCTTTGGTAAGCTAAAACTTTAAGGTTCTGCTTGGATGGAATTAAATTCATCAGACATCTAGGTCTTTTCCAAATAGGATAAAGTGCTAAGTCATTAATTACTGGACATAGGTTTGTGCTTTTGACTTCTTACTACAAAGAAACTAAGGATATTTAAATCTGTTGATAAACACATTTTATACTTAACTGAATTCACAAATTTGCCATCCAAAAAATCCTGATGTAACAGTTCATAACTGGTTACTCCTTGGTCTTCATTGGAGATTAAGGTTTAGAAAAAAATAAAAATTCTACTAACTGTAACTAAGACTAATAAAAAGTAAGGAAAACACCATGTATATAAAAAATAGGAGATATAACACTATACCGAAATATACAGTATGTATAATATATATACCTAATCTATATCTATATGGATAAATATAGATATCTATATACATATGTAGATGTTATATAATAGAATAGAAAGGATATATATATCTAAAGGCTATATTTATATCAGAATATAAAGGAAATATTCATAAAAGAAAATGAGATTATAGGCACAGTGAAAAGTTTTCAGAAAAAAAAAGGATAAGGGATGGAAATGCATTTTAAAATGTAAAAAAGTTAATTTTATCCTAAATGAGATGGCTATTTAAAAAGAAATAACTTGGGACAAAATCTAAATGCAAAGAAAAGTTGTAGAAAATTTGTAAAGGGAAATCTTTAAAAACAAATTTTAGGTGTGGTCAGGATGGACTAAGATTAAGATGAATAAATTTTAAAAGCACTAATATAAGATTGTAAGTCAGCTTTCTCTCTATTCAAAAAGACGAAATAGTCCCCAATTGTTGGTCTGCTCTTGATAAAGGAAAAAAAAAATACTTCCAAATATTACTAAATCTACTTGGGGACTGACTGAACTAAAATTAGATTTATGCTCTCTGTTTAAAGATACCATTACCATAACTGGGGAAACAAGAACATCCCAAAGGTGAGAAGAATAGGGGTAAAAGATTGGGGATGTGGGACAAAAAGAAAGAACAAGGATTATAAAAATTTGCCAGGGTTCAGGACAAATTAGTTGGCAATGTTTAAACTCAGGGGAATTTTTCTGTCCCCATTGGGGATGTGAAACTTTATCAGCTATTGACAATTACTACAGAAATGAGGACATCCACCTAAAATTTTGAAGGGAACCCAACCCCTCTACTTCTGTAATAAGAAAATGTAACCCAGTAACCTTTACAACCAGAGACAGTACTCAACTTACGACTCATGGAAACAGGTAAGACTTGGGGAATAAGACTTTATGTATCTGGGAGTGACCAGAGAACCCTGTTTATCATTCAAAAGAAAACCCCACCCCTACAGAAAGACCACTGGGCCCTCTTGCTGATCTAGCTTTACCAATACCAGTGGCAAAGTTCCCTCCAAACTGACCGCTGCCCCTACAAACATTATCCCTAGATCAAAAGATCAGCTACTGCCCCCTCAGCCAAATCCTCAACCAGAGCTGCCTCCTCTAAACATAATCAGTGCTATCCATCGACTTATAAATGATTCCCAGCCAAACTTGGGAGCTGATTGCTGGCTATGCTTTAACTAAAACCCCCCAGATTATATAGAAGTAGGTCTTTCCAAGTAGGTCTTGGATAGTAGATGGTCTTTCCTATCTACTATCCAAATTAATAACAGTAACTCTAAAACTTTTTTCAAGCCCTGAATCAGTCTTAGCTAACCCACACTAATGGACTCACAAAATGCAATGCTGGGGCTTAATTCACAAGTCAGTCAAGACCTCTACTTTGTATCCTGGTCTACATTTTACCTCAAATATTTATATACCATGGGGATGGAGGGCGAAACTTAATCCATTCCCCGTCGCCCTCAATCCACTGGAGATGAGCTCCCATTCTAGTGCCCATCTTGGTCGGGCTAGGAATTGCAGGATCCATCGCAGTTGGGGCTTCAGCCTTAATAAAAGAAAAAATATAGAGAAACGCTCAACCCAAATAGATGCTGACCTAGGGCACCTTGAAAACTCCATCTCCCGCCTCAAGAGCCAAGTGGATTCATTAGCAGAAATGGTCTTACAAAACAGGCAGGGGCTAGATCTCCTTTTCCTTCAACAAGGTGGACTTTGTATAGCACTAAGAGAAAATTGCTGTTTTTATGCTAATAATTCCAGGGTAATAAGAGAAAGTCTCTTTGTAGTCAGAAAAAATATTAAAACTAAAAAAAATTAAAAAGAACAACAAAATGGTTCAAAAACCTGTTCAACTTGTCCCCATGGGTAACCACCCTTGTTTCGGCCACAATAGGGTCTCTCATTCTCTTACTCATGGCCATTACAATAGGACCCCGTATCATAAATTGGTTTATAAGCCTACTCAAAAGACAAATTGCCTCAGTCAAACTGTTAATGATAAAGCAAACATATGACCCATTACAAAATGGAGGAGAATCAATGATTTGATTCTCTGTCTTAAGACCAGTGGAGAATGAGACACCTAGGAAATGGACTTAGTATAAGTCATGCCATTTTTATAAAAAGTGGGAATTTTGTAACACAGTCATGTTACTATACCCGTGTTATTGCAACCTTTAACAAACAAACAACAACAATGAAACACAAAATACTCCAGACATAACAATTCAAGGAAATGTACCCCTACCCTAAAAGTTTGCTTAACCCAGAATTTTTGCTTCTGTACTGCACTTGGCAATTTTAGAAACTGGCAGCAGGATGTGGTTTATGTCTTTATAAGTCTACCCCTTAGCTCATTCTGGGCTGTGAGATTTTGGAGTGCATGAGCCCCCTCGCAGCTGCCAGCTTTTTAATAAAGACCCCTCAGTTTGGCCTACTGAATATGGTGTCCATCTATATAAACTCACTGCTCTAGATGTTACACTTTGAGGCTAACATCATCATATTTCACCATCTTGCTTTTATCTGATTGCTGTCACCTGATTCTCTCTCCCTCATTCACTGAAGACAATCCATTTTCTTTATCATTTAAGATATCTTTTATGCACATCTTTGACTTCAAATAGCTTTTTAGGTCTAACGCAAACATTTCTACATGGTGCTTATTAAGCATCATACGTATCAATATCTCCATTTTTTAAAAAAGTATAAAACATAATGCCCTACCTCTCTATTTTTCTCAGATTATCTCAGTAAACTTTTCCAGTTTAGTTCATTCTGTCTAGTCTACAATATGATTGCAAAATATTTTTATGTACTGTGGTTACATAGTGTTCATAGTCTAAGGTTACATATTCTGAATATAAAGTATATATGTATGTGTGTGGGGGTGTGTGTATCATATATATGTATACATATTTGAATAGATAAATAAAGTATGTGTGTGTGTGTGTGTGTGTGTGTGTGTGTGTGTATCTCATCTCTTTGTATACGAAGTATTTGTGTTCTCTAAATCCTCCATAGGGTATTAAAACTTTCTGAGAACAGGGGCTATGATATATATGGGAACTTGTTCCCAGATTTCTTCTTTTCGTAGAACTCCAACAGGTAAATAAGCAGGAACTTTTGTTAAAGAGCTTCCACCCTTTAGCTATAAAATCACAGAATTATTTTGGAGCATTTTCATCCTTTCTTCCCAAGTGTTCAAGTAATAAGAAAGATAATAGGATCTTTTATTTCAGAACAAATACAAAGATATTTAAGATCATGTTACTGTATCGTCAAAGGACTACTATGGAGACTAAAGAGTACTTTCAAGCTGAAATAACGACTTTGAATTAAGAAAATAAGAAATGCTTAAGCACTTGTCCTAGATAAGAGCCAGTATGAGTTGCCTAAGCACTGACTATGTGTTTTTCAGAGTGCTGTTTTGCAAAGTCATCCCGTAGCCAGATTTCTAAACATAGACCTTGTAAATCAGAGGGAAAAATCCAGAAGATATTTTTGTACACTGAGGTCAGATGAAAATTTCCACTCTGTAGTATTTTGTCCCTCTACACAATATTAGCTGCCCTTTGTTTTAAACTTTGAGGAGCAGGGGTGGAGGTTTAAGTAATAAATTCAAATGGACTATTTATAGGAGTATTAAGTAATCAAATTATCATTATTTAGCTTGACATTTGGTCTTTCCCAACTTACATCTCTGATTATACCCTCCTCAAGCCTTTTTTTACATGATCAGAAATGCTTCCTAATACCAAAATCAGAAAAAGCCAAAGTTCTTCCCTGGGAAAGTGACCTCAGAAGAATAGCTGAGGTCAAAACATAGTGAACTGCTATGGTATGGAATTTTAGGAATATGAGCAAAAGAATGGAGTATGGCATTAAAAAAATACATAAAGATACTGGCTTAAGACATACCGTGAAGTCAGTCTTCTATAACATAAGTTGCCCTCATATTAGCCACTGAAGTTTGATACAAATAGTTGCTGTTGTTGGGCAGAAAGAAAATTACTCAGAGAGATTTCTGGCTGTGGGCATGCTCGCAGCTCAGCATACTGCTAGAAATATATTAATAAATATAATTTCATGTAACTGTGGTGATTCTTAGCAATACACATGTAGTGAAAACTTAAGCATTTAGTTAAGTAACTGAAGCAAAGAACAGTAGAACTAACATTGACTAAATACAGAATTACAGGTGTAGGAGATTAGTGGAACAGTATATAAAAAGGTTTCTTTCTATAAACAGGGTCTTAATCTGACACTTAATTCCAAAGGAATGACCTCCTACATTTTATTGTACAGACATAATTAGGAAATGTTTTTACTACCGAAGAACACTTACGAAGTAAATATGTATTTAATAACTGTAATCAGAATAAAGTATTTCTATAAATACACAGCATTATTCCTCTGTGACATATAAGTCTTAGGACTACTTCTTAAAAGACAGTTTGCACTTGGATGAAAAACTCTGAATGAAATAATCATTTGAATTTTTAAATAAATTAATTTCTATTTTTCAGAAAAGGAAATATACTCATATCCTTGTGTTCCAAGTATATAGAGATTTAGATCTATTTTTTGTTTATAGCAACATAGATAATCTATGTTTTGAAGTATTATTTGTATAATTCAGTGTGAGAAACATACCATACTGAACTCTCCCTTGGGAAACAATTTAGAATCAGTGGTTATGCCATTTGAAAAGAGAAGTCTTTAATTCCTGAAGTAAAAAACAAACAAACAAACAAAAAATGGGGAATAATGAACAACAGACTACAGATTTCCAGGAGGAGTGTTCTGAAAGGAAAAAGATGTCTGTGTTTGAAAACACAACCAGCACTGATTTGGAAAGAAAATAACTTTTTCACTCCTCTGCAACTTCCTTGCTATGTGACATTGGTCAAATTACAAATATTTTTTTTTTTAAAGATTTTATTTATTTGACAGATCACAAGTAGGCAGAGAGGCAGGCAGAGAGAGAGGAGGAAGCAGGCCCCCTGCTGAGCAGAGAGCCCAATGCCGGGCTCCATCCCAGGACCCTGGGACCATGACCCGAGCCGAAAGCAGAGGCCTTAACCCACTGAGCCACCCAGGCGCCCCACAAATTTTTGTTGATGGAAGGGCTTAGTTTTTTTTTTTTTTTCTGAAATTAGGGGAGTAATACTTAAATTTGCATGGTAAATGATATAGCAATTATTTTATGGGATATTTTTATGAATATCAAAATAGAACAGAAAATCATCAATGGGTAATGCATTAAGTGTCTGGTGTTTTTATGGATGGGCTTGATTTTAGGTTCAACTTGGTTTTATATACTTAAATAATTAGAAGCATTTACACATCATATTTGGTCAAATCTGTTAGAACAGTCTTTCTACACTCCATTGAAGAACCGATGCTTCTCTGTATTAGCTGAATATGCTGTCTTATTAATGGATCACACTAAATATGACAGAAAGTCATATTTATATCTTATTTATAGCATAAATAAGATAGTGCAACAAGTGTAACCAATGGATATACATTCATTCATATGTCAGACCTCGTTTATATTATGTTACCCCCAAATGTCAAGCATATGCATAATTTGTATATGAAAGATTAACAGTGAGTTAAATGTGGATTACTATAGTTTAAAATGTGCTATTATGTAACTGAAAAATAAAGCAGAAAAAAAATGCTGGAACAACTTAAAGGGAAGGATGCAGTTTTTCCTTTAGGATATTGCTAAGGGTGTATCAGTATGACACCTCAGAAAATTCTGTCTAGTAAAGCAATAATTAGAGTCTGCTCAAAATTAGAGTCTGAAAATTAATAATCTTAAACTGATCTTTAAGAGACCAGATGATTCATGTGCTCCCAATTATACTAACATATCTCTTACATTGTATTTATTCATCATAAACATGTACAGAACAAAATACCAGTGCTTATTTCCATCCATAAAACTCAAAACAACTGAGAAGCAAATTTGGATTTATTTCCTTTTTTTATATTTTCTTGAGGATATAATAAGATAAATAGTAACGATGTTCCTTTCTTGACCCAAACTTCATTATAACATTCTTATTTTATTTAAGCAGTACATAGGAAAACATATCAGTAAAAGATTAGTTTCCCCAATATCCTTTCAAACAAATATGTAATTTTAATAGTTTTAACCCACATTTTATATTTTTAACACACGTCAAAAAATGCAAAAAAACCCCATAAATAATCAGCTTAATGTATTCTAAAATGAACACCTATGTAACTACAGTCCTGGTTAGGAAATTGCCCGTCCAGAGACCAGTTCCTCATACGCCTCCTTCTCAGTCGTATCTAAAGCTTTCCCATATTGGTAGCCGCCATCCTGACTTTAATGAAAATCAGTTCCTTGCTTTTCCCTATTTATCACTTCCTCTTTGGAAGTTTGTACACTGAGCTTAAATTTTGCCCCTTTAGTGCAGTGTTTATAAATGGAATAATATGTATTATTTTGTGTCTATTGCCATTTAGTATTACGTTTATATGATGACACCATGCACGTGGCTGTAGTTCACCCATTCTCCATTCTATGAATATGTAAAGATTAATTGCATATTCTTTTGATGGCTATTCGGGTTGTTTCTATTTTGTGAATATTATAAACAATTCTGTTGTGAACATTAATATATATAGTTCCTAGTACTGTGCTGTATACATATCTAGAAGTGGACTTAATGTGGTTCAAGGATATGCATATAAATAATGCCAAGTTGCTTTCTCAACAGGTTGTTCCATCATCCATATATATGAGTTCCTGTATTTTCAACCCTTGACGGTACTTGGTAGTGTTGGTCTTCTTCATTTTAACTATTTGGTGGTCAGTGGTTGTTTCTCATTGTAGTTTTTAGTATCCATTTTTCTTATTTTTGCTGAAGTGTTACCATGTTTACTGGATATTTGGTATCTCTTATATAAAGTGCCTATTCAAGTCACTCTCTGTCCTTTGGTACTGGGAATTCCATTCTTAAATTTGTTTTCTGATTGATTTGTAACTTATAAAATCTGGATACAAGTTCTTTATCAATTGCAGGTTACAAAGTTCTACTAATATTCTAATGTGCCTTTTTACTCTCCCAATGTGTGTTTATTTTTGTTTGTTTGTTTATTTATTTATGTTAACAGCTTCACTGAAGTATTGTTACAAATAAAAATTATATAGGGGTGCCTGGGTGGCTTAGTTGGTTAAATATCTGGCTGTTAATTTCAGCTCAGGTTATAATCTCAGGATTCTGAGATTGAGCCTGTCAGGCTCTGTACTCTGTAGGGAATCTGTTTGGGATTCTCTCTCCCTCTCCCGCCCGTTGTCCCTCTCCCTGCATGCACTCTGTCTCTTTCTCTCCCAAATAAATAAATAAATCTTGTTTTTAAAAAAGTGTATATATTTAAGGAGTTCAACGTGAGGACCTGATGTATTTATACATCAGTACATGTTTTTTTTTAAGTTCTTACCTTTAATGTACTTAAATTGATTTATATTTTCCTTTTACTGTCAGTGTGTTTTGTGTACTTTTTAAGAAGTATTTCTCTGACATAAAGGTACTTGCTTACACTGTCTTCTAAAAGCATTATTATCTTATGTCTCACATATAGATCTGTGATGTGCCTGGAAGTTATTTTTGTGTCAGTGATGTGGGGTCCAAATTATTTATTCTCCTAGATGGATATCCAAATGTCCAGACATGTTATTTATTTTTTTTAAGATTTTATTTATTTATTTGACAGAGAGAGATCACAAGTAGGCAGAGAGGCAGGCAGAGAGAGAGGAGGAAGCAGGCTCCCTGCCGAGCAGAGAGCCCGACGTGGGACTCGATCCCAGGACCCTGAGATCATGACCTGAGCCGAAGGCAGTGGCTTAACCCACTGAGCCACCCAGGTGCCCCCAGACATGTTATTTTGAAAAGATTCTCCTTGTTCTTTCTCTACCACCTGTTATGCTGCCTTTGCTTTAACTCCTATATCCTTTTGTGTGTGCATATTCTTACTGGATTTTTTATTCTGCCTATCCTTGTGTACATAGGCATACTTAATTAGTTTTATAAATCTTTGTATGTGACAGAGGGAGTATTCACCCTTATGTTCTTTTTTTTTTTTTTAAGTTTTTATTTATTTATTTGACGGACTGAGATTACAAGTAGACAGAGAGGCAGGCAGAAAGAAGGGAAGCAGGCTCCCCACTGAGCAGAGAGCCTGATGTGGGGCTCAATCCTAGGACCCTGGGATCATGATCTGAGCCGAAGGCAGAGGCTTTAACCCACTGAGCCACCCAGGCACCCCTTCCCCTTATGTGCTTAAGGAGAGTAAACATTTGCACTAATGCATATGTTTTCATTTAAACTTCGGAATCAATATGCTAAGTTCTAGGAAAAAAAGTTAAAGAAAATAAAAAGGAAAAAAGTAAAATTTGTCCATATTTCAGATGAGATTTCTTTGTGTAACATTGAGACTTCTGATTCATAAATATGACCTCTGTCACTGTTTATTTGTGTTCTTCTATTTTTGTCAAAAAAGTTAGTCTTCTCCTTGTAAAGTTATGATCTATTTGTTGGTATTTTATTTTTTGATACACAATTTGTATATTATAATAAAAATTTTTTTCAATTTTTAATTTCTATCTTTGTTGCTAGAATATAGAAAAACAGTGATTATATACCTAGACCTCATATCTAGCAAATGTGTTAATTCTTACAATTATTCTGTTGAAGTCTTTAAACAAGGAAGGCATTAACTGAAGCGACTTTAATGCCTTGGTAGCCTTCATAAACAAACTAAAACCTAGACCAAGTTGATGCACTGGAGTCCAAGAACATTAAACTTAATAACAACCAATCACACACAGCCAATGAGGCATTCCCAAATACGGCAAATTCTAAAGCTATAACCAACCAAATAGATTCTATGCTTTGCTTCCACGTCTTTCCTAAAGTAAACCTTACCCTTAGCTCTGGTGGGCGGAAGGCTCCTAAACACCTTTGGCTCCATGCAGTCAGGTTCCAATCCATGTTTGCTCAAATAAAATCTTCAAAATTTTAATATTGTTCCTCAGTTTACCTTTTAGCAGATCAAATTATTAGTATTGATTTTCATAACTTATCTGTGGATTCTCTTGGATTTTCTAATGTAAAAACATGCAACAGAAGTTTTATGTTTTCTTTTTCAAACTTTATACTTTTTTATTATAGCATTAATTGACTAAGGAAAACAGTTAAAAATAAAAAAGAAGAATAGAAATGGTGATTCAGTTCTTATTCCCAATCTTATGATCAGAATTTTTAAGATTTACTCTTAGCAACTTTCAAACATGCAATATGGTATTATTAACCATAGACCCCAGTGATGTACTTTATATTGCTATTACTTATTTATTTTATAACCAGAAGTTTGTACCTTTGACTCCCTTTACTCATTTCATCCACTCCCTGCCTCTGGTAACCACCAATCTATTATCTGTATAGATGAGGCTGTGTTTTTGTTGTTGTTGTTGTTTGGCTTTGTTTTTCTTTTAAGATTCACATGTAGATGAAATCATATGGTATTTGTCTTTCTCTAACTATTTCACTTAGGATAATGTGCTCAGGGTTCATTCATGTTGTCACAAATGGAAAGATTTTCTTCCTTTTATGGCGGGATATATTGTTATAGTTCATATATACATAGTGAATATGTATTCACAATTCATTTTCTTTGAATAAATACCCAGAAGTGGAATTGCCAGATCATATGGTAGTTCTATTTTTTCAATTGTTAGTTTATTTTTTACTTTTTAAAAATTTATTTATTTGTATTTAAATTCAGTTAATTAACATAATATATTATTGTTTTCAGAGTTAGAGGTTAGTGATTCATCAGTCTTAGATAATACCCAGTATCGCATCACATGCCTTCCTTAATGACCATTGCCCAGTTACCCCATCTGCCTATCCCCCTCCCCTCCAGCAACCCTCAGTTTGTTTCTTATGCTTAAGAGTCTCTTATGGTTTGTCTCCCTCTCTGACTTTGTCTTGTTTTATTTTTTCCAGTAGTTCTATTTTTAAGTTTTTTAGGAGCCCTTACACTGTTTTCCATAGTGGCTACACAAATTGACATTCCCACCAATATTCTCTTTCTCCACATCCTCATCGACACTTGTTATTTCTTGTCTTTTTTGGTAATTGCCATTCTAACAGGTGTGAGTTGACATCACATTGTGGTTTTGATATGCATTTCCCTGATGATTAGTGACATCAAGCTTCTTTTCTTATACCTGTTAGCCATCTGTATGCCTTCTTTACTTGTATATTGTTGTAATGCAGATCTCTAGAACTTTTTCATCTTGAAGGACTGATACTTACATACCTATTGAGTAGCAGCTCCCCCTGTGCTTAAGCTTCAGCCCCTGGCAACCATCATTCTCCTTTTTGCTTCTGTGAGTTCTACTATTTTAAGTGCATCAAATAAGTAGAATTATGCCGTCTTTGGACTTCTGTGGTTGGCTCATTTCACTTAGCATGATGTCCTTGAGTTTCACCCATGTTGTAGCATAAGAAAGAATTATGTTCTTTGTCATGGCTGAAAAATATTTCATTGTATGCATATACCACTTTTAAAAATCCGTTCATCTATCTATGGGCACTTAGGTTATTTCCATAGCTTGGCTTTTATGAATAGTGCTGCAGTGAAATGGAGGTGCAGAGAAAGGTTTGAGATCCTGATTTCAATTATTTTGGGTATAGAACCAGAAGTGGGATTGCTGGATCATATATTAATTAGATTTTAAAGTTTTTTGAGGAAACTCCAAGCTGTTTTCCATAGCAGCTGCATAATTTTACATTCCTACCAACAGTGCAGAAGGATTCCAACTTTCCACATCCTCACCATTACTTGCTTTTTCTTTCTTTCTTTTTTTTTTTTAAAAAGATTTTATTTATTTATTTGACAGAGAGAGATCACAAGTAGGCAGAGAGGCAGGCAGAGAGAGAGAAAGGGAAGCAGGCTCCCTGCTGAGCAGAGAGCCCGATGCGGGACTCGATCCCAGGACCCTGAGATCATGACCTGAGCCGAAGGCAGTGGCTTAACCCACTGAGCCACCCAGGAGCCCCTATCTTTTTCTTTTTAATACAGCCACTCTGTCTTATGTGAAGTGATCTCTCACTGTGATTTCGATGAATACTTTCCTCATCATTAGTGATGCTGAACATCTTTTCATATACCTGCTGGCCATTTGTATGTCTTTAGAGAAATATATTTCCAAGTCTTCTGCCCATTTTTTAATTAAGCCATTTTTATATGTTTTTGAGTTGCAGGAATTCCTTATATATTTTGGATTTTAACCCCCTAACATATATAAGTTGCAAATATTTTATCCCATTCTGTAGGTTGCCTTTCACTGTGTTAATTTTTTTCTTTGCTGTGCAAAACTTCTTTTATTGGTGTAATCCAACTTGCTTGTGTTTGCTTTTGGTATCTGTGCTTTTGGTGTCATATCTAGGAAATCATTACCAAGGCTGATGATACGAAGGTTTCTCCCTATGTTTTCTTTTAGGAGTGCTGTATTTTCAAGTATTACATTGAAGTCTTTATCCATTCTGTTTATTTTTGAGTGATGTAACATAAGAGTCCCGTTTCATTCTTTTGCATTGAGTAGTCCAATTTTCTTTTTTTTTTTTTTTTTTTTTTAAAGATTTTATTTATTTATTTGACAGACAGAGATCACAAGTAGGCAGAGAGGCGGGCAGAGAGAGAGAGGAGGAAGCAGGCTCTCTGCTCAGCAGAGAGCCCGATGCGGGACTCGATCCCAGGACCCTGAGATCATGACCTGAGCCGAAGGCAGCGGCTTAACCCACTGAGCCACCCAGGCGCCCGAGTAGTCCAATTTTCTAACGCTGTTTGTTGAAGAAATTATTATTTCTTCATTGTGTAGTGTTGGCACTCTTATTAAAGATAATTTGATGATATATGCATGGGTTTATTTCCAGGTACTATATTCTATTCCGTTGGTCTTATGTCTGTCAGTACCATACAGTTTTGCCATACCCAGTATTTGCTAATACCATATAGTTTTGATTACTATAGCTTAAAATACTATAACTAAAAATATCTCAAATTCAGAAAGTGTGATGCCTCCTGCTTTGTTCCTCTTTCTCAAGATTGTTTTGGCTATTTGAGCTCTTATGGTTCCATGTGAATTTTAGGACTTTTTATTTTAAAATTCCTGCAACAAATGCCATTGGGATTTTGACAGGGATTGCAAAATGGAATCTGTAGATCACCTTAGGTAGTATGGACATTTTAACAATGTAAAATCTTCTAATTCATGAATATTGGATGCTTTATCATTTTCTTGTGTCTAATTTCTTTCAGCAGTGTTTTTCAGTTTTCATTGCATAAGTCTTTCACCATTGTAGTTGTTAGTTACTAAGTATTTTATTTTTTATGCTATTGTAAATGTAACTATATTCTACTTTCCTTTCAAATTGTTCATTGTTAGTGTATTGAAATGCAACTGGTTTTGTGCATTGACTTTGTATCCTGCTACTTCGCTGATTTCATTTATTAGTCCTTACAGTTTGTGTGTGTGTATGTGTGCTTGTGTGCACATGTGCGTTTTTTTGGTTTTCTACATATAAAATCACATCATCTGTGATAATTTTATTCTTTCCAATTTGGATGACATTTATCTCTTCTTGCCTAATAAGGCAAGGAGTTTAAACTTCAATACTATGTTGAGTAGAAGCATTGAGAGTGGGTATACTCGCCTTGTCCCTGAGTTTAGCAGAAGATCAGTTTTTCACTAGTGAGTATGATTTAGTTGTGGACTTTTCATATAATTCTTTGTTATGTTGAGTTAATTTCCCTATATCCTAGTTTGTTCAGTGATTTCACCAAAAAGTATGCTCAACTTGTCATATGCTCTTTCTGCTTCGATTGAGATAATCACAAAATTTTAATCCTTCTATTCTGTTAATGTTGTGTATCACATTTATTGGTTTGAAAATGAACCATCCTTGCATCCGGAATGAATCCCACTTTCTCCTAGTGAATGATCATTTTAGTGTGCTATTGCATTTGGTTTCCTAGTATTTTGATGAAAATTTTTATATCTGTATATGTCCAAGAATACTGTTCTGTAGCTGTCTTTTCTTGTAGTGTCCTTATCCAGTTTTGGTATCCTTGGTAAGCCTGGCATTTAAAATGAGTTTTGGACTATTCCCTCCTCTTCATTTTTGTTTTTTTTGAAGATTTTGACAAGAATTGGCATGAATTCTTTTTTAAATGTTTGGTAGAATACAACACTGAAGCCATTTGGTCCTGGGCTTTTCTGTGTTGGAAAGTTTTTGATTACTGATTCAATCTCCTTACTCATTATTGATCTGTTCAGATTTTTCCTTTTTTCTTGATTCAGTCTCGGTAAATTGTATGTTTCTAGACATTTATACTTCTCTTCTACGTTATCTACTTTGTTGCCATATAATTGTTCATAGTAGTCTCTTATAATTCTTTTCCCTCCTGCGGCATCAATTGTAATCTCTTCTCTGTTACTTCTGATATTATTTATTTGAGTTCTGTCTTTTTTTCTTATTCTAGCTAAGATTTTCCAGCTTGGTTGACTTTAAAAAAATCAGCTGCTAGTAGTAGTAGGATTGGTTTGTTCTGTAGATTGTCTTCTCTCCATCACATTTATTTTTGCTCCCATCTTTATCTCCTTCCTTAACTTTGGGTTTTGTTGTTTGTTTCTTGTTTTGTCTTATTTTGTTTTGTCTTTTTTTTTTAGTTCTTAAGGTGTAAACTCAGGTTGCTTGAGATCTTTTTTCTTTTTTTAATGTAGGCATTTGCCACTATGACCATTTCCCTTACTACTGCTTTTGCCATATTCTATAAATTTTAGCATGTTTTGTTTTCATTTTTATTTGTCTTGCTGTATTTTCTAAGTTCCCTTTTGATTTCTTCTTTGATTCATTGGTTGTTTAAGAGTATGTGAGTATGTTGTTTAATTTACCCCTATTTCTGTTCATTTTACTGTGGATTTCTTTTTCTCTTCTTTCTTTTTTTTTTTTTTTAAGATTTTATTTATTTATTTGACAGTAGAGAGAGAGAAAGCGAAAGCAGGAACATAAGCAGGGGAGTGGGAGAGGGAGAAGCAGGCTTCCTGCAGAGCACGGAGCCCAATGTGGGCCTCGATCCAAGGACCCCGGGATCACAACCTGAGCCTATGGCAGACGATTAACGATTGAGCCACCCAGGTGCCCCTCTACTATAGATTTCTAATTTTATTCCCTTGTGGTCAGAAAAGATGCTTGATGTGATTTCATTGTTCTTAAATGCGGTTAGTCTTTTTTCTTTTTTTCAATATTTTGGCAAATGTGCATTTTATTAATTATAATAGTAAATAGTATATTATGGATACCACTTATTAGAGTTTTCATAGTTTCATAAACTACTGTGACAAACAATTTATATCCAAAATAGATTAAAAGTGTCCTATAAATCAATAACAAATTTAAAAAACACTAGAATTTTAATGGTGGTTACATTCATAGTGGTGTAAATAAGTGGTGTAAATAAGATTGAATTTAACCTCAGAAATAACTAGAACACCAAATCAAGTATATGAGAGAGCTGCTTTCAGACGTTGAACAGAAGTAGCACAGAGCTGTGATCCCTGAAAAAATGAAAACAAAATGAATCCCACAATCATCCTGGCTTCTGCCTAGAAGGAATGTCTGAACTACAGGTGCAGGATAAGGAATCTAAAAGAAAACAGTGGCCTCCCTCATGTGAGCATCCTGAGAGTAGATTTTTCAGAGGCTGAGATGGTTCTAAGATGGAAGACTAGAGTTCACTCAGATAGAGAAGATGCTAATTTTTGGAACAATATTCTGTTTAATTTTAAATTTCAAGTTTAGGTTAAAAAGTTGAATTTTACCATAAAATTGCCTTAAATAAATGTTTTGCCTGAGTCAATTTAGTAAATCAAAGCTGACAACCTAGAATATCAAAATATGTAATTTATATCAATTCTTTCAAATAAAAATGAAAATATTTAAGACAAACTTCTTAAAATGCTTGAAAGCTAAAAATAAAGGTAAGGTTCATAAGGTTAATCTGAGCTAAAATTAAAATGCAAAGGTATCACGTTTGTCCTTGAGATCTCATTATGTCTTGGCACTTCACCAATTCTGAATGAGGACCTGAGAGTATAAGTAGTACATTTTTTTCCTTCAAATTTGTATTTAGATTCTAGTCAGTTAACATGTAGTGTAAAATTGGTCTCAGGAGTAAAATTTAGTGATTCATCACTCATATGCAACACCCAATGCTCAAAATAAAAAGTGCTCTCCTTAATATACATCACCGTGATCCATCCTGGAGAATGTCCCATGGGTTGAGAAGAATGTGTATTTATTTTACTGCTGTTGGGTAGACTATCTGTATATGTCTGTTAGATTCATTTGGTCCATAGTATTATTCAAATTTCTGTTTTCTTTTGATCCTCTTTCTGGTTGTTCTTTGCATTAATGAAAGTGATTTATTGAAATCTCCTACTAGAATTGTATTGCTGTCTATTTCTCCCTTGAGTTCTTTCAGTGTTTGCTGCATATATTTGGGGTCTCGGAAAATATATATTCCTGAAAATCATTTTCTTAAAGTCTAATTAGTCATTTTCTTAAATACTAATATAGCTATCCCAACTTTCCTTTTTTTTTTTTTAAAGATTATTTATTTATTTGAGAGAGAGAGAATGAGAGAGAGAGAGAGAGAGAGTGCACAAGATGGAGGAGGGTCAGAGGGAGAAGCAGACTCCTTGCCAAGCAGGGAGCCTGATGTGGGACTTGATCCTGGGACTCCAGGATCCTGACCTGAGCTGAAGGCTGTTGCCCAGCCAACTGAGCCACCCAGGTGCACCCCCCGCCAAGCTTTCTTTTGATTAATAATTTTATTATTATATATTATGTATCTTTTAAAATTTTATTTTATTATATATTATATATCTTTTTTATTTTTCAGTGTTTATATGTTTTATCTTTGTCTCATATAAACAGAATGTAACTTTACTTCCAAAATATACTACTTGGAAATTTGTGTCTTTGTCCAATTATGAAATAATCACTAATATTTACCATGTTAATGAATACCTTCTATTTGTCCTACTGTTTTATGATCAATTTTTAATATGTTCTTCCTTTCTATTTGAATTATTCTGTATTTATTATTAATAACTTGCTTTTCTTTGTTATTTGTAAGTCATACACTCTTTTATTATTATTTTAATGTTAAGCCAGATAACATGTCCTTGGTTAATTAAAATCTAATGTTAATCATCAATCTTTTACATCTAACATTAAAATCTTAGAATGTTTTAGTTCCACTTACTACTTGGATGGCTTTTTGATGATTTTTACTACTATTTATGAGTACATTGCTATTTATGATTATTATGCTATTATAAAGATTATTAATATTTTATCTGACCAATATTTGTTTGTATTGATCAAAGATTTACTGGTTTTATATCTCCTCATTTCCTCCTGCATCTTCAGTCTACCAAGTACTGTATGGTTTATTCTGGATGAAGAATGTCCTTTATTATATTTCTTTTAGTGCATGTCTGCTAGATAATATATCTTTGTGGGCTTTGGATAGGAACTATCTCTATTTCACAAGTATGATATTTTATTTTGGTATTTATTTTCTTTCAGCACCTAGGATTGTGTCATTCTACCATCTTTGGCTTCTGTTGTTTATATAGTAGTCACTTATAAGTTCCTCCATATAGTCTGTAATAATTTTTTTCTAGTAACTTTTACTATTTTTGTCTTTTCTTTAGGTTTTTGTACTTTTACTATGGTATGTGAAGGTATGGATTTCTTGAATCTATAGGTTGATTGAATGTGCAGACTAGCTTGCTAATCTGTAGGTTAGTGTCTTTATTAGTTTTGAAATATTCTTAGTCACATCTTTTCAGTCTTGTCTTGTTTTTCTCTCTCCTCTTTCTGGGATGCTAATTAACATGTGTGGTATGTATTTTTACCAGGCACCTCATTTCTTTTATTCCATCGTTTTACTTCTCTGTGCCTTTTTTTTTTTTTAATTTATTTTCTTCTGCCTTTATGTTCTGGTTTTGCAAATATATCCCTAATTTTTTTAACCAACTGTGAAACTCCCTCCTGAGTCCTTAATTTCTGGTATCATATTTTGCATTTCTATAATTTCTTTTTTTGGTATTTTAAAAATGTGTTCTGTTTCCAGTTCTCTACTTTGATATTTTGTCTTGATCTTTATCTTTTTATGTGGAAATCACTTTTTCTTTGAAGTCAGTATCAGATAATTTCATTTTCTGGGGCTATTGTAGGCATTGTTAGTTCTTTTGCTAATTTTAGTTCATATGACTTTTTATATTTATTTCTCTTGTACTTTTGATTTTATATTTCATAGTTTGGGGAAAATATCAGAAATATTTTGAAGGCAAGAATGATATTTTCTTCCTCCAAGGAGGGATTTTTTTCCCCTTATTCTGAGACCACTAACAATGTGGCATAATTATAACCCAATTTCAAGAATTAAATGTTTTAGAAATTTGGATTTGAAATTTAGCTATCATTTGTGCAAACCATGTTGTATATTCAGCTCATGGTTATACCTTGGATGCAGTCCTTTGCAGTTCTAACTCTAAATAGGAGGTGAGTTGCTAAAAACACCATTCTTCATGTGCCCTGTGCTCCAACTTTTGTGGCCTCAATCCATGAGACTATCAAAAATGCTGCCCAGCCTTTCAGTTGCCTTTTCTATATCAATAACTCAAAGTGTCAGTCTCATTTATTGGTCTGTTATTTCTTCACAATAGCGTTAGTTCTTTGATAACTTCTGGCAGATTCCATACACTCCAGATTTTCTAATTTTCTTTTACAGGTAGTTTGGTTTGATTTATCTAAGTCTTTATTCTCTGAGGTCAATGTCCTATATATTTAATAATTCTTCCTGGCTATCTCTATTTTCAGATTCTCTATTGGAGTAGCTGCATAATGTTATAGTTAAGTTATGGCCTTTGAATCTTGACTTCCTGGGCTCAAATTCCACCCAGCCTCTTATTAGCTCTTTGAATTTTGGCAAGTAACCTTAACCCTCTGTGCCTAAATTTTGTCATCTATAAAGAAGACATAAAACTGTATTTCATTTGTTAAATATCAGGTATTAATATTTATAAACCATTAAAAACCATTCCTGGTGTTTGTGTGTGTGTGTATGCACTATATATGTATGTATATATAGTCATATACTATTATTAAGTTTGTACCTGATCTATGCTAAATGCAATATGTTCTTGTGTGCATCTTTCCTTTGTAATATGTTTCTCTCTTTGTCGACCTTCTTTCAGTCTTTTATGAGTTTCCTTTTATAAATAGAAATTTTCTTTTGTAAATAGACATTTTCTTTCATAAATATTCTTTCACAAATAGAAAAAAAATGATTGGTTAAGGTTTTTTTTTTTAAATCAACAACAAAATAGGTATATTTATCTTTCTGATTGGTACTATATCTGCCTGATATATAAGTATATATATTCTAATAGTTCCTTCTTATCATTATACATAATGTCTACAATGCTAGACTTCTATGGGACATTTTAGTTCATTGGTCCCAAAACAATTCTTAAGCTATATCAGAATCATGTAAAAGGTTTTGTGAAAATCTGTCTTGGGAGTAGCTCACCCAGGATAGTCAGATATAGTAAATCAGGAATAGTTTCCAAAAATTGAACTGTAGCAAATCTTGTCTTCATTCCACTACATCACTCCACATTTTAGTCACTTGTTATTTATATACTGTCTAAATGTTTAGATACTAATTATTTTAAAAAGCAAATTGAATATACCATTTTTTTTTCATTTGTAGAGGATACTGTATGGTCATTTTTATGCTATCATGGTTTATTTTTTAATTTTTTAAATTTTATTAAAAATTTATTTAATTTATTTTTTTTAATTTTATTTTTTAATTTATTTTCATTATTTTTTCACCACACCCAGTGCTTCATGCAATCTGCGCCCTCTATAATACCCACCACCTGGTACCCCAACCTCCCACCCCTCGCCCCTTCAAACCCCTCAGATTGTTTTTCAGAGTCCATAGTCTCTCATGATTCACCTCCCCTTCCAATTTCCCCCAACTCCCTTCTCCTCTCTAATTCCCCATGTCCTCCATGCTATTTAATTTATTTTTAAAATTTTTTTGTTTAGATGGTTTAGTTTTTTAAATCTCTGTGCTTAAAATACTTCTCACTTCAAAAGTAAAGTTTGGAAAATTTTATTCTGTTTGGTCTTGCATTTAATATTGTAGTACTAAAAAGGTTTTGAGGTTACTCTTTTCTATGTTCAAAAATTTAAAAACCTACCAGTGAAGAATTTAAGTGATTCTGAATTTTATAAGCTGCATTCTCACCTAACACATTTCAAATATAAAAACATCAAATCTATAGTGTATATGTTAAGAAATGTTTATATATTTACTTATTTTTTTGTTTTAATTTCTCCTTACCTTTTTAAAGGTTGACTGCAGTTCTTTAAATCAAGTTTAGGGAATTGGAAAAGGACATAAATAAACTTAGGAATGTGATTCACATTGTATGTCAATCCCATGAAACCCCAATTAAAGTCTCATAAGGCAATTTAGCAGGAATATAATGGTTTTCTGCTGACACTAAGGATGCACTTAGAGAGAGGGGAGATAGTTTTCCCTAACTGCCCAGGACAATAATTGTCCCTTTCAGTATTTTCATACCAGATAGTACTTATCCTTCAGGGGACTCGCCAGTATTGAAATTAACTATGTGCATACTTGTGGTTTTCCCTAAAGTACCTTACACTTGAAGAGAACATGGATGTAGTCATATCTGATCACCACTTCTTCCTGGCATTAGGTAAGTGTCAGGCATATAGTATGTTTCAATAAATAGTAATACAATTTTATTTTTAAAGCAAGTGTTTGAATGGTTCAGTAACTGCAGTTGCTCTTCAGTATCAGAAAAGATATATTTGGATGAAAAAGAGTTGTTAACTGGAGTGTAGGTAAATGATTACACATTGTGGATGTTTTTACTTCCCTGGAGATATTTCTAAGGCATAAAAGTCAGTATTGAGACTTACCTTTAAATTATGAATACTTTTAGCTTTCTGTTTTTTCTTTCTTTCTTTTTTATTCTTTTAAAACCAGTGTACTTCTGAGCTCTCTGACCTTGTTGGTAATGATTATAAAGCAGCAATGGAATAAGGACAAGGGTCAAAATGATTTTGGCTAAGCAAGTACACCACATCATGCTTTGAGTAAACATATCAATTATACTCAATTCAGTAATATGGATATGCATTGTACCTAACCCAAAGTTGTCCTGTATGCTGATTGTCTTCTTTGTGATTTTTGAAATAAAAGATGTGAATTCTGAAGCTTGTAATTATCAATTAAATCTTCTATTATAACAGAATTTATCTATGGAGAAAGGGTAATGATGTTGCTCAGCATGATTAAAGATTAAACTTTAATTTTGCTTAAGACATTTTGTTATTCCATTTAGAGGTTACTGAATATAGCATATTTCCTTCATTTAATTATATTGTCTACAGCAAGAAATATTTCAGAGAATATTTTATCTATATACACACACACATAACCACAGAAAAAGGACAGTAGAAGCAGACAAGTTAGGCAGCAATCCCTTTGTACCTAGCCCTGTTCCATGTGTTTTATATCTGTAACTTCACCTGTCACAACAATCCTGTGAGGTAAGTGTGGTGATTATCCCTGCAGATAATGAAGTCCTTCATTTTCAACTTCCTAGGTTTATTTTCTGACTTCCTTCCCTTTTCTCTTTCTCTCTCCCTCCCTCTCTCTCAGAGAGAGATCTAATCTACTGTTACTTTGTTTACCTTGGAAGATTTTACATTTACATTAGTATATTCTATCAATCATTCTCTTTTATGCATTTTAACTAACAGTTTAAAACCTTTTTTGTTGAATTTAAGCAAACACAACATGCACAAATATTGAGTGTGAAGTTGAATGCATCTTTTCCAAGAGGCAATGCATGGTCTTGGTTTGGACTACCAGGGCAGGGAAAGTGCTCTGGAGTCCTCAGTCTTAACCCCCCTGATAGCCATGATTCTGACTTCTCTCAGCATGTCTTAGATTTGTTACTGTTTTAATTCTAAGTAAGTGGTGTCATAAATTATAAACTCTTACATCAAGCTTCTCTCAACATTATGCCTGTGAGATTTATCTATTTCATGTGAAGCAGTATTTCTTTCATTTTCATTGCTCAATAGCATTTTATTTTATGAATGTACTACAATTTATTCATATATTCTACTTCTGGTGATATTTGGGTTATTTCTAGTTTTTCCTCTACTAATGAATATATAAGTTGGTATAACCACTTCGTTTTATTTTTTTTTTCAAATTTTTATTTAGATTCTGGTTAGTTATGGACATTGGGGAAGGTAAATGCTATGGTGAATGCTATGAATTATATATGACCGATGATTCACAAACCTGTACCCCTGAAGCAAATAATACATTGTATGTTAATAAAATTTTAAAAAATAAACTCTAGTTAGTTAACATATATTGTAATATTGGTTTCCGGAGAAGAATTTAGTGAGTCATCACTTAAAATACCCAATACCCAGTGCTCATCATAGCAAATGCCCTTTTTAATACCCATCACCCATTTACCCCATTCCCCACATACCTCCCCTCCAGCAACCCTCAGTTCATGCTCTTAGTCTTAGTTAAGAGTCTGTTATGGTTTGCTTGCCTTTTTTTTTTCCCCTTTCCCCTATGTTCATCTATTTTATTTCTTAAATGGCACATATGAGTAAAATCATATGGCATTTGTCTTTCTCTGACTTATTTCTCTTAGCATAATATACTCTAGCTCTATCTACATCATACAAATGACAAGATTTCTTTTTTTAAAGATTTATCTATTTATCTGAGTGAGAGAAAGCATGAGTGGGGGGAGGGGCAGAGAGAGAGAGGGAGAGAGAGAATCCTGAAGCAGACTTCTCACTGGGTACAGAGCCTGACATGGGGGTTGATCTCAGGACCCTGAGGTCATGATCTGAGCTGAAACCAAGAGCCAGAGCTTAACTGAAACCAAGAGCCATAGCTTAACTGACTGAGCCACGCAGGGGCCCCAAGATTATAGTTTTTGATGACTGAGTAATATTCCATTATCCATTGTGTATATATATCCACCACATCTTTATTCATTCATCAGTAAGTGGACATTTGGGCTCTATTCATAGTTTTTCTGTTGCTGATAGTGCTGCTATAAACATTGCAATGGATGTACCCCTTCAAATCAGTATTTTTGTATCTCTTGGATAAATACTTAGTACAGCTGTGGGATTATAAGATAGTTCTATTTTTAACTTTCTGAGGAACTCCACACTGTTTTCCAGATTGGCTGCACCAGTTTGCATTTCTACCAACAGTGTAAGAGGGTTCCCCTTTCTCTGCATCCTTGCCAACATCTGTTGTTTCCTGTGTAGTTAATATTAGTCCTTTTGAAAGCTATAAGGTGATATCTTCTTATGGTTTTGATTTGTATTTCCTGGATGATGAGTGCTATTGAGCATCTTTTCATGTGTCTGTTGGCCATCTGGATCTCTTCATTGGAAAAATGTCTTTGAAAACTATTGAAACTGATGTAGTCTAAATCCATTAATCCAATCTAGTAAAGTGAAACTTAAAACACTCTATAAGCCAGCATTTTACTTTGAGGTGAATATCCAACAGAAATGCATATACATGAGCACCAAAATTATATGCTATAGAATGTTCACCAGGATTTTTAAAAATAGCCAACATTAGGGGTGCCTGGGTGGCTCAGTGGGTTAAAGCCTCTGCCTTCGGAGCAGGTCATGGTCTCAGGGTCCTGGGATCGAACCCCACATTGGGGGGGGTGTCTCTGCTTAGCGGGAGCCTGCTTCCTCCTCTCTCTCTCTGCCTGCATCTCTGACTACTTGTGATCCGTCTGTCAAATACATAAATAAAAAATTTTTTAAAAATAGTCAACATTATATTTTCCAGTTCTAGCTATTGATATATGGATATAGTCACTTTAACAGCTTTAGGTCTTTTCATTATGTGAATATTAATATTTTATTTTTATTGTTATAAATAATATTGCAATGTCTCATGATATACTTGCACAGAATGTCTCTAAGTTACACATATACCCAGAAGTCAAGTTGCTTCTCGTATTTAGAACCAACTATTTTAATTGTTACTGGATATTTACAAATCACTTTGCAAAATAGTTTTCCTAATTTGTTCTCACTAGAAACTGTAAAATTACTTGCATTCTATGTGCTTAACTGGAAATTGTCAGGATTATTTTTTATGAATGTTTTTTGTGAATATATTTTTTGTGAGTGAAGTAGACTGAGTTTGCTTTGGCTTGTGTTAAGAGTGGAATTGGAGAGCTTGCTTATATATGGGGAAAGAGAATGTGTGATACTTCTGTTAGGAATTACATAGGGGTACCTGGTTGGCTTAGTCAGCTAAGAGTCCAACTCTTGATCTCAGCTCAGTGCTTGATCTTAGGGTCATGAGTTCAAGCCTTGCATTGGGCTCCATGCCGGGTGTTTTTTTTTTGTTTGTTTGTTTTGTTTTTTTTAAAGAAATTACTTAGCATGTATTTCAATTAGGTTGGTTTTTGCTTTTGAATGTGAAGAAGTTCTTCGTATTTTCTGTTATAAATCCTTGTGTCTATGTGTATTATAAAAATATTTTTAAAGACTCTCACCTTTATGCTTGGCTTATAGAGTCTTTCATAAAAGAAAAAATTTTGTTTTTATGTAGTCATATGTTGCTATTATTTTTTATGTTATGAGATTTGCTTTTATATGATCCCTAAATATCCCTTTCTATCCTAATATCCTGGAGAATATCTGCTTTGTTATTTCTCATAGTTCTAAAGTCTTGCTTTCCAAAGCTATGTCTTTTATCAATCTGGGTTCTATTTTTTAAAGGTATGGTGTAGAAAATCTATTTTTAAAATTATTTAGAGTGCCATTTGTTCCAACATTTAATGAACAGTCCATTTTGTGCCACTTGATTTATATAGTAACCTTGGTCATATTTTAAGATAATACACACACGATATTCATTTTTCACTCTTTATCTAGGAAATGGACAACTCTTATAAGGAGTCTTGCAGTGAAATGAAGCAAAGGAATGCGGTGATAGCTGGATTGGGGTATAAATTCAAGGCATGTCTATTCTAGTTACAAACAAATTGTTACAATTTCTCCTTAACTACAAAGTCAAGACACCATAGACAAAACTTGAAGACAAGTCCCTATAGTATAAGACACTGTTCTCTCCTATATGGACCACTAGCTGCCCCTTAACTTCAACTCACTGTCTTCCGTTTTTAATTTTTTTTTCTTTTCGTTCTTTCTTTCTTTTCTTTTTTTTTTTTTGGTGGAGGGGAGAGAAAGTGAGCACCTATGTGGGGTGTAGGGAGGGGCAGAGGGAGAGGGAGAGAGAGACTCTTAAGTAGGTTCCACACGCAGTACAGAGCCCAAAGCAGGGTTCGATTTTAAGACCCTGAGATCATGACCTGAACCAAAATCAGGAGTTGGAGACTTAACTGACTGAACCACCCAGATGCCTCCCATTTTGTACTTTATTTTTTCATCCCCATCCTCCATTCCATTATACTTATTATTTTAATAGATTTTATCATAATCCCAGATTCAGGTTGACTGTTTCAGCAGTTCAGTGATGTACCAAGCATCCAGATTTTTGCTGCCCTGAGATCAACTAGCTAGTGTTGTTTTAAGGCGAGTTTCCATCTTGTGGTGGCCACATGGCTTCCTGTTGTGATCGGGAGGAATGCGCCCACAAGAAAAGGAGCAAATCTGTTCTTCACCAGTAGCCAGAATAATTTGTAACTACTTAAACTAGATGTTTCCTAGCAGGATGATCTCACTCTTAATTTACAGGGGATGTTTAGTAATGTCTGGAGACACTTTTGCTTGTCAAATCTTAGGGAGATGTTCCTGGCCTCTGTTTATCAGATAGAGTCTGGAGTGCTACCAACCATCCTGCAATGCAGAGGACTGCCCTGCAGAATAGACAATTATCTGATCTGAAGTGTCAGTAGTGCTGAGGTTGAATAACCCAAATTTAACCAAATCACATCAGTCTTTCTGCAGTGAGCTCCATCATGTTTTCCCATTGTTCATCAAAGTAAATTGATATCCTTATCTGGACTCTAGGATGCTGCATGATGTGTCTCTTCCAGCCTCTCCATCTTTGTCTTGTTTCATTCTCTACTCTGCCTAGCATTCTAGAAAGTCACACTGGTGTCTAAACTTTTCTCCTCAGAGGCTTGTCTCCTAATGACTCTATCTCCTGGCACTGGTTTTCTTTATTTCAGCCCCTTGTTTATTTTCTCAATAGAAAAGCACAATTTATGCTTATATACTTGTATATTTGGGACATTTATTTTTTCTCCTCCAGACCACATCTAATTACATTCAGAGATTCCATCATATAATTGCTATCTTTGCAGTAGAATAAAACTATTTTACTATAACTAAAATATAGCATTTATTCACTATAACCAAAATATAACTAAAATATAAAATACATACTTGGACACACATTATTTTTTATTTTTAAAAATTTTTAGGGGCGCCTGGGTGGCTCAGTGGGTTGAGCCGCTGCCTTCGGCTCAGGTCATGATCACAGGGTCCTGGGATCGAGCCCCGCATTGGGCTCTCTGCTCAGCAGGGAGCCTGCTTCCCTCTCTCTCTCTCTGCCTGCCTCTCTGCCTGCTTGTCATCTCTCTCTGTCAAATAAATAAATAAAAAATCTTTTAAAAAAATTTTTAAAAGATCTTATTTATTTATTTAACACAGAGAGAGAGAGAGAGAGAGAGAACACAAGCAGGGGGAGTAGGAGAGGGTGAAGCCCCAATGTGGGGCTCAATCCCAGGACCCCAGGGTCATGACCTGAGCCAAAGGCAGACACTTAATGACTGAGCCACCCAGGCGACACACATTATTTACATGAGCATATATAGGCAAATATACCATAAATGTGTAAGTAATGTCATTTCTGGATATTTAGATCACTAGCAGTTTTTAATTTTCCTTTTTATAGGTATTTTCTAATTTTTCTACAACAGACATATTATTTTTGTAACAGAAAATAATAAATGCTGTAAAAAGACAATAAAAGAAAAAATTCTCAAAATATGTTGACATAAATTTTTAAAGATCATAATGCATAATGACTTTTTAGTTTCATAAAGCTTTAAAATGCCCTTATATATTATGTTGGAATTATTCCCACATGACTAACTTGAGTACTATATCGTGGAAACATCTGTGGTTGTTCAGTACTCAATGGGAATAGTCTTTCCTTTGGCAATGAGAAGCCTGCTGTTTTGTTGTCAGTAGTGTTTTCTTGAAATTACACACAAGTACTCATTAGGACACATTTCATAACAATAATATAATTTATTTTTTCAAACCACAAAGAAGAAAGCATGTTTATTATTTACATAGTTAATTTTACCATTAAAAATATTTAGCACTTCAGTATAAGTTTAAAACAGATATTTAAAAATTCTGTGTTTACTTTTACCAAGTAAATTGTTAGCAGGCTATATTCATTGGGGACAATTGTATATGTTGACTGAAATGATGCTTAATTTTCTCAGAATACAATACACAAAATGTTGCAAAGGAAATTTTATGGTGTACAGTATTGAGAACTATGAGGGAATAAAAAGAAGAAAAATTCAACTGCTTGGAGTAATGAGGGAAATTTCACAGAGTTATACACACTGGATCTGGGTGTCTGAATGAGTTGTACAAGGCTAGGGTGAGGGCAACACAAACATTCAGTCGGGGGAGCAGAGGAATGGGAAGCAAACATAGCCTATTTGGAGACTTGTGTTGAAGTATTATAATCCAAGCCCATGGTATCTTATGCAGAATCTTGGGTCCTGATACGTTTCAGAATTCAGAAATTTTTAGATTTGAAAGGCACAATATAGAATTATAAAATATCCTATAATACCCAGTGGAGTCTGGTACAACACCCTGTCATCAAACTAATTAATTTCTCTAATAAAGTAAGCATATATTTGTACTAAGTGGAATAAATATAGACTAGAGGCAGTCTCACATCTGTTCAGGTTGGGCTTTACTATCAAACAAGTTTGGGTTAGGTCAGGATTTGTTACAAAAGAACTACATAGGGGCGCCTGGGTGGCTCAGTAGGTTAAAGCCTCTGCCTTCGGCTCAGGTCATGATTCCAGGGTCTTGGGATCGAGCCCCATGTTGGGTTCTTTGCTCAGCGGGGAGCCTGCTTCCTCCTCCCTCTCTGCCTGCTTCCCTGACTACTTGTGATCCCTATCAAATAAATAAATAAAATCTTAAAAAAAAAAAAAAAAGAACTACATAAAAATTCATACACTTGCAGTTTGGGAACTGCAGATAAGGTGTTGTCCACCTTAGGTAACATTTATTGGTCAATTATTATGTTCCAGGCAAGTGCCTTGGATGCAATAACTCAGTTATTTCTGCTTATAATTCTCCTTTTTTTTAATAAGTGGGGAAATAATATAATAGCAACATCAATATGGCTGGAAAAGTCACACATTTAAGAGTCACATGCTAGAAAGTGATGGAGTAAGGGTTTGAATGGAGATGATTTTTTGATGTATGGCCTCTCATTATACACTCTAGCCATTGTCTATAGTTTGTATGCAGGGTGTGAATGGAGGAGAGGTTGGGAGTGAGGCTTAGGAGAGGCAGGATGCAGAGAAACTTTAAGGAAGAGGGGAAGGACATAGTGAAAATTAAATATCTAGTGGTTGTCCCCAAGAAGATTTTTCTAATCTTGTGGATTATCAGTTTTTTTCCAACTATTCTCATCTCTTATGTGCCATGAAAATACTTCTTGGAAGAAACATCTGCAGAACAAATAAACAAGCAAGCAGCATTTGGTGGTTAATTCTTACCATTCTTAAATCAATTTTACTTATGGTTCTTAAATCTTAATCCTTCCATGCCCAGAGGAAACAGCTTAAATCACCTTCATGGAACTAAAGCTTCCTAGTGTCCACGAACAGCTTCTGAAAACCTGAAATGCCCTCAGAAAATCAGTGTACTTTCGCCAAGAAAGGCACCCCTCCTGGGTTATTTTTCTAAACTTGAAAAGACATCTCAAGCAACCAAGAGTGGGGAAGCTGTTTCATATCCCACATTACTTACAAAGAAATGCAAAAACAATCAAACCTTGCCTCTGGAAAGCTACCCACTAGATTCTTCCATAGTTCAGAGTGATAAGATGTCTGACTCAGGCACAGTTGTGGTGAATTGGAAAGATGCAGGACCCAGAAAGAAAGGAAGCCTGATTTCTAGCACCAGTGCAGTCCTTACAGTGTGAGAAGACTACGCTAAGTCACTTCTTTGGCTACCATGTCCCTGGCTTTAGAATGAGGATACTAGATAAGAGGCTTCGAATATTGCTTTGTAGTTTTTATTACCATCATTTTATCAAAATAGCTTCTAGATTGTAAATATAGAAGATTTTGAAAATCAAGTTCTTGTCATTGTTAGAGACATGATACTATTCATTCACTCACGTAAGAAGTATTTGTTGAGGGACTACTTCGGCCAATGCTAGGTGTTACAAAAGAATGTGAAAAAAATATACAGGGTGACTTTGCTCATGGAAGTCTCAGCCTAGTAGGAGATACAATTAAATAGATTATGACAATGCAGTATAATCTGTGCCTTGATGAATTCTGTGGGAGTGAGAAGGAGGTCCTTAACTTTTTTTTTGGCAATACAGTGAAAAATTACTTAAAACCCAATGTGGATTTAACCATACCATTGTCTTCCATTTGAAAGCAGCATAGTTCACATTAGTGAAAAGTTACCTCTCTTTAGAATACTATTCTCATCTATTTTGTAACAGAGATTGATTAATAAAGGTTAAAGGCAAAACAAAACTTTGGGCAGGTCTTTGCTCGTAGACTGACGTCTGGCATGAATAGTCCTTAGCAGGCAAACATGAATGAGCTGGGCAGAGGGAATGAAATGTTCAGCATAGTAATACGCAAGGCATTGGAATTTGCAGCAGAAAAACTGTTGCACAGCCTAGCAGGAAACAGGCAAGCATGACTTTCAGAGAAACAGCATCAAAGTCTCAAAGTGTCATATTTTAAATATTTTTTAAAAGCTCCTTTTGTCTAAACTTGTAATGCAACCTGCTATACACACAACTGAACAAATGAGATTGTCTTGGGGAAAATGAAAGGAAAGGAGCATAGCAATTTGAGGTAGGTGTGGAAGAGATGTTGATAAACAGCAGTACAAACTGAAAAGTGAACAAAATCAATATTTCAGCAAAGATGGTAATGCAGAGCCAGAAAGGCTCAGGTTAGTTTAAGTGTCTCTGTGGCACAGAAATCTTACTGACAATTGTGGGTCAGATACAAGACCCACAATTAATCTCCTTGGAGATTAATTGAGAGGCGTCCAGAGACTGGGCTTGGAGGGACGTATATGGCACATATTATCTCCATATAGCGTAACTGAGTTAATGTTCCTTATATGTTGCTTTGTATTAAATTTCTTTTGTTTTAATCTGTATTGTAGGACCCTTTTTTTTTTTTTTCTCATAAGACAGGATATTATATATCAGGTCGTTTGTTGAAGTAACCTGTCACACACTGAACATAGATGGCTTAGGTATTGAGGTTATCTTAGGCCGAGGTCCTAGGTAAAATGTCAAGTCCCTAAACTTCCCTCTCCATCATGTTCCCTTACTGATATGAGGGCAAGAAACAGGTCTATACTGCATCCCAGCTATAATACCCTCAATTCTCAGGGCAGTATCTGTCACATAATAAACACTTGTTTAATATCTATATAAAATGAGGGTAAGAATTCATGTAAGAATCATTTTGAGCTCTCCCACATTTAAATGTAGTTATGGATTCACTCTGAGGATAGGTTTCCTTGTGAGATTATTTTTCTCCCATAATGATGGAGTTGCTCTGATATTATGCAATAGACAATCTTCATTACAGACTTCTTAATAGAGAGTGAAGTTGGGGTGCTAGAGACCCTGAAGGTCGGAAACCTGTACAAGGCTCGCTAGCCCTGCTGGGATGGAAAACAAGTGACTTTGGCAGCCACAAGATAAACATATGATGATGTAGTTCAAGGTGAGTGGCAAATAATAAAATGCAGCGAGTACCACTTATAGAATGACAGTACGGCAGTTCTTAGCAATTTCTTTGATACTCATTTTCCTGTTTCATACTCCAAATTTAAGTTGCAAAAGAAAGTACACATTAAGACTGAAACTGTCAGTGTCTTCACCCCTAGTGGTGGAGAGAACTTTCACTAATTAATGTGTACGCTAAGATTATGGGTGTTAATAGTGAGGGGCTGATCTTGTTAGTTTTATCTTAAATTACTTAAGAATCATACTGATTAATTTTTTTTAATTTTTAATTTTTTATAAACATATATTTTTATCCCCAGGGGTACAGGTCTGTGAATCGCCAGGTTTACATACTTCACAGCACTCACCAAAGCACATACCCTCCCCAATGTCCATAACCCCACCCCCTTCTCCCAAACCCCCTCCCTCCAGCAACCCTCAGTTTGTTTTGTGAGATTAAGAGTCACTTATGGTTTGTCTCCCTCCCAATCCCATCTTCTTTCATTGATTCTTCTCCTACCCACTTAAGCCCCCATGTTGCATCACCACTTCCTCATATCAGGGAGATCGAGATGTGGCATACATACTGATTAATTTTATTTCGGTTTTTGAAAATGTTTTTTTCCCCCAAGGTCTGAATGTGCATTTACATAATTTTACAAACATAAATTATTAAATCATGGCTGGTTTGTGAAAGTCCTGCACATATCAATGTATGGATGTTTGTCCTTCCATAGAAGAAAGGATCTATGTGAGTCTTTTCACCTTTTCTTGTCCCCTGTAGAATGGGATTGTAAAGCACCACGGCATCAAAAAAGGCCATAATAGAAAGGCATTTTGACATTTTTAAATGTGTTTTGACAGATCAGGTAGTGCTTTTGAAGTGAACTTGAGAAACATGAATTTTTAATGGGTAACTGCAAGCCGCATGGTCTGACTATGGAAGATAAACGTATTTGTAGGAAAACCATGAGGCAGATAGAAGAATGGCAAAAAATAAAATGTGAAGATATTTACAATCAGATCAAAAGACTAGGTTGCTGTCATGTCACTCTAGCTAGTGACACTCTAAATAAAATATATGGGAAGTGAAGAACTTCCTGAATAATCCTATAAGTAATTGAATATGGCCCCCAAATTAATATCAGCTATATTATATAGCCTCCATTGAGGACAAATGTTGCCAATAATCTGCCATAGTCTTTGATACTGTAGATACATAAGATGTATACATGTAAAGCCATGTGAACAAATAAATAAATTGGTAAAATCTTAAAATTATAATTGATGTGAATAGGCCGTCTGATGTTTCAGAGGGCAACCAAACAATTGTCCCCTTATTTCTCTGGCTATCATTCTCCTGCACCTGCTGATATGTCTTGGAGGGCGGTGGCTCTGAGGATGATGCACAAACTCTCTTTTTGAATTACTCTGTCTTTTCTGTTTCCAGACTCAGCCCCTGCAGTAATCCATCTTCCTCAGTAGATTCCCGACTATTTTCTATTATCAGTCAAGGCTTGTTTTTCCCAGTGAGAACAGAGAAGTGTGTCTGAGATCGTAGTCTAACAGAACTATCTGAGACTTTAGGGAAAATAGCTGTTTTCAAAAATACCAAAAAGGAAAGGAAACAAAGAAAAATGCAATCTTCTATTTTTAACTCTCACAACCGACCTATAGGTTTTTTTAATGATGTTTTCTCAATCAGATGGAATCTCTTTGAAAACAAAAATATTGTTTTCATGGAATTTTATAAATATATTTTTAAATAAAGATTTATTTATTGAACAGAGAGGGAGAGAGAATACGAGAGTGCCAGTGAGACAGAGGGAGAGGGAGAGAAAGAATCTTAGCAGACTCTGTGCCAAACACAGAGACCCATGTGGTGCTCAATTACATGACACTGAGATCACAACCTGAACCAAAACCAAATATGGGGAGCTTAATTGACTACACCACTGCGGCAGCCCTCAATTTTACATTCTTATTGTCTGTCCAAGGGTGTGCCCCAGAGTAGGGGCTCCATAAATGTTAAATGAATGGATTGGTGGATGGATGGATAGATGGATGGATGGATGGATGGATGGATGGATAGATGGGTGGATGGATGGATGGATGGATGGATGGATGGTTGGAAGGAAGATTGGATGGACAGATGGTTGGGAGAACAAACAGATGAATGGATAGGTAGACTGATGTGTGGAGAAGTGTCTTCAAAGGTATCAAATGAACCTGAGTTTCCACAAAGCGATGTGAAGCTGGTACAAATGTTTTATTTAGCCTCATGCTCAACTAAACAATTATATTCTCTTTTTCCTTTTCTTGTCATGATATTAACAGACACAACCTACCAAAACTACAGTAAAAAACATGTAGTCCCTCTTTCAGTTATCCATTGCTACAAAGTAAACCACCTCAAAATTTAGTGGCTTACAAGAACAATATACTATTATTTCTTCCAGATCTTTGACTTGGCTAGGCTCAACTGGGAAGTTCATATTTGAGATTGCTCCTGAGATTGCGTCAGACATGGTGTTTGGGGTCTGAGTCCTCTGAGGGCTTGGCTCAATCAGAATATCCAGGATGACTTACTCATATGAGGTTTTTGGTGGAATTGAGGTATCTTTGAGAGGCAGATCCAATGATGTGTTAGGGAATAACAGAATGCAGGTTGAGATGGGCTAGTGGGATTGGGGAAGGGAGGAAGTGAAGACCCATCATAAACATCCTTTTGGGTCATTGCTATCTTGTTTATTCTGCCTAGAATTCTGTGTGTTAACACAAACATACAGAAATATGCCATCCAGCATCTCTTCTTTTATGCCAAAGGCATCAACATCTTGATTATTTTATACTTAGCACTGTATCTTGGAAATTTTCCATATCAGTTTATATAGAGTTCCTGTTCTTTATATAGCCACATGGTGCAGCATTCCATTGTATAACTGTCCAATACTTTATTTAACTATTTGAGTTATGCTGTACCTTCTTATTATACATGATACTATGGTTATATATAATTGGAATTACTATGTTAAAAGACATTGTTCTCTTTAAGGTGTGTACTAATTTGCATTTCTAACAGCAATGTAGAAGGGTAACTGTTTTCTCAGAATTCAGTCACATGTGTTATCAAACTTTAACCTTTTTTCTTTTCTTTTCTGTTCTTTTTTTTTTTTTTTAAGATTTTACTTATTTATTTGACAGAGAAAGATCACAAGCAGGCAGAGAGGCAGGCAGAGAGAGAGGAACATACAAAGTTTAACACTAATATGAAAGTTAAATAACAAAAATGAGATTATTTTATGATAATTTGTTAAAGGTTTTATTTATTAGAGAAAGAGTGAGAGCATGAGCAGGGTGGGGAGCAGAGGCAGAGGGAGAAGCAGACTCCTTGCTGAGCAAGGAGCCCAACTCGGAACTTGATTCCAGGACTCTGGGATCATGACCTGAGCCAGAGGTGGACACTTAAGGGACTGGCCACCCAGGTGTCCTATATGGTAATTATTTTGCAACTAAAAGTAAATGGGTCTGGCATAGTCTAAGAGGACTGTAAAAGAGAATGGTCAAAGAAGCTAAGTTGAACATAGGACTTGAATTGGAAACTTGTAGGAGGTACAGGAAATCAATCCTGAGAAGAGAAAAGAAACTGTTTCCAGAGAGGGTTCAGAGCTAAAGCACCATGGCAGGGAAAACAGACTTCCCGGCTATGTAATTGCCTAGCTGCACTAATTCCTGAGGGTGTGGCTGGGGTGTTCTTGAAGAGAGCAGCAGTAGAGCTAGCAGAAAGGCAATGCAACGGCTTCACTGCAGGGGTTTTGATTTACAGAGTGATTAAGGAACCTGACTTTAAAACTGTCTACATATTTTCCCATTCCTTAATTAACTGAAGTAACAAAGAGGAACAATTCTAGATTATTTAAAATAATGAAATATTTAATTCCCTTTGGAAGTGCTTTTGTATTGAAATTCAAATAAAATTGTGTTTGATGTGACATTGCACAATGTAGATTATAGAAGAACTATGGAGCTTTCTCTTGGTTCATGTTTATCCAAAATATGCACAATACGTACTGGAAATACGTGTTGCAAAACTCTAATAGAGTTGGTCTTTTTCTTAAAATTTCTGGAGTAAATGAATTAGACATACTCTAAGATGACTATGTATAAAAAAAGGCACAAAAATTATTCTTTCAATTACATTGGATAAAGATAAATTTGGCAATTAATTTAAAAATCTCTTTAAAAAAAATTTACCCTGCAATATGGTGGAAAAATTTGTACCTAAATTCACTAGAGTATGAGTTAGCACTATTGACTTAGGACAATTTTGTGACATGTCATTATTTGTTTGTTAATGTGTTCTTGACACTTTTCTGCTTAAAATTGAAACCTTAGAATAAACTAAGAATACCTATAGCAGCATGCTAATAATCACTTCAAAGTCACATAATTATTGGTATCACCTCACAGAAAGTGCAATAGCCTTGGGCCAAATCTAACTCTGAATTTTTAAATGAATAAAGACTAAATTAAACATATTTCCTTGATGAAACTATTGGATCATTAACTGAATACTAACGGAAGCCTAATCTTCAAGGTATTTTTAAATTACTGTCCATTCAATGACATCTGGATTTCATCTTACACAAGTTTTTCCTGCAAAATTAATATAGTTTAGAAAATTCAGATATAAACTTCAAGTACATTTCATATCTTGGTTTTTTTTTCCCAAATGCATAAGGGTTAATTGTGTGGTATACTGGTAGTGATGTTTCCCTTTTAAAATATAACCAGAATAAGATATTAAAATGGACTCAGTGAAGTTTATCACCATCAAAACACATTGAGAATCTATTTTCATAACAAGCATTATTAGTTGCTCTGCACAGCAAGTTAGACAGACATAATCTGCCCCTTGGGAATTTAAAATCCAAGGCTGACATTGCTGACACAGATGCTGCTGGGGCAATTCAGGTAAGGAGATCAGCATTAAACAAATAGATAAGTTGAATAGGTGAATTTAGAAGGTAATTGCTAATAACAAATAACTTTTGATAAACAATTTGTATTCTGACACTTCCAATGTTCTTGTCTTTCAAATAACTCATCAGCCTCTCAAGACCTGTGCCTCAGGTTAGACACTATACACTAGGGCATAATTGAGACTGATTAAAAAAGAAAAAAAAAAGTTGAATTCTTGGTTACTTGGGCCATAGAAAGAGAAACATAGGCAGAGAGGTTGGAAATTCTAAGGAAGAAAAAAAAATTGACTTGATGTGTCTTCATGATTAAAATTGGATTAAGAATGTAAATTTGCTGCTTAAATCCAAATAGGAGGAAAACTTAAATTCAATATTGATTCTTCCTTGGTTCATACTGAATGTCATGTGTTTGAAATAACTCACTGAAATTTTTAAAAAAGTAAAAACAAAAAACCCTCCATAGTTGATGGTAAAAAAAAAAAAAATGAATTACTCTAGCAACCTGATCAATAGCTCCTAGTCTCTGTTTCTAGGATCAGGAAAACTTCTGGACTAAAAGGGAGATCTATTACATTTTCTTTGTTCTCTATGGATAACAGTCCTTAGAATACAACAGCAGAAACAAATATTTATGTATTTTGCATTTTTATTGCACTATGTATATTTCCAAAACAATATAGTCCTACTTGTTGAAATAAAACACATGTTCTTACAAAACTAAACAAATACATAAATGGGTGAGGCAATTTGGCACGTATGCAATGGTTAAAGTGACTGAATTGTGATGATCATAGGGAGCTACTGAATCTGCGTACTATGCCTTACTTTCTTCATGAACCCCAAATTTGATTCTAGACGACAAAAGATGAAGCTAGGTTGAAATTGCTGATGAAATGTCATAGCTAATTTTTATTCATTCAGGTTTGGAGAAAAAAACAAAAATCTTTACGTGACTCTTTTTTTCAGATCAATAAAAAAATTCTCTTTAAAATGTATAGAGTCAGGGGTGCCTGGATGGCTCTGTGGGTTAAGCCTCTGCCTTCGGCTCAGGTCATGATCTCGGGGTCCTCGGATCAGGCTCTCTGCTGGGCAGGAAGCCTGCTTCCCCCTCTCTCTCTGCCTGCCTCTCTGCCTACTTGTGATCTCTGTCTGTCAAATAAATAAGCAAAATCCTTAAAAAATTTTTTTAAAATGTATAGAGTCAGACTTTTAAATTTGCTCACTGTCCTTGTTAAATAAAATTATTTGGGGAATATGAAATAGAAATACTAGCATATTTAATGCATTAAAATATTTAACAAAAGGTTCATAACTTCAAAAACAAAATCAGGCAAATACTCATTTGCATTATATATTAACTAAGCAGCTACAGATTCTTGGATTAGTCATAGACAATAAATATGAAAGAAAAAACACAAAAATAGGCAGAAAAGTAATCAAGTTCTTGAATTATATATTCTAAAATCACTATAGAGAAAGTCAATTTTGGAAAAAATAATTTTAGTCAACAAAAAGTGACAAAAGGAAAATTCCTTTCCTTCTTTCTTTCCTTCCTTCTCTCTTTTTCTTCTTTCTTTCTTTCTTTCTTTTTGCAAGTTTTTATTTAAATTCTAGTTAGTTAACATATAGTATAATATTAGTTTCATGAGTAGAATTTAGTGGTTCATCACTTACATGTAACACCCAGTGCTCATCACAAGAAATGCCCTCCTTAATACCCATCACCCATCTAGCCCATCGCCCACCCACCTTCCCAGCAGCAACCCTCAGTTTATTCTCTGTAGTTATGAGTTTGTTTTATTTTTTGCCTCTCTTTTTATCTTTCAGCTATGTTCATCTTTTCCATTTCTTAAATTCTATATTCTATATATGAGTGAGAGCATATGGTATTTGCCCTTTTCTGACTATTTCTCTTAGCATAATACATTCAAGCTTCATCCACATCATTGCAAATGGCAGGATTTTGTTCTTTTTGATGGCTGAGTAATATTCGTGTGTGTGTGTGTGTGTGTGTGTGTGTGTACACCACATCTTCTTTATCTATTCATCAGTTGATAAACATTTGGCTCTTTCTATAATTTGGCTATTGTTGATAAACATTAGGGTGTATGTATCCCTTCAGATGAGTATTTTTGTATCCTTTGGGTAAATACCTAGAAGTGCAATTGATGATTGGAGGGTAGTTCTATTTTTAACATTTTGAGGAAACTCCATACTGCTTTCTAGAGTGGCTGCACCAGTTTGCATTCCCACCAACAGTGTGAGAGGGTTTCCCTTTCTCTGCATCCTTGCCAATATCTATTGTTTACTGTTTTGTTAATTTTAGCCATTCTGACAGGTATCAGGTGATAACTTATTGTGGTTTTGATTTGTATTTCCTTGGTGATGAGTGATGTTGAGCATCTTTTCATGTTTCTGTTAGTTATCTGGATGTCTTCTTTGGAAAAATGTTTATTCATGTGTTCTGTCCATTTTTAACTGGATTATTTGTTTTTTGGTTGTTCTTTATAAGTTCTTTATGTATTTTGGAAACTAACCCTTTATCAGATATGTCATCTGCAAATATCTTCTCCCATCCTGTAGGTTGCCTTTTAGTTTTGTTGATTGTTTCCATCGCTGTGAAGAAGGTTTTTATCTTGATGAAGTCCCAGTAGTTCATTTTTGCTTTTGTTTCCCTTGCCTCAGGAGATGGGTCAAGTAAGAAATAGCTAGGGCTGAGGTCAAAGAGACTGCTGCCTCTATTCTCCTCTAGGATTTTGATCAGTTCCTATCTCACATTTAGGTCTTCCATCTATTCTGAATTATTTTTGTGTATGGTATAACAAAGTGGTCCAGTTTCATTCTTTTGCATTTTACTGTCCAGTTTTCCCAACACTATTTGTTGAAGAGAGTATCTTTCTACCATTGGATATTCTTTCCTCCTTTGTCAATTTTGACCATATAATTGTGGGTCTATTTCTGGGTTCTCTATTCTGTTCCATTGATCTATGTGTTTTGTTTTTGTGCCAGTACCACACTGTATTGACTACAGGTTTTTAATATAGCTTGAAGTCTGGAATCATGATGCCTCCAGCTTTGCTTTTCTTTTTTTCAAGATTTCTTTGGATATTTGGCATCTTTTTGGTTCCATACAAATTTTAGGATTGTTTGTTCTAGCTCTGTGAAAGGTACTGATGGTATTTTCATAGGGATTGCATTAAATGTGTGGATTTCTTTGGGTAGTATCTACATTTAAAAATATTTGGTCTTCTGATCTATGAGCATGGAATGTCTTCCATTTTTTGGTGTCTCATTTCTTTCATCGGTGTTTTATTTTATAGTTTTCAGTCTACAGATCTTTTACCTCTTTGTTTAAGTTTATTCCTAGGCATCTTATGGTTTAGGTGCAATTGTAAATTGGATTGATTCCTGGATTTCTCCTTCTGCTGCTTCACTATTGGTGTGCAGAAATGCAACAGATTTCTGTACCTTGATTTTATATCCTGAAACTTTACTGAATTTGTGTATCAGTTCTAGCATTTTTTGGTGGGGTCTTTGGGGTATTCTACATAGAGTATCATGTTGTCTGCCAATAGTGAAAGTCTGACTTCTTCCTTGCCAATTTGGATGCATTTTATTTCTTTTTGTTTTCTGATTGCTGAGGCTAGGCCTTCTAGTACTATGTTAAATAGCAATAGTGAAAATAGACATCTCTGTCTTGTTCCTGACAGTAGAGGAAAAGCTCTCTGTTTCTGCCCATGAGGATGATATTAGCTGTAGGTCTTTAATTTATGACTTTTATGATGTTGAGTTATGTTCCATATATCCCTACTTTGTTGAAGGTTTTTTTTATCAAGAATGGATGCTGTACTTTGTCAGGTGCTTTTTCTGTATCTATTGAGGAGATCATATGGCTTTTACCCTTTCTTTTATTAATGTGATGTATTATATTGATTGATTTGTGAATATTGAACCACCTTTGCAATCCATCAATAAATCCCACTGGATTGTGGTAAATGATTCTTTTAATGTACTGTTGGATTCAGTTTGCTAGTATTGTTGAGAATGTTTACATCTATGTTCACCAGGGATATTGGTCTGTAATTCTCTTTTTTAGTGGGTTCTTTGTCTGTGTTTTGAAATCAAAGTAATACTGGCTTCGTAGAGTGACTTTGGAAGTTTTCCTTACATTTCTATTTTTGGACAGTTTGAGTAGAATAGATATTATATCTTCTTTAATTCTTTGATAAAATTACTCTGTGAAGCTATCTGGCCCTAGACTTTGTTTGTTTAGAGATTTTTGATTATTGATTTAATTTCTTTGCTGGTTATTAATCTGTTCAAGCTTTCTATTTCTTCCTGTTTTAGTTTTGGTAGATTGTATGTTTCTAGGAATTTATCCATTTCTTAAAGATTGTCCAATTTGTTAACACATAATATTTCATAATAATTCTTTCATAATTGCTTGTTTTTCTGTGGTGTTTATTGTGATCTCTCCTCTTTCAGTTATGATTTTATTTATTTGGGTCATTTCTTTTTTCTCTTTGATAAAAAGAAATCATCTATTTTATTAATTTTTTTCAGAATGAACTCCTGGTTTCATTGATCTGTTCCACTGGTTTTTGTTTGTTTGTTTCTATATCATTTATTTCTGCTCTAATCTGTATTATTTCCCTTCTGCTGACTTTTTATTCATTTGTTGTTCTTTTTAGAGCTCCTTTAGGTGTAAGGTTAGGTTGCGTATTTGAGATTTTTTTGCTTCTTGAGGTAGGCCTATTGCTGTATACTGTCCTCCTATGCTTTTGGTGTATCCCAAAGGTTTTGGACTGTAGTGTTTCAATCATTATTTGTTTCCATGGGTTTTTTTTTTTAATTTCTTCTTTAATTTCCTAGTTGACCCATTCATTCTTTAGTAGAGTGTACTTTAACTTCCATGTATTTATGGTATTTCCAAATTTTTTCTTGTGGCTGACTTCAAGTTTCATAGCATTATGGTCTGAAAATAGCATGGTATGATCCTAGTCTTTTTATACTTGTTGAGATCTGATTTGTGACTTACTATGTGATCTATCCTGGAGAATGTCCCATGTGCACTTGAAAAGAATGTGTTTTCTTCTACTTTAGGATGAAATGTTCTGAATATGTCTGTTAAGTCCATCTGGTCCAGTGTGTCATTCAAAGCCATTGTTCCCTTGTTGATTTTCTGCTCAGATGATCTGTCCATTGCTGTAAGTAGGATATTAAAGTTCCCTACTATTATTGTGTTATTATCTATGAGTTCCTTTATGTTAATTATTAATTATTTTATACATTTGGGTGCTCCCAAGTTGGAGGCATAAATATTTACAAATGCTAGATCTTGTTGGATAGACCCCTTTATTGTGATATAGTGTCTTTCATTTCTCTTTATAGTCTGGTTTGAAATCTTTTATGTCTGATATAAGTATTGCTACTCTGGGTTTTGATGTCTATTGGCATGATAAATATTTCTCTGTCCCCTCACTTTTAATCTGCTGGTGCTTTCAGGTCTAAAATAAGTCTCTTGCAGCCAGCATATAGATGTATCTTGTTTTTTCATTCTGACACTTTGTCTTTTGATTGGAGGATTTAGTGCCCTTACATTGATTATTGATAGATACAAATTTAGTGCCATTTTATTGCTTGTTTTCTCATTGTTTCTGTAGATTTTCTCTGTTCCTTTCTACTCTTTGTTGCTTTCTCACTAAAAGAGTTCCCCTTAAATCTTTCTTGCAGGGCTGGTTTAGTGTCACAGATTCCTTTATGTATTTATTTATTTATTTTCTCCTGGATAACTCTTTATCTCTCCTTCTATTCTGAATGATAGCCTTGCTGGGTAGAGTATCCTTGACTGCATATTTTTCCCATTCAGTATATTGAATATAAATTGTGCCACTTTTATCTTACCTGAAAGTTTCTGTGGAGAGGTCTGCTGCTAATCTTATTTGTCTTGCCTTGTAAATTAGGACTTCTTTTGTGGTGCTACCTTTAAGATTCTTTCCTTATTTCTGTAGTTTGTAAATATCCCTACAATATATCTTGGTGTTGGCTTGCTTTTATTGATTTTGTTGGGATTTCTCTGTGCTTCTGAGATTTGGGTGTCTGTTTCCCTCCCCAGATTAGTTAAGTTTTCAGCTATAATTTTCTCAAATAAGCATTTTTCTCAACCAAAGGGAATTCTTAAAAACACATTTTTTTAGCAGGTTAAGGTGCTGTTGTTCTCCACCATGTGAGTAACCTTCTTAAAAAGCAGAATGATTAGGACAAATACTATAAATCACTGGCTGCATCTCCCTACTTAAAACAAAACAAAACAAAACAAAACAAAGCAGCTGTTTTCCATAAAAAAGATAGCATTTTCTTTCTTTCTAAATGATATTGGGAATCCCACTGCTTTAAGTATGTCAAAGAAAATAACAAAGTAGAAATAAATTTTTGATTGAATGAAGTTCTTCTAAAGTGAAAGCATCAAAGGGAAGAACATCTTCATAGATAAATAGATTAGTTGGATTGAAAATGATTATAATTAACACAAGAGATGGGGAGGAAGTTAAAATTAGGATGACCCCAGGGGTTAAAAATAATTTGCTTCTGAAATAAATCAATGACTTAGAAAACTTTAGTGAGGCCAGCTCCATGTTAAAAGAGACCCAGAGATGTAGCAACCAAATGTGACCTACCAATGTATGGATTTTTAGGGATCCTGATTGAGATAAACCAAGTACAAAAGAGGTTTTGGGTGTTTTTTTTTTTTTTTTAAATCCTCAGGAATTTGAATATGTGCTTGATAATAGCTGATACAAAGGAATTATTTCTTATTTTGTGATATGTGAAAATGATATGTAGGACATTGTCCATACTTTTAGAAGATATGTGCTGAGAAATGATGTGATGGGGATTTACTTTAACTTTAAGAACGATAACATAAGAAGGAGGAGAAAGAAGAGGAGGCAAGGAGAAGAAAAACTAAAGGGTACATGAAGCAATTTTTAAAAATCTGAAAAATTGTTAATTCAAGGAATTGGTTAAATGGGAGTTGGTTGGACCTTTCTCTCTATTGTAAGTATGTCTGAAGCTTTTCATAGGAATGTTAGCATTTTACAATGATAAAAATAATATATGTATGTTTTAGAAATTTTAGAGATATTGTGAATTATGAAAAAAATTCAGCCATGAGTTTACTATCAGAAATAATTTCTCCTAGTAGTTTGAGATATTTACCTTCTAGATGTTATTGATAGAATTTATATGATCAATAACTATTTCTATTTCTTCTTGATGAATCCTATAAAGGTGTCTTGATCTTTCCATTTTCTTTTGTTTCTTAGTTGTTTAAAAACACATAGGTTTATGAAAGCTAATTTAATATTAAGACTAATCACATTGTCATATTTGAAGAAAATATTTTTTATTTCATTATTTATATTTAACATTTCAAGCTTGTGCATATGGAATTTCAAACTTGTTCATATGGAATTTCTTCTTTGTTGTTGTTAAGTCTATAAATACTCTCTTTTTAATTCAAAAGAATCAAGAAATATTGTTGAATCTTCTTATTCACACCATGGATATATATTTCATATAAGATGAAATTCTAGCTTCAACAAAGAGCTTTTTCTAAATCATTATTGGTATCAAATTGGTGCAAGATGTGATTGTAAATTAATTGCTAAGAATTCAGTGGATTCATGCTGTTCAAATTCTATTAGTTTTAAGAAGCAAAGACATTGATATGCCAGTCCAGAACTCATAGGGGTCAGATGAATAGAAAACTTTCCATTACTATAGAGAAGAAGACATTTACAGTCACCCAGATTTGGGACAAGTCTAATTCTTGGATGGCAAAATACATGTCCTCTGACACACACAATACTATCTTGATTCTAAGTTACCTAATTCCCCACCAGAATGGGCAAGTTGAATGAAAGGAATAGTATGAATCACTCATCATATTTGTTACTGGACCGTAAGTTCCTTGAGGATAAATCCAGAATCTTTTATTTCTGATAGGCGGATAGAAGTAGGCACTCAAAATATGACTAAAATATAGAATAGAGAAATTATTTTCTTAAAATTCCATGATCTAGTAGTTGAGAAGGCCCAAGCCAGGCTAGATACAGACTTAAGATTTCATAAGAATTAAGGAAAAATAATTCAAGGGAGTAAAAATTATTATCAGCTGTATTTCAGAAGAGAAGACAGATCCTCTGGTGATACCCATATAATATTCTGTATCTTTTCTATTTTTGTTATTCTAATTCCGGTCTTCTTGCAAGACCTGGATCAGATAAATCTGCCCCATCATGCATATGTAATCTCTCATGTTTAGCTATCACTATATTTTATCTAAACACACTTAGGCCTTTTTAATTCTCCCCTTAAAACTTAAGCATTTTGATTTCATGGTTCTAATTTCATTTATTTATGTTCATTTTTTTGTTTCACTTAAATAGCCTGAAGCATAGTACAACTAAGTATATACATATTTAATAAGCATTGGATAATATAAGTATATGCATATTTTAAAAGGCAATAACATACCTATTGTCATGGCAGCATTATTAAACTTTTTCAAGAGGATGATATAGAATGGCCAGTGAGATTTTTCAGGACCCTAGAATTGTTACCAAGACCCAAAGCTGGAGACCAAAGGAACTAAATATCTTGATTTATAAGTTCTAAGACTGACCTGTGATTACAGGAATTGTTGAGGGGAACTAGCTCAGAGAACAAATTCTATCACTGATGATAGTCAAGTATTTATCAACCAGTTTTTCACAGCACTGAATAATTCAGATAAATGCCACTTATAAGCAACAAGTGGGGCTCTAAAAGCTAATACTGTCTCCACTTCTATCCTCCAAAAATGTCAAGGAAGACTAGTAGAGCAACTACTAGCTGTACAGAATGTAATTCCTTCCCATCAATGCCAAGAGGAGCACAAGGGAATCACATAAAGATGGGCTGGATTGCTTTAAGAAACAGAAGACTGGCATTGATCTACCCATTAACCAGGAAACATTGTGATCTTCCCTGGTGCTACTGGAGTAAGATCAAACAGAAGCCTAAATGCCTACAGAGTGGGGACCAGGACTGCTCTTCCTTAAGTTCTAGACTACTGAGAGTAGTACAGCATATGCTTTCCCATAAGCATGATATTTGACTGCTAAAGGTGGATGAAATTGGAGGATACCATCTTGCCTGGACTCACCATGTGATTACCAGGTAGGCTTATACACCAGAGAAAGGTGTGATACAACCAGTTTGAGGTCAACAGAACACATAGGTCTTAAAGGAACTGCATAGAAATGAACCTCTTTCTAGGCAGGACAAGTTGGCCTTCAAATGTCTACATCAAAGACAAAAAGAGGATTGATACTTTATCTGAAACATCTGCTTCCTAATTCTTCAACTCCCTTTTAGGCCTTTATTCTCAACACCTTCATTCCATCTCTTATTATCTTTGGCCCCGCAGTTGACCTTCTCTCGCTCTTCAGCATCTCCCAGACTAGCAGCCCAAGATATGCTCTATTTCAATGTTCATTTCTACATTGCTCCCAGCAAAAGAGCCTCTCTCTTGCCCTTTTGTCTTAATCCTGCAGCACCTCCTCCTCCTACTAATCCGTATGGCACAACTTAGTGCAATTATTTAAAATAGCTTTCCTTTTAGTAGGAAGAAGCCCCGTCAATTCATGACGGGGAGCCCTGGCATAGTAAAAAGCCCAGAAAACCATATATGACATGTAAGCTTACTGTGCTGTGAAAAAAAAAAAAAAAAGACAAAATTAAAGTCACTCAGTTTTCATAAAAAAGTCAAACCTGCGAAAACTTACTACTCAATATGAATTGCTGTAAAAATGTATAGATATTTAAAAGAAACAAAACGTATTCATCTAATGAATTATTTGGTAAACTGACCATTGGGAAAATTAGTTCCCGGTGAACTGAGTTCAGCACATTAATTTTTGTGGAATTTACTCTGAGCACTGTTCAACTTCAGTGGATAAATGGGAGAAGGAGGAGGAGAAAACGCATAAGAGAAGTTCATGTCTTTCTCACTCCATCCCAGGACGCTATGACACAAACTTCAGGGAAAGAATAGAAAGATTTCAGTCAGACCAGAGACTGATGTTTAAATGAGGAGGACCCATTCTCAGCAACTGAAATGAGTTTGTTTAAATACTGAAGGAAGTGCAAAAATTGTGAAATCTGTTTGAGAACCCATTAAAGGAAACACTAGTTAGCAGCTACATGGGCCCAGGAGGGCACAATCAAAAGCAATGATTGGAAAACTCAAACTTTTATTTCTGTATCCACAACAAAGATTGCCCTATAATCAAGAGAAATTATTTGGAAATGGAAGCATGTTGGATTTGACCAACTTTCATTTGTGAAAAAAAAAAACAATTTTACATTATTTAAGTATATTTTATTTACTAAACTCCTCTACCTTAACAAAACATCCCATTTCATTGCAATTTGAGAATTGTTGAAATGTACTTATTAATTCAAGAGAGTAACTAAAAATGTAGGCTGTTTCTATTTATTCAGCCTTGGAGCTGATGCAGAACAGTTGCTTTTCCATGGTGGGTTCATCCTTCTGTAGGGTCATTTTCTGGCAGCCGTGCCTGTTTAGCAAGATGAAAAGTTATTGTAAGAATGTTTCCCCACTGCAGAGCTAAACAATGCCCAGGTTGATGTCAGCGCTTATTGGTGCCATCTACTTCCACATCACTAGACGCACGCAATTGTGATGAAGGAATCATCTAGGTATCCAGGTCTCTGTTTGCCTTATAAAATCCAAGTGGTTGGGCATAATGTCATTTTGTGCCACGTCTGAGGTCTGACTTACTAACAAATGCATGTTAAATACTTAGCTTAATGTTATCTGACTGCTGCCTCAGAATTTTAAAAATTTTATACGTTGTGTTTTATCCTCATTTCCTTAATTTACATCTGCTTTACAGTGATTTTAAAATTCATTGTGTGTTTTTTTTTTTTTAAGATTTTACTTATTTATTTGACAGAGAGGGATCACAAGTAGACAGAGAGGCAGGCAGAGAGAGAGGGAGAAGCAGGCTCCCCACTGAGCAGAGAGCCCGGCGGGAAGCCTGCTTTTTTATATAAGTATATATAAAAATATATATATTTAAAGAATGTATTTTTTTTTTATAAAAAGAAATCCATAAAAATTTCTAGCCTATCATTCAGAAATGTACTCAAAGCCATGGAGTTGTTTTTGTCGTGGCCTTTGTAACTCTCCAGGGGTGGAGGGTAATCGTGGGAGCATTGAGATTTGGGAAGGGAATCCTATGACTTCATAGCTCATCTTTTTTATCACTCTTGCTCCGTTAAGGAAGTTGACATCCCCGACACTGACTGCAAAGGACCGGAAGGGATACAGTCCCTCATTCAGCAGTTCCCACCTTGATCCCTCTAGGAAATATTCACATACATGTATTTCAAGGAAGTTTTAAGCATCTGTTTATTTAAGGCTTCCAGTAGTAAAATTAAAATTGTCCTCTGTGGAGCGCCTCAGGTATTGAAGCTTAGAATTGGATTATCATTCTAATCCTTAATCTGTAAATGATTATATCACTTTGCCGACAACACTGAGGTGTCTACACACAGATATTTTCTAGGCCAGTGGAGCGTGTTCCACTTGAACGATTCTCATGATTGCTCACCTGCCCACCTACGACCCCTCTGGCCTTTGACTTTTTAGCTTCTTCTCAACACACTAAATACTCTGCTTCTCAAGCTCAATACCCTTCCAGTTAGAAGCGAATGTTATTCAAGCCTCAACTTGTAGTCCACAAATTTTACAACTGGCAGCCCCCCAGCTCTGGTTGTCAGCAACAGTTACTCTCTCCTCCACCACAGGTACTCCTGAGGGCAGAGCTCATGACAAACTGAATGCTAGCCAAGGAAGCAGAGAGAAAAGACGGGGGTTGTAAACCTGCACTATGCCCCACCTCCAGTTCTTCTTTTCCTTTTCCCCCAGTCTTCAGTTACCTGAACATCTAGGTAGATTAAGTACATCTTGCACAGGACTGATTAATATTTTGACAACGGTTGCCCCCTCAGGTAAGATTTTACACGTAAGACTCGTAATCCACCTGCCTGTAATTGATCTTATTGTGTTCAAAGAGTATGGATGCCCTTCCTGACTTTGAGTTCTCTTTCAGTCTTTTTATTTTATTTTATTTATTAATTTATTGACAGACAGAGATTGCAAGTAGGCAGAGAGGCAGGCAGAGAGAGAGAGAGAAGGGGAAGCAGGCCCCCTGCCAAGCAGAGAGCCCGATGTGGGACTCCATCCCAGGACCCTGGGATCATGACCTGAGCCGAAGGTAGAGGCTTTAACCCACTGAGCCACCCAGGTGCCCCTCAGTCTTTTTATTAACTTGATATTAAAACATACTATGCTGGAATCCTAATTCCCTTTTCTGCCTCTGCCCAGCTATAGAGAGAGGGGCTATGCATTATCTTGGCTCTTAAATAATCAGCTGGAAGTGCTACATTTAAAGTTATACTTTTTTTTTTTTTTTCAAGTTTCTTACATGAATGCAGCCTGCATTGGAGATGCAGGAAAAAGTGGCAAAGAGTGTTGATTCTTTCTTCTTTCTGCATCCTGATAGCAATAGCTACAGTAATGTCACATGGAGCTACAGTAGTCAACCCAGAGGACGGAGTCTGCTTGCATATTTCTTTCTCTTATTAATCTCAATTACTTCTCTAGAAAAAGGTCCTCATGCCTGAAGAATGGAGACTCATCTTCTGTGGCTCTGGTATACTTTCCTGTGCTTATATTTTGAATAGCATCCCTCCTAAAAATAGATAATGTATTGGGATTATTTTGTGAACACAACTTCCAATTTTCTTCCTCCCAGATTCCCATGGAAATTTCCAGCAAAATAGTAGTAAACAGAAAATAGACAATAATTACAGAAAATACTAAAGATGTATAGGTAGGGTTATATTTTCTTTTCTTTATATTTTATTTTGTAAGTTTTCTACTTTTATAATCAGAAAAAAATGTTTTGTTAAAACCAAAACATGAGGGGTGCCTGGGTGGCTCAGTGGGTTGGGTCTCTGCCTTTGGCTCAGGTCTTTGTCTCGGGGTTCTGGGATCAAGCCCCACATTGGGCTCTCTGCTCAGCAGGGAGCCTGCTTCTCCCTCTATCTCTGCCTGCCTCTCTGTTTACTTGTGATCTCTCTCTGTCAAACAAATAAATAAAATCTTAAAAAAAATCAAAACATGAATTTTAAAATCATTGTAAAGCAGAGAAAATTGTTGCAGCCCGTTTGGTAGACAATGTACTCATTGTCTTCTTTTTTTTTTTTTTTTTCTTACAGGTGTGTGAATCACCAGGTTTACACACTTCACAGCACTCACCAAAGCACATACCCTCCCCAATGTCCATAATCCCACCCCCTTCTCCCAAATCCCCTCCCCCCACCAACCCTCAGTTTGTTTTGTGAGATTAAGAGTCACTTATGGTTTGTCTCCATCCCAATCCCATCTTGTTTCATTTATTCTTCTCCTACCCACTTAAGCCTCCATGTTGCATCACCACTTCCTCATATCAGGGAGATCATATGATAGTTGTCTTTCTCCGCTTGACTTATTTCGCTAAGCATGATACGCTCTAGTTCCATCCATGTTGTCGCAAATGGCAAGATTTCATTTCTTTTGATGGCTGCATAGTATTCCATTGTGTATATATACCACATCTTCTTGATCCATTCATCTGTTGATGGACATCTAGGTTCTTTCCATAGTTTGGCTATTGTGGACATTGCTGCTATAAACATTCGGGTGCACGTGCCCCTTTGGATCACTACGTTTGTATCTTTAGGGTAAATACCCAATAGTGCAATTGCTGGGTCATAGGGCAGTTCTATTTTCAACATTTTGAGGAACCTCCATGCTGTTTTCCAGAGTGGCTGCACCAGCTTGCATTCCCACCAACAGTGTAGGAGGGTTCCCCTTTCTCCACATCCTAGCCAGCATCTGTCATTTCCTGACTTGTTGATTTTAGCCATTCTGACTGGTGTGAGGTGATATCTCATTGTGGTTTTGATTTGTATTTCCCTGATGCCGAGTGATATGGAGCACTTTTTCATGTGTCTGTTGGCCATCTGGATGTCTTCTTTGCAGAAATGTCTGTTCATGTCCTCTGCCCATTTCTTGATTGGATTATTTGTTCTTTGGGTGTTGAGTTTGCTAAGTTCTTTATAGTTTCTGGACACTAGTCCTTTATCTGATATGTCGTTTGCAAATATCTTCTCCCATTCTGTCAGTTGTCTTTTGATTTTGTTAACTGTTTCCTTTGCTGTGCAAAAGCTTTTGATCTTGATGAAATCCCAGTAGTTCATTTTTTCCCTTGCTTCCCTTGCCTTTTGCGTTGTTCCTAGGAAGATGTTGCTGCGGCAGAGGTCGAAGAGGTTGCTGCCTGTGTTCTCCTCAAGGATTTTGATGGATTCCTTTCGCACATTGAGGTCCTTCATCCATTTTGAGTCTATTTTTGTGTGTGGTGTAAGGAAATGGTCCAATTTCATTTTTCTGCATGTGGCTGTCCAATTTTCCCAGCACCATTTATTGAAGAGGCTGTCTTTTTTCCATTGGACATTCTTTCCTGCTTTGTCGAAGATGAGTTGACCATAGATTTGAGGGTCTATTTCTGGGCTCTCTATTCTGTTCCATTGATCTATGTGTCTGTTTTTGTGCCAGTACCATGCTGTCTTGATGATGGCAGCTTTGTAATAGAGCTTGAAGTCCGGAATTGTGATGCCACCAACTTTGGCTTTCTTTTTCAATATCCCTTTGGCTATTCGAGGTCTTTTCAGGTTCCATATAAATTTTAGCATTATTTATTCCATTTCTTTGAAAAAGATGAATGGTACTTTGAAGTACTCATATTCTTAATAAGTAAAACTATTGGAACAAATCGATAAAAAAATTTATTCAAAAAATGTTCAAAAAATTAGGACTTTAAGAAAGGACAGCTACTAATTGGGATATTTTCAACCTCAGTGAGAATAAAAATGTTCATTAAAACAATAATACCTCTTTATTTTCAAAAATGATATTAAATATTTTAATATTTTAATATTTAATATACAGTGTTGTGCAGTTGTATTGAATTGTTATACTCAAACAGAAATATAAAAGAATCACAAGTTTAAGGAGGGAAACTTGGCAAAATATCAGAGCCTTAAAAATCATCATAAACATTTCTCCAGTAGATCAAATCTGAAGTACTTATTCTAAAGAGATAATTGGAAAAGCATATAAGAATAAGCCTTGAAATATTACTTGTGTTTATTATAAAAATATAACAAACTTTTTGACCATTGAGATATGAATGATTCAATAAAAAGGAATAACCATTGGATAGAATAATTTATATAGTCAATAAAAATCTTGTTTTTAAAGAATGTATAATGATAAAGAATTTTCACAATATGATAAAAAGTAAAAAAGAAATGCAAAAATAAATATTTTCATTTACTGTATGGCTCCTTTTTGGTTGTATCTATACACAAACATGGGGAAAAACATAAATGCTAAATGTGGCTTTGTATGGGTGATGGTATAGAATTATGGATAATTTTTTTATACACCATTGTGGAAAATACAAAGAGTTGTATTGTCAAATTAGATGTACTTAAAATTAAGAGATTTACCCAATGTCAGCAGTTACTATTAATTTCAAGGATTTGGGTAATTGTGAGACACAGACAAAGCTAAGAGAAATCCAGGATTGTCAACATAACTCCCAGGTCCTATCTTGTGCTCTGATGTAGATTTAACATATGAGGTCTCTAGGAGATGTATGTGGCCATCACTTACCAGAACTGTTTTGATCATAAAAAAATCTCCATTTTATGCTCTATTATTTACAAAACTTATTGTAAATAATAAAACTGACATATTCCAGGGAGCCAACTTCATAAATCTGTACATTCTAGGCTTCTTTTCCATAAACATTTCTAAACAGAAATGGCACATTCTGCTGAAACCAGAGATAGGGACAGTCCTGCGAGGAAATATCATTAGTGCTTTTGTCAGGAAGTCTTCTGTTAGCTGGTCTGCAAGGAGATTTGACGTGAGTGACTTCTCTTTCTTTTATGAGACATTCTCCAATAAAGGGCAGGAATAGATTGCAGTCCTGTTACTAACTCCCTGCATTAAAAACAATTACTTAAATTAATTGTTTAAATAACAGGCGCTGGGATAAGTGCTTCATATGCAGACTCCTATCTACCCTTCATAATAATCCTGTGATATAGCTACCAGTACTAATCCAGCTACTGGAAATGACAAAACTGATGCACATAATAATACATTCCTTATCACATGGTCACAAGGCTAAAATGTGGTAGAGCTAGAAACCAAACAGTCTGATTCCAAGTCGATATCCCTCCCCATTGTGGTCATTCTGCATTTTATTTATTTAAAAAATTCTATGCTTTTGTGAAGATGGAGTATATGTTTTTTCTCTATTCTTCTAGCTAAATACAATCAAAAACCATGGACATGATATGCAAAACATAAGAACACTTTGAAAGATAAAGTGAAGAAGGAAGGCTGGCTTGGGATTTCTGGACCCAAATAATAATATGATGGTGAGTTCTCTGGGTTTTATTTTTGCCTCATATATCCCACATGATATGCTAGAAAAGCCAGAACCTGGGAAGTCCAAAGGGGTATGGACCAAAACAAACAAACAAAAAACCAACCAAAAAAACCCAAACTAAAAGCTTCTCCCTAGCTGAGGACCAAAGCTTGTAGAAAATAACTGCTTTATGGAGGCCAAATGCCACTGAAAAAACCGTAGCCTCCCTACCAGATACACACGAGCAAAGGCTGAAATGTTAGAATTAGTTCATAAAAATTTTAAAGAATTCATTATAAAAATGCTTCATTAAGCAACTAAGAACACATTTGAAACAACCAAAAAGAACGGAAATGAAATAGAGCCTGCAAACATCAAAATGTTATGAAGGAAATACTTTAAAAAAACAAAACAAAACAACAACAACAACAAAAACGAAGAACCTCTCCAGACACAAATTTGACAAACCTAGTTAAAACTGACTAATTTCTTGAAAAATATGAACTGTCACATATACTTTGTCCAGTTTCCTAGTGTTTGTGGTGGAAGAATAAATCTAATACCAAATCTAATATGGCCATATACAAATTCTTAGAGATCACTATTTTTAATTAAAATAAAATTAAATAGTGATTGTTAAAACACTGGCAACCTACTTGAGTCTTATCTTTTTAGTTTAAAACTCTAGACCAAATTGTGTTTTTCATGGCAAGAGAAAGACTCACCTTTCAGTAAGAGGATCTTGAAAAGTGAGAAGAGATTCCATGAAGCCAGTTTGGAAGGCCCTGAATTTGATATTTAATTTTTTTTTTTATTATTCCTGCTATGAATGTACAGATTAGAGCTACATTGAGATGTATCAGTCTAGGATCATTGAAGAGTGAGAACCCCTACAGTAGGTTGAACAGCATAGGTTTAATATAAAAAATTATTTAAGTATAATAAGAGAGTAATCATAAAATACAGGAAGACTTAATATGGTACTGTGGGGGTGAGGAGAGTACCCAAGGAAGGACAAACTTAGAAGGTGTTCAGAATTTGCTGGAGAAGGTGTATTTCCACTCACTGGAGAGCAAAGAGTTTTGCTGGTTTAACAGGACTAAAGTTGGTTTGCAGAGATTGGGTAAACAGAAGGGGACCTGGAGCACGACAAGGGAGCAGGATGGCTCAGACCTTCCCAGGCCGCAGACAAGAAAACAGCGGTTTCATGGGAACCCCACGGAGTTAAGGAAGTCAGGCTTGCATTGGTATTTAAGGAAGTCAGGCTTGCATTGGTATTATGGGTGCCCGGATGGCTGAGATGACTTCACTGTTAGTTATGTTTGGTGGAGTAGCTTCGCCCAACAGTTTGGATAGAAACCCTTTGGGGTTCTGGTTTCTGGAACGAGAATGCTGCTGAAAGGTTATTGCCAAACCAAACTGCAAGGTTACTGAGGGACCACGTATTCTGGAGCACAGGGTAAGGCAAACATTCTCATACACACGTGGCTGACGCACAACACAGTCCACGGAAATAGCAAGTCCCTTCTTGTCTTGTATCTCACCAGCGCCCCCTACTGAGAAGGTCTAGTACCCTACTCACCATAAAGGAGAGACGCTGGAAGGAGGTAGGTAGGACATGTATTGAAGGGTAATTTGGGATCAGAGAATCAATACATTTATAACTTGCATATCTGGTTACCTGCTGAATTTTCAGATCAGAAATACATTCTTTTCATACCAAAACAATTGTGAGATTTACGACCTTGGCTGGTAGTGTTTAGGTTACATTTTGAAAACGTGACCTATGTTTATTTAGTGACCAGAAAGCTATTATTTTATATTTATCAAGGTTCTATTATAAATTAGGTTACAATATCTGGTCTTTTAAACTCTGATTGTTAAACGTCAGCTATAGGTTTACAGCATAGATTTTTTTTTTTCATCTGAATTCATTAGAACATAGACTTTAAGATTTTTGCTTTTCTTTTTTTTTTTTTTTAATATGTCTTCTCCAGGTTTTTTATTTATAGGTGAAATTTTCTCATACTATAACAAACGAATCCCCCATTTCCAAAATCTTTAGACAATTCCATAATTTGATCTGTGAACACCAAAATTAACATGCTTACCCGAAACCAAAATTATGAGACTGAGGAGAAAGGGCTTTTTTTTTTTTTCCTTTAAAGAAAGCAAGTGGAGACTATTAGAGATATAGTTCGTATATGAGGGACCTGATAAGAAAGAGGAATATTGCTTTTGGAAAGGGTCATGCACGACTTTTAAAGGCCCTTTGCCCAAGACTTATAAAAGCCCTTTGCCAAGGAGTGGGGAAACATTTTTTAGTCTCATGGTCATTATCTTGTGGTTGTTACTTTTCAGTGGACACGAGACAATCACAGACTGCCTTTTTCCATGGTTGACATTCTTTTAGGGCTCCTGGAAAATAGAGATACTTGTGCAAGTAGGCTTTAAATTGATACTTCTAATTTTGCCCAGACAACCATTAATCCCTAATGGCTGTTATTTCTTGTTTGTTTGCTTTCCCAGAAAGAAGTATTTATCTCTAAGCCTATGGGGACTTTTAGCCCTTGCCTCAGACTGTGGCTTTACAGGAGTCAAGTCCCTCTTGCTTTTCCTGTACTGTCTCCTCTCCTCTCCTGAGATTTTTATCCTCATTCTTTTTTTTTTTTTTAAAGATTTTATTTATTGACAGAAAGAGAGAGAGAGAGCATAAGCAGGGGAGAGAGGCATAGGGAGAGGGGGAAGCAGGCTTCCCTCTGAACAAGGAGCCTGCTCTGGGGCTTGATAACAGGACCCTGGGATCATGACCTGAGCTGAAAGGCAGAAGCTTAACCAACAGAGCCAGCCAGGAGCCCCTATCCTCATTATTCTTAAAGGATTATGAAGAGCAGTGGTCTCTTCATCTGTAACTTCTTCCTTCTGAGCTGGGCCATTGTCCCCGTCTTCCTCTATAGATGTAAAAATCTCTCACTGACTGTTCTAATGATTTATAGGGACTTCATCCTCCCACAGTGGCCTAGGTTGGAGTCCTTATGCTGTCCTTAGCTAGACTTAGAATTGTTGGAACCTGGAAGACACACACTTCACCAGGATGCTAAAAAGTCAGGGCCCAAAAGTAACAGCAATAAAATGGCCATTAAAGATCTAAGGGAAGGCAAGAACCAAGTTATCATTTGGTAGGTACCCTTTAACAGAGCCCTGATGGTTTGATGGTTTGAGTGGTGGGATTGTTAAAATTACGCAGCCATGTGGCCTATTGGGGGATGGTGTCAGCCAGAGAAAGGGATTTTTTTTTTTAAGGTTGATATTTCAAGTTGAGTTTTGTGCCTTTAACTGAAAGACATTAAAGTTGGATTCAGCAAGGGCACAGAATGATGTGACCAAGTTTTGAAACAATGTTATATAAAGAATAATAAAGACCTGCTCTGAATAGGAAACAATCCTTTGTGCATCATTCAGATAAAATAGCTTTATGTTTTTTAAACAAAGCATTATTCAATACATCTAAACCATGAAGAACTATTTTCTTTTAAGTTCTTCTGTATTAAAATAAATTTAACTTGATCTTTTGTGTAAAATTTTATGAGACAGTTCTTTCTTTCATTTCTCATTGCTTAAAGCTATGTCCTTTGTGTACTATTTCTACCGAGGATTTTATTCAACATGCTGCAGCTCACCTTTGAGATCTACTATAACCATTAGTCAGATGGTATAACTTTAGCAAATCTGAAACAAAAAAATCATTCTTATTCCAGCCCCCAAAACTCATTTCTCGACAGTTTCTGTCATCTCTGACAGTTTCTTTGCCCTCTGATTTCGTAGTCACATTCCTCACTTTGTAAAATAAGTCTCTAATTCCTTTAGACAGGGCATTAGCTTAAACACAGATAGCCTCATTAGGATAATTTGTCAATCATCTATGCCAAAGAGAAGTGAAAATTTGTAAGAAATGGAGCATAATTCAGAATGAAAGGTAGATCTAATGAAACTTTATTTGGAGGGTGGGAATCTACTAGGTTTTAATTTCTTGAATTACAGTTACATTTGAAGGCCTTGCTTTATTCAGGAGAAAGGGAAAGTAAAACAGAATCCCTGTCATTACTGGAAATAACTGAAGTCCCTCATTATGGTCATAGAATAGAAGTTTCTGAATATTAACTGACAATCTAAGAAAAATTCTTCTAAGTAAAACTGTTCATGGGGGAGAACGGAATTTTTCAATTGAATATTTCTAGTCCAAATCCAGTAATTCTTCAGGAAAGTGAGAGCTAACAAGCAATTGCTCTTCTCTCATGAAAAAGAGTTTTTGTTCATGGGCATGTGTGTGAAAGAGAGACAGAGAAAGAAACAGAGAGAAATACTTGGTCTTCTTTGTGACATTCTACTGCTCATGGGCTGGTGATGGGTTTGGACTTGGGCGACAGAATCTGGGCAGGACCATCATGACCTATCACCTATGCGCACAATATTTAAAAATTCAGTGTCTACTTGGCCCTGCAGTCACATTGGACAATGATAAAAAATTAGCCATGTATGGATAATGAAAATGCTTCTTGAGGCTTTTGCTCTGTCTCATTTGCTTCCATCACTTAGGACTATTCAGAGGCACTTTATTTATATAGTATGAAATCTATTTGCTTTTACCCAAGGAAACAAAAATACCGACGGATGCGTGGGGACAAGTCTTTGGGAATGCCATACCTAGAAAGATATGTTTAAAATGAAGATAGAAGTAGGTCTTATTTGCTCATTTTGTCTCACAGTTGCCGAAGGAAACATTAATTTTGCATCCCATCAGCTCTTCAGGGAAAGAGCTGGCCTTCTTATAAATCCTTAGTACCCAGATGGAGATCAATAAGTATGTGTGTTATGAGTGAAAAAAAATGAATGAATGATATGTATCTAATATCATTTGGGTTCTTTCTCTACAGTAGTAGGAATGATTTTGTACTGACTCATTTAAACTATCATATAGTTCCTATATGCAGTTGTTTTTATGTAAACATAAACCGGGCTGTAGTTTATTCTAATAACTGGACACTTTGGAGATCACTTGGCCTCAGAAGCGTGCTAATGCTAAAACAAATTGTTCAAAAGGCACTTTTTAAACACTTAAGATATGGGGCATTGCATAATGATTAATTTCATGAACCTTACCAAAAAACCCATGATGTAAGTACTATGATTGTGATGTACATGGCAACAAACAGAAAAGTAAAGGAGCTTCCCACATGCTGCTTTTGTGGTCACATTTGTATGTGAATCCAAGGGCTCCTATGATTCCAGGGTCTGCACAAAGCACTGCCTTGACTGTTGCTCCAGAGAAAAGGCCATGGAAGCTCTTGGGAAAAGAGTTGCCCTCATCAGGGACCACATGTTAGTATTTGTAGATCTTGACTTAATTAGGTAGGTTATCCCTTGGTCTGATCTCTGTACTCACTAGTCTTTTAAAACTGTGGCTCCCAGAAATTGCAGAAGCATATGCCATTCTTCTGGGTTTTTTGAAACTCAGGGTGCGATGTGAGGCCAGAATTAAAATCTGCCCGTTCATCGGTCGAGGTGGTCTCTGGGTAGAAGCTCTGTAACTGCATTAGCAGAAGACACAGTTTTAGGCAGCATCTTGTCTCTGCAATTGAGTGAAACAAAATGAATTCAGAGAATCTTTATGTGGCTATATGGGAGATAGGATGCAGGACCCAAGTTTGCTAGAAACCTGAGCAAAAGAGAGTATAAGAGGTAGAGAGAGCGAGCGAGAGAGAAGGTTTATAGCAAGCCAAAAAAAAAAAAAAATGTAAATTCTAAAGTGATTTTCTCTCCAGATTTCAGAACATATTTATTTTTGGTCTTTATGTATAAATTTTAATTCAAGGTGCCCAGATTCCTGGAGACTTTACAGAGCATAATGTCTTTCCCTCAATAAGACAAGGCATGTGGGTTCTATTTCTGGTCATGAACCTGAGGACATTTTATTGCTTGGCAGTGTTTCTGTGTGAAATACTGTAGTGATTTAGGAACACTCTGAAAACCTCAGCAAGAGTCATCAGAACTACACTAATTACCAGATTGGCCCTTCTTATTTTCTTTTCCCTCAAGAGCCAATTTATTAAAGTAGAATTCCCTCCTACTCCCGGCCCTGGGAGGAGACTGCTTCCCCCAGACCATTAGTGCATGTTTCTGTGCACAGCACCTTCTCAGCAGCTGCAGTGATACATTCAGAGAAGTCCTAGACTCAGGATTAAAAGGAACTTAAAGACCCACTGAATCAACTCACTCCTCATGACCAGACTCTTTCCTCAGCCTGTGCTTGGCTGTCTTCCTCGCTTCTCCGCCCAGGGGTGCCTTTCTATCTTTGCAAGACTTCTGATTTGTTGGAAATATTTTCTCCCACTGCATAGGAAGAGCTGTGTTGCATTAGTGTCACTCACAGGTCCCGATTCTAGCCCCTGCTCACCTTGGGTATTCCTGATGTGTCTTCCATCACCAGGTGTTCAAACATTGAAAAGGAGGTGTCAGTATCATTTGGTAAACATTCGAATGCCTTCCATGTGCCAGGCATTGCACTGAGAACTAAGAGCTCAAAAATAAAGAAGACACAGTCCCTTGCTGGCAAGGCATCATGAGTCGTACGGGAGGAGGAAGAGTGAGCCACCATGAAAATACAGTTTAGGATTACTGGGGCCTGGGCAAGGTGGTGCTTAACTCTGCAAGGGTCAGGAGGGCTTCTGAGAAGAAGGGATGCTTGGGCTGAATTGCAGGGAAAAAAGGATAATTTGTTTAGGCAAACAAGATGAGCAAAAGGAAGACCTTGACCATATGAGAACACAGAGTCATGAGAACACTAGTGCCCTGGAAGCACGGGCAGCCTTTACATGGTTCAAAGCAGAATAGTGCCATGATGAAAACTGCTTTCAGATTTCATCCAATTGTCAAGCCTTATCTTTCTCAGGTTAGACTTACCCGCTTCTTTAATCACTTCTCAGATGGCACAGTTTATTTCTCTACCATCTGGCCACTCCTTTTGAAAAATTCTTTGGTTTATTTACACCAGTTGTCTGAAAAATCAAACTCCTACAAGGGGCAAGGAAAGAGAATAAATGTGTGCGGTTGCTGGGAATGAGACACTAGAGAGGGAGGGATGTATCTCATGGACATCTGTACGATGCCCATACTACCCCACAGCACGCAGATTTCGAGTTTTCCCACACTTTTTCTGGCTGTGCAAATAACATCTCCAGATATGACAGAGCCTGCTATTTGATAATGACCCTTCAGCTATACTTTCCCTAAAGCAGAGGTCTCGGAACTGGACATAATGTTCCTGTTGTGGTCTTACACCACAGACTAAAGCTAACCAATTATCTCCTTCCCACTGGTCTATGTTTCTATTAATCTAGACTACTATTTAGTGAACGTGATGCTTTGATATTATGTCATACATTTTACTTTCTGTTGTAAAACCGTATCTTTCCATGCAAAATTCAGTAGCCCAGAGTCATGCGGAAAATGTCCATTTGTAATAGGAAGGAAGACGTTGCCTCCAGTTTTGATTTTACAGATGCTAACTTTTTGATCTTGAGGAAAGGGGGTTTGTTCTCTGTAATGCTTTATTTTTAAAAAGGTGGACTCATGCCTTTCCTGAGTCATCTTATGTGATTTTTGTGTGAATCAGATGATAACATATTGTGCAAGTATTTCATAAATCATGATACAGGTCACAAATGTTACTGTCTTGGTAAAATCTCCTCTATTAGACTCAGTTACTCTCTAGGTGGTCTTTCTTTCTTTCCTCTCTCTCTCTCTCTTTCTTCTTGTTCTTTTTCTTTTATTCTGTTCCTCTGTCCTTTAGCAAGTAAAAAGAACAAGTAATTTGCTGGCCCTGTGAGTGAATTTTTGCCTATGGTTATTTGAAATCACACCTATTATCACACATAATTTGGGGTATTCTGGATCCTTTGGTTATAGAAAGTGATTTATTTCTTGTTCATGGTAAGTGGTCTAATTTATTTTCAATTTCATTTACAAAGAAAATCTTAACAATTCCTTAGTACAAAATATCACAAAAGATTATAGATTCATTTCTTTATTAAAATTATCTTTTAGGGCACCTGGGTGGCTCAGTGGGTTAAGTCGCTGCCTTCGCCTCAGGTCATGATCTCAGGGTCCTGGGATCAGGTCCCGCATCGGGCTCTCTGCTCAGCAAGGAGCCTGCTTCCCTCTCTCTCTCTCTCTCTGCCTGCCACTCTGCCTACTTGTGATGTCTCTCTGTCAAATAAATAAATAAAATCTTTAAAAAAATTATCTTTTAAATTCTCTTTTTAATGTAAACTTATATATGCTTGGGTTAGGGAATTTGCTTTGTCTTTGCTTTTATTTTTGTTTTTCACAAGAAAAATTGGAAACAAAAAATCCTTTTGTCATGCAAATATACAGAGATAATTATCATTGTGGAATATTCTAATTGAAATGATTATGCATTTTATTATGGAATATTCAGTTAGTGCTTTAGGGTTTTAGCACAAACTTATTGTCAATATCTTTAAGAGGAGTTTCTTATTCTTGTCATATTATAAAGAGAATGTTATTAAAGGAATCCAGAATAAATACAATATTTCTTGACAGCATTATTTTATTTTATTGAGTTTTCTTTCCTTAAAGTTTTGTTTCATGCTTGAATGAGATGGTAATCCATCAGATGAAATTGTCACAAGGCTTATTTGACACCAAAAATGATACAACTCAGTGAAAGGGAAAATATGTATTTGATTACTGGTGCTAGTGTTTTGGTGTATTCCCTTGTTTATACATAATCAGTTACCTTTTATATTATTTTTACTTTATAATGAATCATATGGAATATTTTAAGGTTGAATTATAAATAATTAGATACCTAAAGCATGCGGCATCTTAATTCAAATAAAGTTGAGGTGACAAAAAGTTTATATCATTTAAATGGTTTAAATAAGTGCTGTTCTCCACTTTAAACCCTCAGATTATAAGTCATGCAGCTTCCTGGTCCTGAATAGATGAGCAATTTCCCCGCAGCCCTCCACCACCCCCCCCCCAACAGCAGTCCATCTGCCTGCCTCATTAGAAGGGAGAATTGGTTACACACCATTGATCATCTGCATGGCCATTAACTCCCACATTTGTTATACACTTAAAATAAAAGGTAAGAAAAAGGTTACTGTGCAATTTCTCCCTTTTTAGAATGTCTATATAATGCCTTTCACATCCTCATTTAAAAATCCATGCAACAGAGAATTAACAAAGGACTACTCTATTCCAGGCACTGTGCTGGGCACTGGAAGTCTTTCTGTGAACAAGACTGTTCATTTGCACGAGAGCTTACTGTCTAGCTATCAGGGAGACTGACATCAAACAACTAATCCTCAGATTAATCTTTTCATTAGGATTGTGATAATACCACAAAAGAGAGGCACGGAGCACCACATAAACGTTAGGCATATTGCTTGTCTGCACATGAGAAAGCTCTCTTAGATCTCTGAGCTGGAATTCTTGAAGGTGGGAGAGGAAGAAGGAATAGGTGTTGCCAATGTCTTGATGTGGGAATGAGCATAACAAATAGGAACAACCAAAAGAAGCCAGGGTAGCTGAGGTAGGAGTCCATGAGGGCTAAATGTCATGAAATGCGTTTGTTCTGCTCATCCCAGTTTTATTTCGCCCCACAATCTGGGCCACTCTGTGCCTGGTCCTGGAAGAGAGACTGATTACTAATATTGCCCAGTGGGGGAAATATATCAGAATGTGAACCATTTTAAGGCAGTAATAACTTTTGTTTCTGGCACTTTGCTGGAATACATATCCTGAATTACCCTCTTGTTTGAAATAATTAAAATGCTGGGCTGAGTTGGCACATAAAATAAGGAAGACTCAAAACTGGAAAAAAAAAAAATGATGTGAGAGTCAGGATCCTGAGAGATAAATTAGCCTTCCTTTTTGATAGCTGCATGGGGTAGAGAAGACAGAAGGTAAGGACTACGCTGGCATGATGGGAAATCTGGAAACAGACTCCTGCACAGGTGCTGGTGGCTATAAGCCTTAGTATAAGATGAACCAAACCCTGCCAGCTGGACAGAGAAGTCTGCTATAGCTTGGCGTGGTGTTGGAAAGTTGTATATTGAGAATTCCTAACACTGGGTGTCTTTCATGAGCTGTGGTCCGAATTCACACAATCAGGGTGAACCGAACCACTTCAAGCTAATAATTTAATTGTGAGTGGCTCTGGATCAGAAGTGCCCCCACAGGCTGGCTGATGAAAGCCCAGTCTCTCTGAGAAAATCCACTTTGGCTCACATCGTCACAAATTTCCAAAAATGAAGTTGAAGGAAAAGTGCCTCACTTAGAGTCTAAAGTCACAGATCAAGGTCCAAGAGTGAAAATCAACAGAAACAACACAGAGCTGAAGAGACTCACAAGACTAGATATTAGAACTATCAGACACAAAGTAGAGAATAATTAAGTTTAATGGGTTTAGAGAAATAAAATGTGACCAGAGAAATAGTGACTTCTAAAAAAAACAAAAACCAAAGAATAGTCACTTTTGAGAACAACATGGCACTTCTAGAAACAGTGTGTATAGTAGTTGAAATAAAAAATACCATGGGTGGAAGGAGGAAGAGGAGGCAGACATAAGTTTACCCCAGAGTTATATGCAGGAATACCTGAATATGGAGATCTTGACATGTCTTTTTCCCTTACCCTTGTTCTAATCCTGCATGGTTCTATTCCCATTTGGACTCAGCTTTTCCTAGGGCTCAGGAAGCTGCCTTTATATTCAGCCATGAGGCTGAGTTGCCAAATCAGAGTTGGTTCTGTATCTCTGCCCTGTTCTGAAATGCACGGGTGAGTGACCCCAGCTTTTTCTGGTTACCATCTAGAATCTGAGCTGGGGATGTCCCTGGGTAAGCAGTGAGTAACAGGACTACAGCAGTCCTTTGGAGAGTTGCCCTCCTTCTGCTTAAGGGAGAGAAGAATTTTCACCCTAGATAACCTGACAGGAATTTTCCCTCTAAGGATGTGGAACAGACTGATCTATGACCCGCGGGACAGAGAACTGTGACTCATTGCTGACTCGCGGTAATGCTCCCATGCAGTGGCCCGAATGCATTTCATGCTCCATCCTCTGCAGAGCTATTTTGAAAGCCCAAAGAAATAGGGCCTCTGTGGGAGTTTTGGGATCCTAGAAAATAGCATTTTGTGTTATTACCTACCTGTATAATGTACAGGAGGTAATATTTTCAGAGGATCTAATTTTTCTCATCCCATGTTTTTGCTAAATTAGAATCTGTTCTTGTATTGCTCTATTTTCTTTGGCCAGAAAGATTCCAGGGACAATTTGAAACCAGTGCTTACATCCAGAGTCCAAATGAAAACCACTGGATTTAAAAAACCCAACTTTAACCAGCAGGTACCCATTTAATCCCTGCAAATAGTATGGGGAATTTTCTTCAATTAATTTCTAATTAGGCTAATTTACCGATAATGCTGTAACAAAGCCCACATCCATAGCGGATAGAATAATTTGAAAATTTATTCATTCATGTTCTGTTTATATTTTAATCTAGCAGTGTAATTATGTTTGTTTTTCAATGTGGGTGTTTTTCAGAAAGCCAATTTTCTGATACACCTGTCTGAGGAAAACTCGTGTGCCTGTAATTCTAATCCTGAGGGTCTATGTGTGCAGGAATATGGATATGGATATTGACTAACATAACATAACATAACATGACATACCATGTATGAAGCATAGGCAATAACACTGAGTGTTATTACAGGCAAAGTCTGAAGCATGTACTACCAGTGACTCAAAGAAACACCTCAGCCTTCAAGTACTCAAGTACTTGACAATCTAATGGTGAAAATATTTAAAATACATGGAAACCGTTGTGGGTTACACAAAGAATCCTTTTCAGAATTTTTTTTTTTCAGGTTCTGTCTTCCACTTTGCTATGTCTAATTCCCCTTTCCATTCTTTTACTTTCACTGTGAGTTCATCAAGTCACTTGGATGCTTTTGGAGATAAAAAAAGTTCTTAGAGGCAGAATATGAGCCAAAATTCTTTGTTCTAGACTAGGATGGATGCACACTGTTTACCTTCCCTCACATAGGGTGTGTCCCACCTCACTTCCATTCCCTTGTGGTGGAGCCCCTAAGAGAACCACTTGTAGAAAATGGGGTATTTGCAAGAGAAGCTCCAAGAAGCTTCTTGTCAAACTCACAAGAAGCTCCTTGTCAGAATAGAGGTCTGCTCGGGCAGCATTATTTTTGTTGATCTCCTTGCTCTCTCACACCATCTGCTTGTTGCAAGAGATTAAAGAGACTTGGGGAAAAAAAAAAAAAAAAAGACTTGGAGTACAAAGCAGTCCTAAAGTATTGGGAAGCATGCTTTTTAGAAGAAGGAATAAGCCTGTTCAACTCACTTTCTACTTACAAAGAACAAGGACAGCCAAAGAGAAGTCATAAGTAGGGAGAGTTGAATTAAAAAAATAAAAGACATTTCTCATGACTGAAGCTTTCCATTCAGCCTGCCTAGAAATTAAGTGAGCTATGTTTGCCTAGAGGCACTGGACTAACAGCTGAGTTATCCAAAGGTAAACATATTGCAGAAGGCATTCTAACATTTGGTAGAAAATGAGAGTGGGGAAACTTCTAATTTCTCTCTGAATTTAAGTTCTGCACTATCAGTATTTTTGTTTTAAATAAGATTTTTATTTCTCTTTATCAAAGCCAAAAGCAAAACAGGAAGAAGAAAATAAAAATCTGCTAAAAGATCTCACAATGCAACATTAGTGTTGTTATAATTGTACATCCTTCTATACCTTTTTCTCTGTGTATTTTAAGAATGCAGAAACTCCACATACACAAACTCTCCTTTATAAAAAATGGGATTTTACTGACCTAAAACCTGATTTATTTTTACTTAAAATACAGCACACATCTTTTCTATCAATAAGTTCTACATTAAACATTTTAAATACTGCATTTAAATTATTTTACTCTGTGATTTTTATTTAGTCAGTTGCTGTTTTTTTGAACTTTGGTTTTAATTTGCGTTTTCCTGCTATTTATAAATAACAATACAACCAACTACTTTTTGATGGAAAGTTATTATACACATCCTTTATAAATTGCAAGGGGTTCAATTCATTTTCCCCAAATCATAAAATGTATCTTTATAATTTAGCACTTATATGAAGGAAATTATTATTATTTTTTTAATAACTAAGGCATACAGATGAAGTCAACTAGCACCAGCCTGCAGAACACTTCAGGTTGGCTGATGTTGTGAAAGGAAAGCTATGTTTTCTTGACCTTCAGATTAACTGGCAATGAGGTAGTTTGGGATCTTACTCTACCTTTTATTTAATACCCCCATTACTCCTTTTCACTAAATGTGCTGAAAGAAGAAAGTATGGTGCCTAGCAATATGGTATTGTTCTCAAATGGAATTGTGTCTCGAATTCTAATGGAAAGCTTTTTTGAATAGATACATTACATTGTTGCCCTCTTCATTGAATTCCTGGCCATTCTGGAGCGCTCTTAACAGGAAAGTTTATATGTGGGAAAAAAGAAAAATCAATAATAAACTGGGGACTGGGAATTGATTTTACCTTGCTACATTTCTAGGGGGAAAAGCAAAATCATTGGCAATATTCCTAGTAGAGGGATTTTGCATCACAATATGTATCCTTACAGAGATTGTATCATTGTATCATATTTGCAACTCTCTTGATTCTTAGGAAGTCAAACTCTCTTAAGTCCTGTGGCTGGAAACAATTTACAAAACCTTTAAGCATTCAATGTTTGCTTTGTAAGGATGACCTGTAGAGATGTTTATTAAGGTTTCTTTTTTAGGCTGCTAATCTTTTTTTTCTTCCTAAAATTCTCTCTAGAATGCACTATACTATATTTTTAGTATCTTGTTTTTCTTGTTTTTTTAAATTATATCTTTTATCTATATCTTTCCAAAACTCCACCATCTTTTTTTTTCCAAAAAAAAAAAAAAAAAAAAAAAAGCTTCTGTCTTTCTAGGACCAATGAATACAGTTTTACTTCATATGTTGATATATTTCCTATGGCCATTTTTAACAACGAGCTGAAATAATAACTTTCCATAATTAGGATATAAATAATTTATTTCTTTAAGGATTCTGACAAAAATAGACCTACAGGTACCCAGTGGACTAAGCAAAAAGTTGCTAATAAAGACCCACGAGTGTTCATTTTTGACCTTAGGCAAGTTTTTATAGTCTTCAAATGCCAAAGGTGTTAATTAATTTTACTCTTTCCAAGGTAGAAAATACTGCTTACTGCTTGAAGGTTCACTGCTTAATGCAATCAATGTTGCATACGAATTAATACCAGGAAGGAATGAATGCATGTAAGGGAAAGGAAAGCTTGATTAGTTTCATAGCTGGGTGCACAGAGCATGGAGATGGAACGGGGATTGAGGAATTACTTCTGCCATGGGATTCACCCCTTCCCCTTATGTTGAAACCTTCATCACAGGTGAAGCCTTCTCTTGAGTTTCTTTATTTCAGCAAATTGCCGCTCTCACTATCTATGTAAAACCCACTCATCATTTTCTGTGCCTCCTGCAGATCCCCAAATCCCAGTCTGGCTCTCCCATAGGATCAGTAGCCAGGTTTCTCTCTTTGGGTCAGACCACAGCCCTGGTGTAGGCATATTACCATCATGTTAAATAGCCTCCGTGTTGAGGTGTGAGAAATTCTTAATCCATATCTTGTGTTTCATTCATGTTAGCTGAAGAATGTCTTCAGCTGCAAATAAGAAAATGCCCATCTGACAGTGAGTTAAACAAATAAGAGTTTATTTATTTCTACCACTTTCACCATGTTTGCTCTTCTTCATCAGGACTATTGCTTCCTGGTCCCCAGAATATGCTACAGTTCCAGTCATCACATCTGCATTTAAATCACTAGCCCTTATGTAATTACCCTCTATATTTATAATAACCATGTCACTTCTTTAGTTTCAGTTGTGAACAGACATTAAAAGATGTTATTGTTATTATGCCAGAACTTACCTTATTTAAAAAAAAAAAAATTAAGTAGGCTCCCTGCCCACCGTGGGGCTTGAACGCAAGACCTTGAGATCAAGAGTCCCATGCTGTACCTACTGACCCAGCCAGGCATCCAGAACTTACTCTTTTTAATTAGATTAAAATCCTGGTTACACAGACAGGCATAAATAGTGTCTGAAAATATTACGACTACAACATTTCGTTGTATATACTTTCTATATGCAGATATTATAAATCTAAAGGCAGAAAGATAGTGTTATTAGTTGATATTTTTCTTTATATGGAACACCCACAGCTTATTCAAAGCACCAAAACAATAAAACAGCAATGACTCCAAGATCATTCTATCCTCCCGCATGGAGATACCCTTAGGCATCTTAACTCATCTAAGGGTACCTACCTAGAAGATTTTTAGACATTAGTGTCATTGTGTTCTTGTCTTACTTGCCATTTTATTTTTGGCACTTGAAACCCACTAGTGTACTATATACTAGTCAAAAGAATGAATAAACATCATATTCCATTAATGCTTTAAATCATCTATTTTCCCCATATTCATTTGTTATTTACAAGTTTATATATTACCAGCGGCATAGAGGGTTGTTTACTTTGGCTTTTTCAGTCCTGATATTCTTTTTATAGACTTGTTTCTCAGAGGGTATCTAAGTGCTGTGAACAAAAACCATAAAAGTTCAAGGATTTCCTGACTTTGAAACATTATGTATACACATTTGCAATATAAAGAGAAATCTCTGGCCACAGCTCATGGATACTGAACTCATCATCATATATTGAAAATTATTTGAGTTGAAACATGGAAGGTAAGTATTCATCCTATTTTATTGCAAATAAAAGCAGTATGAATATACCACATGTGAAGAAAGAAAATGATTTTTCATCTACTGCATGGCATGCTAATTTTCAGATTGAAAAGAACATGCATTTAAAATATTCTCTTTGAAATCTTCCTAAAGACTACAGGAAATTGTGGACTTAAAGTAGATATAATTTTTAAAATATACTGACTGAGCATGTTCAGACTTTTTTTTCGTACCATTTCCTAGCATTTCCTACTTGTATTCAGCTTGTCCCAGTTTGACTTAATAAAATTCCAGTGAAACCATTTTCTTTCAAATCAGTGCATTGGCGCTCTCAAGAGATCTGCTGAAGCTCCCCCCACCCACCACCCCTGAAAAAATGTAACACTGAATGGGCTGAGAAAGAGCTGTGAGTAATTGGTAATTCTCACATAAATATTCATCTAAAGACATACCAAGTTTTGCCTTTCATAAGGGCAATTAAAGTGATAGCCTGCAAACCAGCAGCGTGTGGCCTCATTCACTGGCGATGGCACCTTCTTTTGGAACTATCAGAAACAAAGGAAAAAATAAAAGCCGACAGAAACAACTTTAAACACATATGCCAGTGAAATAAATATTTAGGTTTGAGATTCTTCCACTTGAGATGAACAGAATAGTCCCACACTTTATTTTCCATGCAGGTATTTGTTTTGGATTTTAAACGATATATAATATATGACTCAGAATTTTGGAGATGGAGTATTTCAGAAGAGACATCACTTTCACAACACAGTCCTCATGACCAGGAACTGACCAGCTATTTCCCACAGTAAAATATATATGTGCTCCATGAGTAGAAATCACTTAATACATATTTAAGAAAAACAATTGCTAAAGTTTTGGGAGGGTTTACTGTGATCAAGGGAGTCACCTTTACAAAGGGTGTTACTTATACTGATTCTCACAAAGCTCATAGTCCAGGTATTTCTTTGTGTCTGTGGTGTGAATAAGAAAATGGAAGTCCAAGGTGATAAAGTGACTGGGCTAAGGTCACACGGCCAGTAATCAGAAGAATAGAGATTTGAACCCAGCTCTGCTCTTTACTTCTGCTTTATAGGAATGAATAAATGCCAACTCTACTAGGTACTTATAGGAAATTTGAAGTTAAAGATAAAAAAATCTTTCCAGTAATCACGTTTCTGCTCCTTAAGAGGTTAGCCAAAAAATGTAAGCAAAATGCAGTGGCCTCTCCATAGTATAGATGAAATCTTCATAATTTCATGTATTCTTGTCTCCTTAATAGAGATTATAATAGCACTAATGTTCAGGGATTCTGGAGGACATAGACATGTAAAATGACAGAAATAACTCAGTGGAAGCACCAAAGGGCTTGGGATATAACCCCTGGACAAAACCAGATTTGGGTTGTAAAGGAGGATAGGTTACGATGTGGAAATCAGGGAAACCTCTGTGAAGTGCAATCTTTACAGATTTTCAAGTTTTCTAAAGCTTATTTAATAAATACGTATATACTCTGGGTTCTGCCATTGTTATCCTTTACAGTAAAAGGCTGGAAAAAATTCACTTCCGGTTCATATCATTTTAGAGAAATATCACTCCTACATATAAATTGAGGGAACTTGTTCTGACTAATGATAGTCCATGTTTATAGCAGTCTGTTTATTCTAACATTTACTGATTTCTTGCGGGTATGCAGGGAGAAGCTGTATTTCTCAGAATCTCACCACGTATTAAAATAATAATGTAGAATCAATGTTAGATCAGATGTCACCTTTAAAAAGACTGATTACCAAAACAAATGAGAGGTGATTGAAGTTATTTCAGTTGATTTAAAGGCAGAACATGTAGAATATCTTTAAATGTTCAGGTTTTCCTTCCTCACCTATATCAGTCAAAGAAAACAGTAACCTTTCCTTATAAAATATAACCTCATAACCCTTTCCTTTTTAAAATATTTATACTTCACTTCTAAGGTATCCCAAAGAGTAGAGCAAGTTTCATGCAAAGTTCAGCATCAGCAGTCTGAAAATATCCAAAAGCGCCTGGTTGTCTGCAAAAGCATGGAGACTTGCCCTGTCCTGAGTGAATCAACAGAAACTAAAATAGCAAAATTTCTAATACCAACTATATACTAGATTTTGCTAGGAAATTTGATGATTAAAGATATTTCTTAAGCTACAGTCTTTATCTTTTACCTTCAAAGAGTCTCCAATCTAAACATGATCAAATTGACTGGAGGGTATGCAGGTACATGTAGCACCACTTTTTTGTTTTGTTTTGTTTGTTACATGACACTGAGTTCTTCAGGTTCTTCTGTCAAAAAGGATATCTCTGGCTTCCACTTGATGCTGCCTCTTTTTTTTTTTTCCCCCCCTCAAGCTCTTTTGTTTTTTTTTAGTGATTAATTTTTTAAATTTATTTTCAGCATAACAGTATTCATTATTTTTTCACCACACCCAGAGCTCCATGCAATCCATGCCCTCTATAATACCCACCACCTGGTACCCCAGCCTCCCACCCCCCCCCGCCACTTCAGACCCCTCAGATTGTTTTTCAGAGTCCACAGTCTCTCATGATTCACCTCCCCTTCCAATTTCCCCCAACTCCCTTCTCCTCTCTAACTCCCCTTGTCCTCCATGCTATTTGTTATGCTCCACAAATAAGTGAAGTGCTGCTGCCTTTTGGTGATTGTTTCTTCTCAAAGACCAGTGCTTGGTCCTCTTCCTGTCTTTTTCACTCTTCCGTGGTAACACTGAACATTCCCATGATGTCTGTGTATTAATCTTGAACCAGGACATCTGTGTGAACTTCATTCCCAACTGTCTTTGACCTTCATAGACATGACCTCATGGATATCTCATTGGCCTCCCAATACCAGTTTACCCAAAATGACTTTGATTCTGTCTTACCAAATAAAATACCCCTCAATAGTCCCATGTCTGGCAATGTTCCTAACCTATACGCCACCCCTTTAACTCCCTTTATCATCTTGTTTTTGCTTTCTTCCTTGGCTGGTTCCTCAGATAAAATCTGGAATATCCTTTGTACCTGCTTTCTTCTCTACCTTCTGCCACACTACTTTAAAATCATCAAGTTGTCTTTCATCTGGTTCCTCTGTCAATCCATCTCAAATATATTAATAGCTCCATATTATCTGCTATAATTTTTAAAAATTTAATTCAACTGCTAGTACTATCACCTGAAGAACAGTGTCTTAAACATGATGGGGAGGTATTTCTCTCTCACTCAGATCTGGAGGCAGACAGTCCAGAAAAATATCGTGTCACCAGAATGTCATCAATACCTCAGCTCTCTTCTGTCTCCCTTCTCTATCATCCTTGATTTTCTTCTTTGTGGTGACCAGATTGTGGCTCCAGCCATTTTCTTTGGTTCCCAAGAATAGAGAAGGGGAGAGGGAAGGTAAATGGCAATATGAGGTAACAGAATCAGCCTTCACAATGCTTTAGAGACCTCACTCAAAAACCTCCCTTACATAACATTGATCACCCTGAGCTTCAAGGCAATGGCAAAGGAGTTTCCATGTGGGTAAATTGCCACTCTCAAAACATAGCTTTCTGTCAATAAGGAGAACAGGGTAATTGATAAGTAGGTGACTACTATTAAGTGCTAACTTAATTTTAGTAAAGAGTTTGAGTTCTATGAGTATGGTACTTTCTCTGTTTTATTCTCTTTATATGACTCTATATATTGACTAATGATGAATGACTAAATCTAGAAATGAATCTGGAAATAGTTTTTTCACTCATTCCCTTGAAAGACATGTCATATATATATATTTATATATATATATATATATATATATATATATATATATATTCTTAAGGTACTTGGAAAACAGATTATTTTTTTAAAGACACAATCTTTGTCCTCAAGGATATCACAGAGTACCAGCAATACTAGGCAAAATAAACAGATCATTATAATGGAACAGATACAATGCAGAAAGCAAGAAAGAACTTTTAAACATGAGGTGTTACTGGGGACACAAAAGAGAGGTCATTAATTTTTAGTTGAAGGGCAAGAATGTATTTGTAGAAGACAATGTGCACAAGTTCCATGAGGAAAGGCATGACAAGTATTTGCTTTCAGTTGGACCTCTACGTTTAGTCCTATATCTGGCACATAGATAATGTTCAGTAAATATTTGTTTTTAAAAAGAATGAGTTAGGAAAGCAAAGAAAAAGAGAGAGAACCGGAAGCATGCCAGTTTATGGGAGTAGTATGTACTAAGATACGGAAGGATGAGTTTAGGATATTCAGGTACATTTGAGAGCTTGCTATGGTTGACACATAAGGTCCATATTAGAAACAAGCAAGAGCTGAGGCTACAAAACAGGTAATGGGAAAATCATGAGAAAGTTTCTCTAAACAAGTCAAAGTGTGTAATTTTTTTTTAAGATTTTATTTATTTATTTGACAGAGAGAAATCACAAGTAGATGGAGAGGCAGGCAGAGAGAGAGAGAGAGGGAAGCAGGCTCCCTGCTGAGCAGAGAGCCCAATGCGGGACTCGATCCCAGGACCCTGAGATCACGACCTGAGCCGAAGGCAGTGGCTTAACCCACTGAGCCACCCAGGCACCCCCAAAGTGTGTAATTTTTAAACTGAAGTAAAAATTGACTTTGATGAATCTTAAGCAAAAATATTAGTTAAGATTTTTATATTTGAAAGATAATTCATGTGGTAGGGTGGAAAATAAATGGAAGGGTATTGGATAGAGGGGATGAAGCCTATATAGAGGCACAGGAACCAGTAAACCAGAATAGACTTAAGGCAATGATGGCTACAGGAATGGAGTGGGACGGAAAAGATGAAAGGCATTCACTCCCTCCATTTCTTCACCTACCTTATACCACAGTTTCTTGCCTCTGTGATATCTAATTCATTATTTCTTTTCTCTTACCCCACTTTTCCTACCTTTCCATACATTTTTCCCCTCTTTCCATCCATTTTTTTAAGGTCCATGCAAATATTTTCTCTTAAACTTTTCTACCCTACACTATATTCAGACTAACCTCTCTTCTAATCTCTCAAACATTTTATTGTTTTTCTTTCATGACATTACCTGCAATATTATAAATATGTGATATGTTTTATTGATGTACTAGATTTTAAGACATTTGAGCAGAGGAACTGTGTTTTACTCATCTCTGTATTTTCCCAGATCTGTGAACAAGTTTAAGCACATCATGGACAGTCAGTGAATGTTTGAAAATAAGTGAAGACAGCATGATTACATAATGCACTGTATCAGGGAGCTCTGTTCTAGGATTTAGCTAGTGCTGACTCATTTCTTAGCTTGGTGACCTTGCGAAACAGTTCACCTTTCTGGTCAGCATCCTGACTATGGAAGGAGACCATGATGTTCTTCTTCCCTCCATTTATTTGTTTAACAAATATTATTAGACATCTGCCTAGTGGTCATTGTGTTCAGTTTGGGGAAAAGAAGCTAGAATAAAATGTAGCCTCCATATTAAGGGAATTTTAATCTAGAATATAGAGAAAGACAGAAACTCATCAGTACAAGTAATAGTCACAGAGTCTAAGACATAATTAAGGGTGTGTGTGTGTGTGTGTGTGTTTATATTAGAGTGGTGGAGGGTCAGGCTGCATCCAGCTTGTGGTGATCAAAAACAACAACAGGTGAATATCTGTGTTCTCATCCCCAGCACATGGTTCTTAGATAGAGGAGTAACATAATCAGACATGTGTTTTTGGAAGATCCCCTTTGTATAAAAGATCAGTTAGAGGGGGAGGGAGTGGGGGTAGGAAAGCAGTTAGGAAACAACATAATTAAGGAGAGAGGTGGGGAAGGGTTGGCTTAGGCTAGTGGCAGAAGCTGTCACAGTGAGAAGGGGGACAGAGGGACATTAAGGAGACAGAGTCAACAGAACCACACTTCAAGTTCTTCAGTGTTTGGGAAAAGCTATACCCCCTTTCCCTGGTCTCCCAAAGTCCTGTGTGTTGTTGAGAGGAAATGAGTATTGAAAATGAAATTTTTAGGGAAAATGAGGAAATAAAGTTAACGCCCTTCCTCATTCACCTAGCAAGGCCTGTCCTAACTCTGGCAGGAAAGAAGGACTGTGGCAAAGCCCTAGTTCAGCAGGAGCATGGGCTGGGAAATCACAGTGCTTCCTGAACTGACCCTGAAGCTGGAGCCCAAGGTCAAGTCTATAGAGTTTGATTTATTTTGAAAGTTCAGACAAGTATTTCTTTACCTCACCTACTCCATGTATCAAGAGACCAATTGGTAAATTTTGCCCAGAAGAGGAACCAAAACTACAGGAATGCAGTAGTTAAGAACGTACACTCAGAGTTCAGCCAGCAGTACAGGAGGCTCCAGGACTCTGACTCTCTCTGCCAGGACAACCTTTCAGTGGCAGCATCTGACTGATGGGACTTCTTTGGAAGTCTGGAGTCTCTTGAAAGCTTGTAGTATGTCAGGGAGGTCTCGGATGGTAAACTGCACTGAATTTTGTTCCAGTTCCAAAGAGGGCCACATGACCTTTCCCCCAAGCCATAGCCCAAGGTGGGCAGCCGTGCGTGTGTTCCCAAAGGACTTTGCATGTAGCTTGCGGGTGTCAGGGTGGGCAGTAAGAATCCTGTCCTCCACATACTGGGGGTCTGTTTTCGACTGGCTGATTGAGGCTTCTGTGTGTGGTGGTGCTAGCTCAGAGATGGGCAGATACTGTTGCAGTCTTTACCACCGGCGGTTGCAAACTTCTCCTCTCCTTGATGGAGTAACTTTCAGGGGATTTGAAGATTAGGTGCCAGGTAGTCCCCCCCCCACACCTTCTTCATTTTTTTCTTTTTCTACTTTGGGAGCCAGACAATTGAAGATTAGCACATCCAAAAGCAATCACATATAAAGGGAAATTTAGAAAGTCATTGCTCATGTCCAGGGAAAGTTTCAGGCTCAGAAAAGACCTGTTAATGTACCTAATGCCAGTGAATAACACACTTAAACATGGTTAAAATGGTAAACTTTAGGCCATTTTATATATTATCACAATTAGAAAAATAAAACATATTCTTCAGAGCCTAAAAGCCTGGGTGTGGCACCCACTCACCAAGTGACCATAAGCATGTTGCTTAACTTCTGTCTCACGTTCTCATATTTCTCAAATGAAGGTAACAATATTCTTGGCCTTACAAGTTACTGTGTAGGTTAATTAAGATATGGAATGCACTTAGAACAAAGTTTCATAATCCATTGTATGTGCTCCAAAAGACTGGGAAATTATTATCTTTCAAAGGTAAAAGCCAACAAAATTGCAGAAAAATAGATGATTGCTATTTAAATATTGTTAGCAGGAATTTTTTTAAAAGATTTTATTTATTTATGACAGAGAGAGAGAGATCACAAGTAGGCAGAGAGGCAGGCAGAGAGAGAGTGGAGAAGCAGGCTCCCTGCTGAGCAGAGAGCCCAATGTGGGGACCCTGAGATCATGACCTGAGCCAAAGGCAGAGGCTTTAACCCACTGAGCCATCCAAGCACCCCGTAGGGATTTTTTTATTCCACATTCCTATGGTGATTATTTAAAGATAGCTACCTCACACATAAATCAATTTTAATGTAGACAATTTTTTTTTCTGATAAAGTGTCTGTACCTGTATGTAGAATTCTACCTGTATGTAGAATTGAAGGCAGTGTTTATTCATCGTTCCTGGTATCTCATGACTTTATAACATTAGTTTATTAATGTAATATTATTTTCTTTGAATCAGTCATTATGGAAAACATTTCTCCACATTCTGAACCTTTTTGAACTTCCGTGGTGTAGGGTTTTCCAAAATTAAGATTGAATCTTTCACAGTAGTAAGACAAAAATTATTTTTAAATAATAAAATAAGAATAACCTGATAAAGCTGGTGTTTTCATTATCATAATTTTTAGGTTTTAGGAGATCTTTGTAAAAGAAAACAGTCTATTGGGATGTAATAAAAAATGTCCAGGTTATAAGAATGGGTTCATACACTGCAGGTCTGCTCTGACTCCAGACTTTGTCATTTAAGAGTTGTATGGTTTAGGGGCGCCTGGGTGGCTCAGTGGGTTAAGCCGCTGCCTTCGGCTCGGGTCATGATCTCAGGGTCCTGGGATTGAGCCCGCATGGGGCTCTCTGCTCGGCAGGGAGCCTGCTTCCCTCTCTCTCTCTGCCTGCCTCTCCATCTACTTGTGATTTCTCTCTGTCAAATAAATAAATAAAAAATCTTTAAAAAAAAGAAAAAAAAAAGAGTTGTATGGTTTAAAGGAAATTATGTATGTATGGAAAGCTCTGAGGTGGGCTGCATTATTTTTTTACAAATGTCTGTGAATTCTCTCTGAAGAAGGATTATGCCTCCCTAACCTAAGAATATCACTCTTGGCCATGTGGCTTGCTTTGGCCAATGTATGTGAGTGGAATGTATCCTTCTGAGCAGAAGGTTCAAGAACCGGCATCTGGGGACGCCTGGGTGGCTCAGTTGGTTGGACGACTGCCTTCGGCTCAGGTCATGATCCTGGAGTCCCGGGATCGAGTCCGCATAGGGCTCCCAGCTCCATGGGGAGTCTGCTTCTCTCTCTGACCTTCTCCTCGTTCATGCTCTCTCTCACTGTCTCTCTCTCAAGTAAATAAATAAAATCTTAAAAAAAAAAAAAAAAAAAAAGAACCGGCATCTGGTTTCTCCACATGGCACAAGAAAGGACAGTGTTCTAGAAGGACACTGCTCCCGGTGGAAAGACACTGTGTAGAAGGCTTGCTTAGAATGTACAGTTGAAATGAGCAAAAATTACAGTGTTGATGATTTACTAAAACAAAAATGGAGAATATTAGACAATAGAAAACATCAGGCTGCACCAGACTAAAGGTGAGTGTTGTCCTATGAAGCTTTGTTTGAATTTCAGTTTTGTGTGTGTGTGTGTGTGTGTGTGTGTGTATCAAGATGTGAAGGAAAATGTATTACTGTGCATTAGTTAAAAAAAAAGTTTAAAAAACAAGTTGGGGTTTTAGAAGTCAGGAGGAATTGTTTCTATTTATAATGCTACTTTAGAAAACCAAGTGGGGTTAATTCATGTAATACAAGGTATAAAAGAGTCTGTGCATTCCAGGCAAAGATGTATTTTTAAATTCAATTAGGCCATTGACTCAATAATTAAAATTTACCTCTGTGTATTACAAATGAAGTTTTCTACCCCTCACAATGTAATAAATTAGCATGCATTTATTCTTAGGTCTCAATTATCACATGTAGTCCTGGGGAGTCATATCCTAGGGAGCAGAGATACTAACTGTTCTAGAATGGCCTTGATGGCCTTCTGCTTGGGCAATGCAGAAGGGGTGTGGTGTCTGAATGGGAACTGGAAGGTTCTAGCTGACTTTGGAAATTCTTTCTATCTCTTGGGTCCTCAGATTCTGTAGGTTTCTCGGCTTCTAGCCCGCAGCCGGGAGCACATGAGGGCTCGTTCTCTCATTGACCTTCCGCTTCCTGCTACTTCACATTATTGACACTGACTCTCAGTTTGGTTTCACATTTTGATGGCACACTATTTTCAGCTGCCTGGCAGAAAATGCCAATCCCTTGTGCATCCATTTTCCACTTCTTAGTTATTTAGGACATGACTAAATTGTATGAAGCTCAAGGGAGAGAATTTAAGGAAAGCATCCTGTATGAGGCTGACATAGTGTTAAAACTAGGGGACTGGGAATCGGGGAGACTGGCCGCTGATCTGGACTGGGTCCCCACTTCCTGCACACACATGCCAGGCGAGGCACTGGAGAGGTCTCACGTAGAGATGACATGTCACGGAACTGAGATGCAGGGCTCCCTGTAGATAGCCTTCGTGGTCCCTGGGACCTACTTTCCTCTCTGCCACACAGGTCTGGCTTCCCACATCTGGAAATATAAGCAAAGAACTCTGCAGTGCTTGGAGAAAAACACAGAAGTGGACCTAGGTGGAAAGTACTCTATTATTTATATAAGCATTTTCACAGCAAATCTAGTATCATTGCAGCTCTCATCATGCAAGGAAAGGCGCCTTACAAGGCAGCAAACTTACTGGGAGGCCTGTGATGCGCCTGACCCTGGCTGAGTACAGAGATACAAAAACAAAGGGACACTGTGTTGCCTCCATGGATGAGCTTATATTCCATTTGGAGAGTTGGGCCCAGAAATAGAGAATTTCAGCATCATATGGCAAGAACTAAAATATAGGTATACATAAAGTGTTGACAAAGGGTATGTAAGTAGAATTTGAACAGCCTCCAGTAAAGCATGGCTCACCATTCTCCAATTCCATTTAGAATAAAATGAAATAAAATGAAAAAAAAGAGTGTCACTAAATAAAAATACCTAAAAAGTGGAAGGATTAGAGTCACCTACATGTTTGGCTGATTTAGGTAAGCTGGCATAGAGGTCCATGGTGCTTTTGGATCTTAATCATTATTTGTAAAATATGATGTTTTATTTACTGATTGATACATTTTATTACATACACAGCTGGCACTATTCTCAAAAACAGCACTCTATGAGTGAAATGAGTGACTTGTATATAGTTTTCTACAACTAAAAGTTGTTTCACAAATATAAATACATTTTGTTAAAATTCTGCACCTGTCTCAGACTCAGAAGAACAGAATGTCCAAAGATTACATAAAGAAAGGTTTTGAAGTACATATACTTTTAACTGGTGAAAACATAAGTTCCGAAATGAGGTCCTGGGTAGCTCAGTCAGTCCTAGGGTTTTGATGTTGAGCCCCATGTCAGGCTCTCTGCTGGCCATGATGCCTGCTTAACATTCTCTATCTCTCTCAGGGGCGCCTGCCACTGGGTTAAGTTCAAGTTGTACTGGTACGCAGTTGATTTTGGCTCCGGTCATGGTATCAGCATCCAAGATCAAGCTCTTCAGCGGCAATCTCCCCGCTCAGTGGGGGATCTGCTTCAGGGTTCTTTCTCTCTCTCTCCCTCTGCCCCTCCTCTCCACTCTTGTGCACACACTCTCTGTCTTTAAAAAAAATATATATATATATATATATATATATATATATATATATAAGCTCTAGGAAGGCAAGGGTCAGAATCTGCCTTTTTCGCTGCTGCACCTTGGCACACAGAATCATGTTGCTACACGATATATTGGTTAGTGAATGTTTATTGCCTATGATTACAAGTCATACATTAGTATCATTTTAAATTAATACACACAGTTTTACTTCATCTCTAGACACAGAAAGATTTATTGCCTAGAATGATGATATTGAGTGATAAAAATTTCACCTCTCAAATTTAGGTGTTCATCAGGTGTAGTATTTAGCATTTTAACCACGGTTTAAGTTATATTATTATAGGACCCCTTATTCACATTCTTATTTCATTACTCTTCCTTCTCCCTCGTGCCACTGAAACTACCTAATGTGTATCATATTTAATGTCTTTCAAGTAAAAAAGCCAATTGGGGGTGGGGGAGGAAGTCAGGCAACTATATTCATATTCAAAGATGCTTTTCTGGGAAAAGTTGAGAGCAACATTTAGCCAGGCATATTTTCAGGAAACTATAGCAAAAGACAGCTACAGAACTTTGAATAATTTAAGCTGAAACCTAAAGAAAAGTGAAGGTGGAATGAGTGACAAATGAAATATACATGCCATCTGTTCTGACAAAGAGGAAATGATACAACTATCAAAAAAATGGGAAACAAAGAGAGGTTAAGTGAAATGATATGAATAATTAACAAATCTTTAATTATTTAAAATCAAACAACATCAATTAAAGTGGATAAATACAGTGGTAGAAGCTTAAAGAATATACAGGTAAAGAATATTAATACTACAGAATTAATTTGGGTGATGAAGGGAGAGGAGATAACAGTTTCGTTTTTGCTTGTAATAGGAAATAAATTAGAATTACCAAAGGAATTCTGTATAGATATAGCAGCCATGACAAAAAGGCTATCCATACACATATATGCACAAAACAATGTAAACAGACAATACAGTGAAAGCCTTAAAATTACAGGAAGAGTGCAAATTACATAATATGACTTAGATAAAGTCAATGAAATGTGGTTTCCATAAATGTAATTAGGCTCAATTCACCTATTTAAAACTTCTATATTGTGTCACAAAGTAAAAAAACAACTCTGTTGCATATAAGTGTCACACTAAACAAAGCAGTTTCAAAATGTTAAAAGTTTGATTAGTCAAATACCAAGCAAATGCAATACATCTTTCTCTATCAGACAAAGTGGAATTTGGGCTAAAAATTCTTAAATCAGACAGAGGAACACACATTATTATGCCAAAATGTAAAATCATAATACAGATGTAACATTTTAAGTATCTTTATACCAAGTAATTTATCAAAAATTTTTATAAAACAGAAATTAAAGGAGTATGAAAAAAAAATACAGAAACAATTATATGAGGAGGTTTGTATCTTTCATGTTCAAAGACATACCACATGAACAAAAATATGTAAGGAATAGAAGACTTATAGAATCAAATCAATGTGGTAAATCCAAGTGATATAGATCTAACATTATACCTTAACATAGAGAATATACCTTCTTTTCACCTGCCCATAGAAAATACACAAAAGTTGACCAAATGTAAAGACTACCAGCAAATTTTAACGAATCTCAAATAAGTAAAATAATAAATAGAGTATTCTTGGGAGAGGGCGGTTGAGTTATGGACACTGGGGAAGGTAATGTGCTATGGCGAGTGCTTTGAAGTGTATAAACATGGCGATTCACAGACCTGTACCCCTGGGGCTAATAATACATTATATGTTAATAAAAATTTTAAAAAAATTAAACATAGTATTCTTGGATAAAAATTTAATAAAAGTGGAAATCAAAAAATTTTTTTAAGATTTTATTTATTTGAAAGAAAGAGAATGAGAGAGAGAGAGCATGAGCAAGGTAAAATGACAGAGAGAGAAGCAGACCCTCCACTGAGCAGGGAGCCTGAGGCAGGACTTCATTCTGGGACTCCAGAATCATGACGTGAGCTGAAGGCAGTCACTCAACCAACTGAACCACCCAGGAGCCCAGAAATCAAAGTTTTAAAAGTCAGAGAAAAAAATCTTCCTGACTAGAGATCTTAAAACTTTATCTTAAGAAACTGTTGATGCAGGGGGCAGTTCAAGTAGATATCTTGAATGAAATGGGTAATTTTCAAGGAAAATAGACTTACTAAAGCAGTCTGCAAGATATTGAAACAGGTGTAATTTCCATGGGAGGATGGAGAAAGTTGCAAATGAGCTAAACTCCCTTCCTTCTGAAGCCTTGGGTTCCAGTGCTTCTACAGGACATTTCTATCAAATGTTTAAGGAGTAGAATCGTTGTTGTTTAAACTTTCTCAGGGCATAGAAAAGTAAAAATGCTTTCAATTTTTTCATGAAGCAATACAACAGTGTTACTAGAATTCTTTAAAATAAACTATAGATCAGTTGATGAAAAAATTCAAGAGAAATATTAGCAAGTAGTATTCAGCATCATGTATTAAGTAATTACGCACCATGATAACATGGTTTTTTTTTTTAGAAATGCAAAGAGCTTCACTCTTGGAATATTATCAGTGTGACTTTGATCATATTTTATGCAGCAAAATAGAAATATCTTATAATTTGCTCTAAGGTAACTAAAAATGCCTTTAACAAAGCTTCAATATTCAACTAAAAATATTTTTAAAGTAAATTCTAATAAACATTTCTCTAAAATTAATATGGAAATTTATATACACACACTAGCATAGTTTTATATATATCTATATATATGCTTATATATACTCACAAATATACCTATACACACTTACATAAAAGTACTGATATCTACATTTTATATAGATTGATACCTATGTTATTGTATGCTTATTGTATTATATAGGTATACATATCTAAAGTATTGCTATTCTATGCAAATAGTAATAGTTTTACCTCCTCTTTCAAATTCTTAGAACTTTATTCTTTTTCTTTAATGAATTGACTAGTGTCAAAAGGACACCTAGTAGTGGACACCACTAGTGGACACATAGTAGTGGACACCACTAGTGGACACCTTTCCACCTAGTAGCAAAACTTCCCTGTTTTTTAAATTTGCAATTGGTTCTCTCTCTCTCTCTCTATATATATGTATGTAAATATAAATGTATATATATCACATATTTAAATATTAATCTTAAAGAAGTATTTGTTAATATTTATTTTCAGAGTGTTTTTAGGTGGATATGAAAGCTATGTGTATATAAATGAATATATATATTTTATATATATAAACATGTGTATTTTAAATATTAAAAATTAAAATTAAAAATAGAACTACCATATGATCTAGCAAATATCCCTATAGATATGTACTCAAAATAATTAAGTGCAGGAATTTGAAGAGATGCTTGTACATCCATGTTCAGAGCAGCATTATTCACAAAAACAAATGATCCAAGAGTCCAACAACAGAAACATGGATAAATGTGGCATATACAGACAATACATCTTTAAAAAGGAAGGGAGTTCTGACACGTGCTACAACATGGATGAACTTGCGGATATTTTGCTATGTGAAATATCAGGAAGTAGAGAGTGGTTACCAGAGATTGAGGGAGGAAGGGAGAATTATTATTTCATGGGTATAGAGTTTCCATTTCATAAGACAAAAAGAGTTCTGGAGGTGGATGGTGGTGATGGTTGCACGACAGTCTGAACTGTACACCTAAAAATCTTTAGGAAGGTGAATTTCCTATTATGTGTATTTTAACATAGTTAAAAATAATAATTAAAAAGTAGTTCTGGGGTGCCTGGGTGGCTCAGTGGGTTAAGCCGCTGCCTTCAGCTCAGGTCATGATCTCAGGGTTCTGGGATCGAGTCCCGCATCGGGCTCTCTGCTCAGCAGGGAGTCTGCTTCCTCCTCTCTCTCTCTCTGCCTGCCTCTCTGCCTACTTGTGATCTCTCTCTGTCAAATAAATAAATAAAATCTTTAAAAAAAAAAAGGTAGTTCTGGAACAGCTTGATAAATATCTGGAAAAAGATAAATTTGGATTTATATTTCTTACCATGCACCTGAATAAAATCCAAACAGATCAAAATTAAATGTAGAAATTAACATTTTAAGAGTGCTAGAATTAAATATGGGAGAAGTCTCCGTTGCTTTGGAGTGAGGATAAGTCTTTCCAGATAACACCAAAGTGAAGATGCCATAAAAGAAAAAGAGAACTTTAAAAACACAAACTGAAGGGGCACCTGGGTGGCTCAGTGGGTTAAGCCTCTGCCTTTGGCTCAGGTCATGATCTCACGGTCCTGGGATCGAGCCCCACATCAGGCTCTCTGCTCAGCGGGGAGCCTGCTTCCTCCTCTATCTGTCTGCCTCTTTGTCTACTTGTGATCTCTCTCTGTCAAATAAATAAAATCTTTAAAAAAAAAAAACCAAAATAAAAAATAAATAAAAACACACACTGATGTCCAAAACTTTTACATGGCTTAAGAATAGTTAAAAAGCAAATAGCAACCTAGGTGTGAAATACTGAAACTCACTTCAGAGGCTGATTTCCTTAAATATGCTAAAAGCTTTTCCTAGTCTTTCCTCTTTCTGCCCCAGGCTACAATGCCCCACACCTCATCACACAACATAAAGTAGTTCAAGGAAGCAGTCAGTCTCCCAAAAGTTTTCTTGCTGTGTTATCTAGTTGTCAGGGTTGGTTGCTCAATTGCACACTGCACTCTTCTTCTCAAGTTTTTGAGAGCTGATTTGGGATAAGACAACTCAAGCCAGTTCACCTATCTGACAGGAATCTATAGTTAACATTTTATGTAAATTAATGGCTATTCAATTTCAGTCAATATTGGGGTTCCTGCTACCCTAGAGTTGTGTAAAAGTCACCAAGGTATGAAGAAAACTTCTCAAGTGAGGTTCAGTTGCCCAAAATGGTCAGTGCATTGCTTTCTTGGAACAGCACTAGATGTACTCCAATCTGTGGTGACCTTGGGCACCCGAGCCAGTGTCTAGGTTCCATGATGTACTATACTGCCTGTTCTTGAGGTCAAATCACCTTATAGGTTCTGGTCCCAGTAAAGGCCAGACAGACTATAGTATTCAGGCTGGATACATCTCACTTCCCACTATCTGCTGTTCTGCCTCACTCTACCCTTGGTCTTACTTTGTGACCTCCTAGCATAATTAATGCAACACCTCAAGCTCTAGGAAAATGAGAGCCAGAATTGAAAGTTTGAAAACTTGAAAATAAAAGTTTGTGCAAAATAGAAGTTCAAAGCAACTATTGCTTTGCTAACAGGAAATTTCTCTTAGGCAAGGAATTATAAAAGGTCTTAGAATATGGGAATGTTTCGGGGGGATGCCTGGGTGGTTCAGTTGTTTAAGTGTCTGCCTTTGGCTCAAGTCATGATCTCAGGATCCTGGGATTGAGCTCCACATGGGGCTCCCTGCTCAGTGGGGAGCCTGCTTCTTCCTCTCCTCCCCATTTGTGCACTCTCTCTCTCTCTCCAGTAAATAAACAAAATCTTTAAAAAAAAAAGAATATGGGTATGGGAAAATATGTAACATACAAAAAATTAGTATCTTAATATACTAGGAAGACTGGACAGTGACATGCAGAAGAATGAAACTGGACCACTTTCCTATACCATACAGAAAAATAAATTCAAAACGGATGAAAGGCCTAAATATAAGACAGGAAATGATAAAAATTTTAGGGAAAACAGGCAGCAACCTTTTTACCTTTGCTGCAGCAACTTCTTATTAGACACATTGAGTAGGCAAAGGAAACAATACCAATAATGAACTACTGGGAACTCATCAAGACAAAAATCTTCTTCTCAACAAAGGAAACAATCAACAAAACTAAAAGGCAGCCTATGGAATGGGAGAAGATATTTGCAAATGGCATATCAGCTAAAGGGTTAGCATCCAGAATCTATAAAGAACTCCTCAAACTCAACACCCAAAAAATAAATAATCCAGGTAAGAAATGGGCAGAAAATGTGAGCAGACACTTTACCAAAGAAGACATACAAATGGCTAACAGACACATGAAAAGATGTTCATCACTCAGCATCAGGGAAATACAAATCAAAACCACTATGAGATACCACCTCACACCTGGTAGAATGGCTAAAACTAACCACACAGGAAACAACAGATTTTGGTGAGGATGAGAGTAAAGGGGACCCTGTTGCAATGTTGGTGGAAACGCAAGCTGGTTCAGCCACTCTGGAAAAAAATACGGAGGTTTCCTAAAAGTTAAAATACAGTAATTGCACTAGTAGGTATTTATTCAAAGGATAAAAAGTATTGATTCTAAGGGTCACATGCACCCCAGTGTTTATAGCGGCACTATCAACAACAGCTAAATTATGGAAAAAGCCCAAATGTCCACTGACTGATGAATGGATAAAGAGGTGGTGGTATATAAATACCAGGGAATATTACTCAGCCATCAAAAGAATGAAATCTTGCCATTTGCAATGATGTGGATGGAACTAGAGTATATTATGCTAAGCAAAATAAGCCAGTCAGAGAAAGACAAATACTATATGATTTCACTCATATGTAAACTTAGGAAACCAAGCAGATGAGGAGTGCCTCAGTAGGGCAGTCCATTGAATGACTGACTCTTGGTTTCAGCTCAGGTCATGATCTCAGGAGTGAGATTGAGCCCTGTGTCATGCTCCACACACACACACACACACACACACACACACAAGTCACTTGGGATTTTCTCTCCCTCTCCTCCTGTCCCTCCCACTCATGCTCTCTCATTACGCTCTCTTTCAAATAAATAAATAAATCTTAAAAAAGGAAAAGAAAAGAAAAGAAACAAAACATATGAACATAGAGGAAGGGAAGGAAAAAAAATAAGAGAGAGGGAAACAAACTGTAAGAGACTCTTAACTATAGAGAACACACTGAGGGTTGCTGGAGGGGAGGTGGGTGAGGGGATGGGCTATGTGGGTGATGGGTATTAAGGAGGGCCCTTGTTGTGATGAGCACTGGGTGTTACATGTAAGTGATGAATCACTAAATTTTTCTCCAGAAACCAATACTACCAATATGTTAGCTACCTTGAATTAAAAAAAAAAAAAAAAAAGAGGGGCACCTGGGTGGCTCAGTGGGTTAGGCTGCTGCCTTCGGCTCAGGTCATGATCTCAGGGTCCTGGGATCAAGTCCCGCATCGGGCTCTCTGCTCAGCAGGGAGACTTTTTCCCTCTCTCTCTCTCTCTCTCTGCCTGCCTCTCCATCTACTTGTGATTTCTTTCTGTCAAATGAATAAATAAAATCTTAAAAAAAAAAAAGAAAAAAGAAAAGAATACATGCACCAAAAATATTTGAATGCACTACCCTGCTATAAACATTTGTCTGAGTCTTGGAGAAATGACTTAAAATCATGCTGAAGTGATTTTTAGAGCATCTATTTCCTCCAGACTGTGAGTTTTGCACTTCCAAATGTTATCTTGATTTCTTATTGTCTTTTTTCCTCTTATCCTTGTAATTATTTAAACCTTTTCCTGACAACACTTGTTTTCAAGCAAGAAATTTGAGATAATGCCTTAAAATGGATTGTGAAAAATCATTACTGAGGTCATATTGGCCAAATTTAAACTCAGCATCTTATTATATTTCGAGGCATAGATAACTGAATATAAAAATAAATTGTGCAATGTATCTTACTACATCAAATGTTAGAGGTAGATTGTTAGACTGATTTTAGTAGAATTTAGTTGTTTGTTAAAATATGTTGCCATATTCAAGGAGAGGTCATTGTAGGAGGCTGTCAATGTAAATTAAAATGGTGCAGCATTTTCTAGTTCTTTCATACATCATTTTAGCTTTATTGGGTTTATTTAGCTTTATTATCCCAAATATTGTATTATTGAGGGATTTTTTAATTGTAGTTTTACAGAATTTAGAAAAAAAGATTTTATGACTTACTTAAAAATTTCTGATTTTTTAAAAGATTTTATTTATTTATTTGACAGAGAGAAAGAGATCACAAGTAGGCAGAGAAGGGGGGAAACAGGCTCCCTGCTGTTCAAAGAGCCCAAGGTGGGGTTTGATTCCAGGACCCTGGGATCATGACCTGAGCTGAAAGCAGAGGCTTTAACCCACTGAGCCACCTAGGCACCCCAAAATTTCTGATTTGTAAAAAAAATGATTTCATTCAGTTATGTTTATGGAATACATCACTGAAATCTAGAGAAGATTGACTCTCATACAAAAATATGCTTTATTATAGTTTCTTACTTGACCTAGACTATACTTTGGAGAATTTGGGTGATTGTGAACTCAAACAATACCAGGGAAAAGTAACTTAGAGTCTTGTAGAAGCAAAATTAAGTTAATGAGAACATAAACCTCATCTATAAAAACTGAAGCCAAAATGTCTATATCTGGACTCAAATTATCCAATTTAGCTGTCAACGTAGTCAATTAATGTGATGGCCAAATCCATACTTTTTTGTACTCACATGCTAATCAGCCTTCAGTGAATTAATAAATAGAGCAATGTCACATCATATTTACATGTGATGTTTTACTGTAGCTATTCATAAAAGTGATGCTTTTAAAAGTCAAGTCAGATCATGTCATTCCCCTGCATGAATCCATTGAATGGCTTTGCATTACAAAGCAGAAGTCCATGTTTTACAGTAATCTTTAACATGATCATCGCCTTTTTCACTCTTATCCTCTCTCACTGCATCTCTTAGTTGCTCTGGATTACCTTCTGGGCCCCAAACAAGACAGGATAGCTAATTTTTCTTTAAATATACCATATTTTATAAATATTTATTATATTTCGTGTGTCTGTGGGTTGATTGGACAGTCCTTCTGCTGATGTCCACAGGGCTCACTCCTGTGGCTGCATTTGGCTGGCAACAGGTACAGACAGCATGGGCCCAGCTGAGACAGCTGGGATGGTTGGATCTCTCTTTGCAGAATCTTTCACCTTGGGTTTTTTCAGGCTATGGCAGTCCGGGCAGTGTCCCAAGAGGGGGAAGGCAGGAACCATTGGGTCTCTCAAGGCTCACGCTCCAAGACTTGTCCAACATGACTTCATCTGCATTCTATTGGTCAGAGCAACTCCTAAGCCCAGCTCGGATGCAGAGTGAAAAAGAGCTGTACAGCTGACCACATCATGGCATCACCTCTGAAATCCAGTTCACTTCATTCCAATGTCCTACTTTTTAAACCAAATCACCCATCCTTCTGCATTGGCATCCGCCTCTTTAAGACTTCCTGTCCCTGACCTCTCCATCTTCCCAGCCCCTTCCTAACTTTTCTTCTCTCTCAGTGCAAATGGCTGATGTCCTGGGCATCCTTTGTCTGCCCTCATCGTTTCTACCTAGGGATTTGAAGGGTGTTGCGCTGGCATTGGCAGTACTGAAATCATGCAGTCAGAGAGGAAGCACATTAACCAAATGGACTGGAAGATTGGCCTCATCTAGTCTCAGACCTCAGCTCTCAACTCCACCTGTCCACCCTTTTCCTGTTCCTGGCCAATTCCTCTCCACTTCCCCCTTTAAAACTAGTCCAAACTCCACAGTTCCACACACACCTTACCTTAACCCGGTCTCACTCTTAGCAGACAGTCTTGTCTCTTACTCTTTTTTTTTTTTTTTAAGATTTTATTCATTTATTTGACACAGAGAGAGAGAGAGAGAGATCATGAGCAGGCAAAGAGCAAGGCAGAGAGAGAGGGGGAAGCAGACTCCTCGCTGAGCAGAGCCCAATGCGGGGCTCGACCTCAGGACCCCGGGATCATGACCTGAGCCGAAGGCAGAGGCTTAACCCACTGAGCCACCCAGGCACCCCTCTTACTCTGTTAAGGAGGCAAAATCATTAGACATGATTGCTCTCAACTTCCTGTTCCCAAACCAAGAGAAGTATCTTTCTCACCTTTTCCCCTTCAGTCTCAAAGAATGAAGTTTTCCCTCTTGTAGTTCAAATCTCAAGCCTCCTCCTGTGCCCGTGATCCGAGACCTGCATGTGGATTCTGGGAATCTGAATTGAAGACATACAGAGTGACTGACTGGTGGCAGGGGGCAGAAGCCAAAATATAGGGGAAAAAGGCAACAAGCAGAAGACATGAGGAAGAGCAATTCATAAGCAGCAATGGAGAGGAAGCAGACTGTGAGTAAATTGAAGCAACGAAGCAAAGAAAAGGCGAATCAAGAGAAGGTGTTTGTTGGGAGAAGTGGGGGTGGGGTGATGGACATTGGGGAGGGTATGTGCTTTGGTGAGTGCTGTGAAGTGTGTAAACCTGGCGATTCACAGACCTGTACCCTGCGGATAAAAATACATGTTTATAAAAAAAAATTAAAATAAATAAATTAATTAATTAATTAATTTAAAAAAAAAAAAAGAGAGAGAGAAGGTGTTTGTCAGAGGCAAGAGCAATAGAAACAGAGGCAAGACTCACCAAAGTCAGCATGATAGTCAAACACAGAAAAAGAGAGCTCCAGACCCACTGCTGAGCTGGAAAATACTCCCATCACTTCCCAAATTCCATTCCTGTTTTTATGAGCCCAACTGTGTAGTGTTCCTGAAATCTTGCCAGACCTAGATGCTCAGATAAGGGTATTATTTTTATTATTGCTGCCTATATTCTTTAGCAAATATATTTTCAATAATTGCCCTTTATTGGTGGGACTTTGAGCATGAAGTAATTCCTTAGGAAACACAGTCATAATGTTATGTTAAAGATAGAGGATGTTTTATTGTCTTTGTGCTGTGACTCATCAGCTTTGACGGGGAGGTTCCCAACTTTCTTTGGATACCTTTTGGATCTCCTTCTCCTTGAGCAACATTTTCAGTTCCTTGTCTCTCGTAAAAGATGACTGTTTTTATGATGAAATTAAAAGGAAACAATATAGACATAGTGACTATAGAAGCAAATCCTCAGTACCTCCTCTTGTAAGCATATATTCATTTCTAAAATCTTCAAATGGGGGAAAAGTGAGAACTTAATGCATTCATGTCCCATTGTAAAGGGTGGGTATCAAAATAAATAGTAGAATGGGGCTGCTTTTCATAAAATGCTTTTCAGAAAGTGCCACTCATTAGGATAAACAGAAAAGCTACATGGTAACCATATACAGACTGCAAATGAAAGGAAAAATTTAAGAAGCAATATTAGCTATTATATTGCTTTAGTTTAAATTCTAGCCACAAGTGTTATTCCAACAAATTTCAGGTTTATATTATCAGTAATCTCCAAGCATGATTCACCTTATTTTATGTTTTGTTACTAATCCAATCAAGATATTTGTTTATACTTTGCAATAAGAATTTGAGTAAATGTTAGACTGTATCTTTTCCATTATTCAAAAGTAAATCATTTAACAGTACTTGAGAAATAAAGAATAGAAAATTTTCCCAAGAGGGATTTTATTCTAGTAGCAGAGGGACTATAGTGCATTTTTAGCAGAATCAAAGTCCTTTTTGATGACATCTGGTTATAGATTGGCTGCTGATAATTCTTGATTCTCATTCTTCTGATGCTTCATATGTCAAAAATTCTGTCAACATAATTGCCTTTGCTTTGTCAATCAACAAATGAAATGACTATAGTATTTCAAGGTAGATGATATGAAGGTTCTTGTTAGGAACCCATAACACCAATTATATTCAGTATGACTTAGGTATGCATTAAAAAAGACTGAAGTATTTTAGTATACTAGATAATGTATCCCAACATAAATATTTGACATTAGAAAATAATTTGGTTAAAAATTATTTAAGTGTCAATGTCTTTGTCCACTCATCTCTGTAAATACTTAAAGTGTTAAAACATATGGAAATGACCAGTAAATATAATTCCAACCTAACATTATAAAATGGTGTCCTATTCAGATTAGTAATTTAATACAGTCTTATTATACACAAGGGAGTCTATTAGAAAATACTGGGGAAAAATAAAAGTATAAATAATTCTTTCTCTAAAAGAGATAAGACAATAGTATTCACTTACATATATTTTATTCATTTTTAAATATATACAATCATTCAGAAAGCATTTATTAAATGCCTGACATGTTTCCAAGGCTATATGTAATATACTATCTTCTAAGGCTTTATTCTAATGAGAAAGAAAAAATAGAAATGTAAAAAAAGTTGCTATAAAGTAAGATATGAAAACATAATAGAAAATACCATATTTGTAAGAAAAAACAATTACTTTAGGAGTTTATAAAAGACAGTATTTATGGTTAGGTTACTAAGCAAAATCTTTATGGGAGTAGGTGGCATTTTGCTTGGCCATGCAGAGATGGAAGATAAAAAGGGCACTCCAGATATATATGTACCTTTCATTTTGCAAAGAAATTGATGTGGAATGTTTGAAGTAAGTGAATTATCAGCGGATTGCCTGAAAGGATGTGAGTCCATTTTCAGTAAATCCAACATCTGGGCTATTTCAGGCACAAATTTTTATATATATATATATATATATATATATATTTATATTTATATCTTATTATATATATATAAATATTTATATATATATATAAAATAAGATATAAAAGGCTATCTATATAAAGGATATAAAAAAGATACTTAAAAATAAGTTTTGAAGATGGGTTAAGTCAGAATATTGAGAATTTTGAACACTGAACTAGATAGAGCATTTTATTTTATTCTATAGACAAACAGAAGTTCACTGACTTAATCAAAGTGAATTTCATTAAGACAATTTTGACAATATGTTTGAGGCTATTATTAAAAGTAATCTGGATGAGAAACATATCTGAAGTAGCAGAATAAGAAACTCTAAAATTTTACTCTTCCATAAAAGCAGTAAGGACACTGTTGAAAATTGTCACAGTGAACTTTTAGAATTCAATTACAAGGGATGTCTGGGAGGCTCAGTTGGCTGAGCGTCTGCCTTTAGCTTGGGTCATGGTCCCTGGTACCTGAGATCTAGTCCCGCATTAGTCTTCTTGCTCATTGGGGAGCCTGCTTCTCTATCTGCCTGCAGCTCCCCCTGCCTGTGTTCTTTCTCTCCCTCTCTCTGACAAATAAATGGAATCTTTAAAAGCAAAACAAAACAACAATAACAACAACAATTAAAAAACCATAAGAAATAAAAAAACACCCAGACTCTATGTGAAAAGGCTTGTGTTTAAAAAAAAAAAATTCCAAAATTAAGAATTCTAGAAATTAACTCAAGGCTTACAAAAATCTGAAGAACATTTTTTCAAGAAACAATGGTTGTATGTTGGTAAGAATAACAAATTTTATGGTATTTTAACTTGCCCTATTCCCAGCCTCTTCTTTCCAATTCCATGATAGCCTCAAAGACCAATAACCTTGAAAATACAGTTGATGTAAAAACCAACAGCCTAGCAGCCAGAGCAGAATGAGTTTGGAGATCCCCTAAAGTCTCATGCTCAGAAAATTGTCTCTATTTGATCTGTTTGGAAGCACCAGAAAAGGCTCCACTCTAAAGGTTTTTCTTTATCTGAGCTGATCCAGAGATTGCTTTGTACACATTCCAAAACCCTATGGCATTTGTCAAAAATGACGAGTAATAATCACTGAATTTTATGACTACCTTCAATGAAGATTCCAGCTGGGGTAACAGGAAGCTGAAAACAAAAACAAAAACCTTAAAGTTAAAAATTTGGTTAAGATATGTCCATGGAGGAATTTGAAAGCTCTTAAATTTTCTTGGGAACCTAGAACATTATACCTACAATCAAGGCTATGAACATGCAAAGGAAAGACCTGAGAAGGCTCTAATCTCTCATGTCTGGCTGACCTTGAGGCTTGGTGCATGTGAAAAGCAAAGGCAGGAATAGAATTGTAAACTGCTTGCTGGAATGTTGAAAGGTTGCTCCAGTGGACAAAGGCCAGAAGGCATTGATTCAAGGTATTTAAGGAAATCTGTCCAACCATTAGCTGACTACTAAAGTAACCAAGCAAAATGTCAATGCCCACATATCTACAGACTTTGCAAACTTAGCTGAGAAAATTGCTACACAAATAAACAGCAGCAATAATAATGAACAGCGACAACAACAAATCCTGGTTTGGCAGAGAAGGGTTCGGTGTTCCAGAGCTGCCACATTATTATTTGATTGTTTAGTTTCCAACACAAAATTATGAGGCATGCAAGAAAACACTAAATTACTAAAGTTTCTATCCAGAAAAAAAAAAGTCAATCAAATTTGAGCCAGAAGTAGCCCAAATGTTGACTTTACTCAAAATGAACTTTAAGCCATTATAAATATGTTGAAAACTATAAAGGAAAGCATGTCTGAATAATTAAACAGAAGTAAGAGAACAATGTACCACCAAATATCAATGAGATAGAAATTATTTTAAAAAGGGCCAAGTAGAAATTCAGGAGTTGAAAACTACAATAACTAGAATGTAAAAATTACCAGAAGGGCTCAGCAATGGATTTTTGAACTAAAAAAAAAACCACCGTGCCCTAGAAGAGAGATCCATTGAGTCTATTCACTCAGAAACAGAAAAAAAAAGGGTAAAAAAATATAAATAGAAATTCAGATTATATACATGACCTGGTTGGATTTAAAGCAGGAATCTAAAGTTGGTTTAATACATGAAAATAAATCAACGTAATACACCATATTGACAGAATAAAGGACAAAAGCAGACAACCATCTGAGTAGATTTAAAATAAAATCATTTGATGAAATCCTTACCCTCTCATGATAAAAACACTCAACATACTGGAAATAGAAGAAAACATCCTCACCCTATTATGTATATCTATGGAAAAGTCACAGCTAACGTCATATTTAATGGTAAGGACTGAATACTTTCCCCCTTAGATAAGGACCAAGACAGATTTGTGTACTCTCACCACTTCTATTCAACACTGCACTGGGAGTTCTTGCTAGGGCAATTAGTCAATGAAGAAAATGAAAAAACCAAAATGCCAGGAATCCAGATTGAAAGGAAAGAAGTGTGTGTGTGTGTGTGTGTGTGTGTGTGTATGTGTTTGTTGTTGTTGTTGTTGTTGTTGTTTTTTAATCTACATATGACATGTGGGAAATCTGAAAGAATCCGTAAGAGAACTATTCGAACTAATAAATAATTCAGCAAGTTTGCAGGTCCAAAATCAATATAAAAAAATCAATTTTATTTTTACATACTAGCCATGAACAATTAGAAAAGGAAACTAAGAAAACAACCCTATTTACAAACCATAAAAGAACGATATGCTTAGGAATAAATTTGACAAAAGGAGTATCAGACTTGCACATACAAAACCACAGAACACATCACTGAAAGAGATGAAAAGATATCTAAATAAACTGAAAAACATCCCAAGCCCATGAATTGGAAGACTTAAGTTGTTCAGATTGAAAAACTCTGAATTGACCTACACTTTCAGTGGAAATCCTGTCAAAATTCCAGGTGTTTTGTTTGTTTTTGTTTTTATTTTGGAAATTGACAGGTTTTCCTGAAATTTATATGGAAATCCAAGAGACTTAGAATAACAAAAACAAGTTGAAGATTTCACATTTTCTGATTTGAAAGCTTACTACAAATCTACAGTAATCAAGAGTAAGTAGTAGCATAAAATTCTATAGAATAGTATTGAGAAATCAAAAATAAACCCTTACAGAAAAACAATCTGACAGTTTTGAAGGGGCGGGGGCATGTGAGGTAGGGGGAACCAGGTGGTGGGTATTAGAGAGGGCACGGATTGCATGGAACAATGGGTGTGGTGCAAAAACAATGAATACTGTTAAGCTGAAAAAAAATAAATTTTTTTTTAAATAAATAAACCCTTACAGTTAAATTCAAGTGATTTTCACAAAGGTGTCTAGACAACACAATTGAAGAAAGAAAAGCACTTTCAAAAAATTATGATGGGACGTGAAATGGATATCCATACTGAACAGAAAAAAGTTTGCTAACTCATACTACATACAAAAATGAACTCAAAATGGATTAAAGACCCATATGTAAATTGCTAATACCATAAAACTTTTAGAAGAAACATTGGAGTAAATCTTTGCAACCTTATATGGATAATGGTTTTTAAGATACACACCAAAAGTTCAAGCAACAAAAGAAAAAAAAAACAGGTAATTTGCCTTTCTTAAGATTAAAAACATGGCAACAATATACACTATTACTTAATATTTTATTGAAATATAATCTGTATAATCAGACTTTTATAAAAGATTTTTGTTTATCTATTTGACAGAGAGATCAAGAGAGCACAAGGAAGCAGAATTGCAGAGGGAGAAGCAAGCTCCCTGCTGAACAGGGACCCTCATGTGGAGCTCGATCCCAGGACCCTGGGATCATGACCTGAGTCAAGGGCAGTCGCCTAACCAACTGAGCCACCCAGACATCCCCAGATTTTTTTTTAAAAGGAAGAACTAAAACCATACAAAGAATGAATAGAAAATAGAAAAATGTTATTTTTATACTTAATGCTAGCCAAAAAGCCAAAAGCCAATTAACTTTTCTATTTTTTTTTTAAAGATTTTATTTATTTAACAGACAGAGATCACAGGTAGGCAGAGAGAGAGGAGGAAGCAGGCTCCCCGCAGAGCAGAGAGCCCGATGTGGGGCTCGATCCCAGGACCTTGGGATCATGACCTGAGCCGAAGGCAGAGGCTTTCACCCACTGAGCCACCCAGGCGCCCCTAACTTTTCTATTTTTAAATGACATGTTTGTCTAGGTAGGCATAGATTTGTGTACATTATAAAAATTCTATAAAGAACACCTAGATCTAATATGTGCATTCACTAAAATCACAAGACATTATAGTGGAAGTGCCTGATATTAAACTTTTTTGTGATAATGTAAGTGTTTGATATTAAGCTTTTGATTACCAAGGCACTCATTTAAAAGACATCCTTGTCAAATACACATATTGCTAGTGTAAGACATAGCTACTAACAAAACAATTAAATACAAAACCAGGCTGCCCCACCATGAATTTCCCCTTTTAGAAAGCCCTGGATGATCTAGATAACTGATCACCTGGGTGACTCTGCTTTTCCCTTTCTGTGCTCCAACTCCCACTCTTTTGCTTTAAATTTGTCAGTAAAGAGTCAACTCATTAAACTCTAGGCACCTCACCCTTTACACATTAAAAGCAGAGTCCTGGATTCATGCTCCCTCTTTCTCTCTCCATGACTTCATTGTGAGGTCCTCAGGTATTCCACATATCCTCCAGGACCTGTGAGTAATGAATCTTGTTCATCCAGGTGTCCCGGTAGTTTTTGCTGAGGTTACTATTGCAATAGTAAAAGAACCACAAGGGCTGGTTCAGCCTCAACATTAACTCCTGTTGGAGAAATGTCTATGGGAGCTTACCACAAGTGGTAAATGCCTCAGGCATTTCTAGCCCATAGCATCATTATCAGTAGACTGAGACCCAACACAGTAGATATACAGAACATAAAGTGACAGGAAAAAAAAAATCAACTGAATTTCTATATACTATATATGAACACAACAACACTGATATTAAAGACACAATGCCATTTAAAGTCACTCAAAATTAAATGAAGTACTCAAGAATAATCCTAACAAAATATGTACCATTCTTGTATATTGAAAATTATAATTCACCATGAACAAAATCAAACAATATGTATATAAATGGAAAGACATATCATGTTCATGAGTTGAAAGACTTAATATAGTAAGGATGTTGATTCTCTTTTAATTGATAAATAAGTTTAATATAACTCTTGTAAAAATCCCAGTAAGATTTGTTGTGCATATTACATAAGATTATTTTTAAATTCCTTAGTAAAATAAGGGAATTCACATAGTTAAAACAACTCTTAAAAAAATGGAAAAAATAGCCTAATTTCAAGATTTTGTATATCCTTGCATTATATAAGACTCTGGTGGTATTGGCAGAGGGATAGACACACAGATCAATTAAACAGGATAGAAAGCCCTGAAATCACTCCATACAAGTATGGTCTCCGGAGTTTTGACAAAGTTACAAAAGCGATCACTGGAGGACAGATAGCCTTTTAAACAATGGTGTTGGAACAATTGGTTTGTGCTGGGGAAAGAAAACAGGAACCTCTACATATAACTCGCATTTTATAGAAAAATTCACTCGGGGTGCCTGGGTGGCTCAGTCGTGTAAGCGTGTGACTCTTGATTTCTGCTTAGGTCATGATCTCGGGATGAGATTGAACCCCTCATCAGGCTCTGTGCTTAGCATGGAGTCTACTTCAGATTCTTCTCCCTCTCCCTCCAGCTCTCTCTCTCAAATAATAAATAAAATCTTAAAAAAAAAAAAAGAGAAAAATTCACTCAAATGGATAACAGGCTTAAATGTAGAATATAAAATTATGAAGCTTTTAACATGACTCTGGAGAAAATCTTCAGAATTTGTGGTTAGGCAACAAGGTCTTGATACCATAGGCAAAATCCATATAAAGAAAATTTGATAAATTGAACTTCATCAAAATACTTTTGCTCTGTGAATAATCCTATTAAAAGGATGAAAAGAGGGGCTCCTGGGTGGCTCAGTGGGTTAAGCCACTGCCTTCAGCTCAGGTCATGATCTCAGGGTCCTGGGATCAAGTCCCGCATCGGGATCTCTGCTCAGCAGGGAGCCTTCTTCCTTCTCTCTCTCTCTCTGCCTGCCTCTCAGTGTACTTGTAATTTCTCTCTGTCAAATAAATAAATAAAATCTTTAAAAAAAAAAAAAGGATGAAAAGCCAAGCTACAGACTGGAAGAAAATATTTACAAAATATATATATTAGACAAAGGCCTACTATCTGGAATATACACAGAACTATTAAAAATCAACAGTAAAATAAACAAACAAGTAAATTAAAAAACTGAAAACATTAAAAACCAGCCTAATTAGAAAATGGGCAAAAGCATGAAAAGACATTTCATTAAAGAATATGTGAAACTAATCGAATGTGTAAAAATGGTAGGGCTGATCTAGAAAACAACTTGACAATTTATTTTAGAAACTACACATACAATGAAGAAATTAGAAAAAAATTATATTGACACAAAAACCTATAAATGAATGTTGAGAGCAGCTTTCTTCATAATAGTCCCAAACAGGAACTGAAACAAACTGAAACACCCAAATTATGGAATACTAATCAGCAATAAACAGGAGCAATGTATTGATACACAAAACAATTTGAATGAATCTCTAAATTATGCTGAGTTTTAAAAAAGCAAATATCCAGATATTACATATTATATGATCACATTTACACAACATTTTTGAAATGACAATTATAGAATGGAGAACTAATTATTGGTTTTCTAGGATTTAAGTAAGTAGGATGGGGGAGGGAGATAAATCTGTGTGGCTACAAAATAAAAAAAAGGCAAAATGAGTAATCCACAAGATATCAGCATATTAATTATATCAGAGTCAATATGCTGGTTGTGATATCCTACTATTGTTTTGCAAGTTGTTTCCATTGTGTCAACTGAATTAAATGAACATGGGATTTTTTTTTATATTATGATATTATATCTTACAAGAGTATGAGAATCTATAATGATCTCAAAATAATAAATGTAATTAAAAAGCCTTGAGTGTTAAAAACATGAGAAAGGAAATAACAGAAGAAATACTTTGCAACACAGAATAGATGAAATTTGAAGGCAGGAAAGAAATGGAGAGAGGTTACCTTTATTGTTTATTATTTTTTGGTAAGATTGTACTCTATGACATTCAAAATACAATAATTATTGAGTATCTACTTTTTTAAAGGCATGGAGTCCTACTCTAAGAGTATTGTGTTTTATGGTTATATTTAAAGCAAATGCTAAAAAATTCTTGTATAGCTTAAAAAGTCAACATTGTTTTACTTAACCTCTATCTTTTCTAAGGTCTGATAATGGTTGATTAATAAATGTATTGTTTTGTATCAAAATTTTAGGTTAATCATAATTCTTAGAGTTAATAGTAGCCATTTATACCATCTCAAATAAATGGACACTTACTGTTATAATAAAAGCAGTCAAACTTTGGGTGGTTTAATTGACTTGGATAGCACATGAGAAATTATTTCAGTAAATGTAATTGTAACTCTTCTGTCCAAACTGGGAAATTGCTTCTAAATGAAACAATCATTACACATGCTGACCATGGCAAATGATTGGGTTGTTACTATGGGAAAAGCAATTGCAACAATTAACCAAGGCTACCAATCTCAGTAATTAATTGTCAGAACTGAAGCTCTCTTGCTGAGGAAAAGGTCAGAATGTGAAAAGCAAAAACAGGAATACAAGTGAAATCACAGTCGTATGAAGACTGATGTCAACTTGAAACAGGCTTGTAATTAAACATTTAAAGCATGCCCCAATAGGGCATATAAGTCTGAAATTGATCCCAAACCAGGAGATATGTTCTCAGTAGGGAAAGATTAAAAAAAAACCTCAAGTGAGTTCCAAAACCTAGGGTATCTGAACAGACCCTTCATGAAAGCAGGAGGCCCTCCAAAAGTTTGGCAGAAGGTAGGACTTATAGTCTTGGGGCAATATATAACAAGAATACCACTTACCTCACTTCCTGACGTTGAGAGACATGGTTTATGATAGAATAAAGCAGCCTATCTTTGAGTAACCTATAAGGAAAGTAGTGTCCTTAAGAGAAAATAATTGAAAGCAAGAACATTTCCATTTTGCTAAATATAGAACTTGAATTTCATAGAGAAGACATCTGGAATTAGAAGGCACATGAAGGCAACATTAAAAAAAAAAAGAGTATGGGTGATATTCTGATCAGAAAGAAATAAAATTTTGGTGATGACTGAGGTGAACGGTGCCACCAGGCATGGTGGCAGATGAATGGGAAGTGGACTTTGTGCTGTTGTCCGTTAGCTACCCCAAGACTGTGGCAGCTTATAAAAAGGTGACTTTCTGAAGGTTGCTCATGTAATGATGTTTATAGTTGGTAGTCATCTGTCAAAGACATAACATTTTATAGGCAAGAAATAGAAACGTTTTTATGTAAGTTCATTCATTCAGCTTCGTGCAAGACATTGCACCAGGCACTGAGGATTTAGATGTAAGCAAAACAGACAAAACCCTTACCTTCAAAAAGCTTGCATTCCAGTAGGAAGGAGCATATCAAGGGCTACTTGACGTCCCTAGGTAAGGTTTCTGTGTATGTTTATATCACGGGTATACATGTACATGTATGGCAGTGAGGGGATATTATCAAACAGGGAGGAGTTCAGTAATGCCTCAAACGAAATAGTAAAAATATATAGCAGTATTCTAGAAACAATTCAGAAGAATTCTTTCTAGGCCCGGGAGGTGTTCTTTTTAATTTAATGCAATATAATTTATTTTATCTTTATTTAGTTCAATTTATGTTAAGTTATTACAACATCGTATAATCTAGTCTAATTTCTGAGCCCCTGAATTGAAACCTGCCCTTCTGTGTCATTTAATTCCTGGTTCAATTCAACTGGTACTTGGGGCCTAAGCTTTCATATTTTTCATGCTTCCACAAGCTGTCTTTTTCCACTGCTGTCTGTCTGGGTTCCCCCATGTTTATTTATACCCCTGCCTGAACTTTGTTCTTAATCTTCTATTCAGTTCTAGGTTCCAGGAATTTGTCTCCTAGATTCCAATTTTATCCTAATTTTCCCAGTTAGGAAAATCAAATAAATAAATAAAATCTTTTTTAAAAAGAAAGAAAAAAAGAAAGAATCCTGAAAAGAAATTGGAATGGAAGGAACTGAAAAACGTGAAAGAAAATGTAGTTTTTATTTATACCCTCTTTATAGCTTTTATTTATATCCTAATTTTATCATTATAAGCAGATTTTTATAGAATTTTATAGAAACATTCAATGACTTCACAGATCTTAAAAAGAATTCATAGTGGTGTCAGTCAAAACATACTGCGTTATGCTGTGAAAACCAACAATTAGAAAGCTTTCAGTGGTTTGGAATTGTGAAATTTACTTCTTAACCATGCTACATGCCCTCTGTGGGTTGGCAAGATTGTTGGAGGCACCATCTTGACACAAGTTTCCATGATTACACAATTAAGTAAAAGAGAATGTGGCATGGATCTTCTGGGATTTAATACTTCTGCCTGGAAGTGACACATAACAATTCCATTCATGTTTTATTGGTCAAAGCAAGCCACAAGGAATGTCTGGTTTCAAGTGGCAGATAATTCCAATACTACCACATGTCTGGAAAAAAATACTGAACATCTGTGAATAGCCCAAATGACTGAGAGGACCTACCCTTTGAGTTATAAATATTCAGGTCACTGTCTTTTCTACATGCAACATATACCTACTTATCCTAGGAGAAAGAAAACCCAAAAGCTCCATCAGATTTTTAGTCAACTCAAAGTCCATTGCTTTGAAATAATTTGTATTAATCCAGTGTGTGTTTTCTTGATTTGAAAATCAGAGAAAAAGAAAAGTTATCTGTCCCTAATAAATGCTATGTAAGTAATGAATGAGGGAATACATAATAGTGACCAAACTATTCTAGTGCTACAGACAGTTAGCAATCCTGATAAGGAGCCCCTACTCTTGGAAGTGGGTTGGGGGAAGAGGTCATTCATTGAGCTCCTATTCTACTCCCTAGGAGTAGCTTCTACAAGTGACTGGACCATCTTATTCCTTAACTCCATGCCTACATCTTTGGGGCTGGGCAGATTTCTCAGTTGGCCTCCTGTTTCTAGAAGACTGAGGTCCCAAAGTCCATTTTAAATATCTAATAGTCACATTCTTTTTTTAGTTCACTCTGTTGATATTTTAGTCAGTATACTAAGTCTTTAACTCTTTTAAAAACTTAGTTATATTCTGGGGCATCTGGGTGGTTTAGTCAGTTAAGCCTCCAACTCTTGATTTCGGTTCAAGTCATGATCTCAAGGTCTTGAGATGAAGCCCAGAGTTGAGCTCTGCACTCAGCTGGTGTCTGCTTGAGATTCTCTCTCTCCTTCTCCTTCTGCCCATCCCCTGCTCACTCAAGTTCTCTCTCCCTCTCTTTCAAACAAACTCTTTTTAAAGATTAATTGTATTCTTATCTATTTAATAGTCAACTATGTACTATAATTCTTTTAGATACATGCCTCTCTCTAGATTTAATTATAGGTATCTTAATCCTCTAAGGTGTTCATGACATGACTAAAACTTTTACCTTTTCTCCTTGAGCTATTATTGAACATCTAAACTTAAAGAATTTAATGGCATGCAGACTTAAACCCTTTATTTGATCCATTCTGTAGAATCCAAGTTTTATTCAGCTGTGTTGAGAACTTTTCTGTCCAAATTGACAAATATTAGATTCCTGAACTCTCTATGTCCTTTTATTCCTGCTAGAAAATTTGCTACTTCTTTCTTTTTTTTTTCAAGATTTTATTTATTTATTTGACAGAGATCACAAGTAGGCAGAGAGAGAGGGAGGAAGCAGTCTCCCTGCTGAGCAGCGAGACCAATGTGGGGCTCGATCCCAGGACCCTGAGATCATGACCTGAGCCGAAAGCAGAGGCTTTAACCCACCGAGCCACCCAGGTGCCCCTCAGGATTATTTCTATTGATTACTGGATTATAAACATTTTTGTCAACATTTTTAAAGAATGCAAAATCTTATAACAATATAGATATAGAATCTGGCTTTTTCTAAAGTCCCACAAATTCCATAATTCATTAATAATCATTATTGAAAATAATTTTAAAACATTAAGACAATTTTTAAACTGGTTCTTTTTCACCTCATTAGTCATATTGAATCTTTATTCTACTGTGTAATTGGAGGATTAATCCAGTCTTAGTTCCCATTTCCAAACACATACCCACTCAGTAGAAGCCTGTCACTTACTTCCCTCCTCCTGTCCCATCAGAAGTATAGAAATGATTATTCCAGAACCATGTGGACAAAGTGCATTGCCCACGAGTCTTAACTCCCAGGGTGTTATGGCACAAAGTTAATTAAGGCTTTAAAAGCATGGATTTCCTGATGGTCTTTTTATTCCATTGTCTTCAGTAAAATGGCAAGAAATGCTGCTTTATTAAATATAGGTCACAATACAATTGACATTTAATCCCCTTTTTAAAATAAAAAATTTTGTCGAGAATTCAAGAATGTCCTGCACCATAATTATAATCTACAAAAACGATTTCATCAAAAGTGGGTGGAGAGGGTAGTGAATTCAATAAAAAATCTGATTAGAGGGATGCCTGGGTGGCTCAGTGAATTAAGCCTCTGCCGGGCTCAGGTCTCAGGGTCCTGAGATTGAGCCCTGCACGGGGGTGGGGAGGTCTCTGCTCAGCAGGGTCCTGCTTCCCCCGATCCCCCCCACCGCCTCTCTGCTTACTTGTGATCTCTCGCTCTGTCAAATAAATAAATAAAATCTTTTTAAAAGATCTGATTAGAAACAGAAATAATCAGTTTATCAGAGGGAACTCATTTGGGTATGCTTCTCCTTAATTTCATTTTAGGGCTTTTGTTACTGCAATAAAATATACAAAATTTTCTATTTCAAGATCAGTATTCGTTTTCTCTAATATGTCTGACCACAAAGAATTCTTTCCTCTCAGTGGGTCTATGAAATGTTATTTTGTTTAAGTCATCTGAATAAAAAGAAAATGATGTAACTGAACCTTGGAAGTAAGTATAGAAATAAAATACCCTAGTGGCCAAAAAAGGCAACATATAAATTTGTCCTTAAATTAAAGGGCATAATACCCTTCAATTCATAGAAAATTTAAGACTTAAGCTAAGGCTTCCTTTAGAGCTATAGAGTGTTATTTCAGAAAATATCTTGTGAGTAAATTTTAACAGAGTGGTATCAGTGGAACAATGAGTGGAAGGTGAGTCAAGGCAGCAATAACCAGAAAGACTTCAGGAGACAATACTCTGCTGATTTTCACACTGCCCACATTTAAAATTTAGACATTCACATTTTGTATCTATAATTTTAAGTGACACTTTAAATAAACTTCATAAATACATGCATGATTTGTACATTTTACACTAAGCAATTTCTATTAAAAATGTATGATACCCTTGTTTTTTCTTCAAGCTGCATTTCCTCCACAATTCTGAGGGCTGGGTTCTGAGCCTCTAGTTTCCTTAGGTTGTATCATAAATTCAACTAATCTTGGACATGCCATGGATGTCAAGGGACTGGCTCTGCTTATAATGCCTTTCTTTTACTGTCTGGTGAATATCTAGTTATTCTTCACGTCTCTATTTACATTCCAACTCAATAAAACCTTTCATAATCCCTTCAGGCAGTTACTTGATATTTCTTCTGTGATCCCATGATATTTTGTTCATAGTATTTTTATAACGTCACATGTTTTTAGATTGCATCTATTTAGACATCTCTTACACTGTGAGAACTTTGAGGGTAATTACTGAGTCTTTCTTCTCTATGATCCAAATACTTAAGATAGTGTCAGCCACATGATAGGATTCATGTTGTTTAGATGAATGGATGATTCTATAAATACTCATTTTTATTGTAGCAAAGACTGGTAATCATTCTCCAAATCTTGCCTTCTGTCTTTAGAAATAGGCACCAATCCCTAAGTTTTAGCTGAGCATATAGTTGCTCAGTTAGAAAAAATTTCTCCTTATCTGTGGGTTATTCATGTGATAAGCTTTTACCAATGGTATTTGAGCACAAGTGAAGCGTGCAACTTTCTGCGCCTTTCCCCAAAAAGCAGTGATGTGTCTTCTACTTATTTTTATTACCTTACCCACAGCCTAAATATCAGATGTGCTGCCATTTGGGCCACTTTGGCTTGTAGACAAGGACTACACCTGAAGGAGAGGAGAGCAACTCTTTTGGAAGTAACTGGATACCTAGAAGGCTTCATGAAACGCAGCCACTTTCCCAAGATGTATTGTCTGCTTCCTTTTGAACTGTGATGTGGTAGAGAAATAAACATCTATGCTATTTGAGACATAACTATGGGAATTTCCTTTTTATTGAAGCTTAACCTATATAATCCCTTCTCCTGTATTTTGTGCGAGATACCTGCCCTTTATGCAGGAAATTGGTCCCCTGGTAGGTCCCTTCAGCAGCTTTCAGACCTGGTGAATACTGTCCTGCTGGCTCTGGCTGCAGTGACTCCCACTAGCACATAGTGAGCTGTGGCCCCAGGAACCCACGTCAGCACCTGATGGTGGTACAACTCCAAGCAGCACTAGCAGCTCTGGATGCTTCCCCACCAGGACCAGTGGCTCCAGCAGTTCCCAATAGTTGTTTCTCTTGGCAGCTTTCCTGGAGTTGTTGACGTCTGGTCTTTTGTCATCAGATAGCTGTCATCCTCTCAGCATCTGAGTGCTGGTATCTGGTAGTATGTTAAAAATACTTAACTAGCTCTTTTTTTCTCTCTCATAGAGAAAAAACTCCTGTTTATTTGCTGATTTCCACATGTAAATATGTAAATACTCACAGCATGGCCAATTTTATGCCAGAAATGTGGCATCACTGATGTGGAAAATGTGGAGCTGAGAAGAACTGTTCCCACTTGGCTTTGGGATGTGGTGAGAGCCGTGTCCAACACACCACTGACTATCTACTGTGCAAAACAAACCATCCAAACTTAACAGCTTATCACAAAAACTCATTCTTAACACAAACTCATTCTCCTGACAGTAGATTTATCTAGGAGCACTGTGTGGCTCCTCTGTTGTGCTCTCCTGGGGCTGTTCATGTGGTTGGAGTTGATTGGCATCTCAATAGGGACTAGATGGATGGAGATGCATTCACTGAGTTGTCTGGTAGCTGGTATTCACGTTAATCTAGGATACTTTGAGTCTCCTCCCATGGATTCTTATAATATAGTCTGTTAGTGTAAGTCTTTACCTGGTGATTCCAGGACAGATTTTCAAGAGGATAATAGAAGTAACTTCAGTGTTCAATTAAGACTTTGCTCTGAAGTACCATATTTTTCCTCTACTTGCATTCTATTAGTCAGTGAAAACAAGGCTTAGGTCATCTCAAATTCAACGTAATAAATCATTTTGGTTAGACAAGAAAGGTTAATTGGTAACCTTGTTCTTTTGCATTTATAAGCCCAATTGGTATTTGAAACTATCCCACACAACTAGGGTGATTACTCTAAATTAAAAATAAACAAATCAGAGACTAACAAGTGTTGATAAGGATGTAAAGAAAGTGCACCTTTTGTGCACCGTTGGTGGGAATGTAGAATGGTGCATCCACTGTGGAAAGCAGTATGGCAGTTCCTCAGATAAATTTAAACAGAATTACATTATTAAACAGAATTAAATCCACTGCTGAGTATATAACTCCCAAAATTGAAAGTAGGAACTTGAAGAGATATTTGTTCATCCATATTCATAGCAGTGTTATTCCCAATAGCCAAAAGGTGAAGGTAACCTAAGTATTGATGGAAGAAAATTTAGATGCACATTCCAACACGGATGAACCTTGAGGACATTATGCTAAATGAAATAAGCCAGTCATAAAAGGACAAATATTGTTTGATTCCACTAACATGAGTTACCTAGAGCAGTCAAATTCATGGAGACAAAAGATAGAATGGTGTTTACCAGGGGCTATAACACAGAGTCATTATTTAGTAAGTGTTGAGTTTTCTTAGTTTTGCAAGATAAAAAAAGTTCTGGAAATTGGCTGTGCAACAATGTGAATGTACTTAACACTACTGAACCATATACTTAAAAATGGTTAAGATGATAAATTTTATGTTTTTTTTTTGTATTTTTCCATAATTTAAAAAGAACCTCACAAGGCTACAAATTCTTTAACAGCAATTGAAAGGTAGATTCTCTGTCCCTTCCCGTGGAATGCTGGTGAGTTTTTGACTCTCTTGAAGCCAATAGAATGAGGGGGAAAAATGATGCATGAGTTGTGATGTTATGTCAGAGAAGGCAATGCAAATTCTGCCTTGTGTGCTGAGACACTTGCTTGTGGGGTCCTAAGCTGCCATAGAAAAACTCAGGTGACCTTATGGCCACCATGCATGGTGAGAAAGCTAAGGTACATGGAGAAGTGATGGTTAGTGCAATTGACATCCAGAAAACAGCATTTACTAACCAACATTTAAGTGAAGAGCGCTCTAGATGATTCTAGTCCCCAGATGGTTACATTGAGCCCTATTGAGTCTTCCTAGCTGAAGACCCAGACATTTAAAAAAAAAAAAAAAGCAAACTATTTTTCACAAAGCCTGGCCCCAAATCCTGACCCATAGATTCAGTGAGCTTGATAAAATGTTTTCAGGCCTTTAAGTATTTTAAAGATTTTCTTTATTTATTTGACAGACAGAGATCACAACTAGGCAGAGAGGCAGGCAGAGAGAGAGAGAAAGAGAACAGGAAACAGGCTCCCTGCGGAGCAGACAGCCTGATGTGGGGCTCGATCCCAGGACCCTGGGATCATGACCTGAGCCAAAGGCAGAGGCTTTAACCCACTGAACCACCCAGGTTCCCCACAGGCCTTTAAGTATATTAAAACTTCATTTAATAACTCCATTAATAGCTTTGCTTAGGTATAATCCACACACCATAAAATTCATTCTTTAAAGTACATAATTCAGGGATTTGTAATAAGCTCACAGAGTTGTGCAACTATCTCCTCTCTAATTTTAGAACATTTCATCACCCCAAGAGAAACTATACCAATTAGCTGTCATGCTCCATTCCCTACTCCAGTTATAATCTATGGATTTGTCTATTCTGGAAATGTTATGTAAATGGAATCATACTATATATGGTCTTTTGTGTCTGGCTTCTGCCACTTAGGATGAGTGTCCTAAGATGCATTCATGTTGTAACATGTTCCCACCATGTATTTAATTCCTCAGTATTTAATTTCTTTATATTGCTGAATAATATTCCATTACATGAATATACCACATCTTGTTTATTCAAACATTAGCTCATGAACTTCTGGTTGTTTCATTTTTTGGTTATTATGAATAATGATGCTATAAATATTCACGTACAAGCTTTTGCATGGATGCATGTTTTCAGTTCTCTTGGACTTATAGCTATGAGGGGAGCTGCATGGTCATATGGTAACTCTACATTTAGCATTTTGAGAAATGGCCAAAATGTTTTCCAAAATGGCTTCCCGATATTACATTCTACTAGTAATGTTAATGAGTTTCAATTAGTCAATATCCTTGCTAATGTTTGTTTCTATTTGTCTAATTTTAGCTATCTGAGTGGGTGTAAAATAGTGTGTCATTGTGGTTTTGATTTGCATTTTCCTAATGACTACTGAAATGAGCATCTTTTCATGTGCTTATGGGCAACTTGTATGTCCTTTTTAAGGGAAACATCTATTTAACTTTGCCCACTCTTTAACTGGGCTACTTATCTTTTTATTGTTGAGTTGTAAGAGTTCTTAGGATATTCTGGATACAAATCTTCTATGAAGATATATGATTGGCAAATATTTTTTACCATTGTATGAACAGTCTTTCACTTTCTTGATGGTGTCCTTTGAAGCATGCAGTTCAAGGGTGACAGTTTTAATATTTCATCTTAACCCTCTGTTGATATGCACAATGCTAGCAGTCCATATGGTCAGATAAATAATTAGATGACAAAAGTTTTGGTTCTGAACAACATCACAGAAGGGGATAATTTCCTTTATCTATTGTTCAAAATGGTAAAATTATATCCTTATTAACACTATATCTAAACTGTTGCCTTTGATAAATTATGGAGGTAGGGGGTGCCTGTGTGGCTCAGTCGTTAAGCATCTGCCTTCGGCTGAGGTCATGATCCCAGGGTCTTAGGATCAAGCCCTGCATCAGGAGCCTTGCATCAGGCTCTCTGCTCAGCAGGAAGCCTGCTTCTCAGTCTTCTACTCCCCCTGCTTGTGTTTCCTCTCTCACTATATCTCTCTCTCTGTCAAATAAATAAATAAAATCTTTTAAAAAATTATAGAGGTATATAAATTACTAAAGCCTTTGCTTTCTATCTTCTGAAAAAGTGCAATGGTGAGGATTTGGGGTAAATATATTTCCCCTAATGGATGATAAATTTGTATGTTATGTCATAATAATGGAATGTGAAATATTACTTTATAAAAGAAGACTTCAGAAAATATTTTAGATTAAAAGGTCCCAGCCTGAGCAAAAAATGGGAGCTGGTTTAGTTACTCTCCTCAGTTTTCTTTTTACCAGAAGGGATACGTGCTAAGCAGGTCTGTCCATTTAAAGGCATTTCCTCTATCAGATGGATGGCATTCAAGTAAAGAAGATAGACATTCCATAAAGACAAATTTGTAATGTATGTTGTTTCATAAAAAATAATAGATAAATGAATGTTATATTTATTACTATAAGTTACAGTAAGTTTGAGGATTCACAAAATTTGGAATGTTGCATCTTTGCCATGGATCCAGATGTTCACCAAAGAGAAGCCAGGTACTGTTTCTTACCTAATTATCTAATTTATCTAAAGACTCACATAATTTGGCTTTATTTTGGCATTAAAATTTAACAACTTTCAATTATATGAATTCAGTCTTTCTCAAATAAAATGAGATAAATATAGTTTTTATAATCCTGATGAAGTTTCAGATCTACCATTAACATTTCATAATCTAATAATAATACTACTTGAACTAGAGAAGTGAAATTTAAAGTATTTTACCGCCTACAGGAATCTAGGACATTAAAACAATCTAATAAGGTTAATTGCTTAGATAATGAAAGAAGCACTTTTAATGCTATCCAGATACAATATACACCAACTGTTGACAAAGTGAATTAATAATACTTAATGTTTAACTGGAGTCAATCACAACTTCAGGTATTTCCCTGTTGCTCACTGATAGGTTAGAGGCCAGTGTTTCCTACCACTTTATGGGCAACCATTCCTTAATACTTCCTGCCATGTGGAATGGATACCTAATAAAAATTCTTATTAGAATTTTTATTCTTATTTTCTAATAAGAATTTTTATTGGAAATGTATTTTTCTTTATATAGACAATAACCCTGATGTTAAAGTGAAGTTTTATTTCACTTTATTTAAATAAACAGGATGAGCTCAGCCAAATGTATCTTCAAAATCAAATTTTAATATGACATCTTTACTAATTAATTAAAACAGCTGTATCATTAAATCAAATGGGCAATCTTAAAACTGTGTAATATAAGAAAATTTTCCTTTAGTACCAAGAAAAGGCCACTTACTAAATAGGCCCACAGATTATAATCAAAACAAGCAAAATAGGGGGTATAGCTCAGGGGTAGAGCATTTGACTGCAAAACAAGCAAAATAAAAAATAAAGTCAGGAACACAGGTTTTCTGAGTGCTAGCCTGGTTGTTGTCCGGTAGTTAAAATAGTGTTTTATTGACTAAGATTTTCATTTTCTGCTCTAGTGTGTGACATTGTCTATATGAGTTTGGGACTATGTGCTGCTGAGAATTTGGATGAAGATGTTATATGCCATAATCAATTTAATACAAGTATGTCTTCAGATTTTTTTTTTTTAGCAAAAAACTATGATCTCTGAACTAAATATATAGGGTAATTTGAAGTGAAATGTAAAGAATACACTTTTCATTGGATAATAATGTCTACATGTCAACAGCAGATGGTTCACTAACAATGATTACCTCTCTGGACCCACTGGCTGGACCCTCTGAGATGGTGAAAGAAAATAATGGTTTTTTGGGGTTTTTTGTTTTGCTTTGTTTTTTAACTTAGAAGCATTTTCATTTTTAAAATATGAAACCCCCTTAGTCTTCATCCCTCCCTCTTCCAGTCACCCTCTCTCTGGGCAAACAACCAATTGCCCTCTTTTGTCTCATAATTATTTCCATGAGGTTTATTCTCCCGAGCTTTCTTGGGTTGTCTTATTTTCACCCCTTCCTCAGATGCTGCCCAAGCTCTTCTAAATGCACAGTGCAAATGTATTCAGATGAAGAGTTCAGTACTAAATAATTTTTAAACTATAAAAATAATGGTCCAGCTTGCATAGGATTAAGTAGCAAATGGTAGTACATATTCAGACAATATTTTGCATGGATGTGGCTGATGTTATCAACTGATTGAAAATTAACCTTTAAGAAGCTGAATTTGTAGCTGAATGATTAGACAGACTTTATGGTGAGATCAGCCTTATGTCATATTTAGCTAGAAAGGGAGAACCCAGGTGGATAAGATGAAATAAATCAATAAAAGGGACTCTTCGCACATATGGGGAATGTTTGTTAGCTGGCTTAGATGGGAGAGAGCAGAGAACTCTCAGCCATGGCTGAACAGTAGAATCATCTGGAGAGCTTGACAAAGGCAGTGTCTATATCCCTCTCACACAGATTCTAATTCTGTGGGGCCAGAATGAATTTGTCTATATATATCTGGATATTCAGAATGAATATCTATATTCATACATCTATAGAACATATTTGCTTTTGAGATTATCCAAACCTATTAGATAATTAAGTACATAGTTTGTAAGGCATAGGCAAAACTTTTCAAGATGTTTCAGTATAGATGACTGGCTAGTGAGCAGAAGTATTTGCATGGCATAGCCAGATTTCATAGTGTGTATTAAGAGTAAGATAAGAAGAGAGGCACCTGGGTGGGTCAGTTGATTAAGCACCCGAATCTTGATCTCAGCTCAGGTCTTGATCTCAGGGTCATGAGTTCAAGCCCTGCATTGGGCTCCATGCTGGGTACTTAAAAAGAGACAGAGACAGAGACAGAGACAGAGTCAGAAAGAAAGAGAAATAGATAAGTACAAACATAAGATGCATTAAATATATGTAGTAAATGCCAAGAATGACCTTATATCCACGAGACACATAGGTACTAAGTATATATGAGACCAAACATACAAGAGGCACTGGATAGTCACAAAATCTCAATTTGACCACACCCATTCTGCCTTGTATGTCTTTGCCCAAAAAGCACAAAACAAATCCATGGCAGTTTGCAGGCTAATTGGCAAGCAACAGCTGTGGCCAGGAATAATTTGCCTTGCATCTATACAAAAGAGCAAGACCAAAGCCCCTTCCATCTGTGAACTCCAACATTCAAAATCTGTTTCTGATCCTCACAACCACACCATCAGCTTGAAGCTGCTGTGGCAGAGAGAGATATAGCACATACAAACACTGAATATTCCAGAATTCAGGAAACTAGTCGTTCCTGCCTGAATGGTATCCTAAGTGTGTTGACTCACCCTTAGGATTCCTCTTGCTTCTCACTGTATACTTTAAAACTGATTTAATAACAATACCATTTGAGTATTTTCATTTTGCCTGTGACCTTCTGTTCTGTGGTCTCTGAAACAGCTTGCTTGGTAGCTTATGTGGAAGCCACCATGAAAACAACCGAATTTCCTTTTCAACATAACCAGTATTTTTGAAATGTTCCTCAAGTGATTTTCATTCACACTGGGTTTGAGAATTGCTGAAATACAGAATTTGAAGATCTGAAGGAAAATTACAGATGATGCAGGATGGTTTTACATATGAGTTTGAGTGATTTATATCCTATTATATAGGATATCTGGAGTCCATAAAATACAAAAATAACATTATTAAATTGTGCATGTTAATGATTGACTTGATAGTGGTATGCACTGGGAACTGGATAATGTGAGAAGACTAGAAATTTAGTAGTGAATTAGAACAGTCAAGAAAGAACATTGTGATGAAGGGAAGCTTGAAAAGGATGAAAGTGAATGGGAAGAGGAGGATATCTGGGAAACTAGGTGGATCCTGAGAGCCATTCAATCCCCGAGTCATGCTATGAGGCTGGTATTAACCAGATACAAAGACCAGACAAAATCTATCAGAAAATACAACTGCAGCCAATAGCCTTTGCCAACATGAATTCAAAGATCTTTAACAAATTTTAGCATAAACAATATATCAGTATATTAAAAAAACTGATACCATGTACAAGCATGATTTATGCCAATAATGTTATTAATTTGCCTTTAGAAATTTTCTTCGTGTTCCACCCCATTGTCAGTTTTCAGCAGTCCTCGCCCATGGGACTGGCTCATCACTGGGCCCGTTTCCCCGATACTGTCACAGTTTTAAGAGTCCTAATTCCCAGAAACTCTTTCCCAAGACGCAGAAAGTCCTGATTTATTGAGGATGGGGTCAGAAAGTTGAGGGAAATGTACAAAACTCATAGTTGTAGCCCTTAAAGTAGTGGCTTAAACAAATCCTCTTTTTAGCGTCAAGTGGGTACAAGATAATCCATGTTCTGTAGCTGCTGTCCTTGTATTTTGCCTCTTCCACTGATCTATCATTGCCTCTCTCTGACTGATGTGACCTAAGTGTGCAATTTAATAATCATGCATGTTAACAGTATATTTTTGACATTGTGGATATCATGACCATGTTGCTAAAGAGTGAAAATTATAAAACAATTGCAATACCAAAACCAACATAAGGCAGACATTACCAAAGGTGAAAAAAAAAAAATCGAAGACTCTTATTTGAATAACAGGTGGAAGGAAGATAAGACCGAGTTAAAGAGGCCAATAAACAAAACAGCGCACTGTGGAAGAGAATTTGGGCTTGATGTGTGATGGAGAAGGAAAGGAGAGAGCACACATGACAACTGAATCTTATGAGTCCAATGGGAGATAGATAAGCACTTCTGAACAAAGCAAAAATACCTTGAAGATATCCAATGCTCATTTGGAGATAGCAGTTCCTGAATTGTTTTGGGCATAGTACACAAATAAACACATATTACTGTACCATTCCTTTGTTCTATGAAACTCAATAAAGCCACGTTTCTGATTCAGAGGGTGCAGCTAAAATGTCCAGTGGAAGAACAAAAGAAGAAATTTTAATAACAGCCTTGCTGATCACTTACAATGTAGAGTTGATTCTATCAAGTTTTAACAAGATCATGCTTCTAGAGTGTAACGAGTGATTTGTTGAATGCAGCAATGACAAAAATGTCCCTCTCCAGCTCTTAGAACTTTTGGTTTGAAAACAGAGTTTCTAATCACTTTTTTCTTTATTTCTATAAAGATCTGAATGAAATGTAAGAAAATATGAAACTAAAGATTATTGATATTCTGTTCAAATGCAATATAGACTTTGCTCACCAACTGCATATTTGGCAGATAGTGAAAATTAAATTTTAATAAATTTAACCTACTCTGTAAACCTCTTAGGAAGGAAATTTTTTTTAAAAAAAGTTTTGTCTACTAAGTGTTCTACACACCTTGTACATACACATCACTGTTAGAAGGGGGAGGTAATTTGCTTATGATGTTGAGGTTTTCATGAAATTTTTTGTTTAGATTTTGGTTTTCTCAAAATGTGATTTATTTTACCTTATTGAAATAAAAGGATACAGCCTCCTTAAACTTGAGTCTATAAAATGAAAACATGTAGGTTGCTACAACTCACAAAGAAAAAGGCAACTTTTTTGGGAAATAAGACCATTTCACAATTCAAAAATATGTAACCAGCTAAGGGCAACTAATTTAAGCACAACTTGCTCATCATTTCTTTACAAAAACTACCCCTTTTTTTGGAATTCAACTTTCACGTGTTCAAATGGCCTTTGTATTTTAAAACCATTCTCCCTGAGAAAAAGAAGTTTAAATTACGATGATATCCACTGTGCTTCAGAGCATTAAAAAAATGTTAGACATTTTAGGGCACCTGGGTAGCTCAGTGGGTTAAGCCGCTGCCTTCAGCTCAAGTCATGATCTCAGGGTCCTGGGATCGAGTCCCGCATCAGGCTCTCTGCTCAGCAGGGAGCCTGCTTCCTCCTCTCTCTCTCTGCCTGCCTCTCTGCCTACTTGTGATGTCTCTCTGTCAAATAAATAAATAAAATCTTTAAAAAAATAAAAATAAAATGTCTTTAAAAAAATGTTAGACATTTTAGACATGGACAGCTTATATAATGAACTTTTGATCCAAAGGACCTTACTGACAATAGTTTTTCTACCAAAATAAGCTTGTAGATGCAAAGTAGGTGGGCCATTTTTTTGGGAAACTGGAAGCTAATTCCTAAATGTCTAAAAAGCTTATTGCTAGTAAGTAAAATAATAAGTGTCTCATACTACAGTGTTTTTTTCAAGAGGATATTTAGCTTGACTTTGTCACATTTGACTCATACCAGAAAGCAGAGTAATTCAGACTTGATAAAAGCAAAGCTGCAAATTAGAATAAAGTTTATAATTGACTACATTCAATTTTACCATTAAATAGAAAAGAAGGATTTTTTTTAAAGGCTTTGGGCAGCTCAAAGAGGTATGTATTGGGAGAAGAAAGAAAAGAATTATAAATATCCCACCATACATGGGAAAAAAACCCACCATTGTTATTTTTTTCTTAAATATATATAACATTTGTTTAATTTATATACTTTAAAACTTTTGTATTTATGTATAGTTTGATTTTTTATTTTATTGAAATGGAAGGAGATAGGATCCTTAGATCTGTGCCTATAAAATGGCTATTACAGAATAGTATAACCTACACAATTTGAATATCCAATAGAAAAAAATAAGTTTTTAATTTCTGTATCAGAGGACACAAACATTAGAAAATACTGTTATATTTTCCTCATACATATTATTAATTAGTGTTATTATTAATTGCTCCTGTAATTGTTCTTATCATTGTGTTGATTACCCAAGAGCATTTATGTAATACAAAAGAAACAAAAAGTTCATAAAAGATATAAATTCAAGTAAATGTGGATTTGTCATATTTTCATGTTAAAATATATAATGAGTTATTATACATTACATTATTATATTAATTTTTGTTGTTGTTCTTGTATGGCTGTGTCTGGGGTTGGCCCTCTAAAAAGTTGGTTTTCCCACACTTGTACCAGAAAGGACGTTGCTGTCCATGGTCTTGGCCTCCCACCTCCCCCCAACAGTAAGCTGACGTTGCTTTGTTTCTTGGTGCAAGGGTTTTCGTGGAGACCGGAAGTTTCTCTGTGACCTAGATTCAGCCTCAGTCCTAACAAATCTAGTGAACTGGGCATTGGTATTGGTCTTTTTTTTTTTTTTTTTATCCCTTAATATTCCTAATGCTTTTACTGATGATAGCAACCTGTACCATTACTCTGTGGTGCATCTTAGACAGGAGAGTTTTTCTTCTTCTCACTCAGCAATACCAGACCTCTGCTTGGTATTGGAATAGGATCCTAAGCCCACACTTGTTTCTCAGGAGATGACTAGAATGCAACATTTAATAAGTGTTATCATGATACACCATGGAGATTCGGATGTTGCTCATTATAGATGATAGCTTATGTGATCTAATTTACCTTTATACATTATTTTTGCCTTTTTTCAATTCCTCAGTAATTACTTTATTTGTGATTTGTTGCACCGACATTAATGTTTGGAGGTAGATTTTGTTAGGTGTGTTTTCCAGTTACATTTTATTTGAATCATGTTCAATCTCCTTGTTAGTCTGATCTATATGTAAATCCCATTTGTTCATAAGATCCTCCACTGTTAAGTTTTCATCTCAGTGTATCAGAACCATGTGGGTGTTTATCTAAAATAAATGATTATTTTTAAAAAAAGTAAATAAATTCTTATCTGAGTGGTTTTCGAGTTAGGCTAAAGATTCTAAATTTTAGAAACTTCCCCAAGTAGAACATTAAAAGTTCTAGGCAGTTTTTAATATGTTTCAGTTTACTTCCTTGTCTTTGAAGTCTTGACTTTGATTGAATTCCCTAGGAGTAGATCCAACTTAAGACATGGAAAGTCTCAGACACTAATGGCCTACTCCTGCCTTTGTCTCTTGTAACCATACCCCGCCCAGAATTAGGAGATTTTTCTAAGTTGATGGACCAAATAAGACACATCTCAACAAGATTGAATGGCAATCTTTAATTCCTCCAACAGAGAATTTTCAGTAATTTTACCTCCTGTTGTACAAGGTAGGAGAGCCCATTGAATTCACAAAAGTGGAGAGCTATTAAATCCAATGTGAATGATTATGGCATATTACTAGCTTGGTTTGGAGATGCTTTGTAGATATTTCCCCTGTTGATGAGTTTGTCATTTGATCCTCTAGCATGGTTAGAATTACTTTCCCTCCTTCTTCTAAGTCATTTTGAAGATCTATTATTTTGCTAGGAATCACCTTTACTTTATATTTCTCTAAATTCTGTCTAGTATTCATACAATTTCCTTAAGCAAGCTCATTGTTTTAACATTTTTAAGTCCAGCTTGAGGGAGCCTGAGTGGCTCACTTGGTTAAGCAGGTGACTTTTTACTTCAGCTAAGGTCACGATCTCAGGGTGGGGAGATCAGACCCTGGGCTGGCACTGGGAGTGGAGCCTACTTATGATCCTCTCTTCCACTGTGCACCCTCCCCCAACTTGCACATGCTCACTGGCGTTTTCTCTCTCTCTCTCTCTCTCTCTCAAAAATATAATAATAATAATAAAATAAAAAATAAGTTCAATTTGTATCCTCTTTAGTACACTATTTTTAGCCCCCAATTATGTTGTGTTTCTTTTTGAGATATTTTCTTAACATTTCATTTGCTGTCAGTAAGCGTCCTGAACAAAGCTTTATCTGATGATTAGTTATTTCTTCAGTGACATGTCACACTTGATAGAGAGGGTAGGAAAAGATGCTTTCATTTTATTTTATTTTTTAGTTGTAATAAGATATTCCATTATTTATCATTTAAACTGAGATGTATTAGCTAAGTATTAGCTTTCTTATCATCAAACTGAAAAAAGAAATTTAAGTTTTTTTCATGTTTAAAACAAAGTATTTTTATTTCAGCTAGCATACTGATAACACTTAAGAAGTATATGCAAATGTGAGTAACTAAAATAATAAATATGTAATTGAGAAGAGGCCTTTCAGAAATAGGAAAAAAACAGTAATTGTTTGGATTACAGGATTTATGGCTTAATGTTCTAAAAAACAAAGATGATATATAGATTTATTTTTGTTTCCTTAAAACTAAGCTTAACACAGATTTTACTGAGATTTTCAAATGACTGTTTATTAAAAAAGAAGAGAAATATTAAGGAAGATGGTAAATGTTCTAGGAAGAACTACTATATAAGCTTTTATGAAAAAAACTGGCTGGTCAGTACAGTTTGTCCTCAAATCAATTATGGTTCAATAACAGACTGAACATTTCTCCTTTTTGGTTGTAGCTTGACTCAATTGATTTTGTTATTTTGACAGAGTGTAGTTACAGCCTAAGCATTGAACTTATGTGGGGTATCATAAAGGGGTTGCTTTAGTACATTTAAGATAAACCTCTATTGCATGAATATACTTTTTATTTTCACATTATCTGGCATGCAATATCTTTCACATTAATAGATAAAATGATGTAATCATTTGTAGATCCATTGTATAATTTTTCAATAATGAAAAGAAACAACAAACTTAAAGACTCCTTAAAGTTGCATATAAATTTCAAATTTGACAATTACATAAGAAATAATGGTTGTCCAATGAATCGTTGAACACTACTTCAAAAAGTAATGATGTACTACATGTTGGCTAACTGAACATAGTAAAAAAAAAGAAAGAAAGAAACAATTGTTGTCACTATTGCACTCTAAACACTCCAGATTTTTCTTTGGAAGTTACTTTTAGTAATAAATAAGACTGATATAATTAGAGATCTTGGTAAGGGGAAATATGGGAAAACCAGTTAACAGTTATATACTAATTGGAAGGTTCATGAAGCATAGTTTCATCTTTATTGATTACCCTGACAAGTATATGTTCATTCATATACAGGTTCTTGCCCACCTCAAATATTTAGTACCCTAATCGGTCATCTTCTTTCTTTTCCCAGCCCTGCAAGTTGAAAGTAGCCTTTTGTACATGCATGTGGATACTCAGTCATATGTCCAGACTCTTTTATTCACCTTCTCCCCAAGAACTGAGAACTCAGACCAGCCTCAGGAGGTCTGATTGGGAGAAAGGATCATGCAGAACTTACACAAAGGTTAGAAAGTTTGTTTGGATTGGAATTCTGGAGAACAGGCTGGAGGGTGAGGTACAGATGAACATGTCTTAGTGTCTCTGTGGGCTCCTTCCCCTATAGGTGGGATGCATTCACAAATTGATCAAAGTGGGACTCTTTAATGCAAAGAGCCTAGGGGTCTAATACATGTTTATATTTATCTAATATATTGCAGTATGTGGAGCATCACGAGGTGTCCATTTCCAGTAAAATAGCAGAATTTTTGCTATGTGATTGCAGTTCATTACTGTTGACTGAATGCCTCTAAATGTCATCTCTATAGATGTTCAACCAGAATCCTGAAAAACCTGCTAGTGTCTCCCTTCCCTTGTTTGGCAGTCTAAAAAGTGTGATGCTCAAATTAATATTTTCCAGACTTAGTGCTTCAGAAATTAAAGCCCTAGAATGGGAGATAGCTCCCTTAAGTGTTTTCGACTAATAAGGGATGACTAGCACTCTTTGACTGTCCTGGCAGTGTATGCAAAAACTGTGTACATTGTGATAAAGAATTTTATCAAAAGTCTTTGGATCAGGCTCTTATTTGGAGACTTATACAGAGAAACAGATGTGCACACACAGGTTTTTTTCCCCCATACCTTATCAGTCATTTCCCTGAAATTCGAATTTTAATTTCTTTTTTCTTTTTTTTTTTAGTAGTTGTCTAATGGCATAATGTTATTCTTTAACTATTTAATATTAACACAGACATATGGGGTCAAATAGACTTACATTCAAATCTTGGTTCAACTTACCAACTTTGAGATTTGGGACTAAGGATCAATTCCTTTATATCTTGTTCTTATGACTATTCATAGGATTAAATGAGAAAGTATGTGCATATTTTCTATTATTTAATAAGAACTCAATAAGTGACATTATTATCACCAGCACCATGGTTATTAGACTGTTATTACTTTCACAATTAGAGCATTTCTTTTAGACCATTAGCTGATACCAAGTATTACCATTGCTTGCATAATTTCTCTGTGCAAAAACTGTTCAGTCAAGTGATGATTAATAAAGTTGCCAAAGGCATAACTGCTCTATATTACTATCCACATTATGCCATCTTCAATGCTCAAAGGCATGCTCTCAGGGCATTGTCCCTTTATGAAATGACATCACAGTTCCCCTAGGTGGCTCAGTCCATTAAGCATCATTCTTCCACTCAGGCCTTGATCTCAGGGTCCCAGGATCAGGCTCCCTGCTCAGCAGGAAGTCTGCTTCTCCTCCCTTTGCCCTTCTCCCCTCTTGTGCTCTCTCTTTCTCTCAAATAAGTCAATAAAATCTTAAAAAAGAAATGACATCACATCAAAATCTAATTTTGACATTCAAGTCTTAAGTCTCTTCACCAGGTTATACCAGAGTCTTCTCCTTCTTTTATCCCACATGCTTCTGACTAATTTCCCTACATACTTTTTTCAGTAAAGCAGAACTAGATTCAAGACAAGGGTGACGATTCCTGAGAATCAGTGCCAGTGCTCATAAGGCATAGTATGTCTATAGGTTTCACTACGGGTTGCTAAGGAAAGATACTGAAATATTGTCCTGTGGCAAAGCTGGGATTAAATTCCAGATAGACTCTATCACCAAGTTCTCAACTTAATAGAAGTAGGCAGGGAGAAAGAATTCAGGTGTTGAGTCTTGCCTTAAAACCAGGGGCAGTAGAAGGTAAAACCTAAAAAAGTCCCCTGAAAAATCAGATGATATGTTCTCATTGCTTTTACTTTCAACTCTTGTCCTTTTGGGCCATGCTTTAGGGACATGCAAGATTTTCCTCTTTACTATCACCTCTATGAAATGATGCTGCCTGGAGTAGGAATAGTGAGAGGAGTAGGAGAGGAGAGATTCATAGAATTTATTGTATGGGTGAGAAAAAGGGAGAATTCAAGCATAAGCTAAAGTTTAGGTCTCAGCTTAATTAAGCAAAGAGATGGATAGTGATGAGGGAGCAGGAGGCTGGCTGAGGACAAAGCAAAAGCTGGCGCCTTGCACCCCCTCTTCACCCACTCCCCTCCATATGTGTAGCATTCCTCAGGCACCCCTGACTTCCATAAAACGATAAATAGTTAACTTGCAGGGATCGCAATCCTGCAGAACAGGAATATCCCTTGTCCTACAAGATGTCCTAGAGACCTAAACAGGGAGGTTACCTTATCAATAGCACAAATTTCCAGAGGCAAATAACTTGGTTCCTGAAGCCCTAATGTCCCCCTCCCACCATAAACTGGAGGAGATTGGGGTAGAAAGGAATGTAGATGATGGCCGGATCATAATGCCCCACCAAGAATCTCCCAATTGTCTTGATGTTAATGCCTGACCTAAAGACGACATTGATCAGGCCATAAGGGCAAACCCCCCCCCCCCGCACCTTGTAGGCCCTCCCTAGCATGTGAGAACTCTGTTGAAACCTCCCATCCCTTCACCACCTCCCCCCAACCGCGAGGTATATAACATGCCCACCTTCACAACCCGGGGCAGCAGCTCTTCCTGCCCACGGGTCCTGTCCCCGTGCTTTAATAAACCACCATTTTGCACCAATGACGTCTTAAGAATTCTTTCTTTAGTCGTCGGCTCCGAACCTCCTCACCCCACCGAACCTGACTTAGGTTCTGGGACTTCATCAGATAGTAACACCATTTCTTGAGAAAATAGAAGATTTGATAGAGGTGTGTGGAAATCAAGAATTCTCTTTTGATTAAAATTAAGATGCCTATTAGTCCTACAGGTAGATTGTGTGTGTCTGTGTGTGTGTGTGTATTTGACCATTGTGTCAAACATCAGTTTATTTGTTGATCTTCTAAACGTGTTTGTAATATAGTAGTTCACATGATATTATAATCTATATAGGATAAGGACCACATTTTTAAAGCGCTTAAGGTAGTTTGGTCTTATTGAAGTATAATTGGTCAAGTGAATTGATGTAACTAATGGTTTGTTGATTATTAGGTTTGTTTCATAACATGTTTCCAGAAAATTGACTTCTAAATTCAATTTATTCCCTGCAGGAATTAATGTAATCATATGTAATGAAATCATAATCAAGTAGAACAAGCTTATAGCAGCAAGCACATGCTTTGAAAGTTTAGATTAACAACAGATACTTTGCCAAGACGTTGCTTATTTAAAGGAATTAAATAAAGGGTTAAACAATACAAGATTAAAAGGGGGGTAAAGGTTGAAAACCTATCTATAAAGTACAAGATATCGTAGAGATTTGGGGGCCACCACGGATACTATGAAATGCCTACAAATACTAAAAGACTGGTTCATCATCTACGAAAAAGAAGTCAAACATGAATATGTCAAGACAAAAGAATAAAAGCTCAGATCCTAAAATAAGACTTTTTGAAAACTAAGATCAGAATTGGTACAACTGGGGCGCCTGGGTGGCTCAGTGGGTTAAGCCGCTGCCTTCGGCTCAGGTCATGATCTCAGGGTCCTGGGATTGAGTCCCGCATCGGGCTCTCTGCTCGGCAGAGAGCCTGCTTCCCTCTCTCTCTCTGCCTGCCTCTCCATCTACTTGTGATTTCTCTCTGTCAAATAAATAAATAAAATCTTTAAAAAAAAAAAAAAAAAAAAAAAAAAAAAAAAACCTTTAAAAAAAAAAGAATTGGTACAACTTAGGAATTGGAACTTAAAATGAACTCCTGCTCAGCAAAAATGATTTCGTGGCTCTTCTCTTCATGGGTTAGCCAAACATTAGTATGTGTAGCATCATTGTTTCATGTGTGCAACAAACAGTAAAGAGGCTTTGGGTTTCTTTGATACATGGATGGGCTGGTGGGTAGGAGATTTAAGGGTATTGTAATTTTGCTGTGGCAAGGCAGCATAAAGTTGGGAGATAAAGCCTTGAAAGCCAGACCAATCTGCATTTGAAGCATATGGTTCTTCCTTGGTTGCAAATTGCCTTAAGCAGATTACTTCCTTTGTGCAGTTGAGTTTATAGTCCTTATTTTCCAACAAGTTTGAGTTTCAAATGAGTTTTCATATGCAAAGTGCTTAGCACAGTGTCTGCTGCACAGTAAGCAGTGAAAAAATAAAATGATTTCCTCATCATTATTATTACTATTTTTCTTCTGACTGTGGTAAGTGTAACAACAGATGCCTTATCTCTGTGCTTTGCCTAGATCTTCTGGGAAATTAGAACATGTTCCTAGGAGTTCTATTAGCTTGTTACCTAAGACATCACAGGAAGAATATTATTAAAGGAAAGGGGACCGAAAGATAGGCAGGCCCCAAATTTCCAAGATTAACATTCCAAGGCAAATAAAGCTGTAACAAGTTTCTAGGAATATTGCACCAGTAGCATCAGGGAAATCACTCTGGAATGAGAGACATTACAGTCTGGAACAACTTGAATAGCAAGGAATCACAGTGAGTTTGTAGCTAAAGAGGTAAGGCTAAATTTAGGTGGTTGAGCTCTAAACAAACACTAATAACTATAATTCCAGGATGCCTGAGGTAAGATAAAGGCATTGCATTTCTAGTTTTGGAGGATCAGATCAGGACCAGTGACAGTTGAGATGCTAGATGACTTGTAGGTCATCTAGATGATAAGTCCAAGGAGCAGTGATAATAACAATAAAGACAGAATTGAATAAGGGAAGCCCCTCCCGACAGCTAGAGTAGTAGAGAGGAAGGAAGAGCTAACAACAGGAGGACAAAATCAGGTTAGCACCTGGGAGAAACTCTGGGATCTGAAACTTCAAATCTCAATAGTTAATAGAGCCTTAGAAATAATGATATCCAGATATTACTTGTCCATAAATCTGAGATTTAGTTTTTTTATAAGATAGATCTGATTTATTTGTGTTTTCCTCACAGAAAATATAATTAAGTAGTAAAACTGATTGAGAAATATGAGTTCAAAACATAATCTTAATTTCAACAGAATGTGTTATGTCAAAACAAACAAAACTGAAGAATGAACAACCAACTAAAAGCAAAACCAAACCAAAATGAACAAAAAACCCCCAAGAAACAAAAAAAAACCCTCATGAAACTAGAAAAACTGAAGTATTGGATGACATCTGACCTCATACTTCAGCCTAAAATAAAATACTAATCATATCCGATCTTAATATTTAATGTGATAATTTATTTTTTTGAAGATTTTATTTATTTACTTGAGGCAGGAGTGGGGGAGAAGTAGCAGTGGAGGGAGGGGGAAAGAGAATCTGAGGACTTTGAGTTGAATGTGGAGCCCCAGGAGGGATTCAATCTCACAAATGTGAAATCATGACTGGAGCTGAAACCAATAGCTGGTTGTTAACTGAGCCACCCAGGTGCCCCTAATGTGATATTTTAGTGAGTAGTCAACTCTTAAGCTCTCACATTTCAAACTCAGATGCACAAATGTTAAGGAGCAAGACAACTCCCTAGAAAACCTGGTTGCAATTATATAAGGCCATTATTAAATGGTCTCTAAGGAAGAGCGGAGTGTTTAATAGTACCATATTCAATCTGCTAGACTATGATAGTTTAAGGATGCATGTTGATCCCGAGCACAATCTCAGCAATAATTTTAAAAATCATAAAAATTAATAAGAAAAATACAATATTAAAAATTATTAAATTACCCTTAAAAGGCAGGAAGGGAAGGATGAATGAATATACGGGACAAATAAAAAACAAATAGCAACATGTTGGACTTAAAGCTAAACATAAAAAATTACACTATATGCTGGCTAATTGAACCTATTAAAAAAAGGAAGACAAAATTTGTATTATTTATAAATGAACTAAAAGATTCCAATTAGAAGGCAGAAGGGTTGTCATAATGGCATTTTAGCCTATGTAGGTTGTTTGTAGGCAATCTACTTTAAATATGAAGACGAAGACAAACTGAACTAAAAGGATGGATATATATTAGCCAGTACTGCAAACACTAAAAACGAAAAAGCTCTTGTGGCCATACTGATATCAGAAAAAGTAGACTTCAAGACAAAATATATTACTGGTGAGAAAGAAAGATAACTCACTATGATAGAAAGTATCAGTTCAACAAGAAGATATTTAAAAATGTATCTAATGAAAGAGTTTTCAAATGTTGATAGAACTAAAGAGAAAAATAGATAAACTTACAATCATAGACATTTTATCAATCCAGTCTTATAATTAATAGGACATTTAAGAACTGAGTCAATAAGGGTATAGACAAGCCAAATGAACCTGCCAACCAAATTGATCACATGAATATTTACAAACTACTAAACCCAACAACTACAAAAGACAAAGTGTCTTGGTCTTCTTTTTAAGTAAAATATGGAAAGTTCATCAAAATGGGCATATCCTGGGTCTCTATAAGTCTCAAAGAATTTCATAAGATAGAGTTTTCATTTAACTACAGTGGAGTTAAAGATCAGTATCAAAATGAATGTGTAGAAAATCCCTAAGTGATTGAAAATTAAATATACAGTTCTAAATACCATATAGATCTAAGAAGAAATCATGGTGGAAATGAGAAAATGCTTTAAAGTAATGAAAATGAAAAAATTAGCGTATTAAAATTTTTAGAAGATGGGCAGAATGGTAGTTAGAGGGAAACATGATACTTTAAAGGTTATTTGAAAAAATAACTCTTTCAATCAATTATCTAAGTTTCCACTAAAAGAGGAATAAATTATACTGAAGGAAGAGAAGAAAAAAATAATAAAGATAAAAACAGATATAAATGAAAAACAAACAATAGAAAATTTTAACAAAGCCAAAATTTGTTTTAGCGAAATGGATAAACCCTCCACATGACTGAGAAAAAACAAGAACAATAAAACAAAGATCACCAATATCAGCTTTGAAAGAGGGAAATATTGTTACAAATCATTCAGATATGAAAAGAATAGTAATGAATAGTTATGAGCAATTGATAAATTTATTTTAAAAAGCAATTTAAAAAGACCAAAGAAGAAATAATGTCTGACTAGTCCCATATCTGTTAAAGAAATTGAATTAAATAAAATACCAAAATAAAAGTTTCAGGTCCAAATAATTTTAGGTTTTATTTTTTTATTTTTTTTTAGGTTTTATTTATTTATTTGTCTGAGAGAGAGAGAGAGCACAAGCAAGGGGAGTGGCACACAGAGAAAGAAGCAGGCTCCCTGCTGAGCAGAGAGCCTGATGTGGGGCTTGATCCCAGGACCCTGAGACCATAACCTGATCAGAAGGCAGAAGCATAATCCACTGAGCCACCCAGATGCCCCATTGAATTAAAATACTTTAAAAGATTTTAAAATCATTAGGATTACTTTTTTTATTGTGATGTTCTAACTTGTATCAGGCAATCTTGAGAATAATAAAGAAATATACAAAAATTATTACAAATAAAATTATATTTGACTGTCACCAAAGCATCAAGATATTTAAAACAACATGAAATGGAGGAATCATCTTGACATTCAGAGCCATTATTTCTTTGAGACACCTGCCAAATTTTAAACAGTTTCAGTTTAAAGGTTGAAATCCAACAATTAATAAATTAGCAGGAGAGGATTTAAGTGGCAATGAAGCCAAGGAAAAATCAAAGGTCAGGAGACTTAGAAGGTGAGCCATTTTATGGGGACATGGAACAAACATCAGAGTTGGGGTAATCATAGATGAGACCTTTTAAACACACTAGCTTTTTACTTGGAACAGGTAGGGCTAACTAGAAATGAATCTCCCACTACAAATTCTGAAACCCTGTTCTAGTTAGCTCAATCTCAAACTGGATTAGTGTTAGACGCCCCAACTCTAACAACCTGCCAGGAAGAAAAATACATTCTCTGTAGCAAAACAAAACATCACCTATTTTCTCACATTATTCCTATAAATTTTTGAATGCTGTGTCCAGCATTTAGTTAAAAATTACCCAGCAGTCAAGAAACAAGACCAAATATATAAACATTAAAGAAAATAGAGAATTCAGAAAGATAACTAAGGAGATACAGAAACTGGTATTATGTACCATGGAATTTAAATAAATCTCAAGAAATTGAAAGCGACGTAGAGAATTTCAGCAGAAAATTTGAATTTGAGAGTTAAAAAAGAGAAATAAATATAAACCGTAGAACCAAAAAATATATAATTGAAAGAAATTAAGACCTTAAAAGTTAAGCTTAGCATCAGATTAAAGACTTGAAGAAATGATTAGTGAACTGGAATAAGAATGTGGAGACCATAGTAAAAATAAAGAAAAAGGATACAAAATATAAAGATCGATTAGGCACAATTAAAAGGTCTAGCATACACATGTTTGGAATCCTAGGTAGAAAAAGAGAATCAGGCAGAAGCAATACCTAAGGGATGATAACTAAGAATTTTTCGCAATTGACTAAAACTATAAAGTTACACATTTCAGAAGCTCTAAAAACCCCCAACAGCATAAAGAAAACTATACCTAAGCACATAGTAGCAAATAGGCTGAAAAAGAAACACAAAAATGAAATCTTAGAGGTACGAGATAAAGACAGACACATTTCCTTTAAAGATATGAGTAAGAGCAACTACTAAATTCTCATGTAAAATAGTGAAAGCTAGGAGTGACTGTGCGGCTGTCCCTTAAGTGTCCTTTGTCTCAGGTCAAGATCTCAGGGTCCTGGGATCCAGACCCACCTGGGGCTCCCTGCTCAGCGGGGAGCCTGCTTCTCCCTCTCCCTCTGCTCCTCCCCCCTCTGCTTCTGCTCTCTCTCTCAAATAAATAAATAAATAAATAAAATATTTAAAAATAAGTAAATAAAGTAGTGGAAGTTAGAAAACAATAGGACGGCTTTTTTAAAATACTGAAATTATTACTAATCTAGAATTCCATACCCGTAAAGATATCCTTCAAAGATGAAGAACAATTAAAGACATTTTTAGGCAAACTGAAAATAAAGTATCAATAGCAGATCTGCCCTCAGATGATAAAAAAAGGGATGTCGTTTTAAGCAGAAGAAAAATGATCGGACGTTATGTAGGAAGATTAGGCAATCATGATTAATGTAGATAAAGAAATGGAAATAGTGTATAATTTTTAAAATGATGTTTCATGGATTTATAAAATATAAATGATTATAAATGATTATAAAATATAGATGATTAAAATTTGTGATAACAATAGCATAAATGTGAGAAGCATACCAGATTTCAAGTGTCTTAAAGTTCTTGCATACCTAGAAAGTAGTAAAGGTAATCATTTATCCTAGAACTCAGAAATGCATTTTTATGGATGCATATGTTATAATCTTTAGAGTATGCACTAAAAGAGTAGTAAAAGACTCAAGAGCTAACAAATTAACATAAGGAAAAATGAAATAGCAAAATATTTAGTGTATCTGAAACATAGTTGTATTAGCGTCCTATTACTACTCTAACAAATCATCACCACAAATTTAGTAGCTTAAAATACTACAGAATTAGTGTCTGACAGTTCTGGAGGTCAGAAGTCCCCAGGGAATTTTACTAAGCTAAAATCAAAGTGTTGGTAGGACCGAATTCCTTGTGAATGATATAGGGGAAGAATCATTTCTTGAATATTCTAGAAGCTGTCTTCTTTTATTTCATTTATTGTCTATATCCTCTGTCCATCTTCAACAATGGCAATAGCTTATCTAGTCTTGTTCTTATTGGAACCCTCTGACTTCACTTCCATCATCACGTGTCCTGTTGTGATTCTTCTGCCCCTTCTTTCACTTACATGGATACCTGAGATTATAGTGGGAATACCTGGATAATCTCTCTGTTTCAAGGGCCTTCAGTTAATCCTTCTGCACATTTTTTTTTTTTTTTTTTTTTTTACAAAGTAACATATTCACAGGCTTCCGCAATTGGGTAGATACCTTAGGGATAGAGAGAGTGGCATTATTTTGCTTTCCACAATAAGAAAGGGAAACAATAAGAGAAATAGATTTTATAATGATATGTAACTAAAAATTCAGTGGGTTAAAGCCTCTGCCTTCGGCTCAAGTCATGATCCCAGGGTCCTGGGATCGAGCCCCGCATCGGGCTCTCTGATCAGCGGGGAACCTGCTTCCTCCTCTCTCTCTGCCTGCCTCTCTGTCTACTTGTGATCGCTACCTGTCAAATAAATAAATAAAATCTTAAAAAAAAAAGGCAGATATGTAACTAAAAATTAAGGAGTTCTAAGCTTAAACCCAAATACATTAAAAATTACACTAAATGTAAATCGACTTAAACACAAAGATTTTCAGACAGAATATTTAGAAAATTGCATGCTGCTTAAAATATATATGCATATATATGTATGTATGTGTATATATATAATTTTGAAAGTAAACAAAAAATCAGATGAAATTCACTTTAAGCAAATTGCATGAGTTAAAAGACATTTTATAATATCCAGGGAGTCAATCCATCAAGTTACAACAATTCTAAAAATTTAACCTTAAAATAAATTGTCATTTCTTTTTCTGATCATAATGGAATAGCTCACACTGAAAGAAACTATGGAAACCAGAAAACATTAAGAACAAAGAAATAGGGTGCCTGTGTGGCTCAGTGGGTTAAGCCGCTGCCTTCGGCTCGGGTCATGATCTCAGGGTCCTGGGATCCAGTCCCGCATTGGGCTCTCTGCTCAGCAGGGAGCCTGCTTCCCCTCTTTCTACCTACTTGTGATCTCTCTCTGTGAAATAAATAAATAAAATCTTAAAAAAAAAACACAAAGAAATAAACATAAAAATGACTGGACAGTGATCAAAGCAAAATTTGAGGGTCTGTTAAAATTCAGCCAGACATACATTGATGTAAGCCTCAAATGCACCCATGCTTTTTTTTTTTTTTTTTTTTTTAAAGAGGGTTGTTTTCTCAATTCACAACATGAAGTGTGAAGTTTTGGTGAAAAGGACAGTTTTACTAGAATAAATAGAGAAAGTTTGGAGTTGGAATCTGCCAAAGCAGCTAAGACCTTCAGGGTAAAATCTTGAAAAGAAGTTCAGTGAAGAGAGCTTAAAAGCCATTTGTAACTTTCCTCTCAAAACATTGACTTACTCCTAAGTTAAAAGTGCACAAGTAAGGTGTCAGTGACTCCAGATAGAAACAGAGACTAGAAGATTTGAACAGACAGTTCAGCTGCTGCAAAATATTTGAGAGGCAGCCTTAGGAGTACAAACTCTGCTATCATGGGTGGAAGTAGGGTAGGGAAGGTGAAACTTGGAAAAACCTCTGGGCTTTTCATTGAACCTCCCTCAAAACCACACAGTGGAAACGAAAAATTCCAGTCCAGTAATCAAACAAAGGCAAATATGTACTAACTCTAAAAAGCTGAAATCCTACCTAAAATCTAACACCTGGCAATCTAGTAGCTTTTGAAGAGAAATCACCCCTTCCGGGAAAAGATAGTGTCATCCAGGGCTTTTGTATTTTTTTCTTTATTTAATGTTAAGTATTAAATTAAAAAAAAATAGAAGGCTGTCTAAAATATAGTACCAAATAAATCAAAAAGAAAAAAATGATGAAGAAGAGACTCATTGGTGATTTACTGTCATTACCAAAAAATTAAAAAAAAAATTAAAGGAAGCTAAATAAATTCTTGCTTTCTAAGAATAAAATCCCTAGGGGTCCTGAATGACTCAGTCCATCCAACTCTTGATTTAGGCTCAGGTCATGATCTCAGGGTCATGAGCTCAAGTCCTGGTAGGGCTCTGCTCTAGGCATGGAGCCTGCTTAAGAGTCTCTATCCTTCCCCTCTCCCTGAGGTGTGCTCTCTCACTCTCTCCCTCATTCTCTCAATACATAAATAAATAAATATTTTAAAAATAAAATTCCTTTTTGTTAAAAATAAAAACTAAAAGGCATATATTAAATTGGAAGGGATGCTGGGATAAACAAAGGCAGATCAGGAATTATAATCTCCTCACCCTAAAATGAAGAATGACTGCTGTAAGTAAAATCTGACTTGGTGTCAAGTAGGAACAATGAGAAGTAGAGCCTGTAGCCATATCTTGTAGCAAAAGTGCTCTGTAGGGATGATGGGAAGATAAGCTGTCCCTGACGAGATCTAACACATATTAAGTGTGAGCTCGTCATCCTGGAGCTATATGAGGCCAATGAAATGATTTAGAGCCTGAACAGGTGTGTGACTGATGGATGAAGTGAAATAAGACTGATATTGGAAACAAAAAAAATGTGGAAGTAGAGTTTTATCACAAGTCCTTTCAGTGGAAATGAGATGAGAGTAAATTTTGGCAATTCATGAAAGCAAGTGTAGGAGGCATCATCTTTCACTCCAGTTGGAAGAGAAGGAGACACAGATAACACACAACAGAGAGAATATCAAGAACATGAAGTCCTTGAAAATATTTAATGTATATTTGCAAGGTGTCTTCAAAAATACAACTTTTTTTAGTGGGGTGCACTAAGTAAGCAAAACAGAGGATATTCTTTTAATGAGAATCTCAAGTGATAAAAGATATTTTCGTCATTAAGTACACAAAGTAAAACACACTTACAGCCAGCATTTTCCTCAATTTTACCTTAATTAATATGTAAAAATTTAAAAAATAGTCCATTTTTAAAATTTTTGTGTAATGAAAATTTTATTTTCTCATATTTAGGAAATAGTACCTTTTTTACTGTAATTATTATGACCAGCCTGCATTATCTTATTGAGTTGTGTGGATGATAACTGACACAAAGGAGGGACTCACTCTTTAATCTAGTTATTATAAATTGTAAGATTTTTTTGTTACACTTTATTTTACTTTTTCTTAAATTTAAAAAGAATTCCTGCAATTACCTTGTATTGTTTACATGATGAGAAAAGTAAAAGTATAGTAAAACAGATTGTATCTTTGCTTCATTCTTTCTTTCCAATTTGTATGAAACTCAGCTTTGGTTCATTTAAAAAGTTAAGAATTCTTGTTTCAGGATATGTCAATGGTGGTAGATTTTTAAATTTTTTTTGAAGATTTATTCATGTATTTGGGAGAGTAAACCTATTAGTGGAGCAGAGGGATTGAGAGAGAGAGAATCTTAAGCAGACTCCACCCTAAATGCAGAGCCCAAGGAGGGGCTCAATTTCACAACCCATGAGATTGTGACCTGAGCCAAAACCAAGAGTCAGACACTTAACTGACTGAGCCATACAATGATGATAGATTTTTAAATATGCCACCTTAAGGCTTGCCATGTTATTTACTGCTTTATGGTAACTATTCAGTATAGAGATTAAATAAGGAAAATTCAATTTCAAAGTCATATAAATTTTTTTGAGATTAAAAATAATGGTTTTGATTCTATTCATAAATGTGATATTCCCAGAAGACATATCTGTTTTGGGGAAGAAGATATGTTTTTTAATGCACTGAGCAGTTTTAAGTGGCACGGAGATGAGGAGATAAGGGACATCTGTCAGCCAGTCAGATTGTCTGAAGCAGCTCTACCCCTTGCATCCTAAAAAGGATGCTCAGTAATTTCTTATTGAATTAAATCACATTTCAAGAAGTGCTAATATGCTAAGTAAAGTCAATAGAATATACCCTGAAATAGAACAAATACACTGCTGGTTTTCTCAAAAGAGAACATCACCCAAATTTTAAGCATACAATTCAATGGACAGATACAATGATACATATCCATTGTTAATTTTGTGATAAGATTCAGTGAAATTTATTTGTGGGAGAGATTTCTAGGATTTTCATTTACCCTGATACATAGTTATTTTTAGGGTCCATTGAGAGCCCCTGACTATAAGGAGCTGAGGAGCTGGACTAAGAAAGGAAAGGTCTGTCAGGGTTGGAGGGACGGATTAAGAAGATAAGGTTCAAAGGGCAACATAGTAAAGGATTGAGAGGGGCTAATGGGAAAATTGAAGATGGTAAAAGAGGAAGGAGGAGGGGAGGTGATAGGAAGAGAGAGGTCCTAGATGTCTCAGTTTGGGAAGATCTTAAATCTCTCAAAGATATCAATGAAGTTCCAAATTATCTTTTGTAAAATCATACCAACAAGAAAGGAAGCAGACAGAATTAGTGTCATAGTGGTATAGAGCATAGAGTAAAGGGTTTAAGAAGGGAAGTTTGAGTTCCCTGGGAGGCTCCCACATTTTTAACTAATGGTACCTCACAAACGAAGTATCCTGGGATACAAACCCAGTCTCTATCTTACAGACAGTCCTCAGAATAGAGTTAGGAATCTCCCTCTCAAGCATCAGGAAGTAAATTCCTACTCAAAAAGAGCTAGGAAGACTTGGCTGAAAAAGAGCCAAGAAAGTTCTTGCTCAATTACCTTTTAACCAAGAAGCATGGGACTCTAACCCATCCTCAGAGAATACACTCAGGATCTTTAGAATCAGAATCTGCCCTTACTTTGCTTCAGTAGACCATCATCCAAAGCACTAGATTTGATCAGAAGCTGAAGTCACCAATGATTCCTGATCAATCAGTCAGGAGTGAAAACTAAGCTTCAAAGTTGAATATTTGGAGTTTTGGGTGAGAGATCTAGGAGTCCAATGATAAGTCTGATCCTCTGTAAGTTCTAGGCATCATACTGTTAAAAAAAATGATTCCAGCACTTGTTAAAATGGTAAAGGAGACCTTATTCAAGACTATTGAAATAGGGGTATTATAATAGGGAAGAGAATTCTGGCTTACTTCCAAACACAAGGACAAATGGGGATTTAGAGCCAAGTAACAAGATGAGGGGGTGAGTGAATTAAAAATTACTAAGGGTAGAAGGATTCTTCCTAAACTGACTAAAAGGGTTCTTGCTAAAGGCAGGCCAAATACTCAAACATCAAACATGGGCCATGAGGAACTGGATTAGCTATCAAGGGTAGGGTGATTCTTGCTTAATTGATTAAGCCAACTTCTTTGAAAAGTGGGCTAGACAGACTGAAGAAAGGACAGGATAAAGGCTATGGTCTAGTTGAGATAAGATCTTAGAAGAATATGACTAAACTTTGTCCAGAGATTCTTTGACAAACTCACTAAATGGTGGATGGATGAATGGATGGATGGATTAATGGATGAATAAAAGAGAGTTCTGGAAAACATTGGTAAATAATTTCTTCAGCCTGCTGGCAGAGAAAAGAAAACAAAAAATCTTATTATTCAAAGCTGATTTGTTGTCATAAAATGTTCATATTTCACTTACCAAAAATAATTATTAAGACAGACAAATATGAAATGTCACCCACACATTTTCTGTCAAGAAAAAAATTCCTGTCAGAATCCTGTGAAACACTACAATTAGAGAGGATACACCTCTAAGTACAGAGAAATTAAAGACTGCAGCCCTGCGAATGTAAAAGGTGTATTTCTTGAATCTCATTATCATAGCAAAATTTTAAAAATAATTAATAACAACTACTCATTAGTTACTAAATGCCATTCAAGATCCCACAGTTTAACTGCATTCTAATCTGAGTTGTTATCTCATGTCCAGTTAAATAGCTTTAATTCACTTCCCTTTGGATTTTGGATTTTTGCTTCTTTGAGGCCTCTTGTGGCTCAAATTTCTAAAAAGTAGAAAGAAGGGAATTAAGAAATAAAGAAGAAAGAAGGTGAAAAACAAAAGGAAGAAAGGAAGGGAGGAAGGAAAGAAGGGAGGAGGAAGGAAGGAAAGGAAGAATTCTTTCAACATGAAAAAACATTCAGACTTTTTTAGAAGATGAAGAAATAAAGAAAGAAAGTGGGGAGAGGGAAGGAGATATGGAAGAAAGAAGGTAAGTAGGAAGGAAGGAAGAATAAAGACATCTAGACTTCTTTCAAAAATCAGGAAATTTTATGTTTCATCTGTGGCTCTGGCTCTTCTCTGGCAGACATAATGTGGTAATATAATTATTTTAATGACCTGCTGGAAGCAGCTGATTAGAGTTGCCATTCTAATTATTTGTTTCCATAGTCACTCCTTTCAGCTCATTCATAAAAATTGATGTCTTTTAACAGCCACTTATTTTCCATTTAAACCTACCAATTTTTACCCAGTCAATCTGTTCTTTTTTGGCTTCCAGCTTCTTCAGTTCGACGCCACTACACACAAAGCATCTGAAAGAGCTCAGGCTGGTGGTGATGGTGTGACTCACCAGAGGAAATCCTCACGTAGTTTCCTTTCATGTTCCATTTTCTCACATGTCTGAGGGTGAATTTGAAAAAGAAAATCCTAATCTGGGAGCTGTGTGTTCTAAAAAGCTTTTAGAAATCATAAGTGCTTGTACTTACACTGTTTTTTCTACTTCCAGGATTCTTGGCACTGCCTTTATATGTAAGAGAAAGAAAATCTTCCATCTAATATCTCAAAAAGCACATAAGGAAGTTCTTCATGTAGAAAAGAGTTTATTTACAGTTCTGTTCTCAACAGAGAAAATGATAATCATAATGATGCTAATAAAGATAATAACAATAAAAACTAAGAACATATACTGTTCAACTTCAGAATTTAAAAAAAAAAAAAAGTTCCTACCCCCCCAATTATCAGAGTGTAAAGAAAATAAGAAAAACAGAAGAAAATATTTGACCAGAAAATATGCATCACATTTGCTACCCAAAGTTGCATGCAAAAATGGTGGCCTGATGAAGAAAATCTGAAATCTGGTGAGGATCCTGAAAATTTGGGTCATGCTCCAAATGAGATTCTAGAAAGTCAGTGACTTTAATTTGGTTATGGAATTATTAGCCAACTCTTAATAGTTGTACTCACTTTATGAATCTTCCAACAGAAATGGAAGATACACAGACATAAATCTAGTACTAGGGATTAAGTAACAAGGTTCTGAGATATTGTAAACATTTACTTGGAGGTGCCTTGCATTTCAGTCCAAGATTTATTAATGACTATTTTTGCAAATATGACACAGTTATTTAGAAAAATCAGTAAGTTGCAGCACTCTTCATAAATACTAAATGAACTCATCTACCCACTCAATAATTCAACAAAGAGATTGAGCTCCTCTTTGCCTCTAGAAACTGTAACAGTTGAGGCCAAGCCATGACACTTGCACTGCTGCCATTCTAAGGAGAATGACAGATCCATGAGCAAGGAAATTTGGCAGGAACAGTACTGTAACAATGGAAGGTGATGTGCGGTAGTAGCACAGAAATTAGATCCCCAAAATCTTTTATTGAGGTGTTGATTTTCAATAGAATATGCATTTTGGTAGTTTCATAATTTCATTATGATTTTATTTAATTGAGTCAAGAACTATTTATTGAACATCTAGAAATTTAACAGACAACCTGATAAGACAGACAAATTCTCTGCACTAAGGAAGCTTCCATTTTGGTGGGAATAAACTAACAATGGCCAAGGAAGCAAATAAGATAATTTATGTTGTATTAAGTGCTAAATATTTTAAAATAAATAAGCAGTGGAACAGAGGTTGCTAAGGAATGGAGGGTACTCTAGGAAGAATAGGGAAGTCTTGGGGGAGGGGTGGCTATTGAGCTAAGAGTTGGGAGATGAGAAGAGATCTATATGCATATCTTGGCACAGAAAAAAAGCAGGCAGAGAAAACAGCAAGAGTGAAAGCTGTGAAGCTGGAGTGAGTTTGACCTGTGTAATAGTGAGGTTTACTGGCTGCTCTGAGTGGGATTATTATGAGAAAAATTCTCATAAAAGACTAGACAAGGAGCTTCCAGAGGTGTTTTCACTCCAGGCTGCCACTGCTCAGGAAGTGGAAATTGAAGGGTTTTTTGGTAAGAGGATTGGAGAAGTGTCTCTTTAATGGGAACCCTTAGCTATTTTATGATTCTCATTATCCTCAATTTGTTTGGTATCTTTTATGCCAAATAAACTGCATTTTGAAGGGATCTTCGAAGTCTATTAACGACCTAAGGCAGTTTGTTTGAGGAACAGCAAGAAGGCCAGTGGGCTGAGATGACTTTGTCAGGACTCAAGCATCTGGCTTAGGCCATGCTTCCAGATGAGGAAAATATATGCAACTTCTAGAGAAAAGCAAGAACTATCATAGGGGACACCTGGGTGGCTCAGTTGGTTAAGCCACTGCCTTTGGCTCAGGTCATGATCCCGGAGTCCTGGGATCAAGGCCTGCAATAGGCTCCAGCTCCTCGGGGAGTCTGCTTCTCCCTCTGACCTTCTCCTCTCTCATGCTCTCTCTCTCTCAAATAAATAAATAAAATCTTAAAATAACAAAACAAAACAACAACAACAACAACAACAAAAACCTATCATAGGCTATGGCAATAGTCTGAGATTAGAATATCTCTTTTTAGGTTCTGAATCTTGTCAACATCTGCATGAAGAGACAAGGATCATAAATCACATGAACTCTTGCTGGAGAACCCCGCTCCCAAAACTCTAGCGGCAGGTCCATTTTATGACCTAGTGGGCAAAGATTGCCTGAGGGCTGCACACCATGCAGCTTGTTTCCTTCCTGGAAGGGACCCCCAAAATTTTATTAAAACTGCAGTGAGAGGGCAGTGTCTGGAAAATCACAGAAGCCCAGGGGCTGAGTAACCAGCCATGTCAAGGCAGAGACAAGGAATTCAAGAACAAACACAACAAAAAGATATATATCACAATTAATTGCCCTGACCTACTCTATTCACATCTCAAAGTAACGGTTATGTGAACAAAATGTTAATGTTTCCATGTAAAGAGTAGGTTACAAATCTGATAATTGTGTACGCTAATAAGTCACTGCAGTATGCCATTTAATGTCTTTTGGTAATTTGCCATTCATTGACAAAAGAGGTATCTGTGTCAGCAATTCCTTGATTTGATTTAATTATCATTATGTTTAGTGCATCTTAGGTTTTGCTTATACAAATAAATAAGTGAATGGAAAATTTTAAAAATATGCTTTTACTTGGAAAATCGTTCAGAAGTGCTTCACTAATTTTATTTTTGGTCAAGGGCAATTTATTAACCAATGATTTGAGCCATTTTATAGAAAAATAGAAACTTTACAGTAAGGCTATTAAAAACTTTAAAACACTGTTTAGAAATATGAAGTTTCAAATTATTCTTGAAAGAAAAAGCACATTTCAGTAGGCTATTCATATTTCATAACATGAATATAAGGGAAAAAATAAAATTTGTATTTTATGCAAGGTTACCCAGGAACTGTTTTAGAATGTAAGGTAATCAAATTAAAGATGAAAACATGAGAGAATATTAAAAACATCCAACACATAGATATTGGACATGGTTCATGTATCTGAAGAGTGTAACCATAAAAGAAGAATCTAACTCCTTTTAAAAAGCAAATAGAAGCAAAGACCAAATCTTTGAAATTATAGAAACAGAGAAAATTATCATAAATAAATGACAAAAACTGAGGTATCTGATAGAAAAAGAAATTTATTTGAAATGGTAAAGCCAAATAAATTTTCACAGCAAGTATTGTGTCTCATTTTCAGGACCGAAAGCAGTTTTTGCCACACAATAGACACACAATAAGATAAATTTCTATGTGTGAATGGAAGGGTGGTTGTAATATGCATTCAAAGTTTATGACAGCACAGAAGGTTTTAAATGTTGCTACTTCATTTTTTAAATGGTAATCTTTAAATAAGTTATAACTCGTGTAAAGATGATTGTGTCTAAATCCTCAAACTTCTATTTTTGTGGAAAATAATTGTTTCTAAGCCTGGTGTCACACGGCCCAAGTATTAAATGCAGTGAAAATATATAATTAAAGATTTTTTAACTAAGTCTGCTACTTTGGGAATTTCTACTTCATAAAATGCCTCTGAAGAGTAGATGTTTCCAAGATGGAAACCTAAAATTTCAAATGATTAATCCAGTTGGTTATAGTCATTTACTGTTACACACACGTGAATTGACATTGTCCTTTACTACAATGCTTTGCTCTCTTTCAGGTACTTCCCCTAATACAACCATGGTGCATTTATTGTTGAGATGTCCTTCCTGGTTAAAAAGCTGCTAAAAAGTGTTTTAATACTATTTACAGTTTTCTTTCTTTCTGTTTTTAAAAGATTTTATTTATTTATTCGAGAAAGAGAGATAGCGTGAGAGACAGTGAGAGAGAGCATGAGCAGGGGGAGGGGCAGGCAGAGGGAGAAGGAGAGGCAGACTCCCTGCTGAACAAGGAGCCGGATGTGCCACTGGATTCCAGGACCATGGAATCATGACCTGAGTCAAGGGCAGTCATTTAAACAACTGAGCCACCCACATGCCCCTACAGTTTTCTTCTACAGATTATCGTTCGGTAATTTTTTTCATTTGGAAGATAATTGACAGTTGGTTAAAAAGATGTGCACAAAATTTATGACTACATGACCTGGATTATATTTCATGATTTCAAACCCACATGGTATAAACTTCATAATAACCTTGAATTCAATGTCATTGGAGTTTGAAGATCATGATTACGAAAAAAGTATATTATCAGAAATCAATTAACAATACTCTCTGCTGAATCTCATTATCCATGTTAAAATGCAATGTTTCAGTTGGGAATTTCTACCTATATTCACTTTTTTTCAGTCAGTTGCTTTACTTTTAAGTCATTGTCCTGAAAAGATATATAGAACACTTACCCAAGGGATGTTGTAACACTGCTTGCTGCAAACTGTATCTGGGGAAAGAGTAGGAGTTAAAGTGGAGGCCGAAGTATCACTATAAATAAAATCTGAGAGTAAATAATAGAAAAGTGCATTTGCATTATTGCTCATAAAGTGCAAGATGACATCAGTTATTGTCATAAATCTACAACATGCATAAAGTAGATTCTTTGGTCATGTTATAGTGGGAAGAGTTTGATTTTCCTCTTACCAACACAACGTTGTAAAAAAACAAATAAAACTGGCTTTAAAAGTGACTTTAGTTATAAGTAATCTTGCATCCAAGTGGAATTTATAAAGAAAATATATGTGGTTTTATTTTTTGGTTGCATATAAAATTATATAATTTTAAAGTGGACATGTTACCACAATCTGGGACACATGAAATACACTTCTTTTTTTTTTTTTCTGGTATTTGGAACCACTTTTCTGCTCTCCATATTTTTTTTTTAAAGTAAAAGCTTTTTGCAAACAGTGCTTCCAGCATTTCTTATTCATCTGCCCACTCATTAGTACCTTATGAACAGCAATGAATGCTTCCTAATTAATGAGCAGAACCACATGCCTAAAGTACATTTCCTATATCAACTCCAAGGAGATTGAAGGGTGCTGTAGACATTCTCTATAGTCCAAATTAATCTTCAAATCTGCCCTTTGACATATGTCCAAAGCAATTGTTTTTCAAAAAATTATTTGTAATATTAAATTGAGCATAACAGATGCAATATAGCAAAGGATTTGTATTATGTTTAAGTCAACAGAAAATATGAAAATAAGATATCCTATAATACATGAAATATGCATGTATAACCTAAAGTAAATATTCTTATTATCAGTCTAGTGATTCTTCACTGACAGCCATTTATTTAAGTTACTGGCTTGATGGAGAAAACATATTTCTTTAGTTTCATTCCACTTAAAAGCACTAAAATTACAACTATGAGAGAGCTATCTCCAACTTGTCATCAATATTTATTAAACATTGATTGTTTTGTGATTTGGAGAATGGCATGCTTCAAATTCGAATGAAACAAATATGGTGCCATTTCCCTTTATAAGAAATTTCTTCCCCAGTAACTTCACTGAGAGTACAGATGAGAACCAGAAAATGAACAAAAGAAGCCTCCTTCTTTAAAACTGATAATTGGATGTCAATATCTGCACTGAATTTCATATGCTGTTGTCATGAAAAATCTGAACACCTTTGTCATTAGCCATAACTAGAACATGACATACAGATCCCAGCCCAGTATAGGTTGGAAACAGGTAACTAGATGATGATGCTTAGAAAAGGATTATTGTTCTAGATGCTATTTATTCAACAGATATGTATTTTATTTAGGATTTATCATGAGAAAGAATAATTTCTGGGGTGACATAAGTATTATAAAACCTTATTGTAGTGATGGTTGCCAATTGTATACATTTACTAAAATGTATCAGATGACATTACAGTGCAGGAATTTTTATGTGATGTAAATTATATGTCAATAAAACTTTTAAAAATACATAAATGGGGAAGGTTGTTGGGTAAATAGTGATATTGTTAGACGGATATATATGCCATGAGAAAAGAATAATAAATTGCAAGTGGTAGAATCTAAGTGATGAGTTTAATGAGTGTTCACTATAAATATTTTTTGAATTTATTGTATGTTTGAAAATTGTGTAATGTTTTTGAGAAAAATAGAGCACAATGATTTTATAATTTTATAATTATAATTATTTTTATAGTATCTTTTATACACTATATACTTTAAATACTATATACTATATATACCACATATATTTTATATGTATATTTATATACTATATATTTGGCAATATTGTTTAGCCACAAAAATGAGATTTTGTGATTTTGCAGCAACATGGATGAACTTGAAGGGTGTTATGCTAAGTGAAATAAATCAAATGGAGAAAGACAAATATCATATAATTTCACTTGTGGAATCTAAAAAACAAATGAATAAACAAACAAACAAAAATCAGAAATAGACCTATAAATTCAGACAGCAAACTAATGGTTGCCAGAAGGGAAAGAAATGGAGGGATGGACAAAATGGGTGAAGAAAATGGGAGTTACCTTCGGAATGAATAAGTCACAAGGATAAAAGGCACAGCATAGGGAATGTAGTCAATGGTGTTGTCATAGTGTGGTAGTGTGACAGAAGATAGCTGTACTTAAGGTAAGCATAATATAACATATTAGATTTGTCAAATTACTGTGTTGTACATCTGAAACTAATGTCATATTGTGTATCAGTTATACTTAAAACACACACACACGCGTGCACACACACACACACACACACACAACAACACTTTTTCTAGCTGTCCGGTTATTACAGACTGGTAGTTCCTTGCAAGGTTCAGCCTTACACTATGGGCGTGGACTCGGCTTTCTACACTCAAGAGGAGCATGCCAACTCAGCCTCAGGACTGCTCAAAAGTTACCTTCAGGAAGAAGTTAAGCTAAGTCTTGGCCTGGGGGTGGGGGATGGGTAGTCTTCATGATAATGAGGATAATAAAATATTTTGTGAAATTCTGTCAATGGTTTCTATCTTTTTTGTGCCTTAGTATTTCTCATATAGTGATAAAAGAACCAAAGTAGAGTTTAGTTTAAAGCAAAAGTCAGCAAACTTTTCCTATAAATCCAGATAATAAATATGCCTGATGCTTGAATGATACAGGGGTTAAGGGCACTGATCCTTTGCAGTCAAAAATCTGTATATAACTTTTGGCCCTCTGAACTTAACAACATGTGTTGGCAAGGATGCAGAGAAAGGGGAACCCTCCTACACGGGTGGGAATGCAGGCTGGTGCAGCCACTCTGGAAAACAGCACGGAGGTTCCTCAAAAAGTTGAAAAGAGAGCTACGCTATGACCCAGCAATCACATTACTGTGTACTTACCCTAAAGATACAAATGTAGTGCTCCAAAGGGGCACATGCACCCCAATGTTTATAGCAGCAATGTCTACAATAGACAAACTATGGAAAGAGCCTAGATGTCCATCAACAGATGAATGGATAAAGAAGATGTGGTATATAAACAAAATGGAATATCATGAAACCTTAAAAAAAAAAAAAACCCAAATCTTGCCATTTGCAATGACATGGATGGAACTAGAGGCTATTAGGCTAAGCAAAATAAGTCAATCAAAGAAAGACAAGTATCATATGATTTCACTGATATGAAGAATTTGAGAAACAAGACAGAGGATCATAGGGGAAAGGAAGGAAAAATGAAATAAGGCAAAACCAGAGGGAGACAAACCATAAGAGACTCTTAATCTCAGAAAATAAACTGAGGGTCACTGGAGGGGAGTGGGTGGCTGGATGACGGACATTGGGGAGGGTATGTGCTATGGTGAATGCTGTGAATTGTGTAGAATTCATGAGTCACAGACATGTACCCCTGAAACAAATAATATACTATATGTTAATTAAAGCAAAAACAACTAATATCCTTCTAGTTACCAGAAGTATTTTTTTTTTTAAGATTTTGTTTATTTATTTGACTGACGGAGATCACAGGTAGACAGAGAGGCAGGCAGAGAGAGAGGGGGAAGCGGGCTCCCCACTGAGCAGAGAGACTGATAGGGGGCTCAATCCCAGGACCTGGGATCATGACCTGAGCCGAATGCAGAGGCTTTAACCCACTGAGGCACCCAGGTGTCCCTAGTTATCAGAAATCTTACTTATAACATAAACAGTTAACACATTTTGTATTTACAGTATATACTGTATTCTTACAATAAAGTAAGCTTAAGAAAATACTAACAAAATCATAAGGAAGAGAAAATACACTTAGAGTACTGTACTGTATTTAGAAAAAATAATCTACATATAGGTGGACCCATGCAGTTCAAAACTGTGTTAAGAGTCAACTGTATTTTCAGCTTTGCAGGCCATGTAATTCTTTTATGATAATTCTACTCAACTCTGCATTTGCAGTATAAAAGTAGTCACAGAAAATTCATAAATGAATGTAGATGTATTCCAATAAAATTTATTTATAAAAATAGGCACAGGGCCAGTTTTGGCCTGCAGGCTCTATTTTGCTAGCTATGACTTAAAAAGATGATTTACTCCTAATTTGGGAGAATTGTCTAGTCCATAAAGAAAATGTGACCAGTGAAGGGAAACAGTCCTCTGGATATTAAATAGCATGTTGGTTTCCCAGGGCTGTGGAAACAAAGTATTTCAAACTCCTCTGCTTGAAACAATAGAAATGCATTCTCTTGCAGTTCTGGGGACTGGATGTCTAAAATCAAGGTGTTGAAAGAGTCATGCTCTCTCTGATGTCTCTAAGGGGGAATACTTCTTTGCCATCTCCTAGCTTCTGGTGTTTTCTAGCAATTCTTAGAATTCCCTGGTTTGTAAATATATCACTTTGCCTCTGACTCTGTCATCACCTGTCTTCTCTGTGTCTATGTCCAAAACGTCCTCTTCTTACAAGGATACCAGTTATTGGATTGAAGGTCCACCTCCCTCCAGTATGAACTTAACTGATTACATCTATAATGATTCTATTTCCAAATAACATCACATTCTGGGGCACTGGGGGTTAGGACTTCTATCTATATCTATATCTATATCTACATCTTTATCTATCTATATTTGTATCTATCTATCATCTATATCCATACATGGAGCACAATTCAATCCATATACAAATAGTATTACCATTTGGAAACAAGGAATTACCAAATCTTGTCTTGTCAAACACTATCCCTGATAATGGGGGGGGGTGCCTACCCTCAAATGATAAATACAGAAGGAAATGTAGCCAATGGGGACATGTAAAAAGTTATATTTTAAAGTAGACCAATACAGCATATCCTGTCCTGATGTGGTCTTCTATAGTCATCTGCACTGGAGGGTGTGATTTAAGTCAGAGTCTCAAACAAGGCTCCTCCATCCCCCACACTCCAAAGTCCCATCTGGTATACATACAAATCCCTGGCTGGTCACACTGTGGGAAGAAGTTAGGGAGAGGAAGGAGGGTTTATATGTCCACTCTAAGAGCAGTGCAGTGTACAAGAGCCTCCTGGTTGTCTTCGATTTTTCTCTTTTACAAGTAGTACTTCTTAGTCTCTCTGATGACTATTTCCTGGCTACTACCATACCATCCAAATGTTTAGAGATGTGCCTCTAAAAAAGGGGTTTGAGAAGGGTTAAAGGCCCTCAACAACTTCCTTCTTGAGTAATAGAAAGAAAGAAAGAAGAAATAGAAAATAGAATAGAAAAACTAGAGTTCTGCGATAAAGTTAGGGTCATTCAAACCATTTATGTCCTAAACAGTCGCTGAACAGGGAATCCATTTCTGGTGTCAGGCAGAGGCTCACTCGGTTCTATGCGGTGGTCGTTCGCCTATGCTAAGTAGCCCCATAGGAGTGTTCTTCCGTTCCACTGCATCTTGTGTAGGCATGGCCAAATAAACAACATTCAGAGCCTATACATGTAAGTGTCCCACTTAAACACCCTATGTAGTTTTGTTTGGAATCCCAGCCCTCTGCCCAGTGGGAAATCTTCTTTTCTCACGGAAACACCCTTTCCCTAATATTTCCATGAACACTTAGGGTTGGTCACTTCTGTTACCAGATTATTTCTGGCTGCGCTGCCCTCCTCCCAGCAGTTTGAGGGCCTTTTGTGATAACAAGAAGCAAGAAGCCCTATGCTGCCTCCTGAGTGTAAGGGAATGAGGCACAAACAAGTCAGCTGCAAGAGAATGGGGGCAGAGGACGATAGTGAAAAAGAGTGTCGCCCCAAACAACTCCTCAGTCTCATATTTATTAGAAAGTGAGTAACAACCAACAGAGAAGCTGGGGTAGGTTACACAGTGACCATGAGTCTTGTAGATACATAAGAAGAAAGGCAAGGTATGTCTGGTCACGTAGTACACGACCTACAGTGAGAAAACCCAAACAAAAGGATTATCTGAGTAACTGCTGATGTTCTCCCCTTGGCAAGGGGAGATAACGGGAAAATGAAGCAGGTGGAGCTTCTCCCTGAGCAAGCCAGGCATCCCCCCGTGGCTCCGCTTCAAGGACACATATCATCCTCTCCCCCAGAGGCCTGTTGCCAGTACATGTTCTTCTTAAGTCTACATCTAAACATGCTTGGTAACTAGTATAATTTCTCGTCGGTCATATTTTAGGCAGTACATTGTTCTGAGGGATGGTTACAGCGCTAGGAGGGAAAGAGTTTCCTTGCAAGGCACCAGAGATATTCTCTGCCATTCTGCAGGCCTACTCCCCTGATGACCATCTCTTTCATAGCTTGCTCCTTTGGGAGGCTTTGTGACAAATTTCCTTCCTTTTTACCTAAGCCATCCACTTTCAAGAGATTTCTGATATTGTAGGGCAGAGTAGGGAGTAGATTTGTGTTGAGAAACGGTCAAGAGGAGATTCACCTTGTTCCTGATGGTTTTTTCCAAAATCTAGGCTCTACTTCCCAGTCCAGTCCACTTTGCCAAACTGGCCTTTGCTTCCGATGATTTTTCTCTAGAATACTCTCCTCTTTCATCATTGATCCTGGTTTCCTCTTTTCCTTACAGATAGCTTTTGTTATTTTCATAGTGCCCATCTTACTTCCTCCAATGGAAAATTTAAAGGCTCTTTTCTTTTCTTTTCTTTTTAAGATTTTATTTATTTATTTGAGAGAGAGAGATAGAGCATGAGTGGGGGAAGAGAGAAGCAGAGAGAGAGGGACAAACAGACTCCCTGCTGAGCACAGAGCCCGGGAACCCAGCACAGGGCTCGATCCCAGGACCCTGAGACCGTGATCTGAGCTGAAGTCAGATACTTAACCTGAGCCACCCAGGTGCCCCTCAAATGTTCTTTGTTTAGAGCTTAGTTTCACAAATCTTCTATGCCTCAGCTTTCTCACTACAAATGGACAAGTTGTTTTTGTTTTTATAGAGAGAGTTAGTTCTCCCACATGAGTGGGGTTTGGGACAGAAACCTAAGCAGTCTCCTAGCCCAGTGTGGAGCCTGAAATGGGGCTCAGTCCCATGACCCCAAGATCACGACCTCAGCCTAAAGCAAGAGTCAGACGCTTAACTGACTTAGCCACCCAGGCAGCCCACAAATGAATAAGTTTAGCCAATCAGTCTCTGAATGAAGCAGGTTGCTGGAAGAGAATGAATTTTACTTGGTGAGGCAGAAGAAGCTGCTAGTCTTGTCTTTGCTAGTCTCTAATTTGGGCAAGTCTAATGGCCTAAACCTCTTCCTGCTAATTGAGAAGGTAGAGCTAATAGATATCTAAAGTCCCTAAATAAATGTAGATTTAATTTATATTATAGAACTATTTCATCTTGTCTGTTAATCTTAAATTCTTTCCTGAATCTCATCTGTTGTATCCTCTCTTCTACATTGGCTGGGCTTGAATTTCTTTGGTCATTTTGTATCAGAGTTCTCAGTTTATGATCAACTTCATCACTGAGTTACATAATTACTTACACTCAGTGATGTTTAACCATAAATTAAAATATGCATTAAGACCAATGGCATAGCCAGATTTTAGCTTATTAATAAGTAGAGAAAATGTAACTAAGATTAAGTATGACCATAATTTGATAAACAGTAGAAAAGGCAGTTCTTTTTTTTTTAAATTTTTTATTTTTTATAAACATATATTTTTATCCCCAGGGGTACAGGTGTGTGAATCACCAGGTTTACACACTTCACAGCACTCACCAAAGCACATACCCTCCCCAATATCCATAATCCCCCCCTTCTCCCAAACCCCCTCCCCCCAGCAACCCTCAGTTTGTTTTGTGAGATTAAGAGTCACTTATAGTTTGTCTCCCTCCCAATCCCATCTTGTTTCATTTATTCTTCTCCTACCCACTTAAGCCCTCATGTTGCATCACCACTTCCTCATATCAGGGAGATCATATGATAGAAAGGCAGTTCTTTTAAAAATTAACATTTTGAACTAGTATTGGCTTCTGTGCTCTCTTTCAACATGGATTAGGACCAGCACTGTACACCTTAGATCTTTCACATTCTTCTTTTTTTTTTTTTTGAAGATTTTATTTATTTATTTGACAGACAGAGATCACAAGTAGACAGAGAGGCAGGCAGAGAGAGAGAGAGAGGGAAGCAGGCTCCCTGCTGAGCAGAGAGCCCGACGCGGGGCTCGATCCCAGGACCCTGAGATCATGACCTGAGCCGAAGGCAGCGGCTTAACCCACTGAGCCGCCCAGGCGCCCCGATCTTTCACATTCTATTGGGTGAATTATTCCTTCAGACTATTTACCTCATCCAAGGTCCCTCATGGAGAAAGAAACCAAATCTCAGATCTGCAGAAACATATGTATCAGGATTGTAAGAAGAGAGAGAATACAGAGTAGCTGTGTCAATTCCTCATGGCCTTGAATTAGAATGTCTTTCTGTGTAAGATTCCCTTTAGATTCATTTTGGTGTGTCAATCTGAAGTGGGCAGACTGGAGTGTAACCCCAAGCTTAGCTGGGGAAAGTCTGACATGGGCTTTGTCTTCAATGTAGAGGCATTTTAGTAATCATCATGGGGAGCTCCCCAACTTATGTTCTTCTCAGAGAGCATATAGAATGGGTCAATGGAGGCATTGGGCACATTGTATATAATAAAATCTCAGAGGCTCAATTTATAGCACTACACTAGATATAATGTTTCACCCCATTATTTTTTGAAGAGTTTCTCTACTATCTCTACTTCAAAATTCCAACCAATGCTACTGAATAGTGTTCAGAATTATTTGATCCTTAGATAGTAATATCTGTTTAATTGTTTTGTTTATTTTACTTTGAAGTCTTCCTAATATCAGCAGTAGCTTAACTTTTGTTTTGTCTTGTTTATAAACAATTTAAATAGTTCAATTTTTGTCCTTTTCAAACAATGATCATGAGTCTGTCACTCTGTCTGGGAAGTATCCTATTGTAACTGCCTCTGAACTTCTTGAACTCTGGCCAACCAGTTTTGATATGTTCTCCAAAGGTCTGATTACCAAAGATAATTTCCTTTTGCTTGTGATAACATTTCCATAATTGCAGTTATAAATGAAAGGGCAGAATGAATCCCTTCAAATCTGGAAATTCACAGATTTTATTATCTTGTGCTCAAATTCAATTTTGTTTGCAATGTTTTTCACACTCTGGGTCACATAAACGAGGCTGCATGGTTCTGGGTCTTACTTTCACTCTCTTGATCTCTCTTACTCAAGGCACATGCTCATTTTCAGGGCAATTCTTTCTTCTTAGAAAGAAAGATACAACACTGGTGACAGACACCATCATACATGTAAACACAGGCTAAATGATCTTGGAGTATAAAATCTAACTAGTTCAATGGCCTGCAAAGAAAAGTGATTTCTGTATAAGCTGAGAGAATTTTTAAAATTAACATATAATGTATTATTTTTTTTTCAGGGGTACATGTCTGTGACTCATGAGTGTTACACAATTCACAGCACTCACCATAGCACATACTCTGCCCAGTGTCCATTACCCAGCCACCCCCTCCTTCTCTCCCCCTTCCTGTCCAGTGACCCTCAGTTTATTTCCTGAGATTAAGAGTCTCTTATGGTTTGTCCCTCCCTGGTTTTGCCTTGTTTCATTTTTCCCTCCTTTCCCCTATGATCCTCTGTCTTGTTTCTCAAATTCTTCATATCAGTGAAATCATATACTTGTCTTTCTCTGATTGACTTATTTTGCTTATCCTAATAGCCTCTAGTTCCATCCATGTCATTGCAAATGGCAAAATTTGGGGTTTTTTTTTTGATGGTTGCATAATATGCCTTTGTATATATATGCCACATCTTCTTTATCCATTCATCTGTTGATGGACATATAGGTTCTTTCCATAGTTTGGCTATTGTGGACATTGATGCTATAAACATTGGGGTGCACGTGTGCCTTTGGATCTCTACTTTTGTATCTTTGGGGTAAATACCCAGTAGTGCAATTCCTGGGTCATAGGGTAGCTCTATTTTCAACTTTTTTGAGGACCCTCCATACAGTTTTCCAGAGTGGCTGCACCAGCCTACATTCCCACCAACAGTGTAGGAGGGTTCCCTTTGCTGAAAGAATGGTTTTTGATCAAGTCCTACTCTCATAAGTCCTATCCTCCAAAATGATTACTTCAGAGAGACGTGTCCTGCCTTAAAACATTAATTGCTGAAAAGGGCTTTAAGAAATTGTTGTGGAGCTAGAAATCAGAAAATCTTATGGCTTTGGCTGTTAAGTATCTTTATGACAAATTTTCTCATACTATGAAAAAGAAGTTACTGATTTACTCTAAAAAGAACAATGTGACAAATACAATGATTGTAAAAAACTTTGAAAATGTTAAACTGGGTATCTCTATGGAAAGGAATCATACCAACTCCCCAAATTTAAAGTAGCCTCCATTTTAATTAAAAAACTACAGATTCCTTATTTCTGATGGTACTGTCAGCCTGAAGCCGAAGTTGACAAACCTCTCAGCTAAGTTGCGCATGAACAACTTGTTGTCTTCAAGCAGACAAAACAAAAACAACAAAAGCAAACAAACAAACAAACAAACAAACAAATATTTCAGTGTCTTTGCATTCTGGACTCTAGTAATTCTTCCAGTAGTCCAAATGTTCGAAACAAGAAAGAACAATGAGCTCCGGGGGGAAAAAACGCTCCCTTACCTCCCCATCCCCAAAGAACATCTAATCTCTACTATTTAACTAGTCTTTTTAATAATGAATGTCTCCATACATTTCTAATTATGGCCTCTAAAAGATTCTCTTGACTTCTTTAAATATAAATTGTTACAAATTTAAAGAAAAAGAAATAACCAAAATGGCCAACAAACATTTATTGAGAGTTTGTTATTTTAGTTTCAGAAGGTACACCCAGGAGTATTTATATATGGAAATTGGGATATAATAATGGGAAAATTAAGTTCTAAATGGTTTTCCAAAAAACATTTTCTTCTCTGAATCACTGTAGTGATTGTATAATAGCGATGTAGTGTGATAGCATCTCTGTTTAGATTAGAAACCAATCTTTTGGCTTCTTGATACTAGAGTCCTACTACTTCATTAATTTAGTAGAGACTCCTTGTTGAGCCCTTGGAAGCTTTAATGGCTGGAACTTGTGACAAAGGACAGTAATCATTCCTTTCCCCCAATATGGTGATCGTCAATTTGCAATCAGAAAGGGACTTGTCCCATCTACGATAGACAAAGATATTTTCCGGGACTAAAAGTTAAACTAAGTATGTTCAACAATACTGGGTTCCATACTATGAGAGAATCTGAAAGCAAAATCTTCAGGGATATAGGTATTTCCCATGCAGTATATGTATACAGGAGAAATAAAATAGTAAAACTTCAAGGTTCTGATACTAATAACACTTGCCACTGAGACTGTGATTCAGATATGGTTGTCCTGTTCCTACATCTCTGACTTTTAGACTGAGAATCAAGAAGTTGATTTAGATGTTAACAAAATAAAAAATTGGGAGAAAACATTCAGTGAGTTGATTTAAAGGCATTTCTGCCTTCCTTTTTAATGTCCTCCATAACAGTGTTACTTTTTGTGTAAAATTACAAGCCTATTCACCTTAAACTTTATTTTTTTTTAAAGATTTTTTATTTATGAGAGACAGAGAGTACAAGCAAGCACAAGCAGGGGGAGAGGCAGAGGGAGAGAGAATCCCGAGCAGTCTCCCCACTGAGCTTGGAGCCCCACATGAGGCTTGATCCCAAGACCCTGACATCATGATGTGAGCCCAGAACAAGAATCCAAAACTTAACCAACTGAGCAACTCAGGCATCCCTTAAAATTTACTTGTAAAACAATATTTATCAAGAGCATTTCTAAGAAAGCTTTTATTTTCTTCCCAATACATGCTGCTGAACACCTGCTAAAAAATCTCTTATTTCTTCAGAATTAACTTTTACTTACTAGTTTTTGCTGGGCTCTGAGTCTGCTCTGTCTCTGCACATGAACTTGGGTTTTAGTTTCTTGTCTCTGTACCCTTCAGAGGCCGGTATAGTGGGAAATTCCAGTTTTTTTAATTAATTATTTTTATTAACATATAATGTATATTTACCCCACAGGTACAGGTTTGTGAATCTTCAGGCTTACACACTTCCCAGCACTCACTATAGCACATACCTTCCCCAATGTCCATAACCCAACCACCCTCTCCCTGCCACCCCACCACAACCTTCAGTTTGTTTTGTGAGATTAAGAGTCTCTTATAGTTTGTCTCCCTCCAGATGTGAAGAATTCGAGAAGTGGAGGGCAGGGGTTTGGGAAGTAGGGAAGGAAAAAATAAAACAGTATGGGATTTGGAAGTCTAGTTCTTTTAAGTGGTAAGAGTTCATCTTTCCCCCAGGAAAAAAAAAATATTTTAATTCCACAAATACAAAGATTTTTTTGACTACAGTACAAAACTATCACACATAACCAAATCCCTAGCACAAGGTAGCTTAGATGAAATTTGGATGTAAATTATTTAAAACCTCAGTAAGAGCCCTGCCATTTTATGATTCTTTGGATTATAGTTCATTAGCTTTAAGGCAACAAGTAGTGATACTAGTCACTGACTGATGATTTTGTGAGTGAAAAGTGATTAAAAAAAAACCTTTGGGAAGTTGCTATTGACAGAAATCAAGTGGCCCTAAAAAACCTCATATACATATGGATAAACATATACATATATCATGCATGCTTTATATATATTTATATATATTATTATATATACACACTTATATAATACATATATACACATTTATGTAATATATTTATCATTATAAGCCACTCTTACTATCTTTTGTGCTGCTGTCTTTAACTCTAACAAACTGAGAAGTATTTAAATGATGTCCATAGCCCACAGCATATTTCTGTTGGCTTAGCAGGAGCCAATAAATATTAGAGAAATATTTTACTAGAATATGTAGACAAAGGAATTACTCTTGTAATATATGGGGTATTTAATTATTATTTATGAAAGTGAATTGAAGTTTTCAGTAGAAGTCTTATAATGGCTTCTCAAGGTTCTCTTCTGATTGTAAACAAAGGATTCTTTATTATTGGGGTCCAAGATGAACACAGATTTTTCTAATGAGTAAAAACTTGCCAAATTTTCAATGTAAACATGACTAGGATGTGAGCTCTAGACATCAGAGACCACATCTGATTTGCTCACCATTGTATCCCTAGTGCCTAGAACAGTATCCGACTCATAGAAGGTGCTCAATTAATATCTGTTGACTATTAAATAAGTGAAAGTCATTTGTCTCCATGACTCGGCAAGTCTAGGAGTGATTTTGTTTAACTCATGTACATCCATAATTGGATAAATTACAACCAATATAGGTCTAATTCTCATACATATTTGATGTTCAAATATTATGAGTGATAGAACAGGGGACATATGAGATAAAATAAAAATAACTCTTGCTGTTTTCAGCAACTTATGTTGCTGTAAAGTTAGTATAGAAAACAGACTATGAAGATAAAGATAAAGAACAGGGCAGGTCAGAAAGTGATGGGAGGTGTTTTGTGTAGACTGTTTAAGAAAGCATTCTAGGAGGTGTTGAACTTAAAAACAAAACAAAACTTGTATTAGGTGAAGAAATGGCATATGAAAGTCAGGGAAAAGTTCACAAATATGCGGAAAGAATGGTGTGCAAAGCACCTGAGATAGGAATAAGGTTGGCAAGTCCAAAGAACAGCAAACAGACTAGTGTGGTTAAAATATACTGAACCAAAAGGAAAGAGATAGGAGATGACTTTAGAAAGAAAAACCATAGTGAGACCACATAATACTGTTTTGGTTTTGAACACAAATATTAGCTGTTTTTATAGGTAAGAATGTGATAGCTATATAAAGATAAAAGCCAGTGGTAGGGAATGGATGTGCTGGAGATAGATATTCGAAATTCATTGTAAGCACTAAGGTGAGCCCTGTGTCTGGGTCCAAGGCTAAGACAAAGTGGTACTTCAAGAACTTTGCCTTAGAATGGAGTGTGGTTTGGAATTTAGCTGGTGTTCCAATCTACTTCAGGCACTTACAGGTCTATTGGTAGTGAAAAAGGCAAAGTTATCTGTAGCTCTGTGTTTTTAATCCTCTGGACTTAAATTCTTTTTGTGTATTGCAATAACTTCTCTGCCATGGCCAATAGCTAATCAAGGCATTCTTATGCTGAATCTCCTGCGGCTCCAGGTGTTGGAACTAAAAGGGAAATTGCTCTCTCCACACTGAGATATGGTCGTCAGGGTGTAGGTATATGTATGGTCCATCTGATAACTTTGTTACTGCTCTAAACTTTCAATTAGGTTTTGCACAGGTCTGTGATTGGATTCACCACCGTAACATTAGCTGCCTAGGTAAAGATTAATGAGCTGCCTGGAGAGTTGATCCTCAGGGATCTCTTTAATCTTATTTTCCTGACTCAATCTATACAAACCTCTCCCACAATGCAATTAAAATCATTAAATAACACATAGCAGGAAAAATAAAGGGGCACACACTGCACATGCAGATTTTCAACAAAAGGAAGCATGGGTATCAAGTGTTTTGGCTTCTTTCCCAGCTCAGTAATGATTAGTGAAGTCCTGTGTAGAAAATATTTGCAGCATGCAAAATTTCTGAAGCTGTTGCTAAATCAAAAATGAATGCAAACAATGTGTGGTTTGCAAAGCTTTAATTAGTTCAACCATAAGGATGACTATTTGCACTGATATGACTAACCTCTGCATAGATACTTTTAAAGTATGACAGACCAATCCTGTTACATCATTAGATAAATTATCTGTCTGTAAAATTTTGAAAAATGGAGGCCTAAAATTAGAATTGCAGCATTCAGTCATTTAATTCTGCAATCACTGAATACTTTCCTTGTACAAAACCCTTTCCTAGTAAATACAAGGACAGAATGTTGATTTTGGATAAAGTGGTATCTTTTATTAGTACATCACAATTAATCTCAGGGATAGCATTGAGTCAATGTTGTTAACATTCAAAGTGATTTTTTATGCAATATGTATAATTTGACACAATCTCTCTAAATAATTTCCCATTTTTATCCGCTCTTGCCACCAGAAGAAGAACGTGAAAAGTACTTTAGGAAGATCATTTTTAAGTAAAGACACATATGAGGGTCATATATGAGTAACATAGAAGAAGGTTTTGATTAATGAAAACAAATATTAAAACTGTAGAATGTTGCAAAAAAGTAATTTCAAGAATTAATTTGAAGTTTAATATAATTATAAATAAAATTCTTAGGGGATTTTAAAATTAAACTTGCCAAGGTGCTTCACCTGTTCATATAAAAGAATAAATGAATAGGAAGAGCCTCCCAAAATGTTGAGGGAAAAGAAAGATGATCAATGAGGTCATGCCCTTCCAAGTATTACGTATATTGAACATCTGATTATAAGATCCAATCAAAAAGACTTGCAACAAAATAGATGTAGGAAAATAACCAGGACTTTGCAATAAGTTCAAAAAAGTAAATTTGTGCTCCAAATCAGTTTAGAAGCAATTAGACAGAGGAGTTAACTTATTGAAAAAATATAATCAAATCTTTACTCCCATAGCTTAGCAAAATAAAATTTAGATGCATAGACTTAAATATATAAAAATAATGTGCTATGGTGAGTGCTGTGAAGTGTGTAAACCTGGCAATTCACAGACCTGTACCCCTGGGGCTAATAATACATTATATGTTTATAAATTTTTAAAAAATTATATATATATATATATATATATATATATATATATATACACACTCATTACAAAGGGTTTTGGAGGGGAGAAGGGGAGGGGTTTGGTGAGCCTGGTGGTGGGTACTATGGAGGGCCCATATTGCATGGAGGACTAGGTGTGGTGCATAAACAATGAATTCTGGAACACTGAAAAGAAATAAAATAAAATGGAAAAAATTAAAATATATGACTATATATCTGCTATCAGGATAGCAAAAAATATTGTAAGCCCAATTGCCGTGAAGTAAATTCTCTGCTAATGAATTTATAAGTTCAATGCAATTCAGTTCAGCTGTCCAGAGTGTTTTTTGAGAATGTGGTGAAGTGACCCAAAATATATATGAGAATATAAAGGTCTTTGAAGACCTAAAATTTTGAAAACAAAGAGCTAAAGGTTGAAGAAAGTGTTGTATTAACACATGTGTTGAAAATAGACCTGCTTAACAAAATAGAAAGGCCAAAAAAGTATGGAGTGGTGTAACAAATCATTTATCTCTGTCAAATAAATAAATAAAATCTTTAAAAAAAATACAGAAAGAATATTTTCATGACCTTTGGGGAAGGGAGAATTTCCTTAGACCCCCTAAGCATAAGATATAATGGGGAAACATGGGAGGATTTTACTGAAAGTTGTTTGTTCCATGAACAACATTACACACAGCATGAACAAAGATGTATTACATGTGATTAAATGTCAAGAAAACAAGAAAAAGTCAGCATGTAGAATATATAGGAGTGCCTGTAAACCAGCAAGAAAATTAGGAAGTTCAAAGAAAAAATTGAGCTAAGGATATAAATAGAAAATTCAGAGTAGACCCCCCTTCAGCTAAGAAGAATAGGAAAGAAAAATGTTTAACTTCACTAATAAGGAGAGATATAAAAATCAAATAATAATGAAATGCTACTTTATACGCAGCAGTATGGCAAAAACCAGGAAGTTGCATGATGTGAAATATACTTAGTAAGGATGTAGGAAAGCAGTCACTAAGAGTTGCTTTCAAGTCTGCTACTGCAGTGGGCAACTGAAGTTTAATCTCACAGGCAGGCTCTAGAAAATGGTGCAAAACACATACCTCAGAACACTGTCAGCCCAGGATGAGGGAGCAAAGGTATTCACCCACCCACCCACCCTCAAGAGCAAATTGGTAAGTGGTGCCCAACGGATGTTAATTTCCAGGCACTCTGGCCCCTAAGGTACTTCAGCAAAGTGAATTCCTGCAGCCTGTCGGCAAAACAGCACCAAAGCTGCAAGTGCCAGCCATCTGAAATTTGTCCGGTAAACACAAAAATGGCAAGAAAGTCAGAAGGAGGCTAGGCAGAACACCAACAAACATCTGCTACAGTGGTGGTTGTAAAAGACCTACTACAACACTGCAATTATCAATACGTGCACGTGGCATCTTGGGTAGGTTTCAAAATCAAGGTTGAATGAAAGTTAAGAAAAACAACGAATGTTTATAAGAACCCACATTAAAAAAAAACACTGTATGTTTTCTAACTACACCTATGCAAAATACATACTAGGGAAGAAAGAGAGGGGTAATACATAGGTTGATGATGACAGCCATAAACAGAAGGAATAATCACTATATTTCTGGGATTTTAAAAAAACAAAGTTCGCTGTATGTCAAAGAAAATCAAAGAAAATCAAACCAAAAATAATGAAGCAGGAAGATACTACAAGTATAACAGGGATTTTTCTATAATCTATCAAAGGCATGAGTAATTGTATGTTAAAAAAGGAAGAATCTGAGAGAAAAATGTTCAGAGACATGAACAAATACTTTTTAACATACAAAATCATGAGTAGACTTACAAAAGATAGCAAGCATAAAAACTGTGCAACTTTTTAGTAATTAAAGAAAAACAAATGTCTCAAAAGCAGTGAAATTCTCTTCTTTTGGTTTCTCAAATTAGCAAATACCTAAGTCAACACTTACTTCCCAGGATATGACCACAGAGATCCTTCAGATGTGCATAATTTTCTTAAATTTTTTATTTATTTTCAGCGTAACAGTATTCATTGTTTTTGCACCACACCCAGTGCTCCATGCAATCCGTGCCCTCTCCAATACCCACCACCTGGTTCCCACAACCTCCTAACCCCCACCCCTTCAAAACCCTCAGATTGTTTTTCAAAGTCCACAGTCTCTCATGGTTCACCACCCCTTCCAATTTCCCCCAACTCCCTTCTCCTCTCCATCTCCCTATGTCCTCCATGTTATTTGTTATGCTCCACAAATAAGTGAAACCATATGATAATTGACTCTCTCAGCTTGGCTTATTTCACTCAGCATAATCTCTTCCAGTCCCATCCATGTTGCTACAAAAGTTTATTCATCCTTTCTGATGGAAGCATAGTACTCCATAGTGTATATGGACTGCATCTTCCTTATCCATTCATCTGTTGAAGGGCATCTTGGTTCTTTGCACAGTTTGGCGACTATGGCCATTGATGCTATATACACTGGGGTACAGATGACTCTTATTTTCACTACATCTGTATTTTGGGGGTAAATACCCAGTAGTGAGATTGCAGTGTCATAGGGAAGCTCTATTTTTAATTTCTTGAGGAATCTCCACACTGTTTTCCAAAGTGGCTGCACCAACCTGCATTCCCACCAACAGTGGAAGAGGGTTCCCCTTTCTCCACATCCTCCCCAACACATGTTGTTTCCTGTCTTGCTAATTTTGGCCATTCTAACTGGTGTAAGGTGATATCTCAATGTGGTTTTAATTTGAATCTCCCTGATGCCTAGTGATGATGAACATTTTTTCATGTGTCTGATAGCCATTTGTATGTCTTCATTGGAGAAGTCTCTGTTCATATCTTCTGCCCATTTTTTGACATGATTGTCTGTTTTGTGTGTGTTGAGTTTGAGGAGTTCTTTATAGATCCTGGATATCAGCCTTTTGTCTGTACTGTCATTTGCAAATACCTTCTCCCATTCCGTGGGTTGCCTCTTTGTTTTGTTGGCTGTTTCCTTTGCTGTGCAGAAGCTTTTGATTTTGATGAAGTCCCCAAAGTTCATTTTCGCTTTTGTTTCATTTGCCTTTGGAGACGTATCTTGAAAGAAGTTGCTGTGGCTGATATTGAAGAGGTTACTGCCTATGCTCTCTAGGATTCTGATGGATTCCTGTCTCACATTGAGGTCTTTTATCCATTTTGAGTTTATCTTTGTGTACGGTGTAAGAGAATGGTCGAGTTTCATTCTTCTACATATAGCTGCCCAGTTTTCCCAGCACCATTTATTGAAGAGACTGTCTTTTTTCCACTGTATATTTTTTCCTGTATTGTCAAAGATTATTTGCCCATAGAGTTGAGGGTCCATATCTGGGCTCTCTACTCTGTTCCACTGGTCTATGTGTCTGTTTTTATGCCAGTACCATACTGTCTTGGTGATCACAGCTTTGTAGTAAAGCTTGAAATCCGGTAACATGATGCCCCCAGTTTTATTTTTGTTTTTCAACATTTCCTTACTGATTCGGGGTCTCTTCTGATTCCATACAAATTTTAGGATTATTTACTCCAGCTCTTTGAAAAAAAATACTGGTGGAATTTTGATCAGAATGGCATTAAAAGTATAGATTGCTCTAGGCAGTATAGATATTTTAACAATGTTTATTCTTCCGATCCAAGAGCATGGAATGGTCTTCCATCTTTTTGTGTCTTCTTCAATTTCTTTCATGAGTGTTCTGTAGTTCCTCGAGTACAGATCCTTTACCTCTTTTGTTAGGTTTATTCCCAGGTATCTTACGGTTCTTGGTGCTATAGTAAATGGAATCAATTCTCTAATTTCCCTTTCTGTATTTTCATTGTTAGTGTATAAGAAAGCCACTGATTTCTGTACATTGACTTTGTATCTTGCCACATTACTGAATTGCTGTATGAGTTCTAGTAGTTTGGGGGTAGAGTCTTTTGGGTTTTCTATATAAAGAATCATGTCATCTGCGAATAGAGTTTGACTTCTTCATTGGCAATTTGGATACTTTTTATTTTGCTTTGTTGTCTGATTGCTGTTGCTAGGACTTCTAATACTATGTTGAACAAGAGTGGTTAAAGTGGGCATCCTTGTCTTGTTCCTGATCTCAACGGGAAGGCTTCAAGCTTTTTCCCATTAAGTGTCTTCATTCTCAACGGGAAGGCTGCAAGCTTTTTCCCATTAAGTGTCTTCATTCTCATTGAGGATGATATTTGCTGTTGGTCTTTCATAGATAGATTTGATGAAGTTCAGGAATGTTCCCTCTATCCCTATACTTTGAAGCGTTTTAATCAGGGACAGATGCTGGATTTTGTCAAATGCTTTTTCTGCATCAATTGAGAGGACAATGTGGTTCTTCTCTCTTCTCTTAATTTATTCTATCACATTGATTGATTTGTGAATGTTGAACCATCCTTGTAGCCCAGGGATGAATCTCACCTGATCATGGTGGATAATCTTTTTAATGTGCTGTTGGATCCTGTTTGCTAGGATCTTGTTGAGAATCTTAGCATACATATTCATCAGTGATAATTGTCTGAAATTCTCCTTTTTGGTAGGATCTTTGCCTGGTTTGGGGATCAGGGTAATGCTAGCTTCATAGAAAGAGTCTGGAAGTTTTCCTTCTGCTTCAATTTTTTGAAACAGCTTCAGGAGAATAGGTGTTATTTCTTCTTTGAAAATTTGGTATAATTCCCCAGGGAATCCATCAGGTCCTGGGCTCTTGTATTTTGGGAGGTTTTTGATCATTGCTTCAATCTCATTACTAGATATCGGTCTATTCAGGTTGTCAATTTTCCTGGTTCAATTTTGGGAGTTTATAGTTTTCCAGGAATGCATCCATTTCATCTAGGTTGCTTAGCTTATTGGCATATAACTTGATAATAACTTCTGATGATTGTTTCTACTTCCTTGGTGTTAGTTGTGATCTCTCCCTATTCATTCATAATTTTATGAATTTTGGTTTTCTCTCTTTTCTTTTGAATTAGTGTGGCCAATGGTTTATCGATCTTATTGATTCTTTCAAAAAACCAGCTTCTAGTTTCATGGATACGTTCTACTGTATCTCTGGTTTCTACCTCATTGATCTCTAATCTAATCTTGATTATTTCCCTTTTTGTGTGTGGAGTTGGTTTGATTTGTTGTTGATTCTCCAGTTCTTTAAGGTGTAGGGACAGCTGGTGTGTTCTGGATTTTTCAGTTTTTGTTTGTTTGTTTGTTTGTTTTTTATTTTTTTGAGGGAGGCTTGGATGACTATGTATTTCCCCCTTAGGACCACCTTTGCTATATCCCATAGGTTTTGGGCCGAAGTGTCTTCATTCTCATTGGTTTCCACGAATTGTTTCAGTTCTTCTTTAATCTCCTAGTTGATCCAAGCATTTTTTTAAAGATTTTATTTATTTATTTGATAGACAAAGATCGCAATTAGAGAGCCAGGCAGAGAGAGAGAGAGAGAGGGGAAGCAGGATCCCTGCGGATCCCCCAGGACCCTGATATCATGACCCACGCTGAAGGCAGAAGGCAGAGGCTCAACCCACTGAGCCAACCATGTGCCCCTGATCCAAGCATTCTTAAGCAAGGTGGTCTTTAACTTCCAAGTGTTTGAGTTCCTTCCAAACTTTTCCTTGTGATTGAGCTCCAGTGTCAAAGTTTGTGATCTGAGAATATGCAGGGAATAATCTCAGTCTTTTGGTATCAGTTGAGTCCTGATTTGTGACCCAGTATGTGGTCTATTCTTGAGAAGGTTCTGTGTGCACTTGAGAAGAATGAGTATTCTGTTGTTTTAGGGTGGAATGTTCTGTATATATCTGTGAGGTCCTTCTGGTCCAATGTGTTATTCAATGCTCTTGTTTCTTTATTGATTTTCTGCTTTGATGATCTGTCTATTTCTAAGAGAGGTGTGTTAAGATCTCCTACTATTAATGTATTCATGTCAATATGACTCTTTATCTTGATTAACAGTTTTGTTATGTAATTGGATGCTCCCATATTGGGGGCATAGATATTTATAGTTGTTATATCATCTTGGTTGATAGTCCCTTTAAGAATGATGTAGTGTCCTTCTGTATCTCCGACTACAATCTTCAGTTTAAAATCTAATTTGTCTGATATGAGACTCGCTACCCTGGCCGCCTTTTGAGGCCCATTGGCATGAAAGATGCTTCTCCATCCCTTCACTTTCAGTCTGGGTGTATCTTTAGGTTCAAAATGGCTCTCTTGTAGACAACATATGGATGGGTCCTGTCGTTTTATTCAGTCTGCAACCCTGTATCATTTTATTGGTGCATTTAGGCCATTCACATTGAGAGTGATTATTGATAGATACGTTTTTATTGACATCATGTTACTTTTGAAGTCTTTCTTTCTGTAGATTTCCTCTATATTTCTGTTCAATGCTATTCTTAGGATTTTTCCTAGCGGCTTTCAAGAGATTGTATCTACAATTATGATTCCTTAGTTTGACTGTCAGGTGCCTTGATGTTTTTTTTGAATCTATAATCTTGGGTGGAGACCATTTGGCCTCTAGTACATGAGCACTGGTTCCATTCATGAGATTGGGAAAATTTTTATGAAGAACTTGTTCCACTATATCTTCTAGACTTCTTTCTTTCTCTTCCCCTTCAGGGATTCCAATAATTCTGATGTTGGAATGTTTCATGGCATTATTTATTTCCCTGATTCTGTTTTTATGGCTTCTAAGCTGTTTGTTCCAGGCTTACTCAGGATCCTTTTTCTCTATCTGTTTGTCCTCCAGATCACTAATTCTATCTACTGTCTCAGTTACCCTAGCTTTGAGAAAATTTAGATTAGATTGGAACTCATTGAGAGCATTGTGAACCTCATCCCTGGTAGCTTTCAGTTCTACCCTAATCAATTCCATTTGGTCATCCATGGCTTTCTCCAACCTAGCTATTGCCTGGATAATTGTTAGCCTGAATTTTCTTTCTGACATACTGTCTATGTTGATAGCCATTAGCTCTGTTGCAGAAGGCCCATCCTCTGTATTTTTCTTCTGTTGGGCATTCCTCCTCCTAGTCATTTTGGTGAGAGATGACTGAACAGATGTAGCTGGATGTATCAACCATGGTGCAGTCAAGGTGAACCCTGGAATGCTTCTGAGCAATCAGGATTCCCCACCCAAATAAGAGAAAAAAGAAAAAAGAGAGAGAGACAGAGAGAGCCAGGAAAAAAAGGGAAGATAAAAGAGAAAGTTCAGCCCAAATGGGTCCCAAGGTAAGATTTATAAAGTATACAAACAAAAACAGACAAACAAAAAGACTTCTCACTGGCGTCTTCTGCCCCTGTAGAGATCCAGACATGTACAATTCTGATCTCAGGCTGATTTCACGAGTGGTTGGAGTTCTTTGGTAGGTAATCAGCTCACTTTAGGGTATAGGTTGAACCACCACCTCCTCCTACTTTCCCGCCATCTTGTCCTCCCCTCAGATGTGTATAATTTGATACAAACTTTCTAGAAAGCAGACAATATTCATCAAGAACTTTAAAAATCCCCTGACCCTTTAACTCAATCATTTTATTTCTAGGAATTTAACACAAGGATAAAATCAAAATAAAACCCCCAAATTTTAAAATGTTCATCGCTGTGTTGATTTTGGTAGAAAATACAGAAAGGTAAGACATTTGGCTGAACATCAAACTATAGGGAGATGGTAAGCTAAATCATGGTGTATGTTGTTGTTGCCAGTTCTTCAGGATCTATGATGTAGGAGCAGAGTTGATCAAAAACACTCTCGTACGGCACCTTGGTCGGCTCTCTTCTATACAACCACTTCCCGCAAGTGTTTGTTAAGCACTTTAGCGATTTTCCACTAAAACCTGGTTCTACCTTAATTGTGGTGATAAATAAAGTTCCCTATTTTCAAGAAATTTACGTTCCTCAATCTGTGAGACAAGGGAGGTACACGTCAACTCAAAAAAATATATCAACATAATTATTCATAGAGTCATTTTTCTCCTAAGGAGAGATGATGGCAGGGGGACATGATTTTTATGACAGCTGAATTAGGAAACCTATTAGAAGGTAATGGAAAGGGCATTCAAAGTATTTTAATGTAATACAGGTAAAAATTATATTAGAGAAAACAATAGTAAGCTGGAAATAGGTATTGTGTAACATTCTAGGAGAGTAGAGGAGTAGAATGGGTCCATACTTTCTATCTCAGGAATTTTTTAAGGTCGTCTCCAAGGATCTTTGAATCTCATGTATTACCGTAGTTGACCCTGTGCCTAAAACCCACTGCCACCTTTAATAGACATCCTGTCCTAGGAGAGTAATCTATTCTCCTAATAACAATTTGATTCTATACAGTATGGTGGCTACCTGAACATAATAATAATAATAAAAAGAATTTTATTCAATTAAAAGAAGTGAAGATTAAGACGAAGATTAAAAAAAAAGTCTTTAGTGGATAGTTTATTTTAGAAAGAGAGTAATAGAAGGAACTTTTTTTTTTTTTTTTTAAATCTCTGGATATAGTTTTTCTCTGAATGTGGTATGTGGAACTGCTTTAGCCATGAACTCAAGGATGAAACCAACACTGTCATTGACATAGTAAAGAAATGGGAAGAACCTGAGAACTCAATTTACTGCTAAGCAAAAAATCAGCCAAGCTTGGTGTCAACCAACTTCCAGTAATGTCATCTAGTAAATGTCTTTGCTATTTGAGCCACAAGTTGCAGCTAAAAGCATCCTTATCGATATCACTGCCAAGGCCAGCTGGCTTTTGCATCTGTCCACATAGCTACTTTCCACAGATTTTCTCTGACTGCAAATTTTATATCCATTAACCATATCTGGCACCAGACTTGGCCAATGTTTACTGGTTTTATTGTGCATGTGGGTAAGTGGAAAGTGTGGCCTATGATTTGGAGAAACGACTTGAGATGGTCCTAAATATCTGCTGGCAGACTCAATTTTGTTTATTGGATGCTTTCATTGTTGGATTTTAAAATGTTCCATCAATTAAGAAGTTCTTCCAAGACAAATTAGAGAAGGGACATATATGGTCATGGTCATAACATTAACACAATTATAGTGGTGTTTTAAAGAGCATTTTAGAGGGATGGGAAATATGACCTCCATTTTTAGATAGCATGTGGGTTTGCAATACTGCACATTTTAGACCCCACCACATCATTATGCCTTTTAGATCCAAAGCAAATTCAGTACTTCCCACTCCCATTCAGATCAACGCTTCATAACCAACAACCGTAGCAATGCCAGCCACTTGGGCCAGCTGAGCAGAATCAAAGCCAAAAGAGAGAACAAGGAAACAAACAAACAAAAATTCCTAGCAAGAAATAAAATATATGACAAGAAAAAGAATCTGAATTTTATGCAAAAATAAAATTCGTTTTGAGAGTAATTATACATATTCTTTAACCTTAAGTAAGATATAAATTCAGAGGTAGTACAAGAGGAATGTGGTAAAACTTTTTCAGTAAGAAAGGGGAGTGATAGCCAGACTGAATATGCCCCCTGAAGTACGATTTATGGCAAACCCTCTAAGTTTGTATATTTCTGGTCAAACCCTAAGCAAACTGGTTTCCCTTGGCAGGTGCAATGCTCCCGTGTGTGTGCACACTGCTCTGCCCAAGCTCAGGCAACCAGGAAGGTGTGTAGTCGGCAGAAATGTAGTCAAAGTTGTGCTTGGCATGAGTGTCAGTCTGAGCAGAGAAGTCTGATTTGGATACTTATGTGTGGATTTCTCATATTATGTGACTGTGATTCACAATACTACATGGATGAAGAGAAATATGACATTCCACAGACTCTCCAGAATGAGTCAATTCCATGAATTCAGTAAGAAACATTTGTTTTCGAAGAAGCTTCCCCATACTCAAAGCTAGAAGGCCAACCAGCATGCAGGGAGACTGGTTAGTTTTTCTTTCCCTTTACATTTATAAAAGTTGCACCCAGCTTCCTCACTTCACATGTTACTTTTAAAAAGTGATTCATAAATTAATAATTAAATATTATCAAGCCTTAAAGAAAGAAGAGATCTTTCTAATCCCTTTGTGACAATATGAATAAGCCTGGAAGACAATATGCTAAGTATAAAAACCAAGCACAGAAGAAGAAAACCCCTGCAATCTCATTAGTGTGTGGAATCAAATAAAATTGAATATACAGAAGCAGAGAGTAGAAATTTGCCAGAGTTGGGGGTTGGGGAGAGGGTGAAATGTGGATATGTTGTTCAAAGTGTACAAAGTTGCCATTATGTAGTATAAATAAATCTAGAGATCTAATGTCCAGCATGAGGGCTACACTAACAATTTCATATTGAACACCGGAAATTTGCTAAGAAACTAGATTTTAGGTGCATTAATCACAAGAAGTATAGTAACTATGTGAGGGGAGCTATGTTAATTAGGTTGGCTGTAGTAGTCATTTAACTGTGTATATGTATATCAAATCATCATATTGTATACCTTAAATATGTGCAATTGTTCATCTAAAAAACGAATACTTGCAATGAACAAAGGAAAAAAAATAATAGAAGAAACATTGGGAATGTGGAACACAAGCCAGATCAAGCCTCCCACCATTTCCTGTGTGTCACTTCAAGTTTGATCATGACTTATGCCACGAAGCTGCCCTGACATAATGATACGTCATTCTCTGCTACATTCAGATGGTTTTGTATAAATTATTAGCAAACTGGGAGCAGTTCAGTCTTTCTGGAAGATGAAAGAGGAAGTTGGAAAGAAGGACACAACAAGGGCACACATGTTTCTAGAGTCAAGTGTACACCAAGGACTGCAAAAGTGAGACTTGAACAGACCATATGGGAAAAGGAGGTCACATTTCTGTCAGATACCAGACTTGCTGTCTGCTTCCCTTTCCATGGCCCTGAGTTGGACATGATCCAGAATTAGGTAGAAAGTGTTAGCTTCCAGGGGGTTCTGCTCCAGGAACATCAAGGGAGGCCATTCCCCATCCAAAGAGTTCCCAAGTCTGTTGTCACTCAGGTCATGAATTTCTTCCTAATGAAATCCCTTAAGCTACTTTCCAGGAAATTCTTGAACTAAATCTCTTAAAATGCAATGGTCTTTATGCAAGAACATTTTGCTATACATGCTAATGCTTGTGCAATGTGGACTCTGAAGTCACCACTGCCTAGCTTAGAGACTTTGGGCAAGTTGTTTAACCTGCTACTGTCTCAGTCCTTCATCTGTAAAATGCAGAAAAAAACAGTGGGTATCCTCTGGGATTGGATGAGCATTGGAGGTGTAATACCCTCAAAGCAGAGTGCTTGGCACACAATAATTTCTCAATAGTCTTTATATCATCATTCAAACAATTTCATGTCCTTGAAGTTACTCTCAAGGAGAAGGGAAAGGAGAAGGAAAATTAAGCTTATCTCGTGATGTTGCATAAGGCCAGCCTGAAGAGTACCCTTTTTCCATGCAAGACAATGACAAGGAAGACAGCAATTATGACAGTTATTTTAAAATTCTTATTGCTGTATTATGTTTTTAAACAAAATGGGAAATGTTTTGTTACATAATTCATCATGATACAGGTGACAAGTGGCTCAGAGCATCTCTATCAAATAAACAGTAATACGTACTAAATCCTTTATGTTACCAGTTAAGAATCCTAATGTTATAACTCTTGCATTTCTAGATTTGTTTATATTTATGTTCTATCAGTGTATCTGCATCATTGGTTGGCCATTTCATTTCAGAATGATCTCACTGGCGTTCTAGGCTCTGTGTCGACCAGAGAATACACAGGGAAAAGTCCTTTGCTTCTGGAGCTCCCAAGCATTGTGCTGCCTTTGCCATATGGACCTAGTACAAGTCTCTAGGAGAATGTGTCAATATTTCAATCTAATGGTCTTTCTTTCAACTGACACTATTCTCAGACATATGGCCTTAGCTGGCCAAATGTCGTCTTTTCCAAATAGGTCAGCCTGCAGCCTGACGTTTTGTGGTTCGCTATCGCTAAATAGAATTCTCAGCTGCTGAGACCACAAATTCAGTTATTGACTTGACCAATCTTGCCTTCCCCCAAATTTGCAATTTATGCTCAAAAGGCTAATGGTGCTACTGATTATTTAGTAGATTTGAGCTGATTCCCAAGCACTTGAGTGATTTTGCAAAACAATTCAGAGACAGATACTTATTAATTTAATAAAAATAAACTTCAGTCATCATTTTCTTTGTAAATGTAGAGATATATAATAAACTACATATTTAAGATATGTACAATATATATGTATATTATTAAAATGACACTGATTTTAAGAGATAACAGAAATTGTCTTTTCAGGTCAACACTTTATCTTTTGCAATTCCACACCTATCCTATTACTTAATACAGTTTCCGAAGTTTTGGTTTTTTTTTTTTGTTTTCTTTTTTTTCTGGAAAATGCTTTTATACCAATCTTTTAGACATGTTTAGAACAATTTTACATTTATACCTTGGTCAAAATTAAATTTTATTACTCAGTTATATTCTTTCATTTATTTATTCATTTATTCTCTTACTTAACAAATCTTAAAACAAAAGCAGAAACAAATCTTGATACAGCTTTGTATGTGCCAGCCCGAAATTTACCACTGGAATTCTAGAAATCAAGACCTAGATTCTCCTATTCTTAAATAGTGATGGGCTAATAAAAGTATTGAAAGGATCCATTTCCAAAATAAATCTCTCTCAAAAAACGATTGGCACAAACGAGAATATTCAGGTAAGTTTGTCCCCCAAATTAGAACTGATTCCATGAGTAATACCGGGGAGCAGTTCTACTTAGGAATATTCAAACGTTATACCTTCCCAGGGTAATAGTTTTGAGCTTAGTAAATAAAATCCAGATATTTTTGCCCAAAACAAGTACTATTTCTTTACAGCTGTACTTTACTTTTATACATGCACTACTTCTCTTAGGAAACCTGCATAACTTTAAAACCCAGGTGATCTTTACACAGCCTCCAAGATAGAGAGCAATACATCACATTTTCTCCATTTATGTGGAAATACAGTTAAGGGATTTCCCCCAAAAGATAAACAAGTCACTGATGAAACAAAAATAAAAAACAATGTAAATATCCACTTGCAAAATATTCTAGTTCTTACACCAGAGTTCTAGGTACTTGGACATGAAATTATACTTGAATTCTTCGAGGATTCAGAGCCCACATGTTAACAGTTATTCCCATTATAAAGATATCAGGCTTTCTGGATAAACTCAATCCTCACACATTTGTTTAATGATGTCATGGATAGGTAATCGTCTATGAGCTATATTGTTTTAAAAATGGAAACTAAAACTAATGTTTACTGAAAATTAATGTTGTTTAAATTGTGCAGTCAAGAACAAGCAGCAGTAGAGCAATTGTGAATCTTTGGGGAATAATTCAAATTACACATTGCAAATAAGATATTCAACCACTGAGGACATCCACTGACCAGGATCTTCTCTTGAATGTGCTTGTAAATCTTGGGGCACAGGGAGTAAAAAAGTGGATCTCATTAAAATGCAGATTCTTATTCTATGGGTGACCTATTGACTCTGTGTGCTCAATCTGTGTTTACCAGCTTGATCTGTGGTAACTCTGCCAATGGAACACAACATGCAGATGAAGGAAGCAGAGCTCCTTCTTTTTGTTTCCTTAGGGCTTCTTGCCTCCTCCATGAAGGTCATTTTAACAATACCATTTCATACAGACACAGTAGTGCCTTCCTATAACAGCAGCTGAATCCAGTTTATATTTTCTAGCATTTGTTGAAACAGCCTCAATTCACCACAGGAAACTAGCACTAGTCCTTAGAGTTTTCATTCAGAGATGTGGTTTTCAGATTCAAGAGGCTCCTTTTCCCAGCTGAGATGCCAACAGCAGCTGCCCAGTTGCCTCCTTTAGGATTATGGGTCCCAGCCAATGTGGTCCCTCCTTCTTCAGGGTCACCAGCATCAGCTGACCAGCTTGCCATTTTTCTTTTTTTTAGGTAGGCTCCACACCCAGTGTGGAGCCCTGCACAGGGCTTGAACTCATGACCCAAAGGTCCAGAGCTAAGCTGAGATCAAGAGTTGGATTATTAACTGAATGAACCACCCAGATTCCCAATATTTAATAATTCCAACCAGACCTTGGAGTCAGAGATACTTTGTCAAACCATTATATCCCGAATACCTCTCTGTTTCTTTTTGTTTTTCTAAGTTATCTATGTAAAAACTTTAATCCTACTTAAAAAAAAAATTAAATTCTATTTGTTTAAATGAAAGGTGTGTTTTGTCTGGTTATTGGACCTCAACTGATACAGTAGGTCTGGAATGGGCCTTGATATTCTGCGTGTCTAACAAACTCTCAGTGATGTTAATATTTCTGCTCTAAATGTCACAGTTTTGCAAAGCAATGTGGCTGGGAAATACATGAAAATTCTTAGTATATAGTATTTATATATAAACGAAATGGTAAATGTAAACACTGGATGTTCATTAGTGCAAAGATGAACAATATTTGTAAATATTAATAAGTGCCATAAAAATGAAGTAAGTACTCCCAATTCTAACATCTTGGGATGAGAACAATATGGCCACATTGAGAAGCATCTTCAGATCTTGAGAGAAGAGGAATCCAGATAAACTCAGATCAGAAGTCACTCTCTAACACAACCCTTGTTTCATACGGAATGTATGTCCAGGTGGGAATATAGTTGTAAGTGGAGCATTGTTTAGAAAGGGACTTAATTTGAAAACTGGAAAAAAGAAACCACTCACTGCCTAAGTCTTGAGCTGCTGAACTGGACACGATGATTTGAAACACTGTTAGTATTTTAAACATATATGCCAGTAATGTGTTTGGTACAATCTTTCATAACCAAATACATAGATATTTAACTAATTGAATAGGATTCCAAAATACATATAGTATGATATATTGAAAAATAACTGCTCAGTTGATAGGGATAAGACTTCAGCCATGTCTGAAATCTGTTTCCAAGAGTGATCCCACCAGATTCCAGAAAGATATACTTTAAGCTTCTGACAACTCAGGAAACAGAACAAATTGAGGAATGAGCTAGGGAACGCCTTGTACCTGCCTCAATAGATTTAAGTTTGTAGGAGGCATGAGTATGAATGATTCTGTGGCCAAATGCACTCATCATCCAATCTACTATACTTACTGTTGTAACCTGCTACAACAAGGCTGTCGGGGCTGCAGTCAGTCAGGATTGCCAAGTCATCCCCGCACACCCAAGAATGGCCACAAAGAAATAGAGACCCACTCTTCTATGATAAAAGGAGTAAGTTTAATTTCCCCAAAGAACTCAATAGGATTATCATCCTGATGAGATCCTACAGAGCATAGGGATCTACTTTCTACACAGATGATGCTGCCTTACAAAGTTACATAGTTACACCCTTAACATATATTAAAAGAACTAATACAACTTGTGACTTTTATCATCTTTCCCTCAGTCAATTAACACTTATTACAACTATATAGTATTCAAGAATGTGGGCCTCTTTAGAGTTTAGACACTCCTTCAGTAGAAGCATGCCAAAAAAAAAAAAGAAATCATGATAAGGAAAGTCAATTTCAATATTTACCTAGAGAATCAAAGAAGTCCCTTTGGAATTTGTATACCTGAGGAGGGATCAGAAATTCACTGAACATGCCTTGCCAGTTTGTGTGGATATAATTCATCCTGTTTACCAAGCTGCTGAGCCTGGTACATGAGAAATAGCAAACCTCCAATAATAAACCTGAAAAGTAAAGAAATATGTATTTAATGAGTTATGAATCATCCTGGTTCAAGAAATTAGTGTTCTGTAAGGTAACTAGATATTGGTATTTTTCGGCAGTAAGTACTCTGGAATAATGAAGCCCAGTGAAATAGTTCTGTTGAACCAAATTCCACTGAAATCTGTTAGTGATGGCAACAGTAGTAGAAGAGTCTAACAATGGAAAAACAGTATTTCTCTTAGGAAAGAATACAGAGAAATGAGAAATGAATAAACATGACCTTAGAAGAATAATTTCAGTAAGCTAGAGGATGAAGCATTGTATGTTGGACCTTTTGAAGGAATTGTACTTGTAATCCAGATAGTTGTCCAGTTTCCCAGAACACTTTAAAATATGGAATTGATGACTTCATAAAATGGTCCATTTCATAGTTGGTTGTTTTAAATTCTTTGGTTTTCCTCACAGAAGTAAAGATATGTCTCCTGGTATTCTTTGGTACTAGTTCAGCTTGCTAAAACAACTCCTAAGCTAGTAAGTCTCTCACATGGCATTGTGTCAATATTTGAATATCACTATGAGGTTTACTGAAAATGTCTGTTCTCTCACCGACTCACTGCTGGAATCCTCTATAGAGAACATGGTTTCTGAATCCTTCTCCACCTTGGGAAATGAATTTTACTTGTCCAGCCTGTTTTCTAAAGTCTAGTGCCTTTCCCAGACTACTTAGAATATTGAACCTCTTAGACATATTAACTGAACATGAGATTGCTATCTTTCCCCCATGACATAGGTCAATAATGTTACAACATCCTTGTGTTTATCTTAATTTAGTCTGTAATCCAAAATATGTATGTTGGAAGTAAGAATGGAGGAACACTTTGCTTTGTTGTCATTACGGGAGTCTGGAAACTGTTAGGTGAGCTGGATTTATTTTGTGGAAATTATGTGCTTACATGCAGCTCCAATTTTTAATCCATAGATTGTGTTTTACATGCACTCCAGATCTTCAGCATAATTATTCAAATTAGGAAAAAGGGAGACTTGATTTGAACCCAGATTCCTTTGAAATTTCATAAGCGAGAATTGTAATAAGAAGCTTTGGGAGAAGGATTGCCAAGAAGATTTTTACTATGTACTATTTAATCAAAGTCATAGCAGTAGGAGATGACAGATCTCCCTGAATCATAAGTCGCCATGAACGACAATCATAGGCAAGTAGCATAAAAACGCCCCAGAGGCATAAAATTAAAATCTTTCTCTAAAGATTTTATTAAGGTTATAGCAACTTAAAGGATAAAGACTTACTTAAATTATTAAAAATAATAATAAATGTTGCCTATAAGACTTTGCTTATTCTAATTTACTGTATACTTCAAACATCCCATGATTGCCTAACATTAGGCTTTTATTTAGCAACATTCAGACCCTTCTTTTTTGAACTACATAAAGTAGGAGACTCATTGAAAGTTCTTACACCTGCCAATCAGTGAGTTATCCCGAGGTCCTCTTCATGAATTACATCTGTGGTTGCTGTTATGCCTTAGGTGTAATAGATTGATTTTGAATATATTTGATCTCAGAAGTCACGAGTCTCTCTTTTGTGTAGTGAGGAAATGTCAATGAATCTGTGAAACCGGTGAATATGTATGGCTTCCTTCATATCTGTTCCTTTGCGCCTGGGCATTTTCTCATTATAGCTGTTTGGAATGCCTTAATGCATTATAATGATCTCATTTGTACTACTGTCGCATTTTCAAGTGCTTAGCAAAAAAAGAGTTAAGTTTCAGGCACAAAATGAGTTATACCAGAAAACAATAATATTAGTGGTTAAAACCTGGCAACCAGAAATGAATCATTTTTCAGACTCATATGAAGCATAATGTTGCAAACAGCATTCCAAGGATTGTCAACATAAACTGATTATAAACCTGAAGGGGACCAAGGTCATATCCCAACCTAAACAAAGACAATTATTCCCATTCTCAAAGCTTTTAGAGGAAATATGATGCTATAGCTGTTACATTCTGATATTTTTACACTGAACATAAAACCCAAAACTCAGTTGTGGAAGCTTAAAAATCCTCTGTGATTCTAGGAAAGACTTTTCCCTTAGCCTAACCCCTAAAATAGAGGCATCAAATTGGTGGTCCCTTGTTTCAACTTGGCTCACACGAATGCGTCTTTTTGCATGACTCACAGAGAGTCATATAAAAAACTTACATACTTGTAAACATTAAAACACTTGGTATTTCACATATCAATAACAAAATTCTCCTTAAAAATAGGAAGATATGGTGAGTGCTGTGAAGTGTGTAAACCTGGTGATTCACAGACCTGTACCCCTGGGGATAAAAATATATGTTTATAGAAAATAAAAAAATAAAAAAAAAATAGGAAGATATGGTAACATAGAACACTCCTTCCAAATGCAACTAGGAGCAGAGTAGATATTGTATGCATTAAAGCGGATAAACCATTTAGTTAGCTGTCCAATATTCTTTATTCAATCATCTTACTTCCCTTTCCCTACAAGGTAGAGCAAAGGAAAAGATAGCAGAGTCAGTTCCAACCTATAATGACTATAATTGATTTAGAGCTACAGATAACCTATATACCTGATCTAAAGTAATGCACTTCCGGTATCTCACTGCAAGTGTTGCTAATTTAACTCTAGCTCCACCTAAGAAAAGAAAGTGATCCAAGCGAGCGTCTCTCCTATAGAAAGGGATAGGAGAATCCTAAAGACTTTGTCAAGCAAGAGAAACACTCCAGGTGTGGTTGGAGGCTATGGTTGTAGGACAGGGATATACAACTAATGTGAAGTGGGAGCTGAGGTTGCAAAGGAGAAGGCACAGGGTAGGAGCAATATAAGATGAGGTAACAGGAATATTGTGGCCAACTCGATGATCAAGACAGATGAGAATGAAAAAGTTGTATGGGTTGAGTTGTTTAAGAGTTTGGCTGCAAAAGGAATGCATTTACTGGTGGCAATTTAGAAGATGCCTGGGTTGGGCTCCAGATGCCCATCTGTATGCTGAAGTACTCTGCCAGCTGAACAGCTGTGCTAACAGACTGAAGCTCGACCAATCTCTTGGGTAGGTGGGAGGAAAGCAGACAGGATAGGAAATAAGCCATCAATCTCTCAATATTCACAATTGCACTTTTAATCCAATATTGAATCAATAAAAAAAAAAATCAACATTTTTGAAACCAATTAGAACTTTCCTGAGGTGGTTAAAGTCAATCTTAGTTTCCTTTTTTCCCGTAAGTGAATAAAAGCAAATATTTATTTTATTTTGGGAATAATTTTATTTTTGAAATTTAAAAACATGAAAATGACATTATGAACACATGTTTATGTGGTTAAATTATGATATGTGGTTGAATTATACTAAAGAAACCAAAATGAAATCTGAAAATAATAATTGATATAACTGATAATATCTGAAGTACATATAATTATATATTGTGAATAAGGCACATGGCATACACTATGTTATTTTATCATTGCAACAAATCTGCATGGTAAATATATATTATTCATATAATTATAATTCATATAATTATATTTATATGTTTATAATTAAACATTTATATGTTTATAATTCTGTTTATGTTATATAATATATATAAAATATATTTTTATATATATACACAAATATATTTACATAATTATACAAATATATATATTTACTATAAGTAAATATATAAAAGTGTAAAAGCTTAGGGGGAGCATTCATACACCTAGTGAGTGGAAAAGTCAGGATTGCAGTCAAAGTTGGTCTGATTGCAGACAAAACACATACAGGGAAAGTAAAGAGGAAGATCAATGAGAGAAGTGGGGCTGGAAACTTGATTCACTGCAAAGGTTACTTTAGATTTTCATAGTTTTGTTAATACTATCAGTGCATTAGCATATGCTCCAATGTGTGCACGGAGAAAGGAATATTCACACTCCCATGAGTGATTCCATGATTTAATTATGAGTTAAGCCATTTGTTAAATACCAAGTACAAATGTCACTTTATAAAACATTCTAATAAGTAGCCATTAGTGATATTGTTATAATGATTTTGAAATTAAAATTTAAAAGTCAAGAGATTTTTTTCTTTTTCTCAATTCTCATATCATGTATTTTTTTTTCTTGCCCAACTAAGCTATATAGGACCTCCGGTACAATTACAGATAGAAGTGGTTGAGGTAGACATCTCTGTTTCATTTCTGATTCCGGAACTATATTTTTAAATATTTCATCATCAAGCATCATGTTTGCTATAGGTTTTTATACATGCTTTAATTAGGTTAATGATGTTCACTAGTATTATGTTTTGTTACATATTTTTCATAAAAAGATGTTAGTATACTATTATAAATCTTTAATTCTTAAGGTGAAGTACATTGGTAATGATCAATTATATATTTTATATATTGCTGCATTTAATCAACTAAAATTTCATTTTCAAAATTTATATCTTATGTCCATAAGTAAAATTCTCCTATAATTTTTGTTTAAAACTCATCTTGTTGAGTTTTGCTATCAAAGTTATGCAAGTCTGTATAAGTTGGGGTTCTTCTATAGAGAAACAGAACCAATAGGAGATGGT